>NC_051187.1:61448943-62065722 GCF_015220075.1 Falco rusticolus
GTGCTTTGGATTCAGGTTGGTCAGAGAGGAGGTATTAATGGCATGAATAGAGGATTTAAGGCTTGCAATTGCCCGTCTATTTGGAAAGCACTGTAATTTAGAGATGCCACTGTAGTTTCCAGTGCGTTAACACAGGTATTGCAGCATCCTTGGAACACTTCTTAAAAGTAAAGCGTAACCTTTCATAACAGGATAGATGAATACAGGAGTATTTTAATAAGCAGAGGCAAACTAGTACTGCCTTAAAAGCCATGGTCTTCATTTAAACCTGGGTACACGCCACACTGTGGTGTGTGGCAGCATGGCTGCACCTTGCAGCAGAATCCTTCTGCTCACTGTGGACAATGCTTGATATCTGAGAAGATGTGACAATGAGTACTGAGCTGCCAGTGAGGGTTCAGGCAGAAAGAGAGAATAATTTCATTTGTGAAGTCCCATGCATATGTTGGTAATCAGCGTCAAGTACTTTGCTTTATTTTTGAGTCGTGGTCACATGTAATCAGAGAATGTAACTGTAGGTTGTTAAAAAACACACACTCTGGCAAAGCAAGGTAAAACCTGAAAGCCAGTGTCGCACAAAAGATTTGTTGTTTGAATTTTTTTGTGATAGCTGCATTTATTCTGAATGCAAAATCTTCATCCGCTGTCCTTTTCCAGAGTCATGAGTTCACCCTGGCCCAGATGGCTGGGTGTCTGCTACCAAATGAATTATGGATCAGCTGAATGTTTTACAGTTTTATTTATAACTCCCCAGTCGGTAATTGCTGCTTTTTCATAGTTGTTACAAGCCTTTTTGTTATACATGGAGTATTAGAAATAGAAGCTTGAATATTGAAAGAATTCTTTGAAATATGAAAAAAAATCCCCCAAATTACAATATGACTTTTAGTTAGAGGTCATTTTTATTCTTGAAGAATGTGAGACAACCCTGTTGTTGATACAGGACGACATTAAAAGATGAAATAAAAAGCATTTTCCTGCATCTACAGACAGACCTTTTGATTTTGACGTGGAATTAAAACATCTGATTTATAGATTAAAATAAAAATAGTAAGGAATCGTCATCACCATCCATCCTCCTCATAAAACAAGGGAAAGAGAAAGATGCTGAAGTTCTCACAGTCAGATTCAGTCGATGACATCTACTGCGTCTTTTACAGAAGGGTGCAGGCTTTACCATCTCCCAGCGGCAGCGAGACAAATATCTTTATGGTAAAGTGATTAGTCTCCTTCAAACCATGCTTCTTGTGAGGCGGTCGCATGAGTGACGATAAGCAAATGCCAGGTTACACCTGGGGAGATTTTATCCATGGACTGCATCGATGGTGCCGTTCAGCTGGGTACAAGAGCTGCCCAGAGTACCCCACCTGAGGTGCTGCAGCCAACAGGGTTGACACTGATTGCTCTGTAACATCCCAGAGCCACTGGGGTCACCGCTGGCAACGTAGCCTCAGGATTAGGGTAAAGGAACAGAGATTGGGCAGCCTGAGTCTAGATTTTGAGAGGTGTATAAGGAGAAAATATTGATATTTTTCAAAAAACATAGACTAGGCTGTGCTGTGATCGGACATGGTAAGAGTTTCACAAGGTCAGAGCTGTAAGAAACTTGTGGTTTTGCAGAGCACCACTGATGTTACGTTGCAAGAGTGATAGTGCTGGTTTAAAATTTCATTTCCCATTTTGATGGCATATTTTTAAAGGATTGCCAAGTAATCTTATATTAATCTAATCCTAATCACCTTAAAATACAGTCTTCAGGGCCAAGGAGTTCTCTTTGTATTGTGCTGAGCACAGTACTTGGCAGAGAGCAGAAGTAAAGCATCTAAAATGGTTTGACTACTCAGATGACATCAATGTATAGATTTTTTTTCCCATGAATGCAGCTTCTGAATATTCCTGCTAATAAAATCCTATTCAGCTCTTTAGCGTCAGTCTGCAAGCTGATAATTCCTTTTTCTGATACGTTATTTCTCAGATTTTAGTACAAAAAGTAGTTTTACATTTTTAACACTCTGCATAGATGATACTTCAGAAAGTGCTCTTAAGACACCAGGACTCAAAATCAGCCAAAAAGGTATGTAAAAATACTTCCACTGCTGTTAGAGAAATAGCAAGGGACTCGCAGGCATTTAATAAACATCCCACTTGCTCTCTGGCTGCGGCTTCTTTACTGTACCAAGCAAGTTCGTTATAATAATCTCCCTCAAAAGTTAAATATAGCAGTGGAGGAGCCAGAGTAGTTTGAAGCATTTATGTTTCAGTAATTGTGCATTGAGTGAGCCGTGCTATAGAAACACCACTCAGGGTATAGTGCCTTCACAGGGCATTCCTCCTTTCCCATGCGACTGTGGTGCTGATAATACCAATTTGAGTGAGCACAAAGGTACAAGTACATACGTGGCAGCATGTACACATTTATGTGTGTGCACACATGCAGGACACATGCTAGGCAAAAGACGGAGGTTATCCACCCTTGCTTTACGTGGATATCTGTGACAGCTTTGTAAAGCTCACGCTGTTCAGATGCATTTCACTGTCGCTGCCCTTGTACCAAATTGCATTGCAAGCCAGGCCCACATTCAGAGAGGGTGGCTCTCTGTGCTGCGAGGCCACCTGACAGTTTGCTGTCCCTATTTTCCTCTTGACTGCCTTCTTTTGCCTTGAGCCTGACCTCTTCTTAATAATCAGTTTGTAATTTATATATTTATTTGTTCATGTGGCCAGATTTTTTCCCCTCGGTTGCTGGTGCACCTGGTGTCTGCGCCCACAGAACAGGCTGGCTTCTGCATCTCGGGAAGGATTTTGCTGTATCCAAGTTGAGTTCCAGTTCACTATGTGCATGAATTACAGGCTCCCAATTAGTATTTAGCAGTATTAGGCTGAAATGCTTTTCTCCCCTCAGTTGCTTGTTATTGGAGAGGCATGTTTTAGCGAGACTAGGAAGGTTTTTCCACATCTTCTGCTGTGGTTTCTATTACAGTGCTATTCAACAGCAAATCCCTTGCTTGATCCTCAAAGGACCTCTGAAATGCTACTTCTGGCACTTGTATTTCTTGCAAAGGGTTAATGTAATAGCAGTAAGAGGGCTGGCAAGTGTATGGGCAGGGGAGGGGGGAGACACTGACACTGGAGAGCTCTACCTGGAGAGCCAAGAGCAGTGCCAAGCTGACAGACAGCCCAGCAATAAACCTTATTTCTTCCACAGCAGCTGGGCCAAAGTTCAGCTACATGCAAATACTACAAAAAGCTCAAGAGTTGGAAGGCTTTAATTAAAATGCACTTCAGATGTGCTCATTTGCTGGCATGGTAGAATGCTTTCTGCATCTCATGGTCCTGGAGGAGCAGGCCTGATCAAAGCGAGTAACTGATGGGATTTCTGGCTAGATCAGTACAATAGAAATCACCAGAAGGAAAGCATTATTATTTATTTATTTTCCTGCATCCCCAGAATACGGAGTATGATCAAAAGGCCCTGTACAAATGGATGTAGGACACCCATTGGCTACGGCGGTGCCGGGTGAGGGATTTTCTGCTGCAATGCAGCATTGCTCTTTGCTGAGAGGTCCCGAGCACGCCGGCCAGATCCTATAAGCGCTTTGGCTTGGGCAAGCCTTGGAGAGAGCACTGCTTGGTAGAAATTGATGGGAAAAGTTGTAAACTCTCTTCTGCATTTGGTGAAGTCCACCCTGTGGGTTTTGGACAGGGGTAGCAGGCAAGTGAAGTGGTAGAAAGGACCTTTTGCTCCTGAAACCTTAGCTCTGCAGGGCAGTTGGCAGAGAGAGATGAAGATGCCTCAAAAGCAAATTTGCAGAATTAGGTGGAAAATGCCAGAGGAGGGCACCAGCACCTACACGCTGCCTTCCCAGGAATCTACATTGGAATTACCCCCCCACCCCACCCCCCCCCCCCGCGCCTACATCCTGCTGTGCAAAACTTGTGCATCTCTGCTGTTTGCCTGTAAATCAGATGGGAAAAAAAAGCAACGTTGAGTCAGGTAAAAGCAGAAAACTGGGCTTGCCCTCCCTCCTTCGATTTGCAAGGGTTTATTGGACCTGCGTGCAATTCCCTCATAGCTTCTTCCCAGCTTTCTGCAGTCTGCCTCAATCCAAGGAGACAAAGTGGTCTCAGCCAAGTAGAGTATTAATTGTGCAGTCTCCTGAGTTGTCTTTCACAGTTCAGCATTTGTGTGGCTTACTACAGGGGACTGATCTGTACCGCACTGTTATCCTGCCATCGCCAGGGCTCTGCCTTCCCCACGATGGGTTGCTGCCTTGGATCATTAAACCACGCAGCTCCATGGTTCTGCCTTGTACTCCTGAGGGGTAGCACTAAGAGTGTGAAATCGCTCGCTGACCTTGCTGGAGACTTAGTGTGAACCTCTGAACGCTTGGCCGTGCAAGGACAGTTTCCACAGAGAGGTGCTCTCACCCAGTTCAGTAAACTGGAAGACTATCGCTGCAGAAATGAACAAGTTATTTAATTTATTGTACATTTCTTTGTACCAGGTGTGACGCAGTCACTACAAGGAGATGGAAAGGAGCTGGAGGATGGCTGGGCAGGGATGCGCATGAGGGCACAGACCCATCTTCGCCTTTTCCAAAATAGCAAAGCTGGGTGTGCATGAAGGACAAAATGCCCTGTGCTTTCCACAGGGCTGATGAGGACACAACCCTCTGCTATGTGTTGGCTGAGGCTTCGAGGGGGACTTCTGCCAGGGTCAGATAGCCTTGCAGGGCTTCGAGTGCTATTTACATCCCCTGCAGAACATCTCTATAAAACAAAACAAATTGCCATAAAGTTGTCAGGCAGTTGATAGGTATTGCTTGTGCTCAAATAACAATTGTGCATCTGTCATGGCTTCACACTGTTCTGTATCTTCTGATACTAGTCAACGAATGATGACTGCTATTTTAAATGCGGTTTGTATAGTGTCCGGTTCTTCATTTAGGGCAAAATATGGATGGAAAATACATGTTCATTATGCAAATGAATACAGTAAATAAATGCAAGTTGGCTCAGCTTTCTTGTATCCAGACCTGATGGATACAGCATCATTGGAAGGGGTGCCTAATGTCAGTAAATTGCTATTTTATTGCCTACAGCTTATGCACTGCCTTTCATCAGGGAGGTTTTTCAGGCATCTGGTTTGTTGATGGGGAAACTGAGGCATGGAGCATTGGTGTGACTGGCTAGAGGGCATACGCCAGGGCTGGGACTCCTCTTGCTGCTCCTGTGCCCCTGCTGAGCCTTTCCCATAGGGCTGGAGCCCTGAGCTGCATTGGAGATGTTTCCTAACCTGTTTGCCAAATTGGCTTTAAGAGCAGGTAAGAGCGGCTGGTCAGAGTCCACTGGAGATGGGCTGACAGGTGGCTTGTTTGATTTTGGGCTTTTTGGGTGGGGGTTTTTCTCCCCCTGAATTGGTTTCAGTATTACTGTGGTTTCAATTTCACTGCAGCATGAAAAATAGAAATGTCAATCAACAGTATATTCATCCAAAGCGCTTAGTGAGCTGAAGTGTGCTGAATAGCTTGGGGAAAAGCGTGGCATGGGGGCTGTTTGCTCCCAAATCTTAATTGCAGTAGTGACAGTTCCCTTCTTCCCTCTTTTACACCACAGTCAGGAAAGGCAATCTTTGATCTGAGTCCAGCTGAGTGCAAGGTATTGCCTGCAATACATTTGGTTGGTGAACTGTGCTTTGTCTGCTAAAAGCAGAGCTGTTAATAATGTGACAGCGTCCATTCCAAGTGGTTGCAAATTCCAGTACCCAGGGGATTAAATGCAACTACAATCCCTATCCTTTTGACTTTCTATCCAGCAGGAGAGCAATTGCTACCTCTTCAGTAAATATGCTGGGGTTTTTTTGGCCTTTGGCAGTAATAGTATTTAGAGTAGCTTGGCAACTATTCACTGTTGAGGGTCCAACAAAGGCACTTAACAAAATCAAGTGATAGCAGTAATGAAGTGCTAAAGACACTGACACTTTGTTTATCCTCTTGAGAGCTTAGCAAAGATTTCAGCGGCTTCTCCCCCTTCCTCTGCTTCCCTTAACTGTTGAACTTGGATCATTAGACAGCATCTGACAGGGGCTTGTGAGGGGCTGCCTCCCAGCCAGGGGCATCACCGCTCAGGGCTGCGTCAGGCTGTCCTCCCCTGGGATGCTGCGGTCCGGGGCGGCACATCCCTCTGCTCCCCAGTCCCCATGGCTGAGCCCCAGGCAGGTGCCCGAGGGGCTGCACGAGTGGTTTGCTGGGAGAATATTCAAGTACCTGAAGTACGGGGCTATCGGGTCTCCCGCCTCCGTGTCTCTGGCTCCAGCTGCGCTGCCTCATAGAAGTAATGATGTACTTCTGTGGACAGGGCATGCACGTGGCTTCTAACCCCTCGGACCCTGGCAGGTCTGCGCCCTTTTCCATAGCAGGAGAGATGCGATGCCACATCCAGAGCAGTGCTCCAGCATGCACAGCAGCCACCACCTCCCTTTGCCACGTGGGTGCTTGAAAACGTTAAGAGATGCCTCGAGTCAGACGTTTTTATAGATGCTGTTTGGCTGAATCTAGGAGTGTTTTCCGCTCTGAGAGAAGCAGCAGCTATTTTTCACAGACCAAATTAAGCCACCTGTTGGGTTAACTGGGCTTCATTTGGTCCCTGGGCAGCCCTACACAACCTTTAGGGCCCAAAGGAGGCTTTGAAGTACCACTGAATTTCATTGCTAATGTCTCAGTCGTTTGCCCTGAATGGAAGAGGGTATTACTTTTCACTCGCAGGCAAGAATAAACTCCCCAGATTGCACGACATAATCCCTCTTAAAGGAGAGTTAAAAGCGCTGTCTTTTAATATAAGATGGGAGGAGGCAAGAAACAGAAAACCTGGTGCAGAGCTGTGCCCAGGACTCCAGCTCTTCTCAAAAGCACTGGATGTTGTTCAGTCCTTAGAAACAGAATAAATCAGATGAAAGGAAAGGAGCTGGTGACAGGGTGATACATGTGTTGGAGAAGGGGAGGGAGTGGCGAAAGAAAAGCACATAATGTGGGTGACTTTAATTATGTGGAAGGTGGGAAGATTGACTTCCTCATCCTGAGCAGGGTGTGAGAGAAGATACATTAGTCTATATTCTACCAGGGGTTGATGAGGTCTTCTCGAAGATGTTAGTAGCTACTTGGGAAGAAAAAAGGCGCACTAGCTGGCAGTATTTATGAGAGCTTTAATTACATTTCACAGACTGAGTTCCAATTAGAAGGGAAGGGCGGGGGGGGGGGGGGCGGGGAGAAGGGGAAAGAAAAGATGTACAGCATGTGTTAAGAGCACTGTGATAAATCTGTGACTAAGGATAATGGTAAACAAGGTAACTGTACATCATGGCATCAGTTGCACACTTAGAATTTTAGGTGTTTATTCCAACTTCCCTTCCCACCCACACCATCCCATCATAAGCAAAATGCTCATAAAGGGGTCAAACACAGGCCTCCGTTACTCATCTTCCAAGATGGAAGTCAAAGATCATTTGCAATTGCTGCGATACAAGGTTATTACTTTTTTTTTTTTTTGCCAAATCATTAACTGTATCATAAACAGCGCTCCAGAAAAGGCAGACAGAGACAGATCACAACATTTGTCTCTGTGCTTGTGTGAACAGTGGGAAAATACTGCTATCATTAGTGCATCCTTTCACGTTGTGTTTAATGCTGCAGGTTCCCACACTTAGAATCATAGAATGCTTTGGACTTGGTTCACATTATACTTGTTCCAATCTCACCTAGCCAGCTTCTTGCCCAAATGACCATGGTGTCTATTTATTTTGATGTCAGGAGGTAGCACTGAAAGGGGAGATAAATTGTTCAGCGCTGGTTTAATTCTCTTCCCACTGTAGTCAACCAGGGACTTTGCCGTTTCCTTCACTTCAAGGACAGTACCTCCATGTCTGAGTGGCTTTGGCACAACTCTCATTACAGCCCTCTCATGGACCTTGGAAAGAAGCTTTTCTGTACTCTTTACTCGTGGTGTGAGCTGTTTGCCAGTATCTCCACAGACGATGCAGGTAAGAGATGTGTTTTGTCTAATGACATCGGCGTTAAGGCACAGGGAATACCTTGGATCTTGTCGTGGTGTTAATTAAAGTAAAGGTAGGTCTGCAAATAGCTTGTTACAAACACTGAAATCCTGGCTGGAGAATAGCAGGAATTTGCTAGTGAGATTGCTGTCATTTCAGATAACATAATTCCTCCCACTGATTAATAAAGGGGCTAACAGTGTTTCTCAATAGCAGTGAAATGGCTGCGGTGAAGCCCTGGCAATGCTTCATCGAATGGTAGTTTTTGCTTTTCTGTAATTGCACGATCACACTTGGAAAGATGGAATGGATCAAAGGAGAAAGCTCCCTTTTCTTTGGTGATGCTGAAACCAAAATCCTTGTTTATTTAAAAGTAACTGTGTCATGAGTAAGGTGTGATGGAGTATAACTGTAAAATTCTTATTTGGTAATTAGTGTCTTGCAGCCATCTTAATGCTGTTAAGAAACAGGCATAATTGCACACAGGATACGTATATTTATTATGGGAGCTGGCACTTCAGACCATTAGGAAGTATCTGTAGCTTTGCTGTATGCTACACATAGATTAATCTAGTTTAGGAGACTTAAGAGCCTGTCAGAGATGCTTCTGAGTGGTTGTACTGTGAAGTGGTAGGAGAGCACCTGGAGAAGGCACCAGATGTTTCCCATAGCCCTGCTACGATAACATTGTAGGTCTCTGATATTCATGCATTTCCAGAGGTTTGCTGGTTGCTGACTGCAGTATTCACCACTGCCTACTTTAAATACACACATAAAAGAAAAAAAAAAATTGGTGAGGGCCAGGAGGGAGTAGGGTTCATCTCCATTTGAGCTCTGTCACATAGGGTATTTCTGCACGCCAGCATGAGAGGAGAGAAACCTGGACTCCTGGGCGCTTCTGGGAAGAGGCTTGCCTATGGGATAACCCTAGCCACGTGTCACAGGCGCCGGGCTCTGCAGCCTTAAATGAAAAAATTGTTTTCAGGGATTAAGCCTTTTCTCTTGTCAGCCCATGAAAGAAAGTATAGGTACAAGCAGGTCACTGTGGAAATAAGCAAGGCTGGAAGTTGTGGCTAGGAGTAAGACAGGAACAACTTGCCAAGGGAAGAGGATTTTCAGTAAAAGATCATCATTAGCAGCTCAGCACTTAGGGCTTTTTAATTAAATGTGTTTGGGAAGGGGTGGTGGGTAGACAAGGAGGATCTTGGGGTAGAAATTGTTTAAGCCACAGACCTAAAGCTACCACCAAAGGTGAGGTACACGTTTCAGCAGAACATGTTAACTGTGAGCCTTGCGGTGCTTTGCGAGAGACGTAAACATCCCTCCCACACCTCTTCCAGGCTGCAAAAGAGAGTGAAGTGATTTTTCCCGAGCTCACCCAACAGTTCAGCAGCAGGGCTGGGAAGAGACTAAAAGTCACCAGGGTCTGGTGGCACTCCGCTTCACTGGAGTCAAGGTTGAGCCATAAATTTAACTTAGTCTGTTTGTGTCCTCCTTTCTCCCCTGTGTTTCTTGACTTTTTAGTGCTCTGCGCAGGAATACAGGGCTAGGGGTTGAATCTTGGTGTAAATCTGAGCCCTTCCCTGATGAGGACTGCTGAACAGTACAAGATCATAGATAGGATCTCTTCCAAAATAGAAGAGTAGGAGATTTTTTCTGTGTCAATCTGCAGCTGGTCATAGGTCCCAAGCAGTCTTCTGTTTCATTCATGGCTTTGGCTACTTCAGTACCTGGAGGGATGTGTGATGTTTCCCCTTCCCTTAGTGGATCGAATTCTTGTCTTAGTTGTATGGAAGCTACTTCTGATGAAGTCAGAGAGTAGTCTCTCATGCAGGTGAATGCAAGGTGTGGCCTGATGTCTCAGGTAGATTTGATCTTGCCACTTTTTTCTCTGGATGTCTTTACAGCTGCTGCTTGTGTTTCAGTTTGGGCTCTAGAAATTTTGGCTCTAAATGAATTTTTCCCCAGGGTGTTGAGAAAGCAAGTTTCTCTGGTGAATGAAAGCGTAATTGTTTTGATTTTCATTCTTTTAACAATGCAGTGTCTTGCAGAACTGCTTTTTTCTCCACAATTTTCTGAAAATCCCTTTGCCCAGGTCATTAATATATAGTCATAGTGTATGATTTGACGTGCCTTACTGAGGAAAAGATGAAGCAGAGAGCAGCAGATTTATTATTGGGTCAGTGACTGAGATATTTTTCGAGTTCCCGGAGCTTTATCACAGTGACCATCCTGGGTCTTGTCAGTAAAGAGATGGTCTCGAGAATTAGATCACTGAGATTATAATATACTGCTGTGTTAGACAAGATTCATGGTTGAGAGAGGATATGGCATTTAAAGGCCCTTTTAAATGTCACATCCAGGCTTTAAAGGCCATAGTCTCAGAATAAACAAAAGAGAACACAGCTAGCTCCAGCAGCTTTAAAATGAGCAGCACTCAAGTGATGCCAGTGGGAACCCACAGTCCATGTTTATGCAGCAGGTATAAGACTAAGCGGCCACTGGAAGCCATGCAAGGATGATAGCGGTATCTTTCTTGAGATACAAGGTAAGATGTGCCTATGCGGTCAGCATACCTTTCATTTAGCAGGAAAAAGAAGTAAGTAATATGAAGTTCTTATCAGGGCAATGCACAAGAAGTTTGACAGGCATTAATGGCTTGAGTAATTTTGGTTGGAGTACGATAAATAAAAGGATTGTGTAGTGCATGAAGTAATAGATGTCTCTGCAAGCAGTTGCTTGGCAGCTGTACTACTGGATGGGAATTTTTTTTCTTTTTTCTTAGCTATGTAACATTTTGAATGGATGATAACACTGAGAAAAATGTATTTCCACCTTTCCCAGATGCATTCATCACTGGTAGAAAAAGGCCCATGGGAGGGTAATCCACGGAGTTGAATTCTGTACACTGTGGTGCTATATAGTATGAAAATGTGTGCAGACATATTGCACTGATCAGACGTGGTAGTTCAGTATCTGCAGGCTTTCTTAAAATCAGGCTAGTTTTATAATTTTTAGAGACCTATAAATGTTGCCAAATTGCTTGGAAATTCACTGACAGTCTTCAAGGGACATTCAACTTTAAAAAGCATACTTGAAGCATACATTGTTGCTTAAGGCTTTCCTTGATTTTTTTTCTGGATGACTCATGGAAGTGTGCATGTATGTGCATCTATATTTAAAAATGCCCTTTTCTATTTTGTTTTTCAGGTTCTCAGCAAGTAACTTGTATTGATTTTAATATTTTTTTTAGTACTTTTTGTCTTCAGTACTAATTTCTAGAACAAAGTTCAGTTATCTCTTAAAATGTTGTTCTTGCTTCTTTTAAGCAAGTTTACCCCCTTTTTCAAATTGTACCCATCCCTTACTCAAGCAGACATCACTATTAGATATGAACGTGGGTTTCTAATTTAGGACACAGGACAAGGCGGACAGTACTCCAGCAAGTCACTGCATGGTGAAGTTTGGTAATCTGCCCCAGGGGTGAATCATTATTGATTTAAAGGAAGATGAAAACTCAGTGGTGTTTTGCAGAAGGGCTAAATTACCTCTTCTGGACTTAAAAATCTAGGGATATTGATTTAAAATTGATTATCTTGGTTTACCTGCTGCCTATTACTTCGCAAATTCAAGTTGAGTGAGGATAAAACACGTTCTGGTTGAGTTCAGTGTATTTGTACAAAATTTTAACTAAACCGTTTAAAATATTGCTCTTTTTTGTTAAGCCTGCTTAACTGTGTATGGGTTTCTTAGAGTACCTCACATTTTTTTTGAGGGCAGTCTAGCAACGTTTGAATACTTCACTGTAATTGAATCCTGATGCAAACCCAAGTTTTTGTTATTCTTGCATTCACTACAGTGACCTTGATAGTATGAATGCATCACCTTTGCTGCTCCTTGGAAGGTGGTCCTGTAAAAATGGGATCAGTTACGTGCATTGCTAAGATCCTGTTTTCAATGCAACTGAATTAAAACCAGTTAGAGCTAGTTAATGGACTTTCCCTTTGTATAGAAAGGAGGAAATAAACAAAGGAGAATAGAAGCTGAATTGTTTGAGGGGAGGTAATCTCTGGGTTTTTTCTGCCATAGATTAGGGATGATCAATTATCATGTCAGAAGGCGGAGAAGCTAATATACCCCAGAATCTACACATAGTTACTTAATCATCCTGCCTGATGCATAACATTCATCATTCACGTTTTTAATGCCACTTACTGTTATCATCTCACATTTATGCAGGGCACATTTAAGGAGAGAAAAGTCATCCTGATAGGCAGCGTCCTGGGGAATAAAATAGTGGAGAAACCTGTAGGGTTTGATATCTGGCTCTTCAGTCTAAGGAGCTTGAGCCCTGGCCACATGCAGACAAACTATTGTACGCATCTGATCTTGAGATGACAGCCCTGTGGATGACCTAAGTCATAGTCTGAAGGAAAACCTTAATGAACTCCCATCTGTGCTGTGTGGGTAGCCCTCAGTGGTGCTGTAAACTTCTTTTTTCCAAGAGTAAGTGGGAGCTAACGTCATCACAGACCAGTGAAGAATGGAGGCAAATGCCTGTGAGCAGCTGGTATTTATGCAGTGAGCTCAAGTAGTCACCCCATCCTGTCACCTGCCTTGTTTGGACTACTTTCAGCCATCTTCAGGGTGCAATTGCAACCAACCACTGGATGAGGTGAGCGCTTGCAGCAGGGAGGTCAGTCAAGGAGGAGTCAGTCATAAACATGCAGGGTGATACCAAACAAGGAAGTGGTTTATGTATTGCACGTATGGAAGCATGCATTATACATATGTTATTTCCTCACTAAACTTTTTGGTGATCTAGTCCACGCACTGAATAAAGATGAATGTGAGTGAGCTGGAAGGAGTAGGGCACTTGTTTAGGTCTGTCCAAGAAATCCCCTGGTTCAAGGTGGAGAACAGAGCCAAGAAACTCCTCTGAAGGAGGAACCACCAGTAACTGATCATGTTGATCCTTTTCCCTTCTAGCAGTTACAAAGCTGAGAGGAGGTGAGTGAACCAAAAGAGAAATCTGGATGCAGTGTCTCCTCCATCTTTCTATAATGAGGTCTTGGGAATGCTGAGTGAGACTGTGTCACCAAAGCCTCAAGATATATTTGAGTGTGCAGCTTCATAAATGCTTACTATGAAGCAGTAAGTTGCTTGATTCCTTTAAGCCTCTTCCTAGCCACATCTAGAAATCGTGAAGCCATTGTTTTCATGTCAGAGCCAGGAGGTGGGTGGATCTAGAATGTGGATTTATGACACATTTTTTCCCCCGGTGCTTCAGAGAGTGGCACTATTGGAAATGCAAGCCAAAAAGGCAGCGGATTCCCACTCTGCTATCCTGCGTGCCTATATCTCTCCTAATTTTTGATCAGACGTACCCACAAAGCAGTGAAAAATAGTATTGCGGGAGGACCAGCCACCAACCAGTGTAGGGTGCTAAGCAGTGTGTTGCAGGCAGAAACGTGTTTGGCCACAGTTCTGATGCTGAGGAGAAGCTAAAGACATGTTCATTTATGCATCAGATGTGCAGCCACAATTTAAAACATCTGAAATCTTTGTTGGGACCATTTAGCTTCTGGATGGCAATCCCACCCTTGGAAGCTCAGGCTGTTTTTCTGCTCACGTGGCATCGCCCTGGCTTCCAGAGCATGTTGTGACCCAGCTGAGTGGGCAAGCACTGAGGACGTACCCCATCAGCAGTAGAGGGGAAAAAATGTGCTGGAGAGTCCCTGTACAGTATGCAGATTGGGGCTTTATGTCAGAAGTGTTCTCGAGTATTCTTGAGTTTGTCTCTAAATCCTTTTCAGCACCTTCAGAAATCAACTGGACTGGAAAAACCTGCCATATTTTGTCAGAAGAAAGTCTGTATTTGCTTCCTGCAGGAAGGTAATACCTCTGCAGGGTGGGAGAGTCAAGAGCTGTGCTTTCCTACACAGCTGCATTTATCCCATGCAAAACACTGATGTTCATCCTGGGCTTTGTGTTGCTCGGTTGTGATCTCTGTAGTTTTGCCTCAGCAAAACAATTTAACACAGCGCTCATCTTTAAGCACACAACTAGTGCTTCTGCTTGGAAACAGAAGTTGGAGAGAGTTATTAAATTATGAAAATGAGCCTTTACCACAAATTTCCCTGTAATTTTCCTTTTTGTCACTCATGTAGGGTTTTTGTTCAATGTTTGAGCTCAGCGTGGTGTCACCAAGTTGCTTGTGATTTAAATAGAAGGAGCCGGCTGCCAGAAGTAATGCTTGCAGGTATTCCGTCTTTTCTTTATTTGCCTTACAGCAGTGCCTGCAGGCCAAAGCAAAGATTGTGCTGGCAGCATCTGAATAGTTAGTTCCTGCCCCTCAAGTCAAAATAGATCAAGGAATTATCATTATCTTCATTGCACAGATAACAGCAGAGAAGGATGAAGTGACTTGCCAATGGTCATGCTATGAGTTTCTGGCAGAGCTGGAAAGCGAAGTATTATTTCCTCTGGTCTGATGCTTTTATCCCAGTGCCATCCTTTTGTGTGACTACCTACTTTCAGCATTTTAGTTTTTTTCCTTAATGTTTCCTGGCACAAATGTACAGGCTGGTAAATGGCATGAAATGTATGTCTCCCAGATCTCTGCCTTTCAAGATGCTTTTTATTTTTACCACTCATCTTATGATGCCCAGCTGCCTTTGTAGAGCCATGTGTCTGGAAGAATCTCAGGATGTGCTCATCTAACCTGCTTTAGAACCTACAAAGACACAGATGCTACAGGTTCACTGGGTGATTTTTCCTGGTGCTTCATTACTTTTGTCCTTAGAAAGCTGTTTCTAAATGTAATTCTGTTCTTGTCTTGCTCCAGAGACAGCAGCCTTTTACTTATTTGAAGACTCAAATTCTCTTTCAGTCTCTTTTTCCCTGGGAATGAAAAGCTTTGCTTCTTTCTTTCTCTGTTCATAGGTTTCTCAGCTTATGCTTGTTCTCTGATTCCCTCTTGGATTCCCTCAAAATGCACTGTGTTTTTCCCGATGTTCCAAATGCGGCACAGTACAGAGCTGCCAACTCCCTTGGGACCTTTCCCCTTCTCCCCCAGGACCCGGTAGATAACTTCTCTGCCTCCTGGGAAGCCCTGGGTTGAAGCTGCAGCTCTTCTTTCCTTTCAAAGGGGCATTGTATGGTCCCATGTTTCGCACTGCAAAGGTTACCCTTTAGGAAGCTGAAGGTACTGAAATTTCCTTTGGTAGCATCAAGAGATGTTTTCCCAAGCATCTGTAGTGTACTTTGATCTGTGCCGAATTTGCTAGGTAGCTTCATTTCGATGCTTGGAACCTGAGATTTTAGGGCAAATGGTACCTGTGGTCACGCTTAAGTGTCAAAAGACTGTGCAAGATGTCTGGGTTGGCAGCAAGGATGAGATCTGTTAGATTTTGTCTCTGTCTGCCATTTCTCTTAAAAATGGTGATAGCGTGGGCAGTGTTTGCCCTGATCCAGGAGAGCCACTGTCAGTCTGAAACCAAGGACAGGATGGGAGTGGGTTTATGGATCACAGGTATATACAACCACAGGTATACAAACCTTTCCATTTCAGCTCCAGTCACTTTGAGGTTTTGCTATTCTAGGTTTTTGTTCTAATGTAACCCATTTTATTTTTATTTTTTATTTTAAGAATTTTATTTCAAGCCTTCTGGTCCTCACTGGGGAACTTGTTTATGGAAAGGGTCTGGATCATGGTTCTGCAAAGCTGTGGCCAGCTGAGGGCCCTGTCAAAGATGGTGGGTTCATGCTTTTCTCCCATTTATGAATGAGTTGTGAGAGAAGAGCAGTGGTGGTAGGAGGGACCAAGTACCGTAGGAAATCCAAAACTAACTACTATGGGAGTTAAGGACTTTGCCCATTCTTCCCTCTGACATGCTGCACCTCTTCAGTAGCTGTTCTTCAAGTGGAAACACAACGAATCTATTTGGCTGTCTCTGATTTCACTGGAGTGTTTAGTAATTTGGCTTTTAATATTAGAATTCATCAGCAAGACTGATTGGTGTATCATACAGAGTGGCAGGTTTGGCAGAGAAGGAAATTTCCCACGCAGTTTAAAAATGGTCCGTGAATTTAACGCATTTAGGGTTTAATAGCAGCTGGAAGAAGGATGCAGCAAGTCTTGTATAAAGGAAGGAGCCAATACAGGAATTAAGAAAGTGAGGTATGGTAGGGAGCAAGAACATGCACATTTTATGCATTTTATTCAGTAACTATGGTTTTGTTTTGTTTTTAATGGCATGTGGTTTTTAAAAGGAAGCTTTTGCTTAAATGCAAATAAGATATTAGGTTTCTAATGATAGGAGAGGTGCTTATAAGTGTGCTGGAAGCTAACCTGATAAATGCACTCAATAATGAGGATTCTATGGCAAAATGCTGAGCCCTGTGGATATGGTCCAGCAGAGTGCTGATAGGGGTAGTACTCATGTGCTTAAAGTTAAGCATTTTCCCAAAACGCTTGATGGATCAGAGCTGGAGTCCTTATCGCCTTGCTAGGAGTGAATTTTTAGTTTAAGAGTCTTGTGAGTCAATAGCATTTATTCTTAGGCTTCACAGCTAAACCACTAATGGAATATAGGGAAATTACAGCTCTTCTGTGGTGTGAAGGAATCTGGCTCAGGTCTTAACCACAAAAGTGTTCCCCAGCTTTGAGAAAATATATCTTGATTTCCAGAGATCCTAGAAAAAACAAAAAACACGTATTGCAACTCCCTGTGGATCTGCACCCTTTAGGAAAATATTCCTTCATGCCTCTCTTCCTTGCTCTGTTAACCTTTCATCTCAGGTATGCCTTGGCCTCAGGTGCAAGCATCTGCCAGGGACAGCAGAGAGCCCTTTTCCCTGAAGCCAGGCAAACAGTGGTGTCCTCATGTCTCCCTCTCCCTTCCTGGGATCGGGATAAATTACAGCCCAACAGGAACTGTCTGTGCAGAACTTAGGGCTGATGCTGCTTTAAGTAGAAATGAACGTATGCTAGGTCTGGCAATTTGAAAGAAGTTTCCCAAACAGCAAATTATGACCATGGCCAGTCCTACTGGGCCAATTTTTAATTATTAAAAAAACAAAAAAAGAACCCAACAAAAAACAGTCTGTAGCTTTATGAAGGGGATTTTGCACCACAGCATCTGTGACTCTTGCCTTAGAGTCCCTGCAAAATACAAGCGTCTGCAAGTGTTCGGGTTTCAAGGGCAAAAAATTACCTTGATTGATGCTACAGCACATGGTGCCCTTTGTAGCCTTCATTATATAGACAGTCCTTAACATTCTCATACACCGATGTTCCTGATAAGGTGCTGAACGTGTTTGTTAAGTGAACAAAGTGGAGGTAATACTTCCCATCCCTCGAGATGAGTGTGCTCAGTATTCTATGGTTGTTGGTGATAAGTCGTCTTGGAAATCACAAAATAAATGAAAATAACAGAGTACAGAGGATTGCTTGACAACTGAAGTGCCAGGACATTTCTCTAAATCCCAAAAGTGGGCATCTCCAGTGATGACCATCCTAGTTAGCTTGCACTGTCTGGACATAAGCTGCCACTAATGCCATTATTCTCATTTAGAATGTTGATGATTTCTGGGGGGTGGGGGGGTCCTATCACCTGCAATTTTCTCTTGTGATGTCTGGTTGTGTTTTCCTAAAGTCCTGTGCCTGCACATCAGACGAATCTGCAGGCAGCTTCGAATCTACCAGGAGCTGAAGGCATGTCTGTACGGCTCTGTAAACAGAAGGCAGATGGCAAGGTTCCAATTCATTTTTTCGAAATCATGTGCTTTTAAGAGTCTTCCCTAAGATTATGTGGTGTTTGGGGGTGGGGGTGGTATATGATAGATTGCATTAAATATTCTGGCTCTGTTCTGTATGGGGTGGTACGCACATGAGGAATGACAAAGTAGTCTTGCCCCAAAGGCTCTGTAGTTTAGTGCCCAGATTCTGTGATGTCTTTAGGTTCTGCTGGTAATCCTGTTGCCATTGCAACGTTAATAGCTATGTCATGGTGTAGCTTCATTATACTAGATTTTTTGAGAAGTTACTTGCTTTTTTTTTGTGGCAAAAGCAGTGATTTTTTGAAACATTCATGTAGTCGGCAGCAGGGCATACAGAAAGGAGTGCTGGAGGTGAGACATTGCTATGCCTGCCTGGGTCGCCTCCACAAAGGTGGGCACTTCAATGAGTCTTAGCAACATTTTGCTAAGGAAAAATACTTGGTGAATGGCAAAACTTGCGTTGGCTGCATCCACTGTGCTTGAAGGAGTGTGTGTTGAGCCCTGCTTTCTTACAATTGAGAGGAAAAGACTGCATACAAATGCTTTAAAGCTATGCGTTTTACCCTTTTCATAACTTACGCATCAATAATCAGCAGTCTTAATAACAAAGTATATTTTATAGGTACATTTTTCTAATACAAGTTAATATAATGGGGATTTGAGTAGTGATTTTGTACATGCAGTGATACTGCTCTTTTGCTATTTGTTCTTTTAATACGTTTTTACAGGAGTAGCCAAGTATCATGGAGTGTTTATCAAAAGATGTGTGGCAAGAAGCAATAGATCCTTATGGGTGGATCAGTTGATGTTAGATAATCACTGTGAAATAGAAGATACCTGGTTTCACTTGTTTTTTCTCTTTGCTGTTTCCCTCCTGGCAACCTCCTCCAGGAGATGCTCAGAGAAAAGGCGGCCTTGAATTAGGTGAATTTAGTGTGCATGCACCCCTTCTTCCCCCAAGCTGTGCTAGCACAGTGGAATTATACAGTAAGAACAGGGTTTTCGGGCACAGTAAATCTTGAAGCCTTAGACCACACTGGTGCATTGTAGTCCCTGTCTCAACCAGGCATATCTCCTGAGCTGTTATACAGATCAGAAGAAAAAGATTAATCATTATCCCTGTGCTAATGCAAATTGCATGCAGATTACATCTGTTATCTGTCTAGTATGAGTATGAATTTAAGTTTTTTTTCTATTTTGTATCTTCCAAGCATGAGCACTTCTCTGTAGTGGGGCTGCTGGTAATTAAACGCATTGGGTTAGTACTGTCCACAAAACCACAGCATCCATCCTGCTCTCTTTGTCTTAGGCAAAAGTACTTTTCTGGTATTTTCGGACTGAGGATTAGAAGTCTAGAGAGAAATTATCTGAGAAAAGCTTTGACAAAGAAAGAACAGGCTCTCCAAGAGATTTAGGCAGCAATTTGGGTTTCACCTTGCTTGAACCCAACGCTGTGTCCAGCTGGGAGGCAGCAAGGTCTGGGAGCACCTCGGCTCTGTGATCGCCTTGGGCTTCAAGTCATGTCTTGCTGTCAAGGAGCCATGTTTAATCTTGTAGGGACTGAAGTGGGAACCACCTGAAAAATCATCCTGTTTCATATGAGATAAGTCTTGTTGCTTGGGTTAGCCATAGACTCATGTTAGAGAAATGGGACCCTGCCTTCTGTCAGGGCCACTGAATGCTTGAATTGGGTTCCTCTCTCTTGTGTGACCTCTTGTTTCAAGGCACATATCAAAGCATCTCAGGTTTTGGAGGCATTCAAAATGGAGGTAGGGAGCAGAGACTGTAAATTGGTCTAAGACCTGGCATTTACCTCACATGTTTGTCTTAGGAGATAAATGATGTGAAAAAACACTATATATTCATTGCCAAGGAAATTTGAAGATTGCTTTCTTGTTTTTATATTTGATGTGTAAAAAGGACCAATGTGAAGTCCCCATTTGACAGAAGATTATCTCCATATATGAACCGGTTTAGGATTGGGCTTGTATTTGGCAAGGTGTTTGGATTTAATCCTGGGGCTAAAATTTACCCCCTAGTACTATTTAGGATCTGTGCATCATTGATTCCCATGTAAGATCTTAAATAGAATTGAAATGGCATTTAATGCTATGTAGTCCAAGAACCTTTAATTCCCTGGACTTGGTTTTCAGAAGCCCTTACAAGCACCTGCAAATTGGGGCCCATCCTATTTGCCTAACTAGCCAGGCATGGTTTGCAGCTACTTGTCCTCAAGGGACAGAGGCAGACTTGGGTAAGCTTTGGGATATTAAAAATTGCAGCACAAAAGTCAAGTTATGACTTAAACACTAAGTTCTGACCCAGGTATAATATCCACAGTCAAAGTACCCCTAGGGGAGCCATTAGGTGTTGAGCTTTTCTAAAAGTGTGTTATTTCTATACAGATATGCAAAGAGATAATACAGTAAAGTGTTTTTTTGTTTGTTTTGTTTTTTTTTTTCTTCTCAAAACAGTGTTTCTGTCTTAACTAGTGTATCTTGTTTAAAATTATTCTGCTGCTTAAACCTGCTTGCAATTTCATATGCCTTTAGTGTGACTTGTTCAATAATGCAGGTCTTGCTCCAAACTCTGAAGTCACCAAAGGCCTGAGAAAAAACCAAAATAAATCAGTAATATCATTAAGTAGAAACTGAGTGAAAAATGGCCAGAATACAAGCTTTTGAAGTGGAACCAGAATTACTTGTCTTATGGTTACTCTTCTGACACAGGTTTCATTTTCTTCAGTTAAGCCTGGTTTTGTAAGTGCATTAATGGTAGCATAACTGGTTATATGATGACAGGTGAAGGTATTGATTTAATCACAAACATTAATTTGACTTTTAAATCTTCTGGCAAAAACTCAGACTGCAAAAGAAACTTGCCATCTCATGGAGGAAGGAATCCCAAGGTGTATTATGAGGTCTGAAGTGTCAAATACAAAACATTTGCACATACAGGAATGTAATCATAGTAAAAGAAATCGCAAACGCATGAAGAACACATGAAAATCCATAGCATAGATGTCTACAAAAGGTGATGTCTGTATCTGTAGACATCTGTGTCATAGATGTGTATAACAGCAGCCAGGATAGAGATGGCAGCAGCAGGATAACATTAGTTTTTCTTAAAAAATAATTAACATTTTATTCCACTAAGCATCATTGTATGTTAGGCATTAGTAGGACACAGCACAGTATGTTGTAAATATTGGGTTTGGTGCCTTAAATGGCTAATTCCATGCTAATGTCATTATCAAAGGTTGCAGATGAAGAATGGCCTAAAAGGTTTATTCCTTGTGAAATCATCTCCTGTAGTTACTCAGATGTGACTAATGATGCATCTTCTGCAGAAACTTTCATTTATTTATTTGGTATGTCCCTTTATTCTTAAGAAATGTTAGAAATAGAACAACAAAAAAAGGTAGAATCAGTTTTCTATGCTTTTATTTGCTTCCTGATTAATTTTGGTCTCAGAAAAGCAAGAATGTACATTAGCAATTTCACACCTTGTTACATCTTCTGTTTGCTTTCATCACACGCATGGCTGTTTTCATGAATGGCAAACATAAACATAAATGATGTAATATCCCTCTTTGATTTTGAGTATCTTGCTGAGAAATTAATGCATATGTGCAGATTACTTGTAAAGCAACATGTGAACAATTCACCATGCACATCTACCCTTTGTAGTGTCAAGGCAGAGATTTGAACAAGACTTCTGCCTGCTTACATAAGAAATATGGGAGTTTACAGCTCTATGTATCTTTACTCTTAGGTGAGTTTATTTTTTTACATGTTGTACTCCAAATGGAAGGGCTCCGTGACTTGGCTTCTTTCTATTAAGAGGATGCTGTGCTTGCAGAAGCAGTGACCTTTGAAAAGCAAGTCTCAAGTAATCCTTTTATTTTCCTGAGATCATATAGCACAGTATCCAGTTGCAGGCTTTTAAGATGGAATGATTGCATACTTTGTCTGCTTGCCTGGATTGGATTACATTTTGTTTGACAAAGAAAACTAAAATACTTATACCTTCCTTCCTTCAGTTCAGAGCATCGTGATCTCTGTGTGTTCAGGATGCAGAGTAGTTGCTGTATCATCCCAGCACCACTGGGATTTATTGAATTTACTTAATTGGCCTTTATCTCATGGTTACACTTTAACGCTTCTTTTGAAGGAGATTCAAAAAGGATATGGTTACCCCTTTTCTAATTTACTTTGAGAGTTGGGTTACTCATTTTCTTATCTTCCTTCCTTTTCCTGGTAGATCAGAGCATTCTGCAGAGCCATGATTGAACATGTTAGAGACCTGCATGGTGAGACATTGAAGTCCATGAAGCTGTTAACTAGCCAAGCTTTTTACACGCTGATTTTTGAAGAGGATGCTCAGTTTTAGGGGAGTAGGGAGTTTGACGGGCACTTATGGATGGCCGGTGGTGCATTTTCTGTTGTACTGTGCTGATGCATGTGAAGGAGAGCTAAACTCCCCTGAACCTCCCAGGGAAAGATTTTGCAGCAGAGTTCAGGAGCACTTGCATCATTCTCTTGTTTTTAAAGCACTTGTGAGCCTCAGTCCCATAAACACTTCAGGAAACCTCAATAAAGTGGATGAAAAGTCCATTATTTGGTCAGGTGATCTTGATACTGAGAATTGCATGGTTTTCACCTTCCTGAGAGGTGTTCGATACCAGGGAGGGCTGAGGTCTCCCCTCGCTGCACTTCTCAGGTTTGCTTTTGCTAGTAGGAGTTTATAAAGGTTTAATGCTTAGCTCTGACTTTCTCCAGCCTGTCAGACCTTGGCTGCCAGCTCTGCAAGCCTGGTATAGGCGTTGCAGGGATCTGGGGACATGAGTCCTTTCTTCTGAGTACTTTGGTGTCTCCATTCCCTATATATAGCATCTTGAGTGGCTCATGCTAAGAAGTGATCAGTATCATCTATTTAACTAGGGCTGTAGAATCACCTGTTTTTTGGCACCACCCCCCCACAGTGAGACTTGTTTTCCAATGCCTCTGAAAACAGTGTGTAGCGCCCTTTAAAATAGAAGGGAAGTTAATTTTATTTTAATGAAGTTCACTACTAGCTATGCCTTCTCTGGGTTAATGCATCTGACCATACACATGTGCACAGTCTGTGTATCTCACATGTACAACTTGGCTTGCTGTGCACATGCATGCATGACATATATTTAGGCACCTGGATTAATTAATGGTAAGTCCTATACCAGATCAGCAGTTTGAGTGTACGTTGTTACTCACTTTCACATAGACCAGAAGTTTGTGAAGGACATCAGCCCAGGGTAAGGCGACTTTTGTGGATGAAAAATTGTTGGTGATCACCATGCGGTGCCTACGTAAACAACACGATCATTGTTCATATCCAGGTGTTTTTTACTTGCTCAGCAGAGCAGTCGTGAGCACGGTGGTGGATGCCCAGCCAAAAAGCAAGCGTTGCCTGTGCAGCTTGATGCCAGCTCTCCAGCAGAAAACAATATGGAAATAGCCGACACCTTTCAGGATCCTCCAAGAGCCAAGTGGGGGAGAGATTAGTAAACAGGAGTGAGAAGAACTGAGGCTGAAAAGAGACTGAGCTGTGGGAGCTTGCTTTGAAAGAGAAGGCTTGCTGCTAGCCTTCAGTCCAGGGATAATTGTCGGGAGTTCTTTCGTTGCTCATTTTGGCTGATGATCAGGCCTGGCAAAATTAATTTGTTGTTCTTATTTTCCTTAATGGGTTGGGGTTTTTTAGTATTATGATAATTAGCTAGCCCTGCATATAGAAGTCTTTTTTTTCAATAGTTCCAAATACAATTTGGAAGATAAAATGTGGTCATTTGCTACTGCTCTTTGCACTCAGTTCCCCATATGGCCACAAAGGTCTTTTCTGTGGGTCTCCCCAGCCCCCCTGTTATTCTTACCGAGAGCTGGCCTGTCCAGAGGGCGAGTTGAAGGCCCTTGGACAGCCATGGGCTGGTTTTTCCTCTGGAGAAGCTGCTTTTGTCCCTGTAAATTAGAGACTATGAATTGCTCCCATCCCCTTTTCTTTTCACTCAGTGTTGTTTCCTAATCTCTGGCGTGAAATACCTGGGGCATTAGGTTTGCATTGCCCATAGCAACTTTTGCTAGGGAGCTGGAAGAGGTGGTAGCAACCACAACTCAAAAAGTCTCTGCAGATACCAGACAGAAAACAAAGGATCAAGCCTGTTTCTGATGCACGCGTGGTGCTGCAGAGGGCAGATAACCTTTCAAGGCTGCATCTTAAAATAATAAGCGGAGCTGGTATAGCTGCTTTCATGCTGAATCTTCCCCAAACATGCCACAAACTTCCAAGCTGTGATTGCCGTTAAAATCTTGACAGTTGCCATTTGCAAGGATTAGCATCACTGTGTGAGCTGTAACACTCCAGCGATACTTGCGGGGAGCAATTGAATTATAAAGGCTGTGATGGCCTTGCCTACCCTGTCCCTTGCTTCTGGAAAGAGAAGACTGAAAGATGCGTGGGCTTTAGCTACCGTACAAGCCAAAGAAGAAATAGTTAAGGAGCCTATGTAATCTAAGGTCTTCTGAAAAATGCATACCTTCAAAGCAGCTGAAAGCAAGCGGTATGTAATCAATATGTAATTTTGATAGCGTAGCCCCCTGACACGTTTGACAAGTCAAGGTGTGGGGTTGATGTGTTTGAAAAATGCTTGAAAGATAAGGTTGATGTGTAAGCTGCTGATGGCAGTTCACGTTGTTACTTGGCTCAGGTGGGTGATGCTGGTCAGATCCTCAGATGATGAGAATCTGCAAGTCCACGTTAAAAAAGGGCAAGTGTCACTGGGGTGAAAGCCCCGTCAACCTGCAGTAGCTAAGGATTGCCTTGCCTTTGAGGATGCGCTGACGAGTTGAGTTTGACTTCAGCAGGGGCAGACCTCCATCTTACTAACCGTGGTTTTTGTCTATTCTGTTTTTCTCCTGTCTTGCAGCACCTTCTCCAGTCAGTAGTGTGAAAAAAGGGAAGATAACTAAAAATAGCATCTCCCTTTCCTGGCAGGAGCCAGATCGACCCAACGGCATCATCCTGGAATACGAAATCAAATATTTTGAAAAGGTGTGACGGACTGCTTGTTGAGCATCCCCAAGTACCTTCTCTTTGCTGTCCTCTTTTAGTTATAATTATTTGAGTCATGGAAGGGAATGGAGTGATTTTATGCGTAAATCAATGTCAGATTGATTTTGCAGTAAATGATTAGGAAGACTTGAAATGAGGGTGTTGTTTTCCATTAGTGTGCCACTTCTCTTGAACAAATACATTAAATCTGCGTGTCAGATTTCTCTCCAGCCTTATCACATTAAGATAGAGCCTGCTCATTTGTTAAAAATAAGAGGGATTGGGGATCGAGCGTTTTATCTCCTCCCAGAAACATCAGGCTGTCCCTTGCCTTTTGTATTTCAATTTCTGACTTGATTTTGCATCAATGATGTAAAGAGAAAAGAAAGGTTTTGTGGAGAGATTGTTTCTGCTCTGATGTGAAGAAGGGCATCCTGGCTTAAGAGCTTGCCTGGATTTTCCAGCCCTTGCTCTTGGTCTAATGGAAAACACTTTCTCTTCCTACAAAACTTGCCTCTCCTAGTCTTCCTTTCGAATGGCAACTTGTTCTCTTCTGGCAAAATTAATGCAGTTTGAAGGAAAATGGTAACAAATGTGCTTTGTCTGAATAGCATCTTTTAAGTGATGCGGCCTTAGATCTTTGGAAGTTTTACATTTCTAAAAATCAGGTTTGCAGTTGACTGAATAGCAGATTCTTGCCTTAGCTGGGATTGTAAGGTGTTCTTACTTCTGAAACAGTCAGGCTTTCTACATGAAAACAAGATGAAAATAATTAAATTGAGTCATAATTCACTGGTTTGGAGGGTTGAATTTCTATTTTAAAATATTTAATCTTCCATTAGTTCTGTCTATGGCCCAGGTGAAACCACTCAACATGGACCAGGACTAGGTCTTTCCTCCTCCTCCCTTCTTTCTCTGACCATGGGAAGGATCTGCTCAAGCAGTCCATGCAAGCAGAAGATTTCTGAAATTCTTTCCGCTGTATCAGGATAAAATCAACATTATTTTTGCAGATGAGGGAGCTTGGGCTAGGACACAAGATGTGTGAGTGGCTTAAGTAGGGCTGAAGCTTTCAAAAGGATTAAAAAACAAAGCAAGAATCAGGTTATGCTATTGCTGGAAATAATCCATGACTGATTATTTTATTAACTTGTTTGATTAACCATTATGACACATTGAATCCTTACTGTGGAATGGCCTAGGAAGGTTGGGCTCTAGAAACCTTGATAACGAGCAAATAATAAAAGCAAAAAAAACCCCATATATATTTTCATTTTACTTTGTTTTCAAACAAATCAGTGGGAGGGGGAGCTTAAAACGTTGTATTTGTGATCCAGAACTAGTCTCAAGTAGCTTCAGTAAACAGTTCTTCAAGTGCAGGTCCTTCATGGGGAGGTAGCTACAGCCAGTCTGAGTTTTTGCTGTCTTGATTTATTTCGTTCAGGCTGATAACGAAACTGAGTGTTTTTCATAGGAAAGCTCAAGTGTTTAAATGTTTGCAGAAGCCAACAGTGTATTGAAAACCTAACAAGTAAGGATGTGACCTAATATTCACTTACTGCTTTTTAATCAGTCATTGATTTGAATTTTGGGTGTCATCCTTAATTTTTCTTGTTTGTTGCTACTGTCATTTATATATTCTCAGTTTTCAGCCCTTTGTAAGGGTAGATTTGCAGTGTTCATTTCCAAGGGATGAAAGTGGTCTTTATTAAAGGTTTTGGAAAATGGAGTTTTGTCAGATTGCTTTCTTTTAAGAGAAATTGCTCCTTAACAGGAAAAAAAAAGGCATACACACACATATACCCCCTCCAAAAACAGTCTTGCGTAGCTCCAGGCTTCAATGAAAAACCTGTAATCCTACATTTGGAGATTCTCAAGGCCTTATCCAGGCATATTACTGTCTATGGGAAGTTGCCCATTAAATCAAAATGAAAAAAGAAAAATCAGTTCAGATCCTACTAGCTATGTAGAAATCTTCATAGGGAATTACTAAGAATTCCTGTTAACCTCATAATAATTTGCATCTGAGAGGATATTGTGAATAAAAAGCAGTTTCCAAGTTTGTAGACCTTAATTTATGAGCTCTTGTCTAGATTATATGTTACAGTAAATAATTCTAAGAGTAATTACCAAGCATTTCAGTGAAATTTTAATCAAATAACTGGAACTCTTTTGCATTAGAAACTGATGTAAATGAAGATTTATTTCAGCAATTTTTCTTCAAGTTCGTTGCTTTAGAAGAACAATGCAAAATTAGGTATTTTTCTGGAAGTTTGGGTCTTTTTACCCTTCCCAAGGTCTAATTCATGGCTCTAGAAATGCCAGCCTGAAGTTGTACAATGTGCAATATAATATTCTCTTTTAGGCCTAATTACATTACTGGGAAGTCATTTTGGTATAAAGTAAAACCCCTTTCCAAGGCAATGGGACCTTCTTCCTCTCCCCCCCCTTCCCCATGCCTTCGGACTGATCTTTAAAGGATGAACCTTTCTATTGCCCTGGGCTGTTTACATCCCAAACTATGGAAAGCTGCTCCTACTGCAGATGCCAGTTTGGTCCCCGTATTGTCATTTATGGGTGGAAAGTCCCTCTGCTCTGTTTCATACCTCCTAGAGTAACTGATTATAAAAGAGAAAATCAGATCTCACATTTTGTACTGCAGAAAGGGCCTTCAGAAGGGGGGAGCTGAGAAAAGAGATCCTCAAAAATGCATATTCGAGTCACCTTTTGTAACGTTGCTGTGGGCATTGTTAAGAATCTGTCTTCTGTGAGAGTCACTATTTGTCTGTTTGAACATTGTTGTTTTTTTCTGGGGGGTGGGGTGGGAAAAGGACCAGGAGATGAGCTACACCATCATCAAATCCAAAGAGACGACGATTACAGCAGATGGCTTGAAACCAGGCTCAGCGTACATCTTCCAGATCCGAGCCCGGACAGCTGCTGGCTACGGTGGCTTCAGCCGAAGATTTGAGTTTGAAACCAGCCCAGTGTGTAAGTCCTTTTAATTACTGTCAGCCCATGTCTCTGGAATGGTTACCAGAAATGAGTCAGGGGATCGATGCCTTTACAAAGAACTCTTCCTTGTCCTGGCCTTATCCATTGACTTTGGAAATATCAAGCACATCATGACTGTGTACTGGACAGGCTAACACAGAATCACACAGAACCACAGAATGGCCGGGGTTGGAAAGGACCTCTGGAGATCATCTAGTCCAATTGCCCTGCTAAAGCAGGTTCACCTAGAGCAGGTTGCACAAAGTCATGTCCAGGCAGGTTTTCAAGGTCTCCAGAGAAGGAGACTCCACAACCTCTCTGGGCAGCCTGTTCCATGCTCCATCACCCTCAAGGTAAAGATGTTCTTCCTCATATTCAGGTGGAACCTCCTGTGTTTCACTTTGTGCACATTGCCCCTTCTGTCAGTGGGCACCACTGAAAGGAGCCTGGCTCCACCCTCTCGACACTCGCCCTTAAGGTATTTGCATGCATTGCTAAGATCTCCTCTCAGTCCTCTGTTCTCCAGGATAAACAGGCCCAGCCCCCTCAGCCTTTCCCTAGAAGGGAGATGCTGCAGTCCCCTGATCATCTTTGGACCCTCTCCAGTAGTTCCCTGTCTCTCTTGAACTGGAGAGCCCACAACTGGACACAGCACTCCAGATGAGGCCTCACCATTGCAGAGCAGAGGAGTAGAGGGGGAGGATAAGCTCGCTCAACCTGCTGGCCACACTCCTCCTAATGCACCCCAGGATCCCCTTCTTGGCCACAGGGGCACACAGCTGCCTCATGGGCAGCTTGCTGTCCACCAGAACTGCCAGGTCCTTCTCCACAGAGCTGCCTTCCAGCAGGTCAGCCCCTAGTCTGTGCTGGTGCAGGGGGTTGTTCCTCCCCAGGTGCAGGACTTTATACTTGCCTTTATTGAACTTTATTAAGCCCCTCTCCACCCAGCTCTCCAGCCTGTCCAGGTCTCGCTGAATGGCAGCGCAGCCTGCTGGTGTATCAGCTGCTCCCCCCAGTTTTGTATCATCAGGAAACTTGCTGAGGGTGCACTCGGGCCCCTCATCCAGGTCATTGATGAAAAGTTGACAAGAGTGGACCCAGCACTGACCCCTGGGAACACCAGTAGCTACAGGCCTCCAGCCAGACTCTGTGCTGTTTATCACAACCCTCTGAGCTCTGCCATTCAGCCCGTTCTCAATCCACCTCACTGTCTACCCATCTAACCCACACTTCCTGAGCTTACCTATGAGGATGTTGTGGGAGACAGTGTCCAAAGCCTTGCTAAGCTCAAGGTAGACAACATCCACCTCCCTCCCTTCATCTGCCCAGATAGTCATTCCGTCATAGAAGGCTCTCAGGTTGGTCAGGCATGATTTCCTCTTAGTTGAATCCATGATGACTGTTGCTTGATAACCTTCTTTTCCTCCACGTGCTTACAGATGACCTCCAGGATGAGCTGTTCCATCACCTTTCCAGGGATGGAGGTGAGGCTGACCAGCCTGTAGTTTCCTGGGCCCTCCTTCTTGCCCTTGTTGAAGACTGGAGTGACATTGGCTTCCTCCAGTCCTCAGGCACCTCTCCTGTCCTTGCTTCCTCAACTCACGTGGTGAGGCAGCAGGTGAAGTCAGGAGGCCTTCAGGCTCCAGAAATTCATAGTGTTCCCTACTTAGAAAAATCCTGTATTTATGAGAGCTGATGCAAGAAAGGACCTGTCCTCCCCGCTCAGGAGGGAAAGAGGGGCTGGAACCTAGTCCTCCACACCTCTTAATGACTGTCTGCAGAGAATGCTGAGCTCTCTTAAATATCTGCATCTGGAGAAAAATCCCTGAAATGGTGCATCTCTGGAAGGGGAAGAATTGAACTCGCATTTGCATATTTTGGTGTGGTTCCTGTTGAGCTAAAAGATGGTTTCCTGTTGGCTGCTGATGCCACAGCCTCAAGGAAAGGAATTTGACTTGTGATCAAAAATGGGAAAAATGTGCACTGCCCGTACAGGGCTTTTGCTTGGCCTGTCACAAACTTAATATGGTTTTAGGGTGGGTTTTTTTGTTGTGGTGTTCGGGGGTTTTTTGTTGTTTGTTTGTGGTTTTTTTTTGGGGGGGGAGGTGTTGTTTTTTGTTTTTAAATGAATCTGATCATCCAGGTCTGGATTCTGGATATTTTGTGGCAGAGTGAACTCCTGAGGCATGCAGAAGCTCAGCTGCTCTTTCCCCAGTGTTCAGGCACAGCTGTGGAGAAATTCTTATTGTCCCAATTACCAAATTTTTGCAGAGGTGTCAAATATAATTGTCTCCCTCAGAAAATATGTCTTCTCTGTTTCAGTTTGTATAATTTTTTATACTGTTTGCATGGAAGAGAGATTTTTTGGTGGAAATATTCTGTTCATTCCAGTGAGAAAGAGTCTATTTTCTGTATGTTTTCCTTGGAAATTTCAATTTTTCAATATTTTGATTACTGTTACTCCTGTTCATTTAAAATTCATCATCTTTGAGAAGAAGATGCCCAGTTGCCTTTTCAATGCACACTACTTCTGAAGCCATAATAGATTTTAAAAGAATCATTATACACATACAGATGTAGCTGTGGAGCCAGTGATTGAAATAACAGTGCAAATTGCATCACAATACAAACATTAATGCAAGAAGAATGGTCTATTTAATGTATTTCTTATTGTATTAATCATTAATTGTGCCCTACAAGTAGCAACAAAATCATGTTATGCCAAAAATTATTCTATATCATACTAAGGAAATTTTGCTTGCATTTGGAAACTTTCTAGTTTAGAGTCATTTGAGTAATAGTGTTCCAGACTGTTAATAAATAATACATGAAATATATACACACTTGATCAAGTGCTTGGGTACCTATGATCCTGGTCCAAAAATAACAGCACTTCCATAAAGCCTATCATGTAAGTATATGCATTAATCAGGATATTTTTTGCAAACATCATGTGGTAACATCTTTAAATCCCTTGAGTCTGCACCCCAGTCTTTTTAGCGTTTTAAAGGCAGAGGAGTAGGTACATCTCTGATACTAAGGAGCTGCTGGCATAGTTGGAGGAATATCTACTGCATGGTCCCCAGTTCAGGATCTGGGAACTGTTACTCTGTTGGACTTGAGTTCTGGGTGAAGCAGGACTTAACCAGACGTTTAAACGCTTAGTAGAGCAGAAATGCAATGTAAGCTTCAGTATCATGTAAAACGCAGCTCCACTTGATATTTAAAACATTTTAAAAAGCAGTTATTTATTTTTTTTCCCCCAGGGCCCTATATAAAGTCAATATTAGGGCCAGGAGTGTGACCAGACTCACAGTGCTTTCTTGCACATCCCGGGGAATTTGAAAGCAAGCACAGATCGAAATCTCACTGCTACATCGGAGTTCAGATCTGAAACTCTTGTTAGAGCCAAAGCAAATTATTTTAATTCAAGAACAGATGAAAACCTTTCAGTGACTGTTGTGAGAATCAAAGCCAGCCTCCATAATTGTTTGGACCTAACAACAGGTTTTGTTTCCAGTTCAAAGGTTTCTGTAAAGTTATTTTTAATATACTTTGGGGAAATATGAAACAACAGCCTGAGAGATGCAAGGGAGGGGGAAGCCATAACTTGTTTTGAATTTTTCTCTTTTTTTCCAAATTTTGGGGTTTTTTTACATACTACTGCAGGCATCTGCAATTCTGCAAAGCACAGCAATGCAGCCAATGCTGCATTTTTCAGCAGAAGTTTTCTATTTGGGCGGAAGCTGTTGCTAGGTGTATCCACTTGCTGCTGACCTCCTTTCCAAATGCCACCAAGCTCGTCTAAACTGATAAAACTAACCTTGCCAAAAGCTGGTTTTCAGCTGGTTTGGTGAGCTAATCCAGCTGGTCAGCTGGATGGGAGTGGGAACATGTCACCAAGTTGAGGAGGGCTAACACAAGTCCCCCCTGGCTTTAAATGGCAGCAAGGTCCCAGCTCGGCTTATGAATTCAGGCTTTTTAGCTGTCGTAGGTCCCAGTTTTATCTCATTTCCCCATCCCTTGAGCTGTGCAAAAAATCACCAGTCACAGCTTAATGTTCTCCTTTAAATGTTTTTCTTTTTAATTATTTTGTCAAGAAAGCAATAAAACATCATCTTAAGGAGCCTCCATAAATTTGTGAGGCTAATAAAATCTCTGGATGATGGCATGGGTTTGGAGCAGTTAACATTAAATATTTAATGTATCGCGGCCAATCCTTCTGAAATCATTTACATTGCTGTAGCAGGTCCGTGCCACTCGCCGTTGAGCGCTGGAGAGCTCCTGTATGAGGAGCTACTTGAAACCCATTGCAGATCAACGTTTAATGCCATACCTTTTCGACCTAACTTTTAACAATTAATATGGGACTATATTCCGTTATTTTATAGCCTCCATAAAGTTAATCCTTGTGCTAAGGAGCCCTTTTCACTTCAGTCATTTAGTTAAAGGCTTCTTCAGTGTGAAATTGATTCTTGCTGCTCCCCGGGGTGGATGAAGCTTCAGCCGGGGCTGGCACAAGGGTAGGAGCTATAATGAGGTTTTTCCCCGCACGGCAGCAGTGCCTGTGCCTGGGAGCTGGGTTTTGCGGGGAGAAAGCCAGTTTTATACCCCGGGGTGGTTAAATATATATGCAATTAAATAAACTGGCAGCAAAGAGGGCAGGGTGAGAAGGCTTTTTCATTCCTGCTTGGGAACCCCATGTGCAGACCCATGGGGAGATGTGGGTGCCTTCCCCTGCAGTGGAAAGCAGATGAACAAGATACGAGTGGTGTTAGCATTTCCGTTTTACAGGCTGCAGGAGCTTGCTGACCTGGTCTTACTTAACCTGTAGCAAACCCCTGTTCTCTAACAGCTTTCCTGACCTTTCCGCTAGCATCTTTATCACAGGACGCATCTCCTGCCTTTTGGCCAGAAGGCTTTTTACAAGGCATGGGCTGGAAGAGTTCTGCTTCCCTTGGCTGATAAAAGGACCAACCAGTGTATGTGTCTTAGCAAATTCCTATTCTACAGAGGGCATCTTCTGGCCGTGTAGTATAGATGCCACAGGAAGCTTTTAATTGTTTATAGCTTTTTGAAGTGCACATAATGCTGCTCATATCTCAGAGATCTTGCTTATGTCTCTTAACAATAACATTCCATAAATGTTCTCTCTGCATATGGGAAGCTGCTGGGGTTTTGTCCTTTATTTCTGAGATTTTTAATGCAGCTAACCCAGGAAGACAAACCTGAGTTTGCAAACTCAGCGGCTGTGTTCTGCAACACTTTGGTTTCTGAATTCAATGATGAGATGCAATTTTGTTGGGGTTTTGGCTTGGGTTTGCATGTGTTTTAGGTTTCTTTCCCCCCATTTCCTTTCCAAACTAGAAACAGGCAGCAAAGGGGGGAAAACACAAACTGTAAAAGAAGAAATGAACTGGTAAGACTTGAAACCTTGCTGACAGCCTTGTTAGAAAGACTCGTGTGAGTGCTGGCTATTGTTTTAACCTTAATCTCCATTTTCTGTTTCTCATCTCAGCAGTAGCTGCATCCAGCGACCAGAGCCAGATTCCTATAATTGTTGTGTCTGTAACAGTGGGAGTCATTCTGCTAGCTGTTGTTATCGGTTTCCTTCTCAGCGGAAGGTAAGAGAAGAAGCTGTGTATTTATACTTATCCAACTTTTGTAATAACTTCTATCTGACCAGCTGATTGGTGAGATTTAGGTGAAAGCAGCATGTGAGCAAAGCTGTCGAGCGGTAGCGCTGTAAAGCAGCACGAGGGTGGGATGATTGATCTGTTTGGACAGGCAGGAATGACTAAGGCTCGTTCGCAGATGTCGTTCACTTCCCAATGTTTTTCATCTCTGTATAGACTGGCCCTGATTATTCGACTTGATTCTCACAGGAGTGTTTTTACATTCCTTTAAAAATAAGCGGAACATGTTGTTACAGGTAAAATATCCTGGAGCCCGTATGTTTACACTCAGAGCTCACAATGGCCTTTGTTCACAGACAAAACTTGACTTCAGCAAAACACTGCAACAGTTGCAAATAAAAAGAGAAGAAACCCAACGGAATGGCCAAATGCCCCGAGTTTTGGTCAGATCTGGATTTCATTTCTCATGTGTAGGACGCTAATGTGTTCCCCATGCACTAGTAAATTATACAGAGAGCTCCCCCCATGGAAGGAGATACTCAGTTTCAAACTATCAAGCGATTCCATTGATTTCTCATGTGCTTAAATGTAGGCAAGTGGTGAAGGCCTGGTCTATACAATCTTTGACAGCTCTAATGCAAGTTGATGGAACTTGTTGGTGGACAAGGGATTGTGGTATTGGGAGGAAATCTGGTTTGTATCAGGATCAGTTTGTACTCTGGCACTAAACTTGTGTAGCAGCCAGCACGCAAGGCACTTTTTTCATATACTGCCTGTGTATTAATACCATTTTTCAATGGCATAGTCAAACGATGCAACAGTCTTCATGCAAAGCAGTGGGACGTGCATCTATTGATAAGGCTGATTTTTTTTTTCAGTGCAAAGTAAACATTTATGCTTCTAAGGTTCCCATCAGCCCGCTGTTGCTTTCACGATACAGGTCTTTTCTTAAACTCGGGTCTAGCAAGGTGGCTGTAAATTACAGGATATTTTAAATGTTAAGAGTAGCTATAAGATACTCACAGAGGAACTGTGCTGATACCGAACATATTGGCTGAGGGTCTTATTTCCCAGAGGAGGTAGGGTATCAGTCTGTGAAGGCGGCACGGTGAAATCCAGCCAGGCTGAGCAGCTCTGTCCCCAGGCGTAAGGCATCCATGGAAGGACACAGTTATTTCCTGTCTTAAAAGGTAAGTGTGCTGCCAGACTCATCTCCACTCAAGGTCAGAGACTGACAGTCTCTTTCAGCTCAGCCGTTAAGAGTTCCTGTCATCTGCTTTGAGTGATTTGTTGGGCTTAAAAATGGGCAAGTAAATGCTCCTGTCTGCACAAGAAGCATGCAGCGGTGGGGGGCAGTGAATGGCTACGGGCCATTCACACCGGGGGCTGCAGGAAAGCTGTAGCCAGAAAGACTTGGCTCTGAACACTGTAGGCAGGAGTTCAAGTCTCTCCTTAAAGGCTGGAGGTTTTGAGTCAAATCCCTCCTTGAACAGATGTGGGGGGATGTGGACCTTGGCCTCCCCCAGCCTAGATGTGTCCTTGTATCAATGAAAAGAGGAGGATGCACACGCAGCCTTAGGCAAGCTATGGATGTAGCCTGGCACCTCTGCAAGGAGGGGTGGGGGGGGGGGGTGCATTGCAGGTGGAAGGATATATGTTCCTCTATGGCCATAAGGAATTGCAACTGTGTGGCAACCAGCAGCTCTTGCTCTTCCCACAGTTGCTGCCAAGCACTCAGGACCCCTTTGGGGAGGACGTGCCCTTGCAGGTCTCCTTTTTGCTGTTACCCTCTCTGGTCTGAGCAAGCAGTTGCAAAGCCGCAGCCATTTGTCAGCAATTCTTGTTAGTTATGTCTTTCTGTCCTTTGCCCTAATGGGCTTTCCAAGATGTGCTTCCTCTTGGCTCTTTACATCTTGGCATGTTTATAAAAGCCCTTGTCTCCTTTGGCTAGTTTTAGTACCACCTCTGCTGCTGCCTTAATCCTCCTACCTTGTATGCACGCCTCTCTCCATGGACCCCAGGGCAGCTGCAGGTTACTGGGAACTTCTCCTTGGTGCCACACTGGGTGTATGGGAAGGGGTAGGCACAGGGAACTGAGCTTTTGGTCTGTTTTTACCTTTTCAACCCTTCTGCTAAACTGGGAAGAATGCAGTACCTCAGATGGAGGTGGTGGAGCGCCAAGTTTTGATCCATTGTTAGAGAAATGGCTTCAAAACCACAGAGCTTCTTGGCCACTTTGAGTTCCCGTGAATTTTAAAGCCTGTCTAGTGTGTTGAGTGACTCATGAGAACAGAAAAATACACCCCAGAAGCCCAGGAAGCTGACAGCCAATTTGAAATTAAACAAAGCAAAACAAAAAAATTGCTCCTGTTTGGAAGCAGCAGAGATGCCGCTGAAGTGTGTCACTCACGCTGCTTTGCCTTGGATATGATTTTGAGACAATTTGTGGAGTGAATCTCCTGCTGTGACACCGCGGGGTCGATAAACGCATTCCAAGTCATGGGATAATTCCTTTCTGAAGCTGTTAACCTGTTTCTGGAAGACACTTCCCTGTATCTTTAGAGTGGTGATGTTGTTCCAGTGCCTGGTTCCAGGGGGTTAAATTTCCTTTCCTAATTCTTTCCCATACTTGCTTTTAGAAAAACAGACATTTTGAACTCCAGGAGCTGCTCCAGCTGGAATCACCACTGCTTTCCACACCAAGTAAGCTGTGCAAAGCCCAGGCTCTGTCTTTTCTGCTAATGTAGGAAGCAGGTACTGCCCAGCAGCAAAGCCAAGAAGAACCCTCTTGCTGTGCAGCACTGAGGACATAGCCTGGCTGGTTCCTGCAAAGAGGTTCCTCATTGCTGGCTCCATGTTGTTCCCAGGCTCCCTGGGAGGCCCTGGGAACCTCAGAATTAGGATATTCCTCCCTAGGATGCTGTATGGCACCTCTTTGCACCTATCCTCCCAAGTGCTGGGCTGAAGTGAGCAGGGGGTTGAGAGCAGTTCTGTGGTGAGAAGGGGATGTCCTCCCGCTCTTGGCAGCTCGGAAAGTAGTTTCCCAGCCATAGGATTCAGGAGTTTGCTGTGCTCCACAAGCTTTTTATTTTCTGCTAGGTTCCCAGAGGCAGAAGTTTCCACAGCTCTTCCCCCCCCCTTTTTTTTTTTTTTTGCTTTTAAGTATGTCTACAGTTTTCTTGCTTCTTTTGAACGAATGTAAGTAACAGCATGGCATTTTCCATTGGCAGCTGGCCCTACACCAAAGGTCAGCTGAATGGTAATCACGGTGGCATTTCCACAGGCCAGCATCCATCTGTGGAAATGCACTTTGTGTCTGAAGCTGGAGGTTCCTGGGAATTTGAAACAAAATGTGCTTTGCCTTAAACAATTAAGCTGCATTTCAGAGCTGATTTACTTGCAGATGCTCCAGAAAACTCTCCCTGTAAATAATGTGTCCTCTGACCAAGGTCATAAATGCCAAGCAAAATAGCTGATCACTTTTAAGTTATCCTGCTCTTTGCATCAAGGGCATATTAATAATATAACGATCAGGATTACAAATCAAAGAGATTCACTAAATCAGACTGTAGTTGTCTCAGCAAAAAAAGAGAAGTGGATTGAAAATCTATTATTAAACCAGCTAGAAGCATTGAATTAAAGAACATGGATTTGTTATTATCTTTGTTTTGTTAGGATTATGTGTTCTTCTTGAAAGTGCAATGCATTTTCAGATAGAGCAAGGCTATAAATTTTACTTTCCTAGCAATGCTTGAACTAGATGCTGCTTGGCATCGTTGTTCCCAATTGAGGTATATATTAATCTAAAACCATTAGAGACTTTTGTTTTACACTCTGTGCCAGACAATGCCAGTCACAAAGATCTTTGCTGTCCGTCTTGCAAGGAGTAATAATGTGCCACAGTCATTATTGTGGCATCAGCCACTTTCTTCCTACAAAATGACATAGGAAGCCAAGTTTGCATCAACCTGGGAAGGAGACTGTTGGGGTCTGCAGCGGATCTGCAGATAAGTTAGTTGACCTCAAAGACTTAGCTGTGTACCTTTAAGACAGCCACAGATTGTCAGGTATGTAAACAGGGTGTGAAGAATCGGAACTTAGAACTGCAGCATACGGGCACCTACAGCAACAGCAAATAACAAGCAAGAAGAAGGACACAAAAACCTATCAGGTGTCTATCAGGTTTAGACACCTGCACTAAGATATATAAATGGTTTGTATAAACAATAAAGGCCATTTTGTCCGAACCCAGCCACGCAGACATAGTGTTTCTTTTAAGTCCGCCTCAACTTGCATCACCGCAGGAGACCTACTGCTTCAGAGCAGTTTCCCCTTTTCTGTCCTTCAAACCAAGCCTTGTTTGCAAAACTGATGGGGTCTTAGGGTGAGTGTTAAGAGGTTCTGGTCCCCCAAGCATTTGAGCTTTGTAACACTAAACAAAGGCATGGACTTCTAACAGAGCAAAATGGGGATGCTATTAGGTCAGTGCTGTGCATGTTTGCAAAAGCTGCCCAGAATAACTAGGAGGTGTATTGTGCATCTGCATTTATAGCCAGCTACCCATTATGGATGACCTTTCCATCTCAAGTGATCTTCCAAAGAACCAGAGGGAGCTTTTTATAGAACTTAAGAAAAAAATAGATTTGAAGCAACAAAAATCTGCCCCTCTCCCTGTGTCATGCATATATAGAAAGTCTCTTTTTAGAAAGGAACTAGCCTTCAGAAGGCAAAGCAAAGACAAATCTTGCCACCTGGATATTGGCAATTAGAGGCTTCTGCACCAGAGTATCCATCCTTGACCTTAGCTGATTTAGACTTTTAAATATCAGCCCCTGCGGTGGCAGAGGGCTACTTTCTGGACACAAGTATGTGCATCTTGTTAAAAAGTGACTTTCAGGGAGTAGAGAGGGTGAAAGGATTGTGGTGTATATCCTAGGTCCTGAGCCAGCGTTTGCAACCTTCTGTGATGTGGAAGGTCAAAATGGATTAATTATTCCACAACCTCCCCCCCCATCCTATTTTCCAAGATGTGTCAGGGCTTAAAATAGTTTGCTTTTTCGACATTTCCGTAGGAAACAGGAGACGGTTTGTAGATAACATTTTTCATAGAGAATTTTTCCAGCATGAGTCACAATTTTTGTTAGTTGTGACTTTTTAAAGGGCTTTTATCTCTACATTCTTGCCTGCTCTTCCTTCTTCCTACAGGATATTGTCTCCCGTGATTTGTAGCCACTTTATGATGGTGCCTACTGCCAAATATTCCCCACAATTCACCTGACAAGAGGAAGGATTTTGTTGGAGAAGCTATTGCTCTGCCAAGTCAAAATTCCCATCCACCAAGAGCAGGCAGAGTCTGGTCCTGCTTCTGTTCAGGACAAGGTCTTTACTACCTCCATTGTGTTACCAGCCTCTTTGCGCTGTGATGGTATGTTTTCCCAGAGAGGATTGTTAGCAGCATTGGTGTACAGGGTCCCTCTGAAAAAAGGGGCTCCAGTGCCTCCTTCTGCACAGGCTGATGCCTTCCCAGGGCCAGTGTGGAAATGTGCTGCCTGTAATCCCCATCTTTAGCATCCTGCCTAGATCAGCTTGGCAAATTTGACTGCTCCAACACCTTTTTACTTTTTTTATTCTAAACACTTTTTGGGTTAGTACTTCTGTGCAAACACATTGGGCTCTGCAAGCCAGTCTGAGCTGCTGCAGTTTCAAGGAGGATTTAGGGACCTGGGCTGATCTGCCTTCAGATGACTTTGGCCCAGACAGGAGGTGGGAATTGACCACATCTGTAATTAAGCTCCAAGCCCATGAAGCATTGCCCTTGAAAGCATCATTTCTGAGTTACTCTGGCAGCAGCCGAGGGAATGGGGCAGGAGGATTGTCATGAACAGATAAGCAGCGGGCGTAAGATTTGTCTGAATAGGGGAAATGTGGGGCAGTGCAGCAGTCAGTGACGAAAGCTCCTCACCTTCGTTCTTCAGATGATCCATTTGACAGCATTGTGCAATTCCCATTTCCACTTCAGGAAGGGAACTGGGCTGCCCTTCAAGCTGAAAATGGAGCCTGACCAGTGGTAGCAGCTCCAGGCTCCTGCTATGCACTGGTGAAAGCCCCATGCGTAAGTAGTGTTTTAAATTGGGGTATTACAGTGTCTTCTCTTGGCTGTGGAGTGGGTAGGGGATGAAGAAAAAAAATCAGTCATCCGTCTGGACTTCTGAATGTGTGGATGTTTTACCTTGCTTTGAATGCTAGAAATAGGAAGTGTGACCTCTCCTGGGGACACGCCATGTTGTGGCACTTGGCCTCTCACCTAGAGAAAAGGGTGTCTGTACTTTCTTTCAGCTTGGACATAGCAAAGTATAATGCCAGAGGTCTTTCCAAGTGCAGTTCTTTTCCCTGGAAGCTTTGCTGTCCTTCCCCGTAGTGACTGCACAGGTACAGTCTGCTCGGGCCTCTGCATTCTCAGTTATTCTAGAGCAGCGCAGAGCCATGCTTTAACACGTGATCTAGGTGTAGCTCAGCAGGAAGAGAAGGTGACTCCTAAAGCATTCATATAGTTCTGAGCAAAGCAGGAATGTACTCCTAGCAGCTCACAGGGTGTAATGCTGCTCCACTGATGTTTGAAGCAAGCATGTTGACTCATGAAGTACTAGGTGCGGTGCTGGCCTCCTGACCTGGAGATGCAGGAAGCAATCATTGCCATCGCTCAAGGCTGTGTGAAGGATTAGAAAAATCTTTCCAGGCACCCTCAAATATTTCAGTCTTTAATTGCAAGCTTCTGAAGAACATCCCATTAGAGCAGCTTATTAAAAGTAACAAACGAGGCTTTCATTTATCATGACTCCAAGTCTTCAACTTAGAACTCTTAAAAACCACAGCTATATGAGGCAGAGCCTCTCAGAGATCTATATGGCCACTGGAAATGTAGTTTAATTCTGAATGCTCTCTGGGTCATCTGCAGACTTGTGGTAAATTAATTACATTGGTTGCAGGCATAGTTGTTGGGGCCATCGTATACATTTCATTAACAAAGCATGTAGCCCAGGGTTTTGAAACAATGCCAAGAGTGTTGATAAGTCCTCCTAGCACAGGTTTATTACAGTTTGCTCTCTGGAAAGTTGGGTTTGCAAGCCACACAGGCATTATGGGGGTCACCTTTGCTAGAACTGGAGTAGTGTCATCTTTGTGTGCCTGAGATAACCAAGAGTGGCAGGGTTGATCTAGCCAAGAAGTGGGACAGTTCCAGGAGGCCACAGAGGTCCAGGAGGTGCTGCTGTATCTCCAGGATCCTCTTTGTTGTCTCTGCCCATCTGCAGGCTGGTCCTTGAAGCCAGGGCTTGAAGCAGAAGTCACACCTTGTTTCAAACCAGCTTGACTTTTGCGGATGCCGCCACCTCAGCATCTTGTTCTTTTCAAGCAAAGGGGATTTAATGCTGCAGGTGTTTTTTCAATAGCCTTCACCATTACATGGATGTGTCACCTGTTAACCTGCAGCAAACTGAAGGGGGTCCTGACTGACAGCTGGAGCCATGGGCAGCCCCCACAAGCTGTCCTTGTAGTCTGCTGGTTGATTCAGTGAGGCTAGAGGAGACTTTGCAGATAATTTTGATGTATACAGTGCTCGGTTCAACTCTTGACTGCTCTGCGATACAGGTCAGCTTGCTGGCTAAAGATCTTAAAACCCTGGAGAGGTCTGGATGTATTTCATTGAGCGGCTATCTCTTATCCTGCCACAGCATTTAATCTCATCTGCAAAGTGTTTGCTTTCAGATCCTCGGTTTCTAGACTGAGAAAGCCCTGTGTGGAACAAAGAGACGGGGAAGATCTGCCCCTCCTAAAAGTCGTCAGCACCCAAATGCGTGGTGGCCATGAGGGCACAGTGGGTTTGCTGGAGTTTAACATCCAGTTTTATTTGCCTCAGAATTTTTATATTCTGAAGTTTATCTGCCAAATCAAGGCATTCTTTTCACACAAGCTGTAATAAACCTTCCATTGCCCTAACTGTTCAGGCCAAGTAGTCCATTCAGTTACCTATCCAAGCACTCCTGGGACTGGAAAGTGAATTTTGTTGTCTGGTGATCCAGTTCAGTTTGGTTCTAAGAGCTTTAGATTCCCCTAATGTTACACCTCTGAGTATTTTGACCCTAAGTGCACAGCATTATGTGATGGATGTGCAGGAGTAAGGCTGCATTGAGGCATATTTCCCTTGCACTTGAGCATGTTTTTCTTCCCTGTAAAGAGGAGCAAGGGAGATCTGAAGCACTCTGCTTTCAGTGCAGGGGGCTGATTTTGTGTCGGAGCAGCCCAGTTGCTGATGAGGTACTCAAAGAGTTTTCTTTGTTTAAAAAAACAGTGAGCTCTTTTCATTTTAAGGAATCTGTTGCTTTTCAGGTTAATTGAACTGTTGTTCCAAAAACTCTGACTTTGCATGCTGAGTAGCGAGGGAAGGTCTGGTGGCAGCAACCGTTAGAAAATGCCTGGGGGGAAAGAGCCTCCTAGCTAAAATGTAAGCTAAATTGTCACAGCCACAGTGATCTTCTGGAGGCATAGCAGTTCGCTGGGCTCAAATCCTGCAAGGTTAAACCCAGAAAATGGCATAATTGACTCAAAATATATAGTTCTTGGGTTCCCTTTGTGTACTTTTGGACCTCTGGTTTTAACTTGGGTCAGTGGAGAGGTTTAGTGATAGCTGAGCTGCTCCCCTATTAGTATGATTGCAGAAGATGGGGCATTATGAAATGCTGTCAATTATAGTAAAAAAATATTGGCATCACTGTTTAGAAAATGTTAGCAAGTTGTTTTGCTGATGCAAAAGTAGCTTAGAGAGACATTCTTCACCAGTTCTAATTTAAGTAAGCACATAATCCAGTATATAATTCTATAAATCATTGCATGCCTGAAGTTATTTTGCATCATAATTTAAGGCATTGCAGTTGCAGAATGTTAATTTTGTCTAAACAGGCTATTCTAATGTGTTTAGTCATTGTAAGTTATACTTGATAAAAATCTGATGGACACAATTTTTTTTTCAAGAAAAACATGTTATGATGATTTGAGAAGAAATGATGAGTGAGATCTTCAGCTGACTTTAACCAGGTTATGTCTGCACTGTTGGGCTCCCAATTGTATATCACACTGAAGTTCTTTCTGTTGTTTCTTCTGCACTATGTTCTTTTCCAGGATGAATTACCTTAATAGATTTGGTAACAGAAAAATGGTCTATGCAAGTTCTCTGACAAGGATAAAGGGCAATTACTGAGGTGCCACCAGCCTTGGGTTATGGACTGATGCCAGGCGAGCCATACTCCGATTAGATTAGAGTAATGGCCCAGCAGCCTTCAAAAGCAAGATGTGGATGCGTGCAGTGCCTTTCAGCTCGCCATATTTTGAGTTTATTTAGGCTGACTGCTCCCACACGACTCACAGGGTCCTGCATCTGCAGATAGGTAACACACATGCAAAGCTTCACTGGTACAAGGAGACTCGGAAAGGGCTGTGTGAGTTGAATACATGCATAAGGGTCTGCCAAAGCAGGGCTCGCATTCATCCAGTGCTTTTTTTAAAAAAACAAAGTGTAACTGAACCGCACATGCAATTTACTTTGCCTGCTCCAAGGCAGGTACTTAAGTTTAAGTACATGGCCCCATTAATCCTAATGGTGGTACTCAAGTACAGGAAGCACATGTTTAATTGCTTTGCAGGACCAGGATCTGTATGCTCTCCCCAAGGCCTTTTTCCCCAATGGTAGCCCATCCCATGAAATTCTTGCAGCCCAGGGTGTTAAGGTCCAAATAATTGCAATAAGAAGGAAGAAGGGCATATAAAAATGTTGGGAATGTATTTGCACCTTGCCAGGGTGGTGGGATTATTCCTTATCCTGGGCCTTTTTGTTTGCTTTTCAGTTGCTGCGATCATGGCTGTGGGTGGGCTTCTTCTCTGCGTGCTGTTGCCTATCCGAGCCTAACATGGTCAGTGTTCCCACCTGTGCTGGCTCCTATTTCGTGTCCTCCCTCCATGTTTTCTGTGCACAGTCTGCCTCTCCCTCCCTTTCTTGTATTGGCCTGGAAATCACTTTCTCATCCAATTTCTGCACTCTGCTTGTCTATCTCAACAACTGGAAACAGCGTGACCCAAAACAGAGTGTGTCTGCAGCAAGAACAGGGGTCCCAGGAGAAAAAAACCTGATATGTTACGCTGTGATCGATCCAGACACCACACCAGCAATGTCATGTCTCATAATAAAACATCATGTATGCTGGACACTTCATCAAATTCTGCTTCGTGTCACCAAAAGGGGCTGAGAGAGGTAATTTGCCTCCAGAAAGGAGGCAGGGGGCAGGCAGGACTGGAAGGGTATTTAGTGGCATGTAGCATGCATGTCAGTGAAATTAACTGTATGTCATCGACATACATGTCAATGTATGACATACATGGCAATAACATGATGCTGTTTGCCAATGATATGCTCCGGCAGCATTGGATATATCTCTGTGGGCATTGAGAGCTGCGTGTCTGTGCTGCATGCTGCCCCATTCTGCCACCATCTGGGCCTACCTCGCCAGTTTCTGCTCTCTTTATACTCTCCCCTCTTTTCTAACTAATCAAAGGAAGGGTGATTTTAATTTCTGTTGGTTTGACTGGATGCGAGTTGTGTTGCTCCCTGAAGAGAATGTGTTTTAGGCCTCTAAATCAGCTGTAATCTGTGCAGGCAGAGATCTCTCTAAGCCTCCTAGGAGACTCATGAAATTGCCATCAGATATCTGCTTGAGACCGTAGGAGCGCTAAGACGTCCCACACACGTTGTTAAAAGGGAAGGCTTTGCAGCATAGCTGGGCGAGAGGTGTGAAACTCTTCTACTGTGTTTTCTGGAGCTGCTGAGGCTTTGCATGGTAGTAGCTGGGTCACGGTGCAGCCCCTGGCTGTGGGGCACAGCAGTCACCAAGGCGGACTGTTTTGGGGTCCTCTAGTGCTGTTTTGGCTCTGACAGGCCTGAACCAGCGAGGAGTTTGCAAATGCAAATCACAAAGGCCCTACAGCAGAAGACTTTTTAGTATTTTTTTTTTTCTGGTTGAAGCATTTTAAAATTGGTTTTCCTGACTTTTGAGTGCTTAAGAGCAGTGTTAGTGAGCAAGGATGCTCGGCTCAGCATTTGGCTGCAAAATGTTCTTCTGACACATGCAGTCATTCCTGCGAGCCACTGGTTTGACAGTGATTGCACTGAAAGAAAATCTTTTCGTAGTTCTTGTTGTCTGTCGTGCCTGTGCCACCATGCAGAAGCAGTCCCTCACTGGGAGTCATGCTTCAAATGTCCTTAGCAAGACCCCCAGCCAGAGAGTGACAACAATGGAAAATACTGTTCAGAGGAGACCAAGAATGGACTGGAAGGCTATGAAGAAGAGACACACACAGGGAAGACTTGGCTGACCTGGAAAACACTCTCTGCAAGTTTCCTCCTAAGCTGTGTAGAGACTAATGTGGCAGCAATCTGGGAGGGGGAAATGGGAAAAGTGACTTCAAGGCACAGACGCCATCAGCTGTGCTATGGGAAGGCACAACAACCTATTTGGAGAGATCTATGGAGATTACTTCAGAGGGAGCTTCCTGTGAGAGGGAGAAATGGTATCTTGTTTAAATTATTTTTAATTGTTCTGGCGGTGGTTTAGGAAAGCAGGGAGTCATTCAGTGCAAAGGCAGGGAAAGACTATAGGCTAAAAATACTACCGCTGGAATTGTGAAACTTCCTTTGTAAGGCGTCCAGGTTAATAGAGGTCCAAGGCAGGGTCACACCGTGTAGAGGGGACAGCAGTGGCTGGGAAAGCAGCTGAGAGGACAGTTCCTTCGGAAAGGAACCTCCCCGATTCCTCTCCGGCCAGTCTGGTGTATCTCTGAACTGAGCTAAAGGTGTTAGCTGGTCATCTCGAGACCTTTTTCTGCTCTTTTGATCCTCTTCTCCAAGTTACAGGAGTTTGAGAGTAGATACAGGAGTTGAATGAATCAGATTCCCAGCCTGCATGGGTTGCTTCAAGTTAACTCCAGGTGAAAGTTTGGTCCAGTGCAATGGAAGTAATTCATTATAGACATCAAAAAAGCAGGAAGAACAGAAAAATCGGAAACAACTTCCAGTATAAAACCTGTTTGTTTTACACCAGTCCCTTGAATATTCCCTGGTTTTGTGATACTGAATGTATTCTAGGATTGCAGGCAGCAAATGTAAATGCTGAACATGGACCAGCGTTGCTAGAGGTAGATTTTTGCTTCTGTCTCTTTGCTATCGGTGTTGTTTATCCAGGATAAAACTATTTACTGAACAAGTTATTGTCTCCAGACGTGAGCTGAGGCAACAGGATCTTGACTAGAAGGAATGATCCATGTTTGTTTGTTCCTCTGGGTGGAACATGGTCCTGCCCTGCAACACATATGCAACCTTATCACTTTAACATCTTGGAATGTCTGAAATGAGCACTAACCATTGTAAACAACAACCTTGTGGTCCTCACAAACCTCCTGTAAGATGACAGCTTGAGATGGGTTGGATGCATTCCTCGGAGTTGATTTATTGTAAAAGATGTGCTTCTGAGTGAAGGTCTCATCCCTGAAAAGCAAGTGGCATTTTGTCTGTGTTTCAGAGAAGTGCACAGAGTTAATTTATCTCATACTTAAGAGATGAAATACATGTATAAATCCCTGCAGGACTGGGATGGGAGCTTGCACGCTGCTTCAGGGCACAAGCCGTTCAATGGCATTGACTGCATCTAGCAAGGTGAGGTCCCTTTCCTCATCAGGAATGTCTAAATGCTGTTCCCATGTACATTTCCAGTAATGCCTTGGCTGTATGCTGAAATGCTTTGGCCGGTGCCTGTAAAAGGAGTATATAAAAACTCTCCACATCACTGCCTAGGGCTTGGATGTCCAAGGTCCAGTTCAACATCCCCTGACTGTGTCCTGCCTGGGTTGTGAACCACACTGGTTGCCCCAGCTAAGGAGATGGAAACACCTTCCCTTGGGCATTCTATGGTTTTTGGCGATGCCTCGAGTGGCTGAGGGGCCACACGCCACCCAGCAAGGGCACCCTGAAGCACAGGATCAGACACAAAGTATCTCCATTGGTCCAGGGAGAGCAAGCATCTTCCTGCCTCATTTCTTGAAGGATTTTTCTCTGTGAATTGGCTTGTGCCATGCAAGGCAGTGGGCATTGGCTTCCCAGCTGGATTCTTCATCTTTCTACCTGTCCATTTTATATTTTATAAACCTATCTAGGGATCATTTTACAACTTCACTTTCATAATCTGCCCCATAAATATTTTACGAGCTGCCTGCCAATCTGCAAGTAGTTTTTAAATAAGGCATGATGCCTTAAGAATATTTAAAGTCTCACTTTTTTTTTCCTCTGATACGTTTATTGAAAAACACAGAACTGTGCAAGGAAGACATCTGCTTTCTGGATACAGAAACTGGGACAAATCCACAACAGGAATAAATGAGTTGAGATTCAGGTGTGCTGCTGAATTACATTAACGTTTTGGCCGAGTGTCTCCAGCTCAGTGGGAGATGAAGCGAGCATCAGGATCTTTATGCTTCCCTTGTACATGATACAGAAAAGATACAGAGAATCTATGGTTTGTACGATGACAATAAACTAAAGAATGAGTCTTCCATCAGGAAGCTTTTGACTCACAGCTTTTCCAATAAATATTAAGAGCAAATGCACATGCAGAAATGGATTATTTCACAAACAAGTGGGGGCTTTTTCTTCCCCCAGAATATATTGCAAAGGCACAATATTTAGATACTTTTATCTGCCAGTAAGATTCACGTAGTGAATCAGAACTCTTAATGTGAAAAAGCAGATTTTTATGAGTTTTAGTTGGGGAAGAAAGGAGTAAAAACTACTTGTGTGTGTTCCTTAAAGCATCTGAAGGTCAAGAAAGGCAGAAGTGCAGTTTAGCCTCAATCAGCTTCTGCTTGGCTTGTTTCTCTGGATAGTTTAAGAAAGTGAGCATGCGAAGGGCAGAAGTGATTGCAACAGTCAGGTTTTGCAACAGGCTTTGTTAGTGACACCCAACTGTTCCTTGACAGTCACAGTCCACTAGCTGCCATTTCACTTCGGTGTGTCTTGTCGAGCCTTGTTTTAACGATGCTTTGGGGGTCCCAGAGCCTGATTTCATATGCTAATGTGACTTGCCGCTGTATGTGTTTCCCGGCTTGACAGAGGGGGACAGCCAGAGCCAACTGGTTTGCATTGGCCCTTTGTGTGCCTGGGCAGTAAAACATGGACTGTTATGCATCAAGGTGTGCTTGGATCACTGGATGTAAGCAATGGCATGTTCCCCATTTCTCTCTCCTCCATCTTTATATTCAAAGAATCAGGAGATGCAGGTAGTAAAAAAGATAATGTTCAAAAAGCTTATTTAGCTTTTATTTTTATTTAGAAGTAGTCCAAACATGAGGAAGAGATGAAGGCATTTGCTTTCAAAATGAACAGCAGAAATCTTGTGTATGTAACAGAAAGATGAATTGAAATATTTGTGTATTTTTAAGAGGAACATTGAGTTATATGCCTCAGTATGGAAAATAACTTCTGCGGACAACTGATGTAACATTCGGCAACTTGCAGCAGAAAAAATTGGGGTGGCCAGAAGTGGGAATTGATACTGATACTCCTATCTCTACTTTATATACGTAAGGGGGAGGCAGTATGATGAAGAAGGAGAAGAATCTGGTTTCACCCAGGGATTATGAACACCAAAATGTGCTTTGAGATGATGCTTACTCCCAGGGCTTCTGCATACACGTAGTGCTTAGTTTTTGAGTCAATTAGACAGGACCCCATCTCAGGAAATGCCGCTGCGGCTGCTAGAGCAAGGCAGTGAGTACCTACATGCGGACAACTGAGTAGTTTCTCCAAGCACCTCATTGCTGCTCTCATGGGTTTTGCATTCAAAGCGTGATGGTCTCAGCTTAGTTGCTGCTGCTGAAATCATGCCCTGCATGGATGGCATGGCTGCTAATCAAGTGCAATCTACTTACCTCCCTGCCTGTGTCCCCAGATCACCTGTCAGCCTCCCTCCCCCCTGGTCTTTTGTGCCTTGTCTCGATCCGTTCCCCTGCACTTGTACAACCTTTGCAGTGTTTTTCCCTCCTCTCCCCTTGGCATGGGTCTCCCCTTCTCCCCAAGGTAAGCTTGCGTGCCAGCTCCCCTTCCCCAGAGTAACCCTGTGAGCTCATGTTGCTTTTGCCCTCCTCAGCCCTGCAGTGTCCAGCTCTGTTGGGGCCAGCTCAGCAGCAGTGCGCACATCCCATCGTGTTGGGGCTTTTATTTGTAATCGTGATCGTTTCACAAATCTGGTGCCAAAATCCTGTAGCCAAAAGGCTGCTTGGCCCCTTGCATCTAGGCAGAAGAAGTTCCCTGTAATAGGACTTCATGCTGAGGGCATGTTTCATGCAGATGCCTATTACTGCCTCCTCTGGATTGCCGTTTTGTTTCTGCTAATTGTATGCTCCTCCTTGCTGTGTGTGCTCGCATCCCCCTATCTCAAAAATCGTGGGCAATGGAAGAGAAGACTCCCAAGTTTCTCAGCTTAAAGTGGCTTCTTGGTGACCTGAGGCTTTCTTTGAGGTGTGCCAGCTAGCAATGCCACTGCACGCTGGCAGGCTTGCAGGTGCCTGTTGCAGGTTTTTCACTCTGCCAGGCAGTGTCCCTGTGTCTCATGTCCATGCAGTTTGCTTTAAGGATCATCCAGTTCCTGTATCCAGTTATCATATCAGGTCCTTGGAAAAACTGGTGTGTATATGTGCATCATACATACCTCATCCCATATTTGAAGATGTGTATATATGTGTGTGTATACTGCAGTTCTCCTTGCTTATGTAGTTACCCTGTGGCTTCCTACATGGTTGTCTAAGTGAAGCAGGTCTCAGAAATGCCACCAAAGCAGCCAGTTAATGTTAGTGCAATAACATCACCTAGAGAACCAGCGAGATGAGTCAGGGAAAAGCAGCCAAAGACTCACAGGAGGATGCCCTGGGGGAGATGCGACTGCCATATGACTGTGGTTGCAACTCTGTGGTAAGATTCCGCAGCATCCTGGCACTGCCTAGTGCTGACATGGGAGCAAGGTAATTCAGGCAGTGAGTGTGTGCCTTCTTCCATCTTTATTGCTGCTGGGAAGGGGGATTCCATGAATGGCAGCTCCCCTGCGTAAAGACAGGAGATGTGCAGGAAATCCCATCAGAGCCAGGAATACATAGGAGACCCTTGAAGGCAGTGAGGCAACAGGTTTGGGGTTTTCTAAGCAATTATTTTGCGTGTGTTTAAGGTGTTAATGTTTACATAAGGCTGTTTTCTAAAGTATTATTAAAGTTCTATGCAAACGACCAGTGGATGAAGAGGAGCATGCAATACATACAACATGGTGCCTGCAAAAGCTCTGCGGTCCGGGAGATCTTGCTTCTGCAGTTCTAATGTTTCATCCCATTCCCCTTCCATTGTCCTTCCTGTTCTTGCTTTTTTTTATTATTATTTCTTTATAATAGCTGAATTAGATGTATGGTAGAGTGGAATTGTTCAAAAGCATCTGTGGGATTTGGAAACACAAGTCCAATTGAAAATCAGTGGGCCTTGGGCCCTGAATCCCGTTAGGGAAATTGCAAGTAGTTTGATGAGCTAAAACTGGGTCAGCAGCAATACAGCCGCTAGAGAGGTTGGATTCGTTGTTGCTCTGGGGTTTTGTGCTTTGTGTGATTTGAAGTGAAGAGCGGGGTTCTGCCATACCAGAGACAAAAACACTGTTCTGGGTTTTTTTCCAGGCGATGTGGCTATAGCAAGGCTAAACAAGATCCAGAAGAAGAAAAGATGCATTTTCATAATGGCCACAGTGAGTAAAGATTGGACATGTATATATTTGGTTTTGGCACTCTGTGGTAACGAGAATACAACTGAGGGGGAGAGAGTTTTGAAAAAAAAAAATTAAAAAACAAGTAATCTGGTTTTCCTGGTAATTCACAAAAGATCTGTTTGTTCTGTTATTCGGTAAGTCCCCACCTGCCCCTGCTTTAAGCCCTGTGGAGAACTGAATATTTGGACAGTCCTTGTACGTGCCCAGCTATTCACACCTGTAAGCCTGCAGCAGATCTCTCTAGTGAGCCATTTTGTTTTATTCCTCTCTCTTTGCTGTGTGACTCAAGGTGCTATTAATTTTGCCTGGTCAGCACAAAACAGCTCTACATTTTTGTGGTCTGGATGCTTTGGTCCAGAATATCTGTTTAAAACCCTTGCTCCACCCTAGCCAGCCGTGAGGACCAAGCCCACAGCTACTCTTTGCCTTGGATGCCTCTGCAGAGGCATGAGGAACAGCGCCTACTTCTTGCGCCTAGGAAGCTTTCAGAGATGCTGTGTTAATGCCCTTATGTACAAAAAAACTCTGCGGTGATGCTAGAAAGTACCTCTCATGGTTACTGTCAGTCCTTCCGTGCATCCAAAGCCAGTGTTTGAAAAGCCTGCCTTCGCCAAGTGCTGTAGGATCTGGGGATGGGTAACAGCAGGGTGCTTTTTGGGGTGGAAAAGGCAAACGCATCTTGAGTGAAAGTCAGATTTCCATTAGTGCTATGTAATAAAGGCAGCAGGAAGCAAATCAATTAAGAGCCACAGTGTAATGTAGCTGTCTTATTAGACTGATGAGCAGTTCTTCGTGTGAGTAGCCTTAATGATTGTCAAAACAAACTTACAATATGGATAATGAAAATACTTTTTCCCCTCTCAAGTCCTGGAGAAAAAGCCTGCTATTGATTGTATTTATACTGGTACAACCCACAGGCTTTGTTCTGCAAATATTCCATTCATTTCAATCCCAGTAACTCCATCTGAAATAATGTGGCTGATTGATTAGCTAATATGTCAGTGGTAGGACATAATTTATTGCAACTCTCCATCAGCCCCCTTCCATCCAACTTGCTTTGCAAATTGTTCCCTTAACATTTTGCTTTTTGTACTTTTCCTCCTGGCATATCCTTTTCAGATCCAGAAAGGAGTCCTTTTGCAGCAGACCCCCTACCAGCCATTATGCAGTACCAAGAGGGACTTTTAGCGATGCATCGTTCCAACTGAGCACTGTCATGTGCTTTTCTAAATGTGATGAAGTTGCACACGTGTCACATAGAAACTAAATGTCATTTTCCCGGAATACTATTCATTTTTCCCGTAGAAACAGGTTTTCCCTGCTGTAATGTTTTCCAGCAAAGCAGAGTGTAAGGGACACAAGTGTGTATTGCCCATCTTCTGTCATGCTATGTACCATTAATGCTCTTAATTTGTATTTGCAGTTAAGCTGCCTGGAGTAAGGACTTACATTGACCCCCACACCTATGAGGACCCTAATCAAGCTGTCCACGAGTTTGCTAAGGAAATTGAAGCTTCATGCATAACCATTGAAAGAGTTATTGGAGCTGGTATGGAAACATATTTCATGACCCTGAGCAGTGTGGAGGGTTAGCTTTCTTAACACGAGAGATCTGGGAAGGGCCGTGAAATATTTGTGCTGTTAGGTACCCTGCAAGTGATGGGGAGCGTGTTCCAGCTGATGTCTGGGACAAACCTGTCATTGTCTGTGGTTTTAAAATTCAAGGACTGAACTGAAACCAGCAGAAAATGGTCATGTTTGGATCGAGCTGAGTTGTTTTGATGGATGCTAAGGAAAATGAGTCACTTCATTTTCAGGTTCTTTTCACCATTTTAACCTTTTTCTTCCCCCCCCCATTAAGGTCAGTCTCAAAGCTAAAATTAAAAATAAGATGTCATCTGGGAGAGAAAAAGCCCCACAAACAAAAGTTAAAAGCCTCTAACTTCCTTGGTTAAAAGAAGAAACTCCCATTTTCTTTCCAGTTAAGCTGGTTGGACTTGTATCCAACCTTAGGAATATTTTCTATCCTCTGAAATTGTGTTTTTGGAGGTAATTTACTGTTCACCAGAAAAAAAGAAGAAAAAAAAGCCATTTGGGTTACTTTTTAAAAAAGGTGGTCATAAAATCAGAAGCGGCTTATAGTCTATAAAAATATATGTTGCTGTGAAAGGCTAACAACACTCCATCTATGTAACTTACCAAAGCAAGGTTAAGAAGCAAGTGGCTTGTATTTTACAGCATCTACACAGGGCGATGATGTAGGATGTGACTAGACGAAAACACGAAATGAGGAAAAAGCCCAATAGAATATAGAGTGTAGCTCTTTAAATACAGGAAAACTGCATTTTTCTTCCTAGTTTTCTTCTGCTTAGGAATTATTTGGCTTGTGGTACACTGGCTATTTGAGATGGCGATCACTGTGATGTTCAGCTTTCCACATGCATGAGTATGGGGCAGCCCTGCGTGCTTTTGGTCAGCTGTCTATAGGGGCCGGGCTGCTGCAGGCAGACGCGCACTGTGTATTCCTTCGACGTGCTGTGATCCCATTCTTTCTGGTTCTTCTCTGAAGGGGAATTTGGCGAAGTCTGCAGCGGACGGCTGAAGCTGCAGGGAAAGCGCGAGTTTCCAGTGGCTATCAAAACGCTGAAGGTGGGCTACACGGAGAAACAGAGGCGAGATTTCTTGGGAGAAGCAAGCATCATGGGGCAGTTCGACCACCCCAACATCATCCACCTGGAAGGCGTCGTCACAAAAAGTAGGTGCAAGTTCCTGTGGTCTGTTGTCCTTGAACTCCGGCTGATGGGAGAGTTGGTTAAGGGAGGAAGACTTGGGCAGCTCACGTTTTGACTGCACCTTTCATAATTTCTCAAAAAACAGTGAACTCCCCTTGCCTAAAATGTCACACTTTGTGGGTCTGGCCAGGAGGTTCCCCAAAATTGTAAAGGGGGTTTGCACCCGAGAGATTTCATTGTTCTTCCAGGTAGAATGGATAGATAATGGCTAAAATAATAAAATACATTAAGTCCTCTGCAAACCTTGCCTCACCTAGGCATAATAAGAATGGGCTAAGAGGAAACCCCTCTTTAAAGGCCCCAAATCGAATGAGACAGAAAGAGGCAATGATATGCCTGGCCAGCCTTAGGCAGGGGGTGAGTGATGGAGACAGGAGTAAGGCTGGGATGTCTGAACACCAAGGGATTGTGCTGCCTGACTTCTGCCCTTGCAAGCAGTTCAGCAGCACCTACTGTCTGCAAAATGCAAGACCATTTTGAACATTTGAACACAGCAATGCCGAGCCACTAGCCAAGATTTTTGGAGCAGGCTTGCTTCTTATTCCTGCCTTTATTTGTTTACTTTTGAAACCACATGATCCCCAGGGTGAGCAAAGGTGTGCCAAGAAGTGGGAAGTGATTTCCCTGGCAGGAAAATAGGGAGGATTCTGCTACCAAGGGTCTGGAAAAAAAACCAAAACCAAACAAAAAAACAACCACAATCCCTGATGATTTCCAGCCATCATCTTTTGAGAAACCACTGAAGCAAAACCCACAGGAGGGTAGTACTGAGCCTTGTGATCGCTCACAGAGGATGTGAGCAGGGAGGGAAGTTAGCTGAAGTTTTGCTTTCCAAAAGCAAGGAAGAATGGTAGTGTAGCTGAAGGTGACAGGACTGTGTAAAAGCACGATTAAGACAAGCTCCCTCTAGGATCTGCTAGTGATGCTGATGGGAACAGTTGCCCCTGGTGCTGGCAAAGAGATTACGAGGGGGGTTGAGGGCTTGGGGAAAATGTGAAAGGGCTGGGAAAACATCCCAGCGTGAGAGTTTCTGAAGTCTGACTGTTCAGTTAGCAAAATAAGCTTCCATAGTTTTCCCAGCCCAGTTCTCCTCCAAATTACTGTATGCGCTAAAGATAAGGGCAGGAGGAAGGGACGGCACATCTGAATGTGCCCAACCCAAGCCTCTCCGGATGTTGGTGCTGTGCTGAGGCTGGGGGAAAGTTGCAGAGTTGTCATTACTCTTCCGTTTTAAAGCCTTGGAGGATCTACATTATTTGCATCAAGGATTTTTTTTGTTGAAAACAACTACTCCTTTATTTTGAGACAATATTTTATTTGCATCAAGGATTTTTTGAAAACAACCACTCCTTTATTTTGAGATAATATTTTAAGTGTTTCAGGAAGTTTTTGCTAGCTGAAGTACAGTCCTGAAGTGTGAATGACTGTCTTCTCTCTTGTCTTCATGACTGGTAATGTCAGTGCTTAGCTACTACTGTTCAAATGCTGGTGTTTGGGACCACGTGGCTGCTGTTAGTACCATTCGACATTCATCAGTGGCAGTGTCTCCAAAATTAGTTCTTTTTCAGAGCTGCAATAGAGAAGGTACAGAGTTGCTAGCTGTTGTGTTCATATCCTGTAACCTACTCAAAATCAATGCTATTTTGCAATCAACAGCCTTTTCTTGCATTTCCTTGAAATTGCATTTCCTAAAACTTTTAAGAAAAGAAAAAAACAAACCAAGATAGGTTTCTCCCAAAAATTGAATAAATACCAAAATCTCTCGGGATCACCTTGTGTGGCCCTTAATACATAAAAGCTCGCGTTTCTAGCCCTGCAGGGATGTGGGATATTGGGCAGGAAGCGAGTGATGATTATACATCCATAAAAGCTGCTGCTGGCATGGGCTTGAGCCTTTCTGGTTGCCAGGGCCTCAGGGGATGAGTAGGAATTCCACTTTTAGAGAAGGATGCGCCTCCCTAGCAAGTTGCCTTTTATATAAAGTGGCTGTCTGCTCCAAATGCCATGGAAACACTGGGAGCTTTGCTTCTAAATTGAACTTGGGGTGACTGGAGTTTGGGTGCAAGGAGGTACACGCACCCTGAGCTCCTTCATAGCTCAGTAAATGCTTGCTTACTGCACTCAATGTTTTTTTCCATCAGGCATCTGGAGCATCTTCCCAGCTTTTTTCTTTTCTTTTAAATAGACCAAAACAAGCTTTATGAATCCCAAATTGTGCTTCTATCTCAAAGTATTGTTTAACTTATTTTTCCCTTCAGTGTTTCAGTCATTTGCCTAACATAGATTCAGATCTTTAGGGTAAAATGTCTTTGCTGCATCGTGATTTACTTTGGAAGTAAATTAAGTTAAATTGAATTAGGCCATTTTTAATTCTGAATGAGAATATCCACGAAGGGGCTTAATACCATTTAACTAATCTAGTTCAAATGCACACCTTAGTTAATTTGGATTAATCGTCTTCATTGTCCCCATGCAGACAAGCCCTTAGCTATTTCTGCTTTACAAAGGTAATGACAGTGCTGTTTTCATTCACCTACCTTTGGGTGCGCTGACAGTGTGCGCATTGCATTAGTACATTGATATGGATGACATCTACCCACATTTTATGGCCCCGTAATGCCAGTGGGAGGGAGCCCTGCTAACACAGAGAATCAGCCCAGTGCTTTAGAAGGGCTGATGCTTACTTTTAATTTACTTTGTTGAAAGTTGCTCTATTTTTGTCTTTATTTCCATGCTCTTGGATATGGGGCTAATTTATTCCATGGTTACTGTCAACCTGCAGCAGTCAGATAATGAAACATAAGTGCCAGAAATCTTATTTTCTTTTCTCTGATGGCAACCAAAGGTGGGAGTCTGAAGGAGGTCCCCCAGGGTGGTGGCATAACGAGACGCCAGTCTCACTGCAGTGCTGCCTGGAAGTGTCAGAGATAAGGGACCCCATGATACAGTCAGAGGTTTAGTGTTTAAAAGCAAAAAAAATTTATAAACACATCGAGATATACCTGGGATTTTCCTTCCCTGCATAGCCACTGCCATGTTTCTCAACCTATAGCAACATCACCTGAGATCTCTCCTCCCTCCTGCACGCAGCCACATTGTGGCTGTGTCCCTCGAAGATAGGGCCCATTACTTTGTTTGGGACTCAGCAATATTTTTCATGGCCCTGAGGAGTGTTTCTTATATCAAAAGTAATACTTTTTGCAAGCTTCGAGCTCAGACAGGAGCTGAGATGCTGACTTAGAAGAGTTGAAGCAGCGCAGGTCCCTCATGCTGCAAAGACAGTATCTGCACAACAATGAGTGTTTTGTTTGACAAGTTCACAATTACCTTTATTATGTAGATAATTAAGCAGTAAATTAGGCAAATAGTTAAGGTAACAGGAAAGTGGGAAGATTAAGATCCATTTAAATGGTAGAACAAGCGCCGATTTTCAGGAGCATTTACCTTCATGCACATGTTATGACACACAGCAGCTCTCGTTGATCATTTCTATGAAAGACATTTATAATGCACTTTACAAATAATTGACAGCCCTTCTTTTGTCTGTGCTTCATGATAGCTAACAGAAATTGATTTAAATAAAAAATAATTTACATGTTCTTCTAAGATTTCATTGAATTTACAAGGACTGGAGCACACCATATTAATTATTGCTGTGTCATTGTGGCAGGCTAGCGAGAAATTAGTTATAAAAACTGAGCAAAAACTATATATAATTACCATTAAAATGACTCGGGCATGAAAATTAATCAAATGGATTTGGAGAGGCATTATTATTCCTGTCAACAACAGGAGACCAGGTCTTTTGTTAAGAACTTTTGGTTTGATTTCCACTCACACTCATTCCATACTTAACTTGCTTTTGCTGTGCAGCATAAATATTCCTTTTCTTACTTCCAGATGTGTTTACGAGGGTAGTCACATGGGATTATTTGAATTACAAGGGATGTAATCCCTTCCTTTTGTGGTCTTGGTTTTGGTGGTTACCAAGCTCAGGTAGACACTTCAGATCATCCTGGTTGCTCCTGTTGGGCTCCCATTGCTACTTCAGGGTGTTGAAGCCATAGAGAAGAGTTAAAAGAGGACACTGTGTTCAATTTGGCCTCTGCAAGCTTTCAGCTTGTTCACGGAGATGAGGAGAAGGTTGTGCATAGGTTACAACCTCTTTCTCAAACATCTATCCGCTCTAGGGCTTGGTACACCACCCATTATATGGAGTTACTTTTTTGTCCCCCTCCACTTTGATTCCCCTGTTTCTGCATATATTCTGGCAAAAAGTATTGTCATCCTGCTGGGACAGCAGTGTAGATTTACTGTTGCTTGGCTGTATATTCACATTCAGATGCATTATGAAAAGACTGTTTTATTGTTCATGTTTTTTAAATTGCTAACAAACTTGTGCACTTTTTTTCCCAGGCAAACCTGTAATGATAGTCACCGAATACATGGAGAACGGTTCTCTGGATACATTTTTAAAGGTAATACTTAGATCCTTTTTCCAGGGGTACCTTGTTTAACGTTTGGGTTCTTTGCAGATGGTTAATAGTGATGAAAGTGTTTGCTGGGTGCTGGTCCAGCTGTTGATGCTGTCTGGAGGCAAAAGTAGCTCAGATCTGTTTAATCTATCTTTATACAGCATCATGAAGGACCTGGTTGGTGCATTAATACAAACAGTTAATGAATTGGAGGGTACTATGTTTATTTTAGAAAGCAGTCTGCTGCATGGAAATTTTTAAGTTCTTCTGAGACATTTGATGTGTTTCAAGAGCACATCCACACTGCATCATGGCAAACCCCAGACTTGTCAGGGTTTTTCCGTGAAACATAAGAGGCAGAGAAGGAAGGACAGGGGAAGTAGTTAGAAATGTTATGTAGCAACAAGGGGAAGAGCCCTCACCCCCAAATATTCACATGTGGACCCCTGGAGGTAGGATTTCCATGCAGCTTGATGCCATTCAGTTGGCTAACTCTGAGACAGTCCACCCCAGTGCCTTTACACACATACCTACATGTGTTCACTGCCAGTCGCAGTCTCTTTATCAGTCACCAGTGGAAATAGCTTGCTCCTTGATCTCCAGTTAAAAGAACAACATTTCCTTAGTTTTGTCTCTAGAGATCCTAATCCAAACAGTGAAACCTTGAAAAGCTTTGTGGTCAGAGCATGAGAGTAATGAATTATTAATTTTCCTGGGTTTCTTCCCTGGAGACTTGCCTTTGCATTTTTATTCATGCGCACACAGTGCTGAGGGTGCAGGGATTCTCAACTGATCAAATGGCTCCTTCCTTTTGCAGAAGAACGATGGACAGTTCACGGTCATTCAGCTGGTTGGGATGCTGCGAGGCATCGCATCAGGAATGAAGTACCTGTCTGACATGGGTTACGTACACAGAGATCTGGCTGCCAGGAACATCCTAATCAACAGCAACTTAGTCTGCAAGGTGTCAGACTTTGGCCTCTCCAGAGTCCTAGAAGATGACCCTGAAGCGGCGTACACAACCAGGGTGAGTTACGAGGATACCAAACTGTTGGAGCTCAAGAGAGCTTTGCTCTCTAGCAGAGAGGTTTTTACAAACCCAGAGCCTCTAAACTGTGCATGAGGGTTTGGCCAGATGTTTCAAGTTTATCAGATTAATTTTGCAAACGCCTGTAAATTTTTAGTGGGAATGGCCACATAAGGCAGAACTTAACTAGTAACTTTTAAGTTCATGTTGGGCACATGAGTCAAATACCAGACTCTGCAAAGCTACTGCACTCCTAGCTCTGTTCTGTCCTCTGGTCAATACCAAAGGGAGGAAAGAGCAAGAGCAAGTACTTTTCTTAGGCACCCAGGCAGAGATGTAAGCTATGGTCTTCTGGACGTTTTGACTCTTTTAAAACATTGGTAAGCTTGGAATGCCCATGGCAAATGATGCATATTGCCCTCAACGTTACCTTGTAACCTTCCCCCAACCTGAGAAAGAGCTGCTCCAGCCTCAGTGCTCTGTTCCATCCTTGTTCCATCCTTTCAGGCCATCAGCCCGCCCGTCCCAGTGCAAGGCCACCTGGCCCCAGCGCTGTGGAGAGGGGGTGGACAGGACCCAACCTCAGCAGCACAGGCTTGGAGGGAGCCTCCTGTATTCATAGCAATGATTGGCACACCTGGATGTGTCCTATTAGTGTGTTTTTCCAAGGGTATTGTTTTACGGGTGGTGGGAGCTCTCTGGGTCATGTTTCCAGTTCCTGTGGCGATCTGGGAAAGGCCTTTCAGCTTTTGGCAGTCACGGCCCTGCAACAGGACTCAGTGCACGGCTGGACCAGAGCCTCCCTGCGGGCTAGAGGGCTTGTGGCCAGCCCTGCTGCGGCGGCAGTGTGCTGCCATGTGCTAATTGGCACTGCTGAGAATCTGGCCCTTCAAGGCATGCAGTGATAAGCCTGTGAATAAATAATTATTGGAAGAAGGGACTTTTTAGAATTTGCTTTGAAAACGTGTTCCAAATTCTGCCTTTTTCCAATAACAAACACTGTTAGGGGGCATTCAGGGAGACCTTCCAATATTTAGCTCAATGCTGAGAGGAAGGGACTTCACAGTAAAATACATTCTGATATAAATCAAGGGAGACAACTCTTTAAACCCAATGAGAAAAGTATTCCTTAATCCAAGCTCCCCTTTCCCTCCCCTCTTCCTTCTCAGAGCTGGTCTGAAGTTAGATTTCTAAAATGGTAGAAAGGGGAAAAGGAAACAGCAAAGCACATTTGACAGCTGTGGCATCATTTTCAGTCCCACAGCAGAGGCCAAGCAGGCTGGTCGTTGCACACACAGACTTCTGTGCCTGTTATGCAGATCTCCCTGCAGGATCTGGGACCACATTAAAAAAAAAAAAAGAAAAAGAGGGCATTACTTCCACAGCAATTTGCATGAAACCCTCATTAGATCAAAGTCTTCCTCAGTTGCAGAGCTGTCTGTTCCTCCCCCGCTCGCTCTCAGAAATGGAGGAACCGTATTCCCCTACCAACCCGTGCAACATAATTGAGATGTTGATCCTATACATGTCCCAGCATTCAAACAGCATTCAAACAGCAAACCTTCAGGACAGCCAATTAGCAGGCAGCCTACAAATGCTTATGGGCTGGGATAATGTGGAAAGGGGCCCCATGCTGTCAAACAGATTTACTTTAAAATTCGATGTCTCTTTCCAGAGAGAAAATAACATCCCTCAGTGCTCTAAGAAGGTCTGTTTTGTCCTCTTTTGCATGTTCTCTGCCCTCTGCAATCTGGTTTTGGGGGATTTTTTTCCTTTTCTTTTCCTTCTAGGGAGGGAAGATCCCCATCCGATGGACAGCACCTGAAGCGATTGCCTTCCGCAAATTCACATCAGCCAGTGATGTCTGGAGCTATGGCATCGTGATGTGGGAAGTGATGTCCTACGGCGAGAGGCCTTACTGGGAAATGACAAACCAAGATGTAAGCGTTTGCAGGAGGTGCTGCGCGTTGGGACTTTGAGGGCTCAGTGTTCATTCTGCAATCAGAGAGGCAGGATGGGGACAAGAGGAGGATAACTGCTGTAAAAACGGCTTTGCTCCCCCATGCCAGACAAAAATGATCCTCCTGTTTGATGCTCTTTTTTTTGCAGCAGCAGCCCAGAACAGACTGTGCACAGAGAGAAATGTGTCTGCACAGAGGCAAGCCTGCTTCCCCCAGCAGACCACTGGAGCTTCACTAATGCTGTTAGAGCTGTAGCCTGTCCCTTCTCTGCTTAATGACAAAGGTCTGCCAGGGGATATATGCTGATAAACTGGCAGCATTTCAATTGTGTGTTCAAACCCCTGCTGCCACGTAAAGCAGAAACTCAAGAGAGTCATGGTAAGAGCTTTGTTTCCCTGCACAAAAGCTGGGTGATTTGATCTAGTGATGGCAGTCTAGAGAGCTGCATCTCAGTTGCCTTTGCACTGCTGATCTCAAGAGCGTAGTTTTGCTCCTGTTGTGAGCATCATGTAAGTCTGTGCTAATGTAAGCTCTCGTGGTTTGTTTGTACAGCACCTTTCAAGTTGGGTTCCCTTGCTTCTGGGCCCCAGTGCCCCCTTGAGCCTCTGACCTCAAGGCCACCCTCTGAAGCATCTCCAAACAAGGAGATGCTTGGGGACACTCTTCCTCCTGACTGCAGCTCTGATCTTAGCCTGTGTAAGGATCTCTTGATCCTATTGTGGGGCTACCTCCTACTCTGAGCTCACCATAAACATCTGTCCTTGTCTAAGGCTAAAAAAAATTAAGCCTGGGGTTGCTGGATTTTCTAGGCCCCTCCTTCCTCTTCACATCTCTAAGAACCATGATGTGCGGAGGTCTCTGAGGATGCCAGCTAATGCATGAGGTCGGGGTCAGCATGAGGCATGCAGGGCCCCCAGCGCAGCTCTGTGATGGGAGGGAAACCGCACCACTCTGTGTCTGGCAGAGTCATTCCTTATCCCTCCCACTTCATCTCTGCAGCCCTGCCACCTGCAGAGATGCTGCTGCCGGCTGGGCAAAGCAAGCAGGTCCTTTCTCCACCATGGATTTCCTCTGGTCACACCACCTGATGTTTCATCCATTTTTTCTTTTTTGAGAAGCATCCCTGTCCCCATGGCTTTCTGCTGTTTTGCTGGCAGAAGAGGCTCTGGCTGAGCATTGTTTCCCTTGTGTTTTGTCTGTGGGCCTTTGCCATCAGTGGGTGTTGCTACCTGTCACACTGAGCTGCTGTCTCATCTTGCTTCAAGTCCAGGTGTGGAAATGCGTGGTACCTTTGAGACGGTCACACTGTGCTTCTTGCCAGGGGGACGAGTGCATTGTTTGGCATGAACACCCCACCGCTTCTGCGTTGCTGAGGCTGTCACTTTTGCAGGGAGTTTGGTAAAGCAGCATGTATCTACGCAGGGATTTGTCTCAATCAAATACAAAGACTTTCTTCCATAGCCTGTGTAGAAAATGCAGCAATTGAGGGTCAAGCTTTTTTGGTCACGCTGAGAACTGTAACTGTCTTTAATGCTGATGCATTGGCATAGCCCAGATGTTGTTCAGTAAATGCCAGGCTAAGATTCAGGCTGGTGCCAGTGAAATAACACTCCATGGCCAGGAGAGTCCCTTGTCTGGATCATAATGTTATGAACATCCACACTTTGCAGAACCGTTCTGAAAAGCCCAAATGCTTGTATGCATTGTGGGGAACAGAGTGAATTTCACACTTGCCTGAGAAGAAGCAGATGGGGGACTGGTTTCTTTAGCAGCAGAAAGCAGAGGACTGGTGAGATGTTCATGAGCATCAGTTCCTGCTCAGGCTTTGCTTGGGTTACCTCTCTGCCTATGTGCAGTTGGCAAGTGCCTGGATGGTGGTGGCCTAGGAAACTTCATTCAGTGCTGTGGCATGTTTCTCATGTGATTTATGCCTTCTGTCTTTGTCTTTTGAAGGCTTCCTCTTCTTCTTTCCTCCTTTGCTTGTGTTGGCAGAAGAATCAGTGGTGTTAGGTACAGCATTGGCTTTTATGCAGAGGACCAGGGGGCTCTGCTTACATGAATTTTGGACTCCATTGAACAAGAGCTGCTTGTTGCATGGCGTGTAATTAAAGCACATCATTCACAGGCACAGTCGGTGATGAGCAAAATGTTTCTCACCATGTTACAGCCAGATTGTGTTAAGGAGGTAGTGCCATAGGGCAGGCAGCATTGTAACTGCAAAAGCTACAAACCACATTTTAAAGTAGTGCTGATTTCTGGGCAGCCTTCTAAAAATACGCTTTGACTCAACCACAAGATAAGGCTTTGGTGCAGGAATTGTTGAGAGGAATTTTGTGGCCTGTGTTACACAGGTTGCTAAGCTAAATGGTCACAGTGGCTGCTTTTTAGCCTTCAGACTGGTGATTTTATGAAAACTAAAAATGTTAGAGCTAAAAATGTTGGTTTGGTTTACTGGAATAGACTATCCTAAATCATCCTTTCCCAAACATCCAGTTCAGTTAACCCGATCCATACATGAGTTGTGTTTGTCCGGAAAAGGAACAGGGACAAAAATGCCTCCTTATAGGTGCAAGTTTTAACTCTTCAAGTCTTACAAAGCAGTACGCACCAATGAATGGAACAGCAAATGTGCCATTTTCTTACTTTCTAAATACTGTGGTTGCTACAAGTACTCTGTCTTCATTGTTTCATCCTTTTGCTCCTCTTACAGCCAGACCCCTAAGGCACCTTCAGATGCAAGAGTGTATTTCAGCGTCCTAGCTCCTCGCAGTATTCTGATACCATTTACATTGTATCGCCAGAACGAATGACATCCTGTAAATTGAGTTAACGCTATTGATTGTGATGTTACTGCCGGGAATATCAAACATGCATAACCCCATTGCAGATGTAGTTCAGATATTCTGAGCTGTTGCCAGATGGTCTGCTCCCCGTCTTGCTACTATTTTCTTTCTGCTACAGCTGGAGGATGATCCCTTGTTGTTATAAATACAGACATGGACACAGCAAATAACGTTCTTGTGGCTGTGCCACACTGAGGCTTTTTTAATAGGGCAGCTGCAAATTTGTTAGCAGGGATCAGCTGAAAAGCATGATGTGTAGAACGGACAGCACAGATAGCATAGAGCGTAGCGGGGTGGGGCTGTTTTTTGATGCTGTGAGCAAAAGCCAGGCCCCAGAAGAGATTTCTTCGCAAGCACGGGTTGGGTGGAGAGTGGTGCAACTGCTGCACTGACAGATGAAATCTTAGATGGACAGAAAAGGACTGCAGATCTTGTGGGCCACATCTTCAGACATGCTGGCTACCACTGGAGAGGATTACAAATCCTTGCCCAACTTCTTTTCTACTGTGTACATCCTTAGGGAGTTTGAGATTCCCGCTACTGCTGCCCAGCCAGTCTGGCTCATTCCTGGGACTCTTCCACTTGGCAAAAAGCCCTGTGGTGGAGGATGATTTGAAAGCGATCCATGCGGTCCTGGATTTCACAGCCTTCTGAAATGCAATGCCAGCCTGACATGACTCTTCCTGTACTGCTCATATAGGGACTAAAGATCAAGAAAATAACTTCCATGCTAACCACAGACTTTTCTTTTTAAATACAGGATGTTTTCAAATTGTGAGACAGTGCCTAAATGAATGACATCTGAGGTAGTCGTTGGAATCCAACAGTGGGGTCCTGTGGTTTTCCACACAGCAAAGAGCTGCTTCCAGCTCCTTTTGGTCAAGGAGTCTTGGTAGTAGAGGGTGTGAAGATGGGCTGCTGAGATTCTCTTGGCTTGGTCACAGGCCCTTGTGGCTTGAAACACAAGCTCATTCTCCTGAAAATTGTAATGGTTCAAAATGGGAACTGCTGGCCTTGGAGCCCTGCTGTACACTTATCCTAAACCTGGGAAAACAAGTTACTTCAGTTCTGCCCTCATTTATTAATTTCTGCTTTTCGAGAGGGCAGGCAGCGCATGTACATACCACTTGTTTTAGATACAGAATCATAGATGGTTAGTATTTTAAATCAGTGCAACAACCCTCTCCTGGTTTTAATTTACATACTCTTGGGGTGACATTTTAAATTCCTGGCAAAAATGTGGCCACACTAAGAAACGACTAGACCCAGACAGCACTGAATGATATATGAGATGGTTGTTCTGCTTCTGCCTTGAATCCATCCATCAATTAGCATTCAAAGTCTCTTTTGAAATACAGTCAGACTTTTATTACTGTAATACAAATTTGTGGTCTAGCACATGCCTTTTCATTTAAAAAGAAGCCAACGTCTGAATAAACAAAATCACTGTGCTCCAAGAAGATGCCAGAAAGCCTGGTAGGATGCTTTTTGTGGACTTAAGATAGGCTCCGGGAGTTTCTTCGTATATAATGTACGGACCTTGGCTGAGCTTTGAACAAATGCGGCCTGACAGTGTGGCCCCCTGGTTGTAGCACTGCCTTGGCTTTCTAGATTCGTTTTGCAGTGACCAAAAATTAAGTTCTTCAACCCATCCTGTAGAAGATCTGAAAGATAGTGGCATTTACTGGGTTTGCCTCTGGGTGTGCAGAGTTAGGGGGCAGTGGGATTTTTTGTAAGTATATTGCTGGTCCCAAAGTTCTCTAAGTTAATTTGCATTTGGGAAAAAGGTGAAAGGAAAAAAAGCAACCCATCAGCCTCATGTTTTGTCTCCCATAGGTGATCAAAGCTGTGGAGGAAGGCTACCGCCTGCCAAGTCCCATGGACTGCCCTGCTGCTCTCTACCAGTTAATGCTCGACTGTTGGCAGAAGGACCGCAACAGCAGGCCCAAGTTTGACGAAATTGTCAGCATGTTGGACAAGCTCATCCGTAACCCAAGCAGCTTGAAGACGTTGGTTAATGCATCGAGCAGGTACAAACTGAGGCCAAAGCCATGTCTCAAAGCAAGATCCTTGTCTGAATAACCCACCTCTGGGTTGAATTACCACTTACTGTTTATCCCACACTTGTTCATGGGTGGATTGTTTCTCCAGCTTCATTATATCCAGGGGAGTTTTCCCAAATCAGCTTTTTCTGTTAAAGCTGGCCGGTATGTGAGCAATTCAGTTACTCTGTAAATGTAGTTCTGCTGCCACAAAGAAAATTATTGTGCCTGCCTTTCAGAAATGGGAGTTTCAGTGGTATTTATAGATCTATGATAAAGCTACCTGTGCTTTACCCCAAGGTTAGAGAGGGCAGGACTTAAGTGCATGAAGCAGGTAGTAAATGCTGCTCTAAATACCTGCTTGTTGACTTTATCTTGGTAATACAAATGAAGAGCATCTCTTGGGGAATCTCTTAGGATGTGCAAAGCTCACGGTGTCCAAGAGAACCCTCCCACAGTTGTTCCCATGTTTGCTAGCCACCACCACCAGTTCTGACAGTCTTGGTAGTCGCGAGAGGATCTCTGTGGTTCCCAAAGAGCTGTACACAAAACATTTGCTAAAACAACATTAAGTGAATCGAGCAGCTGGTGTGCAATTAAGCATGAATCTGAATAGCTGCATGGCTACAAGTAAGGTAAATATGGTCAAGAAATAAAGCTGCACTTAGGGAAAAAGAGATTAATATTTTTTAGTGCATTTTAGTACTGGGATCTCCAATATACTGGAGTATTGGAGACAATTTTTCTTTTTTAGCTATAAGCACACAAGTATTACTTCTGAGCCATCTGTGTTGCTAATCACTCAGTCCCTTGCAAGGTCGTGAAGGAGTGATGAATATAAATCATTCACTGATGGCAGTGGAGCTTCCCTGATTAACACGGGAAGAGGCCCTTCAGAAAAGCTTATTCTCAGAGGAAAAAAAAAAAAAAAAAGACACGTCATTTTCCTTGGCCAGGAATGAGAGGGATGTAAGATGAGGTTAGACTGGTGGTGTGGACCAAAGCAGATGCACTGTTCTGAACTTAGACCCATCTGTCTCCACACCTTCCGAGTGAGTCTTGCACAGCTGCATGTGGTGAGTCTTGCCTGTTGCAGCTGGACCTGACATCCCCATGCTGGCACTACCCCGCGCATGGCATCTCACGCACTGAAAAAGAAGAAACACCAAATCTCTGTTAATTTTTAATTACAAGCTAGATCTGATTCCTCAGGCTATTTTACATGCATCATTTACCATCTGAAGAAGAAATCGCTCTTATTAGCAATTAGATGTAATGTCAATCCCAGCAAACCTGCAGGAAAAGGTTTATGATAGCATAAAATATGTGATGTTTCTCTTTTATTTTCAGTTCAGAACAGTTCTTTTCCAGGCCTGTTATGCAGTGGTTCATGCACTCTTACACCAAACTGTTACGTTAGAAAAGAGGAAAATAAGCAGCAAACCATTTCCTAGAGTTGCTAAGCACTTTGCTGGTGTTTTATTCCATGAACAGGTCCATGCAATTTCAGACCTTTCCTTTTTAAAGCTGCTGTGGGTATTTTCAATGTGAATGGAGCACCTGAACAGCCAGGTTTTGGGTCTGTGTTTCTATAGTCATAGATTGCTGTGCCTGCACCATAGTAATTCCAAATGAATCATAATTTCAACATACAGCAGCTGTAAAGGATTTTTTTATATATGTAATGTATTCTTTATGGAAATTCTCATTAATGCAAATAAGGAAGGAAGTCACTCTCTACATTACTGCGTGTGCATATCAGTAGGTACCTCCTGACATTAGTGATGAAAATCCACTTCTCATTATGATTACTTAGGAGTTTTGAATTCCTCATGTGTATAAAATGTTATGGGAAGCCATTATGTTCTTGGTACTGCAAGTATTCACTTTTTATTGGACCTTTCAGCATTGCTATTAAATAAACAAATAATACTAATGTGCTCATAAAGTATATAAAGATTCCTGAAGTGCTATAGTAATATAATATCCCAGCTCTCCTTCCAGTTGAAAGTCTTTTAAGTGTAATCCTCACCATCAAGAGGCTTGACCCCAAAAAACTTTTTTTTTTTACCTGTAAGTAATAATTTTTATGCAAGACTTACGTTAGCTGTATCCTGCTTTACAAAAGCAGGGGACAAGTGTAGTTTCTTTCCTGGCTGACCTTGGACAAGCTCCCTTTGCTCTCTGCGCATCATTAGTAGTGTGGTGGACCTGTACATAGCACGGGTCACTTGTGCCAGGTACTGTATCTCTGTTTCTGCTGTGGTGAAGGGTTATTATTTGCCCGCATTGCTTCTTCCGTGTACGGCATAACCGAGCAGGTAGCAATTGCCACGGTGAGGTCTTGAGTGAGGGTGCAGGAGCAGGAGTCTGCCTCTGCTTTCAGGTCTGGAGCGTGGTTGGAGCATTGCTGCTCCCTGCAGGGCTCGCCAGATGCTGCCCACATCCAAAATCCCCCTGCGGGAGCAGCCCCCGAAGTGTTGACAGCAGCCTGCCATTGATGGCCACTGCTGGGAAACGTAATTTGGGTTTCGGCTTCCAGGCTCTGGGCTGTCTTAAGTTAATTATGAGCTTTACAGGAGGAGGAGGAGGAAAACAGAGCGGGAAGAGTGAAACCGAAGACTTTGAAGAGTGACCAGGGAGCGTGATAGGAAAGGAGCCTGCTTGTGGGTGAGAGGTGGCAGGGTGGATGCTCGTCCTCTCCTCTCTCTGCTTGCAGTGAGAACAAGAAGTGGCAGGAGGTAACTCAAACGTGGGTGAAGTCACAGGTGAAGTGATATGTTTGATACACTGCGTATCGAGCCTGCTGGGAGGATTTAGGCTGCAGCAATCACTGAAAATGCAACGAAAGAGTCATCTTTACTGTATAAAAATGCAAGCAACTGAGTCACGTTGGGTACATCTCGATACTGATTCTGTTTGCTGCTTTGTTTTTGCTTGCCTTTAGAGTATCAAATCTGTTGGTAGAGCACAGTCCAGTTGGGAGCGGTGCCTACAGGTCGGTGGGTGAGTGGCTGGAAGCCATCAAAATGGGCCGATACACGGAGATCTTCATGGAAAATGGATACAGTTCGATGGATGCTGTGGCTCAGGTGACCCTAGAGTGAGTAGTTGCCCAGATCGTTTTTGTTTGTTGGAATGGGGGGGCAGGGGGAAGTGGTGGGCAGCCAAGGGACAGACAAACAATTGAAAAATACGCAGGGATGAGGCTGCAGAAAGGGAAACTCTTACCCTTTGTTTGCAGTCAGCACTTTCTCTTTTAGCATCTGTATTGATGATAACAAATGCAGGCAGGAGTAAAACTTACGGTCACTGCAGCCAGTACTTTGGCTCCTTTGCTCACAGAAATTAATGCTTGAGTTCGAATAATTGCCAGGCCATCCTCTCAACATAATAGAAGCTGATTATTTGGGGTTACCAACAAATAAAAAAACCCACCCTACTCGTAAATGTATAGGAGCTAGAGTCACTACTGAAGTATACTGTCTTTACACTGGATTAGCTGGTTTCACAGTTCATCTGGACATAACCAAGTGGACAGTCAAGCCCAGTAAGGCACAGAAATAGTATTCAGCACTAACAGAAATAGGCACAGATACAGACAATGACAACAGAAGAGCATCGGGAAACCCACAGCTGTAGGGGACAGGGTCCCTGGCCAAGACTTTTCCTTCTTAGTGTGCCCTTGGTTTTTGCACGTAGGTATGACTGCGGTTGGGGTGACAGCATTCAAATGACTTTGTAAATGCCTCAGGGCTGCTGATTTGTTATGCTCCACCTTTAATTGCCTGCCTTGCTTGCATAATTATGTCTGTACTTTCCTCATGCCGCTTACTCAAACCCGCCCCAGAGCCTGCCTTTCTATCTGGGTTAAATTGAGCTTAGTTTACTGCAGGCGTTAAGGCAGAATGGGAAGGATTATGCTCCATGCCACTTTGGAGAAGGTTGTGGCTCCTCTGACCACGTGCAGATTGCCAATGCACATACAGAATCATTGCCGTTGTTTAGGACTAAAAGAAGAAAAATCCCCACACCCCAAGGACCACAGCATTTATCCTGTGTGCCGTAGGGCTTGCTGTGGAGTTCACCCTACAGGGTAGGGGGCCCTTGCGCATGATACAAGTCGGTAACATCTCCATGGAGTTCAGTTTTGTGTTACATGCAGAGAGGGAGGGCAGGACCGTATCTGTTCTTACTCGGGTTTTATTTGTTCCACTCACATCACCAGTATTTGTCCCTTACACCTGAACTCATTCACTCTGTCCTCAGAGATTCACATTAAAACCCCGAGCTAGAGATTAGCAACTGTCTAGGGAGTCAAGGTGCATGGATTTCTGCATAGATCCTTTTTTGGGTGCCTGAGACTCTTATATGGAGTTTCCCAGCCTAGTCCTGCAATTACGTGCCATGTTACTTTGGCTTTTGAAGACTCCACGGTTCCTTACCTGCTCATCTGATATGGCAGCGCCCAGAAACACCAGGCTTCACAGCTCCATTTAGACTGGTGGTCTGCAAACATTGACCAAGGAAGAGGTCCATCCCCAGGGTGGTCAGAGTCCATACATCAGGAAGACCTAGACAGAGGGTGAGTGGGAAGAGGAAGAATAGGGTAAGGCAGTAATTTAAGAGAAAAGGTAAATGCTGGAGCGTTCCCTTCTACTGTGTCACCTCAGTCCTATAACCAAACCAAACCATTTTCCAGTTGAAAATGCAGGTTGTCTAAAATGTATCACAGCCTTGTTGCTGTTTGGCTGAATTAATTATATCAAGGAAGAAAATAGGGTTTCACAAAAGCTTCCAGTTTGTTCCTCATTAGGATTTTATGCAATTTCAAGAGCTCTAAAAGAAGTACTTGGAAGTAAAATGCTGTGGTTTGTGTCAGAGAAAACATTGATTTTAAGCCCAAATTAATGGTAATTTTTGACAGTAAATTAGAAGTTCACTTGCTCATGTAGCTTTAAACAGTCTTAGCGTCCCTCTGTGCTGACACAGGCTTAGTCCCGCTGACAAAACTATTCCTAACGTCCCATTTTCTTGAGTGCAACATTTCAGATTGTGAAATTATCTCCTTAATTTGACTTTAAAATGTAAATACTTCCCTGTATTTACTCTTTGGTATTCCAGACATTTCAAAAGTATCCCCAGAATCTTTTCAGGCTACTCCAAAAGTACTTCAAAATGGTGGGGTTTTTTTCCAGTTGGCAGTGAACCAAGAAATCCATTATCTGTACCATTCTAGCCAGAAAGCGAGTTGGTTTAAAAGTCCTTAAGTAAGGTTATAGCTACCAGAGATGCTCTGACCCTCACCACCTGCAAACCACCTCTAAGGCCCCCTCCACCAGGTCCCAGTGTCTTCTGTATAGCACATATGCCATCCTGCTCTGGTCCTTTACTGGCCCCAGTGGAGACAACATGTCTGAGCTGCTTCAGCTTTCTTCCAGGCTTTTACAGCAGTAAAGCAGTGCAGAGGAGCTGATGCCTAGGAGCCTAGGGAGCTTCTGGATTCGTTTTTTTTTAAGCCTAAAGGAGACATTTCATAAATCCATCTGGTATTTCAATTGAAACTGAAAAAAGGTTGAAACTAACTCCAGCTAGTCAGTTATCCGTGCCAGCAAATGAATTCCTCCCCCAGCTGCCTTGAACAGAGATGCTTGTGTGAGTCAGGCTTGGTTCTTCAGCAGCTCAGCCCGTGCACCTGTGCATTGCGGTGGTGACTTAGCAAGAAGGTTTGACCCCACTTGGGTCTATTGTTGGGAAAGCTGTGAAAGGTTCATTTAATAAGCCATCCAGCCATCCAGATCAAGACCTCTCTCATCCCTCTTAAATAAAGTAAAAAAAAGACAAAAGACTGGATTCTCAGCTATTAAGAAAGGAGAGATCATCATAGTGGCTTAAGAGGAAAGTTGTCCCGTGTTGAAGACCTGAACCACATGCTCAGGCTGATATAAACTGGCAGATTGCTCTTAAAATCAACAAATTAGGGGAGGGAAATGGCTCCTGGGTGGGCTTAGCTGAGACTCTCATGGGTTCTCCAGTAAATAAACACCAGAACAAGCAAAGTTCTTTAAAGGTTAATATGTTGGGGGTGTTGGTTTTCTGGAGGTTTTCATTTTTTCTCCCTGTAAAAGAGAACAACAAAACATTTTGTAGTCTGCAAAGGAGAATTCAGGTTAAATATTCCTTGTCATTTTTAAAAGAGGCAACTGTTCAGTATATTCCAGAGCTGGGACTTGGGGGGATTGGGTGAAAAGATGATCTGAACATCTGAAAGTAGCTTGCTTTCCCCAAATGACATCAGTAAAACATTCTCTGCAATTTAAGAGGTTGCCTTCAAATGCCATCCAAAATGATCTTCCCTGAATTCAAACTGCATTAGGACACATGTGAAAATTAGATAGAGAAAGGAGAACTGGATAATCACTGCCAGAAAAGGCAGAAAAAAAGATGATGAATGTAAAGAATTCCTAAAATCTACTGAAAAAACAATTACTAGTGCTGCAGTAGGGGTTGGCTGTAACGCTGACAGGACTGGTGACTGTGGGCACTCACCTTTGTGGCCTCTTTACAGGACCTGGTTGAGGTGGTAAATGTTCAGCTTTTTTTTTTAATCCCCTGCCAACATGCAAAGCAAAATCCTGATTACTGCCCTGCTTCTTTCAAACTGGTGGCTTGATGCATTTATTCCAGAAAAGGGTAGTATTAGTGACAAATTGCTGAAAGCAAAAGATGAAAAAGCTAAAACTGGTGAATATCGCCCCAAGTCCTGAGCTCTGCCTACTTAAGCAAAGACCTAAAAATGTATGTGTTCAAACAAAGAGTGATTTTCTACATTTAGCTCTAATTCTTGCAAAGGGATGAATCACCTTGTGAAAAGTGGAGCCTCACCCTCCACCCCCTCTTTCCAACTGGATATCAGACTTGAAGGCAACCTTTCCAGTGGACCAGACCTGCTCTTTAAACTTGTGGACCACCTAGTGACTTTGAGTGTGTCTGGAGCTCTTTCAATCCACTGCAAGAATAACTTTACCAGGACAATACTCAAGGATAGATAGATCCATGACATGAGTTTCAGTCTGACCCTTGACTGGACCAGTTACTAACCATGTGGACTACATACTTCCACCTTTTGAAAGATCTGTACTCACTGAATCTCAGGACACCCTGTTGTTTGTTATTAGATGAAGAGGTCTGAATATTTGTAATAATATGTGCTGTGTTGCTTTGCATTGTATATTTTTTTTTCTAAAATAAAATAAATTATTTATTAAAAGTTATACTGGATGAAGATGGTTTAAGAGTTCACCTGCTCTAGATGCTTATTCTTAACCTGAAATCTCAATCCTGAGATTGTGATACTGTATCTGCTTCTGAACAAACCAATGCTCATCTCATAATCAAGTAGGACAGGAATAATGAATAAGAGCAGATGAACTCTTAAATATTTTTTTTTTAAAATGTCCTCATTTCATGCCTAAGTCCCTAGCAAGTGGATTCCTTTTTTTCTTTAGCGTCTTCTTTGAGGTTCTTCTTCTTCCCCCTCATTCAAACTGACAACTAACTCACTCCATGAGTAGTCCCAGTCTGCATGGGCAATTGTAGAGCTACACCACATGAAGAAGAGTGGTGAAATCTGGCCTGGGTGGGAGATGAAATACAAAATATCTGTGGTGGGTTGACAACTGCCAGCCGCAGAGATCTTTCAGCAACCTGGCCCTTTTGCTTGCATGACTAACTGGCTGATAAAGGGGGTTGTATATTATGTGGCAATCCAGTCCTAGTCTGCACTGTGTTTGACAGACTGGTCCATGGTGTATAAGTAGTTCTGTTCGTGAATAAAATGTTTGAAATATATTTCTTACAACGTGGAGACCATGAATTCAACCCTTGCAAATGGATGTTGCAGGGAAGGGGATACCATGTTGTCCCTGCCATGTTGCAGCTGGGCTTTCGTGCAAGGCAGTGGTAAGAGAGCAGCATGCGTGCAGCTGTATACAGGCTGTTTGGGATGAGCCGACACAAATTTTCCCCTTTATTTCCTCGGCTTTTTGGTGAACTTCGGTCAGCTTCTTGCTACTGTGTTGGCAAGTGATTCAAATTCCTGCCTATTTCTATTTTCAGCCCCATGTGAATGAGAGAGAAGTGAAAAAGGGAGAGTTCTCCCTGAAACAAAGATAAAAGTTGTCTCATTGCTAGGAGGATCAAGTATTTTGAAGCAGGGAGACTCCCCCAGCGCACAGGTTCACGTTATGTCCGTGGCCTCAGGGAGCGCCCATGTTGCTGCCGCAGCAGCCCACACAAAACCCAGCGCCGGGGGTCAGGTCACTTGCGGGGCAAGGTGCAGCCTGGGTCCTGATCACAACTGTCATTTGCCCATGGGTCTCAGTTGTGCCTTTTCTTGCAGGGAATTGCACAGTTCTATTGCAAAGCCCCGGCAGATACCCATACGCATCTCCTCTGCAGAGCTGAGCCCAGTGAAATTACCAGTTGGCTGCGGTAATGTGAGCCAGGCAGCTCTGGAGTGGAGCTTGAAAACAGTTGTATTGCAGCCCTTTGGCACAAAGTTGATTTTTTTTTTTGTCCCAAAACCAGCTGGTTTGCGCACTCAATTTTGTTTAAAATTGGCTTCTGCCTTACACCGCTTTAAGTCCTTCAGCACTGAGTGCACAGGCGCGTGCAACGTGCTGTAAGTAACGCTTGAAAAACGGGAATTAAAGCTGCCTTCTCTAGGTGGTTTGTGAAAAGTTTTGTTCCTGGCTTTGCAACTTGCAAGGTGGCTTTTGAATAAAGCTGCTGATTTTATAGCAGGTAAGCATATGGCAGCTCAGGAGCTGTTGTCTTCTGGTCTGTTGTTGCGGAGGTGAAGGACCCCCCAGTAGTGTTTTTTCCCCTCTCTGAGGAGTCCCCCTGCTTTTGGCCGGTGGCTCTGCATTTGAGGATTTGATATAAAAAAAAAAAATAAAAAATACACTGGATCCCCTGGTGAGCAGCTAATGGATTGAAACCAGAAACTCCTTTTTCTTCTTTCTCACTTGTAAATCAATGAGGCACTCCTCAAGGATATTGAGTTAATCCCCCCATAAGGGAAAAAAAAGCTGTGTAGTGAGTAGTTTTTTTTTTTTTTATTATTGGGCTGGTGGAGCTGCCTGTGAAATGCCAAGACGTACATGCCTTTCTCAAAGTTTCAGGCTGTTTTCTTCTGCATAACATGCAAGAGTATCAGAAAGAATACACCTGTGAAATATGTGGTGCTGGATTTTCAAAAGAGCTCAGCTTGCACTTTAAATACCTGGGGGGGGGGGGGGGGGGGAACACCTGAATTTTCAAAAAGTGCCAGCAGAGTAGTGCTCAGCAGGGGAAAGGCAGATGCTGGCTCTTTTAAAAATCAGGTCCTATACTGGCTTGGGTTTTGTTGGGTTTTTTTCATCTTTGGTGTGAACTTCCAACTGTGCTGTGTACATAAAATAAATTGCATGTAACAATAGCACTACTACAATTTCCTTCATTATTAAGATGGCTTGCTGAACTAGTTTCACAATTCAGTGGAGGAAGAAATGAAAGCATGTCCCCCTGAGAAGGTACACACCTTTTGCAGGTGCTGCAGCCTTTTCTTTACGAGGTAAGGAGCATTGCTGATGTGTCTCATTGACCTCCCTTGCTCCATGCCCCTTACATTGTGATTTCCCCTATGCATCGGCAAGATGCATCACTGAAAAATGAATGAAGTGTTTAGTCTGGAGCAGAAAATCTGGTATTTCCTAAATCAAAAGGCTGAAAGTGTGACAATCCTTGGAGAACAACGTATCTAGTTTTTGGCTTCAACCAGCTTATGTGTTAACTTATCAACCTTCACTCAGGATTGCTTTTTATTCAAAGCAATGTTCATCTATGTAATTTTTGGACATGGATGGTTGGTTGTATTTGCATAGGAGTCTTTATCTAGAACGTGAAGCTGCTAAGAGAGGTACACTGCCATGGGTAGCTCATGCAACATCGTGTGAAAGCTCTTTGGTGGTCATTGCTTGTGTTCACCTGCAGTCCAGCACGTAGCAGTGCTGTGAGCTGCAGGCCGGGTTTGCAGTATGTCTCAGGTGATGGTTGGGATCCTGGGTTTTGCTGATGATCCCCAGCCCTTGCACGTGCCCGCCCTGCCAGTGTAGTTTCCAAAAAGCACCTATGTGTTCGAGGAGGTCACATCCTGATGTCTTTCAGTGGAGAGCTTTCTCTTAAAAGACTTGCACAAAGGGTGTCAACAGCTCTGGGAGTCACACGTGTATTGGCAAGACCGTAGAGCCCGACTTTGAAAACATCTTTCATTCAGTCCAGCGTGGAGGTAGAAAGTGAGGGGCTGATATTTCTCTAGTGGAAGTCTTCAGACAAAACACCATGTCTCCTCTAAGTCAAACTGCTTGTCTAACTGCCTCTGTGTCTTGTGTTGGAAACACAGATGCACCTGTCTTGATGTTTCTTCCAAGCCTTTATTCCTATATTTTATTTCTTAACACTTTTCCCCCTAGAAAGAGATCCCTACAATTATACTCTGCCGTAACCATAGCCTTACCCTGGCTGTAGATGTGTCATTGAATCTGATCACCCAAGGTCCCACTCTCCAGGGGACAAATTGTTCCACTCCTGTCTTTAGATGGGATAAATTGTCCACTGGATGTGCCTCTTTCATGGAACCTTGGGGATTACCTTTGCCTGTACACCTAAATTTTAGAGAGCTGAGCTTCTGAGAAAACAATCTTCCCTCCTAACCCTGCATTTTACGTAAGCTATCTTGTTCTGCAGCTTTCCTGTAATGGCAGCCCAGTAGACAGACTCAACACAAATGCCTTTGGCTTGTAGAATTCATCCCCAAAAATAAGAAACGTGGGTTTATGGGAAGATTTGCAAAGGCCCAGAGAGGAGCTGCATTGCCAGTTCCCATTGATTTTAGGTGGTCATTGGGGCGATGGCCATGCTCAAGGCTTTTGCCCTTCAGCTCGCTGTAAGAGCTGGCTCTAAGATTGCAGTTGGTGTATCTTTGTATTTTCCTCATCCGAAGAGGAAGGAAGCATGGACTGACCTCACTTCTCACTGCTCGTATCTGAGATCAAATACCAGCCTTTCCCAGGAGAAGAGGAAAGTGCAACGCAGGCTTTCTTACATTGCTTTTCTCTTGGAAATAGGACTTTTCACACCTAGCAAAGTCCATGGCCAAAGGCGATGCTGACACTTTGCTGTCCAGCTTTTTTCCTTGGCCAGCAAGGTGATCTCAGTCAAATCCCATCACCTCTCCGAGATGCTGTCAGCCATTAAAAATCAAATAAATTTTAAAAATGGGGGAAAATGAAGCTTGCCAGCTAAGCTTGGCTTTGGGAGCTGCCAATGGTAAGAGATAGATGCTGGCAGCAGCGTCAGTGCGCGCGGCGCGTAGTGTGTGTGGCGGCATGTGCCTGAGAGGTCCCTGGAACCAACGTCTGCTTTCTCCCACAGGGATTTGAGGCGGCTGGGAGTGACACTTGTTGGTCACCAGAAGAAGATAATGAACAGCCTTCAGGAGATGAAGGTCCAGTTGGTGAATGGGATGGTGCCGTTGTAACTTGGTTTTAAAGTCGCTTCCTCAAGTGGGTCGATCCTGCACTTTGTACACTAGCCCTGAGATTTATTTTGACTAAAAAAAAAAAGGAAAAGATAAAAAGGGAAATTCAGTGCTTTCTATAACTGAAGGATGTTGGCCTCTGCCGCAGCATTTCTAAAGCAGTGTTTGACTAAAGTTTTCCTTTTCTTCCTATTTGTGTCCTCATTTTCATGAAGTAAATGTAAGATGCATGGAACATGGAAACGAGTCTGCTGTATGTGGGGTTAACCCGTCTCTTAAGCTTCAGCAACGACAACAAGCCTTCCCAGCACACGTCTGTACATGGGACATATATATATATATACACACACACACACATATATATATATATGTAGCACCTTTATATACTGAATTGCAGCAGCACATGGTAATACTTCCAAGGACTGACTTGAGCAGAGGAGTTTTGTAGCCATTCGTGGGCTCCCAAAAGCTGCAGTTTGCTGAAGTTTAACTTCAAGTCTTACTTGTCTACAGAAGTGTATTGAAGAGCAATATGATTAGATTATTTCTCAATAGATACTTTGTTTTGTAAATTTGAAGAAGAAAAAATGCTGTTACACAGCATTAAGTTATAGAGACTAGTGTATAAACATGTTGCTTGCTCCATGGCAAATACAATACAGGGTGTATATTTTTTTTGTTTCCTCCCTCTGTGTTACCAAGTTATTTTCATTTGCTCTTCTGGGAGGATAATACGTGACTAAGATGTATATACTGTACAGTTTGCTACGCATCAGGTACAAGATTGGGGCTCTTTCCTTGGTTTGTTCTTTTTGTCCCTCCCTCTTTTGCTTCTTTTTGTCTCCCTTTTGTGTTACTGCCATGCTTTGTATTTCTGCTTCTGTTTGGTTTGAGCAACATATAAAGCCTTCAGGAGTTTTGATTATGTGTATGAGGTAGAAGGAATCTGTTTAAATAAAAGATGTCGCCCCTCCCTTTCCACTGTAGACTGGGGATGTCCAGAAGAAAAGTAAAACATCTGGTTCTCAGTGGCCTCACACGGCATTGGGTTTTGCGTGTACGAGTCCTGCCCAAAGGTAGCATGGGATAACATGCCTCCACACTGGTGTTTGATCCCAGTAGCCATCACCCAGTGTGGCCTCTGCCCCTGTCCTTGGCACCCAGGAGAGAAACCACAAGGTGGTTTTAGCTGGAAGGCAGGCATTTTGATGTTCTTATTACAGAGGTTAAGTCCTGGTGTGCGGAGGTGAGCCCACAGTCATGCAGCATGGAGATTTTGCAGTATCTTTCCCCCCAAGTGGTGCTGCTGGTGGGATTATTTTGGGAACTGTGCTGTCCCAGCTTGTCTCTCTGGGCATTTTCATCTGGGTATGGAGCTGGCCACCTTGGGGCAGCGCAGAGAGGAGGGAAGAGCAGACCAGCCCAACTGGTCGCAGCAGTGGCATCCCATGGGCGAGAAGGTCCCACTCATCTGGAGCTGGCGCAGCTAGAGTCAGCACTTGGTTGTAGCTGGTTGTGTCCATTAAAGCTCAGAGCTGCTGTTTTCAGAGGGACCCGAGGACAACCCAGTCCCCTGGGAATCCCACCAAGAAACAGTTTGTGGCTGCCCTCCTCCTTTTGTTGTAGATAGGATTAATCAGCACAGTTGATTTGTTATTCATAGGTTGTGTGAAGGCTTTGGTAAAGATAAGGATTTAAAAATGGCTCAGCAGAAGGCGAGTGTTTGTTGTTTCTCTAGATATATTGCTTCCTTAGAGGTTAAATAGCATCTTGTAGCATCCTTCTTTGGTGATAACATCGACAGAGTGACTTGCTGCAGCTCCCTTCGTCCTTGGTGCTGCAGAGCCAAGCACGAGGAGCTCATCCAGAGCTGAAAGGAGGCCTGCGTCCTTCACATCTTGCAGAAGCAGGTGCTGAATGCCGCCTTCAGCTGTTCCAAAGGTCTTTCTTCCATTTCCCTGAAGCCTTTGGATGAGATTTGATGCAAGGAACGGTTTCTAAAGAAAAGAGGAAGGTCTAGTTGGACAGGGTTGGATGGATTTTATTTTTTTCTTAGCAGCAGGGCTTTGCTTGCTTTCATTGGGGGTTTCTTCAGGCAATATTTGCCTGTTCTGAAATGGCCTCCTCCTCCTCTGTGAGTTGCTGCCGAGCTCTTAGGAATCGGGAGAAATGGGAGGGAGAGGAGCTGCAGCGAGGTCTGACAAATCTTGATGGTGTGATTTCTCATCCTGTTGTTTCATTTTGGCAGCCACTGGACCACAAAAGAGGAAGGGGGAATCAAGACATAACAATTTTGGTGCGGAAAAGAGATTTGTCATATAATAAATAAGATTATTAGAGCTGTCAGCAGAACAGTCTTGGGATTATTTGTGCATCCCTGCCTGCAGCACTTGGGGAAAATAACCTGTAGGAAGACAGAAACAACTCATTTTGTCAGGAGGAATCCTTGAGTTGCTGTCCGCATCCATCGGCCGCACCGGGAGAGATGGTATTAGCAAATATGCAGCATTTTCTGCCTGTCATCTCTGTTCATTCCTTACCTGTTGGGTCTGCAGGAGGAGTTGGGTTTGGTCTCTTTTCCTGGACTTTTAACAGCAAAATCCCCTTTACATCATTTGTGGGGTTTTAAAGGCATATGCAGTATGTCTGGGATGCATACCAGATGCTGGCATAACCTTCAAAATAATTAACTAGTGGAAAGCAAACTGTTCTTAAGCCAGACTGCATTTGTAAATAGGGCACCTCTTCTTAGTCCCTCCAATAAATAAATAACCTCTTCTATTTATTTCAAGAGCTGTTCTTGTTACAGATGTCTGTATAATAGGCTTTGTCTTGGAGCTAAAAATAAAATACGATGGTGTTTTTCACAAGTAGGGTCCAAAAGTTACAGCTTTTATGTCCACAAGCAAATTCCAGAGACAACAGAGGTTTTCAGTTCCCATGCAAGAACTGCAAGTACTCTGTATTTGGGGCATGATCGTATGTAGTGGGGTGCAGCAGAACAAGATGACAGTAATATTTTACTGGTTATGCTCTTTGTAAGGGCTGTAGGTGGATTTCCTGCCTACGATAAGTCCAAGTGCTTTGCTTTTCCAGCTTGCTACTGCTGCAGCTGGTCCAACAAATACTTTTTTTCCGGTCTATTTTGCTGCTAATTGTGAGGAAGATATTTCAAAGGATCTGGGAGGTGAGAAGGCTCTTTTCAATATAGTTTTTCATTTTGGGAGAAGGAAGTGTCCCCAAGCACATCTTGTGTAGACTGACCCCCTTTCATTGTATAGCTACCATTTGGGAAAATTACCTGAGCATAAAAAAGGAAGACTGAATTAAAAGGAAAAAAAAAGATCAGTTTAAAATTCTATTTATTCTTTCGATATGTTAACAGCAAGAAGAACAAAACATGAAGGTAAAATTCTTTTTTGTCTATTCAGTGTTGAATATAATGTAGAAAGTCCCAGTGGTCAAGAAAGTGTGACTCCTTGGGCTGCTGTGGTCTTGAAATTAGTCGTTAACGCATATGTAAGATACATCAGTAGCAGTCTTAAGAGTAATGCTTAGTTTCCAATCCTTTATTGTAATTCCTTAGGGCAGGTAGGGTGGGAGCTGGTGCATCCAGCGCTGCCAGAGCCGCAGCATCCATCTCAGCTCCTTACATCAGCGTTTGAACTCGTAGGAGACTGTAGCATTGCTGTATTTATTCCTCCCCTTCCCCCGCCCCCAACTCCTTGGATGCTCTCTGTGCATTTTGTTTGTGTACATGGTTTTTTTTGTAGTGTAAGATATGAAATTTTCTATTTTTTCATAAAAATAAAAACCTTTGACTAACAGTGACATCCAGTTGTGGATCACATGCACGCGTGCCCCTTCAGCTTTCCAGGGATCATCAGGAATTTCCCCCTTGGAAAGGAAATAAATTCTATTTATTTTTTCTCTCCTAAACATGGTCTTGGTGCTAATCTTGTGGTCCCTGGGGAAAGAGGGGCCTCTGGGATGTGGGACTCATGTAGACCCCACGTGAGGGCATCCTACCATGTTATGGGCCATTCTGTCTTTCCTCTGTTTTTATTTTGGGAGGGAAGCCTGCGTTGTAGTCTGGTTTGTGGGGCAAAGCACCTGCCAGAGCAACCCCTGGCCACATCATTCCCCCATCCCTCAGAAATACCAATTTTTTGTGATCCCCCCTGAACTGAATTTCTGTGATTTTGGGGGAAAGGGGGGGGGGGGGGGGGGCAGCAGGCCAATGGCCAGCTGGAGCACCTGCCACCACCCACCATCTCCCCTGCCCCATTCCACCCCATTCCTCCCCTGCCCCATGGATTTGGGGGCAACCTCATGCTGTAGAGGGACACGGGCCAGCCTTAAAGAGAGGTGTGAAAAGGCAGGGGTGGGAAAGGCCAAGGGGCAAGGGGGAAAGGTTGGCCTGGAAGAGGTCTTAATGGAGGTGGTGGTGGACAACCAGCATCTTCTGACTCCTGCAAGATGACCACTACTGGAAGACAGAGGGGAGAGCTGTGGATGAAGATGCTGATTCTCCCGACATCATGGGAAGCCACAGCAGATGATGGGTGGTATGTTCATAGCCCGGCCAGGAAAGGCGTGGTAGTCTGGCATACAAGGGGAACACCGCTTTAATAAAGGGAGCACAAGGTCAGTTGGGTTAACAAACTGAGATTGTCAGCAATTTGGATAAAATATCTCTGGATTGACATGAAGTTCCCATGCAGTGTTTTTTTATTCAGCCTGGGGTTATCTGCTGCTGGACCATGATGGTGACAGATGCTGGGAGGCAGCAGAGGGTCTCTGGGGACAGAGGAAAACCAGTATCAACTTGCCCCATGTAGGTAGCATCCTTGATAGCTTTGTGGAGGCTGAGAGCCTGCTAAGGGGAAAACAAAATGGGAAAACTTTGAAGAAGCTGAAGGTGAAATAGCTTTGCAGGTGATCAGGAGGCATCAGACAGCTGAGGCTGGGCTCATGGGGAAAATGGAAAGGTTCACCACCTCTAGCAGCTTCAATGTCAAAAAATGAAAGAAGGCAAGCAAAAATCTTGAGGAACAAGGGTGTTTAAACAAGGTCTCCCTGATTTCAGCTACCACAGAAATAGGGATGGTGCCCTTATGAAGACAAATCCATGAAAGCAGCTGCCTCCTGTCCCTGTTCCTCAGACACCATGAGCAGGAGGGAGAAATGGATTAGGATGCAAAGGGACAAAATTTGCTACTGCTACCAGTAAAGATGAGAGATGGCTGCAAACTCCTTCCATAAGGCTCCATTTTAAGTGTGAATAAGGAATTAGGCAATTTCCTTGAGCCTTTGTGCCTGCCTTGGTTTGGGACCAGCCCTTACACAAATCCCAAATCAGGGTTTGCTTATTATTTTCCACCGCTAGGCTCAGTGTGAGGAGAGGCACTTGCATTCTGCAGCCACTGCCTAGTAAATTTATCTGCTCAGAAAGGTAAGGTGCTTTACCTGCAAAGTGAGTCCTTAAGCATATTCCTATTTTTTGGATGGTTCTTCTGCACAGCCTCCAGCCAGTCCCTGCAATAAATGCACAGCTGCATCTCCAGTTGTGAACACCAACTCTCGAGGATGCTTGACAAGCTGTGAACAGGGTAATATTATTCTCTGCACCACTCTTTTTTCAATAAACCCGAAACAAACTGTAAAGCAAGATGACCTCAGTGCCGGTGACATTGCAGGGCAGCAAAACAGCACCTCTATCGCATTTTTCCTATCCAATATCCTAAAAATGGGGCTGGAGAAGGCTCTGAACCCCCACCCCCTCTGCCAGCCTGGCCGGGTTTGACCCTGTGGTGCCAGCCTCCCTGGAGGATGCTGCAGCCCCAGGGCAGGAGCAGCGGGAAAGCTGCTCCCCATCACCCCATAATGCTGAACTGCCGTGCAGAAAGTGATGCAAGATTTATGAAGCCGTGGGGAGAAAGAGCGAGGGACTCTTCATGTATTTTTCATGGGCTGAACTGCATAAATAGCATGCAATGCATAAACTGTGACCGGATACTTCCACAAAAAAAGGACCAGCGAGCAGAAGAAGAGATGAAAGAATGAGATAGATTTATTCAAGTCAACAAGGCCTGTTGAAAGTCACCCTCGAGTGCATTAAGAAGCAGCCGAAACAGCACGGCCTGATTCCAGGGCGATTCGTCTTTGCCAACACGAGGGAGCTGGACCCCAGGGACTGGAGGGCACATGTCATGCCTGCTTGGTAAAATGGATGGGTAGGCGGGGAGAGCTCACCTCATCCGCAATGCCTCGGATGTGGTGTGGGACTGAGGGAGATGCTAGGACAAACTAGTGGCCAGGTCGGTGAGCCAACATCGAGGCATTGCAGAAACAGCTCAGAACAGAGTAAGGCAGGAAAAAAAGGGCTACGCTGGAAAACAGGGATACAGGGATATGCAGGGATACAGGGGAGAGTGCTGCAAAAGTCACATTCCCCATGGCAGGACCCTCAGCAGCTGCACATGTTCTTCCAAGTATGCCTTTTTAATAACACATCAGCTGCCAGAGCTCAAACCTCATGTACATGAAGATGGGTACGGAGGAAGCAATCCCAGGCTGAGGTCAGGTAGGAAATGGGAGCTGGAGCAGCACAGCCAGCAAAAGGTTTTGCTCATTTTGCACCTCTGAGAGTAAACCAGGGTGTGCTTGCAGTTATTGCATGCCATAGGGTGTCCAGGGAAAAAGCCTCGGAGAAACTGGCAGGGGGTGCTCACTGAAGATATGCATTGCTTCTGTAATGAGACCCAGTTGGAGCATTTGGAGCAAGTCTCTGGGTCCCAGTGGATTTTGGTGGATGAAGACCTCTGCATTACAGTGACCTTTGATAACCTGTTAATGAATGGCTCATTATTTTCCTCCCAGAAAGGCCTATGCGCCAGCTGCAGAGGAAAACAAGGCAACCGTGTAGGTGATTTTTTTTACCCCGTCATTTCCTCACCTCCAGCTGGGGTCAGCTCAGCTATTCATAGCATCAACTATTAGTAACATTCAGCAAATAAAGTATAATAAAGAATATGTTTTCTTACACTGACATGCTGCTTTGTTAACCTATTAGCAGCTCTAACCGAGATTTTTTAACTGCAAAACTCTTCAAGGTCCTCCATAAGCAACCAACGGATGTATTTGTGCTGGCGAAGATGACTTATTTCTCTCAAAGTTTATTTTTTTAACTACAAAACCAAAAGAAAAAAATCTTCCAAGCTGAAAAAAAAAAAAGCAGCAAAACCATGAGATAGGCTGCCAGCCATTTTCTTGATTTGCTCCTAATAAAGGCCATATTTATTACAAGAAAATTGAAATCCTATTGATTTCTCTTCTGAGGCGCTGTGTTTCAAGCTTGACATTTAAACACAAAACTCCAGGCTCCAAAGTTTAATCATTTACTGCTCAAGAAATACAGTGTGTGGAGCTGCTGAGCAAAAGGGCATGCGAAGTAAAACTGGTATTTCATTGGAGGGGAAAAAAAAGAAGATAGGGAAATGATATGTTCATTTAAAAAAGAAGATAGGGAACAACCTCTCCCATCCAGTGGGAAAAATGCTGTCAAAGCAGAGTCCTGTGGTCCCTTTCCATGAGATGTGTAGGAGCTCAGGACTGATGGGCTTCCTAGTATCTTTCAAATTGGATAAAATCCATGGTTGGACCCTGATATTGTAGGAAGAGGGGAAAGGAGGCATATGCATATGGATGGATGTGGATGGATGGATGGATGGATGGATGGATGGATGGATGGATGGATGGATGGATGGATGGATGGATATGTGGGCACATGCACGCAGAAGCACCAGGTGATAAACTCTTAATTAAGACAAGGATTAGGGTGTGACTGATAAATGGTGAATAGCAGCAAATAGTCCAGGAGTAAGAATGATTCAGGCTAAAAGGAATGGTATTGGGTCACGCAAGAAGGATAAATGGGGATTGTCAAGGTTTGGCACTGGGAAGTATTTGGCCTCAATTAATGATCCTGGCCCAGGATGAATTAACAATCCTGGGGAGGTGGCTGGGAATGAGGAGATGGAGGCAACACTGGGACTGGTGATCTCACTAGTGCTAAAATCCCATTGAGATCCATCCCAAGAGGCAACCACGAGCTGCCAAAGTGGGATGGAGGGGACTGAATGGACATAAAGTGGCCGGGAATATGCATTTGGCAAGACATTCGGAGAAATTAGGTGGAGGGGAGCCACAGGCACAGCTTTTGGGCTTGAAAGTTACTCATAGACCTAAAGGTCAATCTCCAGTGCTCTGGTGGGGAAGGAATATGTTTCCTTGGCTTTTCTGGGGAGAGTTTAGTGTTTTCCAGTGGAAAACCAGGCTTTCACAGCCAGGGCTTGTGAGCAGCTGGGTGTGCAATGAGCCCTGCACAGAGACCGGTTCACTCAGCACATCCTAAAACCTGCTTTTGGGTGACGTTAGGCCCTGAACATGCTCAAGTGGGTCCTTCTCTTGGCCCATCAAGGAGAGAGGGAAGCGTGAGGGGGCCTTCACCCCTTTGAAATACATAGTTTAGAGAACAGGGCTGTGCAGCCAAAAATCTCAGGTCTTTTTGTAGCAGCAACTACACATATTTATTCCAGCAGAAAACAATAAAGTAAAATAAAAATAAATAAATAAATAACTGTAAATCTTCTGTGTGAGGAAAGGCTGGTAGCCTTAGAAAAGACAAAGCTGGGATGCCAAATAAACATGAATAGTTGCTTCAGGGCACAAAAATCAGCCCTGCAATAGCTTCATCCCTCTCCCAGCCCTAACTAACAGGTGTGGGTCACTGCACTGCCCTCCCATTTTATACAGTAGCCAGAGAGACACCAAACCCTTGGCCCCCATGTTTTGCATCCCAGGGGTGCCTCCAGCCAGGAGCAAAGCCCTCACACACTACCCATCCCTCCCTAACACCCTAAAATAGTTTCTTCATCAGGGAAGGCAATTAGCATTCAGGTGCTGCTGTTAGCATAATCAGAAGGGCAAAAGGCTGACAGTGATAGCTGCAGAGCCAGGGCCGGGGTCAGAAAAGTAATGGAGAAATAAATTATGGCAAGAGAGCGTGTTCAGATCTGGACTTGAGCCACAGTGGGTATGGGGGCAGAAAAGAGCCCTGCCTCCTGCTAGTTTATCATCCATGGTCCAGTGATCCTCATGGCTGTAGCCAGTAAGCAGCTGATAAGCAGCTCAGCTTCTCCACCAACAGCAGCATCCCTGTGGCTGAAACCCTGGCTACCACCCACAGATGCTGCAAGTCCTTTTGGCACCGCATCCTAGTTGTTTAAAGCCAGGCCTTTCCCTTTTAAAAATCAGCTTCTTGGGGGTGCCTTTGTGGGTGGTTGCCACTGGGGTTTGCAATGAAAGGTATTTAAGGGACCCAGGGTTTTGTAAGCTGCTGGCTGGGGATCTGCACATCCCAAAACTGCTGAAAAGGGGAGAAAAAAAAAAGAGATAGAGCCTGATGACTTGAAGTAGATTTGAGTGTAAGAAGAAACCTAAAAAAATGCCAGTTAATTGTCCTGGTGACCCCTCCAGCCCTGTTAAATTTGGAAATCCTGAGTACAGCTGACTTTTGGGAAGGGAAGGACCAGGCTGTGGCCCTTTCCTTGCAGCCATGGCACTGCAGCAGGAGGCTGTACAATGTGGCACAGCTCTCTTTGAAATTGGGCTCCCCTTGAGCTACCCCACACCACACCCCCCAACAACTACAACCAGGCAAGAAAAGCAAAAAACCTATTTACTTGGAGAAAAAAATGCCAGGAAGCTGAGCAGCGAGCTGAAACACCTCCATCGGTGATAGCATTGAACAGGCGTCTGGTCCCTGGAGATGGCAGGGGACAGTTATCCCACGGTAAGCTCTTTTTTTGATGGTATTATTCACCTGTTCGAGAGGAGGTTTCTTATTTTTTAAAAGAAAGATGAAGTGGATGATACCTGTGTTCCAGGTTATTTTTTATGCTGTGGAAACATCCTACTGATGAAGCAGTGAGTTTGTAGACGCTAACAAAATAGGAGTCAAATGGAAAACAGGTTCTTTATGGTTCCCTTAGCCCTGTGATTTGATTTGATTTTAGCTTTATTTGAAGCTGACCCTTGCAAAACTCTTCTTTTATATTCCCCAGGAAGGTTTACCATAGGGCACTGCAACCTCCCCAGTTTTGACAAATGATGGCATGGAGAGAGGCTGTAAAAATACATAAGATAATATTTTAAAATATATATATATAAATAATAAACATAAAACTTATAAAATTATTTATATATATGTAAAGGAGCCTTTATCAAATCAAAGTTAAAGCTATAGAAATGTGATGTTGTGCTTCCCCAAACAAGGGAAAGCATAATAATCTCTCCATGCCTGCCACACTGAGGACTTATATTTGTGTGTGTATCTGAGTGGTGCAGAAAGGGAGCTGAACTTGTGCTAATAAGCAGCTACTCAATATGCCTTGATGAGTGAATGCATTCAGAGCCTATAGAGAGTGAAATGTTTGCCCTGACGAGAATGGGAGATGATTCCCCTCCTGTAAATTTGCCTAAGTACAAAATAAACACCTACTTTATTTCTGCTTTCCCCCTTTTTCTAAAGCCCAGCTGTCTGTTAATGCATATAATGATGGTCGCGCAGGGGACCGAGCCTGAATTCCTATTCATATGCAAAAATCCTAAGTGAGAAACTTTAGATTTGGCCCAAATAATGCCATGTGCTTCTCCCAATGAAGGAAATTCCAGCTTTCTGTATTTTTCCTGCTCAGTGCATGCCAGATGTCTTAAAAAAAGGGGGGATGATTATCCCTCTGTGTGGAGCCAGAGCTGGTGACAAAGAAAGGATGCTCCTGGCACCCCTGTAATGCGCTGCCTCCAAAGCAGGAGCTTGGAAGGGGAAAGCAGGGGTGGGGAATCACCTTGTTCACACAGCTGTGGTCACGTTCAACACCAACCCTCTCTTAAACGTGTTGTGTTGACCCTGTGAAAGGCAATGGCTGCGTCATGATAGGATGCGTTTAGGGAGCCCTTCAGATACTCTTAAAGATATCCGCCTTTTTCTTGTGGCTGTAGGCTGAGTGGTGTGTGGAAAGGGAGTGAGCTGATGCTGTGTGGTCCAGACGTGGAGAATATAATCTGGCCATTAAGGAATACTAATGTATCTTTAAAAAGTGGAGCAGCAGCCCCTCAGCATTGCAGGGCAAGCAGTGCCCTGTGCATGCTTCCTCCAGCACCTTACAGACAGCAGGGGAGAGGAGGGGGGAAAAGGGATGAATATGACAGCAAAGGGACTGAGGCTGACTGTACTGGGAAAATCAGGTATTTGTGCAAAGCCAGCTCCTGGGTACTCTTTTTTTCAGGTCGGTCACTCAGTGCTTGCATGCCCGTCAGCACTGGGTCTCTGAAGCCCTGGCTTGAGCCACCCTCTGAAAGCCTATAAAATGCTCATGCTAAGGAAAGCAGAGGCTTAGGAAGCTCTTCTTAGGCTTTGCCAAACCATTTTGCTTTTAAAGGAGGCTATCTGGCATCCAAAAGAGATCGTGCTGGTTAGAAAGAGGAGGGTGATGTTATTTGCAAAGCTTTGCTGGAGGCAAAGCAGTAGAGCGAGTGCTGGGGCTCACCCCTGGGTGATGGGAACAGGGGATGATCTCATTTTGGACAGAAATAACTATAAACAGCTGGATTGCTACTGGAAAACCAAAACCTCAAATTATTCCTCCTTTGGGAGGCTCAGGCATCACTGCAGGGTTATTTCGGGGTGCTGTGTGGGATGTGTGTGGTGGGCAAGTGATTTTTCAGGCTGGATGCTTGCCTTGGGACTGTGTGCTTCAGAGAGGAAGTGATTTAAGAGGAAGGCAGGCAAATTCGAGGGCTTTCCTTTTTTCCCAGGGAAGGGGAAAGGTCAGGAGAATATTTTTTCCCCACTGTCTTAAGATGAATGGGGGCTTCGCGGCGATGAGGCAGTAGTGGTCTGTTAAGAGACTGGGGGATTTGGGTTGGCGAGGGTTTTATGCTGAGCCTCACAGCTGGTGCAGGTGCATTTCCAGCCATAAGAAGTAATAAAAGTCCCAGTGGAAACATTTGGCTGCGGTAAAAGCAGACAGAAATCTATTATCCATGTGAATGCAATGTCAATATTTACAGAAGGAGGTCAAAGAAGAGAGCTCTGCTTGGGAAATGTCAGGTCTGGAGGAGGAGGAGGCATTAGCGGCATTTGCATTTGTGCTGGAGCAATCCCTGCAAGGCTGGGGAATACTGAGGAGGTTTTGTGACTTCCAGCCCTATTGACCCATCTTCTTGCACTGTCGCACTGTCTACTGCAGCAGTTTCTGGGCATGTCTACGTTGCCTGGAAGCAATGCTAGATGCTTCCTCCTGCTTGGGGGGTGCAAGCCTGGCTGCAGGTGGGTCATCCAGCCACGATGGCTGCTAGCAGCTTTTCTTAGCTGCCATTAATAGAGAATTTTTCAGGGAGGGAAAGACAAGGGGTTACAAATAGAACAGCCAGATGGCACAAAGTAAAGCACTCAGGGTCCAAAAAAGCCCCCAGGTAGAGCCAGGTCAGTACCTGCTGCTGAAAACCTGCCAGCAGGTAAGTGATGCTAGAGCATCCCTCACACAGAGGCTTTCCGACATCAGAGGGGACAGGAGCTGGAAAGCTCTGAGTTTTTTTGCAAGGCTGCCTTTTGACTGTGCACAGCCCCATGCAGCCAGGCAGGAGCCACGTTTTACCCTGACCAGCTGAGGAGGGCTATGCTACGAAAAGCATTGCTTAAATACCCGACATATATCAAGGCAAGAAATTACAAAATTTTCATTGCTTTTCCTCCAGGGCAGAGGCAGGATTATGGGTTTATCTAAAGAATCTCAGATTACTTTTCTGCAGGTTTATTGCTGAGAGTGGAAAATGCTTGAGATGGGTTTAATCCCCACTGCTCAGTGTTATTAGTAATTATTATTGATAGCACAGGAGTTCTCAGGCCCTCTTAAATGAAGACCAAAGCTGCTTTCTGTGAGCATGGATGGTTCTTGCTTGGGAGGTTCTAGCCGTGGCAGGGGCAGGCAGCAGAAGCATGGGCAAGGGCACAGCCTCAGAAACAGCTTTTTGCTGCTGTATCCAGCTGCTGCCCATGGATGTTGCCCATGAGAATGGCAGGATTCCCAGGTGATGCTCCCAGGTGTGAGAAGGAAGGGGAACTTCACCACCCCACAGAGCAGGTGTCCAGCCCCGTGGCTGCTGGGAGGGGGTAGGGGGTGGGTGTTTCCCCCCAGGAGCACTTTTTCCTGGGGAAGGAGGCTCATGTAATCCCAGAAAAGCTGGAAAACTCCCATGTGTTTGCCAAATGGAAGAAATGCCTCTTGCCAAAGAGAGTGACTTCCTTCCTCTGTCCTTGGGCTGACTTTTTGCCTGTTACTGCTGTCTATGCTTCTAGGCGCTGGTGGCCTGTGAGGATGTGGGATGTGCCAGGCTGTGGTTTTCATGGGCGTGCACTGCATGGTGGTATAAACATGATCATGGCCAAACGATGGGCAACCACCTGGCGAGGCAGCCAGCGATGCACACGGGCAGCAGAACCCCCTTTCTGCTTCCCTGCCACCAGGTGCTGTGCTCATGTCGGACTGGACCCAGAGGCAGGAGATTTGGGGAGCTGAAGGAGTTGAAAGTGGGAAAACCTCTGCTGCAGCACTGAGTTCAAGGGATGGGGCAGCCCTGCACCACGTCTCTGTCCTGTGTGCCTGGGGTGGCAAAGGACACCTCTGCAGCATGCAGAAATCTTGGGTTTTCCAGCTCCCTCCAGGTTAACGGTTATTGTATTTGGGGGTGGGGGGGGTGGGGGGTGGGGGATATTTTGGAGATGTTTCTTTGCTGACCATTTCACTCACAACAGTTTTATTACTAAAACAACATTGGCAACAACCTTTGCCAAGTTAATGCCACTTGGTAATTAAAGCCAGGTGATACGGATTTATTCTGCATGGGATCTTGTGATTTGCCCTGCCTCCAGTGTCACTCAGCTGTAATTGAGTTGATATTAATACCGATTAGGAAAAATAACACTGTGTTCCTAACACCTGCGCACAGAGAAGGATATCACCGTGGGGCGTGCGCATAATAGGGATTCACAGTGCAAACAGAATATCCAGCATCACCTCGGTGGATATTAAGCCCCACTAGCGGTGCCCTTCGTTTCTAGAGGGTCTGCAGACGCCTGCCCCGTCGCCCAGCTTGCCCCAGCGCCATGGCAAGAGCAAAGGTTCTTTAGGTCTCTCAATTCGCATTCCCGTCTGGAAATCCCCCGCCTGCTTCCTCCCGCGGCTGCCGCGCTGCTGTCGGCCGCACCGCCGTGCCCCAGCGCAGCCACCAGGGGGCGCTGAGCCCCGCGGTGCCGCTCCGCAGCCGCCAGGTGGCGCCACCGTACGGGGCAGGTGCGCGGCGGCCCCCGCGGCTTCAAAACCCGCCACGGCCGGTGCGGGGAGCGGGGTCGGTGCTGCCGCGTCTCTCCGCCCGGGGCCGAGCGGGCACCGGCGGGGGCCGTGCTCGGGGCCGAGGCGAGGGTGCCGCCGCGCCGGGCCCGGGTATCCCGTCTCCCCGGGGCGGCTCCGGCCGCTGCTCTCACGGTCCCGGCGTGGGGCAGCCGCAGCGGGCGGGCGGGCGGGCGGGAACCGGGGTCACCGCCGTGTCCCGCCCGCCCCGGGCGGCCTCGGGGTCCCCGGACAGGGCCGGGCAGGGGCAACGGGGAAACCGAGGAAAACTGCGGGGGCCCGGGGCGGCTTCTCCCTCCTTCCGCGCTCGCGGGCTGCGGCTTTCCCGGTGGGTTTCGGCACCGACCCCCTGCGGTGCCCTCTCGGGGGCGGCAGCTGCAGCTCAGCCCCTGGCGCTGGGGGTCCCCGGCTGCTCCCGGTTCCCACCACGTCCCGGCGGGGGGGGAGGGGAGGGGCCGTGTCCCCTGGGGAAGGAGGGGGCCCGGCAGGGCTGGGGTCTCCCGGCGTGGCCGGCGACCCCTCCTCGCCCGACTCCCTCCTCCCGCCGCGGGCACCGGCCGGCTGCTTCTCCCCAGCCCTTTCCCAGAGCGGCTGCCGGCGGGACAGACCCCCCCGGCCCGGTGCCGGCTCTGCTGGAGCCGGGGGGTGCGGGAGCAGCTGCCGGGGCACGGGGTCCCGCTGGGCCCAGCCCCGCCCGGCGCCCCCCTACAGGCGGTGCCAGGGGCCGGAGCCGGCAGCGCCGAGCACCGCCACAGCCGGGCCCGGGGCGGCTCCGGGCTCTGCCCCAGGCCCCGCTTCCACCCGAACGCCCGTTCCAGCTCAGAACGCGCCGCGCCGGGAGCAGAGGCCGCTCCAGGGATCCGCACCGGCTCCCGCACCCCGCCGGGGACGCGGCGCAGCCGGGCTGGCCGGGCACGGGGAGCGGTGGCCGCCCCGGTGCCGCCGCCCCCGGGAGCTGCGGGGCCCGGCCCGGGCGGGGACGGTGCCGGCGGGGGGCGGCGGCCCGGCGGCCCCGCACGGTGGGACCGGCCGTGCCGGCAGGGCCCGGGGGTCTCCGGTGCCGCAGGGGCTGGGTCCCGGCAGGGTCCCCGGGGGCAGAGGGGCGGGCAGGGGTCCGGGTCACGTCCCCAGCTGTGGGAGCGGGGTGGGGGCCGCGCCCCGGGGCGCTGGGACCGGGCGGGTGTGGGGGAGCCGGGCCTGGCCAGAGCCTGGGGAGCGGCTGTGCGCCCGGGGCGCTTCGGCTTTGCCCCTCGCCCTGCTGGTGGGGCAGCCGAGGGACAGGGGACGTGGGTGCCAGCCCCCGGCAGGGCTCCCCGTGGGGCCCTTATGGGAAGGAGGGGTCCTGGTGCCGGAGGGGTAGCACTGGTGGGTCACCACAGGTGCCAGTGCATGTCCCTCGGGAGCTCAGGAATATGGGGCCAGGGCCTGCACCCACCAGGGTGGGCTCTTGCCGTGGTTGGAGGCTGGCTGTGGGTGCAGGGGGACCCCAAGGAGCCCTGTGGTTTCCATCCAGCAGCCTACCCTGAGCCAGGGCCAGGCAGGTCGGTGCTGCGTGTTTGCTGGGGGCACGGCCGCAAAGGGCATGTGAGGATGTGGGAGCAGGAGCTGTCAGGGTCCAGCCCAGACTCCGCTGCCCAGTTCTATCCCCAGCCCAGGGCTGCTGGTCACTGGCCTGTGCTGCTGCTGCTGCATGGGATAGATGCATTTTCAGCCAGATCCTGCTCTCTCGCCTGCTCTCATGGGGAGAAACGGGAGGTCTCTGATGTCCCATCTCTGCTTCTCTCTCCCCTCCTGTCACAGGTGTGTTGAACTGGGAAGCTGCTGCCAAAAGCACTGTTGAGGGGCTGGGAAGAGCTGCCTGTGCCTAGAAGGCTGCAGGGGTTTTAGTGGCAGCAGCTCCAGCGGCTCTTAAGGCCACGCTGTAGGGAGCTTGCTCTGACTGCCCCACATCTCTCTCTGTGCAGGGATGGACAGACAGATGGAGGAGTCCCAGGGGATGGACAGACAGATGGAGGAGTCCCAGCCACACCAGGAGCCACACATGCCTGAGACCCGTGTTGAGTGTGGAGCCCCCATGAAGAAACCGGCCTGCCTGTGCTGCATGTGGCTGGGGACAGCCCTGCCTGCCCCCAGCCAGCTCTGCTCACCCAGAGATGCTGTGGGTACTTTGCGGCTCCAGCTCAGTCGCAGCTTCAGGTCGGTTGTTTCAGCCCCCCATTTGTTTTGGGTCCAGCTTGTGGATGGTTCCTGTTCAGTTTGGGCTCTATTTTGTTTGCAGGTCCACCTCATGGATGGCTCCTATTTGTGGACGGCTCCACCTCATTTCAGCTCCAGTTCAGTTCTGCCTTCAGCTCACTCACAGATCCCATTTGTTTCTGCTCTGAGTTTGTTTCAGGTCCAGCTTGTAGATGGCTCCGGTTCATTTCAGCTCAGGTTTGTCCCAAGCCCCTCCTCAGTTCCCATTCATTTCAGCACCAGGTCCAGTTAATTTCTGCTTGTTCAAAATGACCTTGGCTTTTGAGAAGGTTGTAAATCAATCATGATTTACATATTCACGATATGAACATGAACTGTCATAATTGTACAGGGTCTAAATAAGGCCTAATGAGTTAGTGACTATTCTCATGGTTGTACACACCTTGAATAAAGAGTTGGATGTGAAGATGGTATGAAAAATGCCTTTCCCCCTGTGACTCGAACATTTGCTTTGACTTGGTGCATGCCAGCCTCCCATACTTCGGGGACCAGAGTGACCAGTCCCCCACCTCTGGCAGTGGACCACGCACCCTGCCCAGGCCCCAAAACCCTCCCAGCCCCTGCACCAGCGGCCCGTCTGGCCCCTGGGTCTGACCCCCGAAACAGCCGACTCGATCCCCGCTTCTGAGCCCACCCGCGCAGGGCCCGGTCTCCGCTGCGGCCCAGGAGCCCGTTTCGAACCCCGGCAGCGCGGCCCTTGGGCCCCGTGTTCAGGCCCGGGACAGGCCCGACCCGGCCCGCGCTGCGGAGCCCCAGCGCCGGCCCCGAGCCCCGAAGCCCTGGCGGGTGCCCGGCAGCCCCGGGCGGCGCTTGGCACCGGCGGGGGCGACCCGCAGCGCGGCCGCTTTAGTCCCCGGCGCCCCGAGCCCCGCGGAGCCCCTGGCAGCGCGGCCGCCCGGCAACCGGCACCCGCCCGCCCCCGCACTGGCCCCGCCGGGGAAGCCGGGCCCGGCCGCTGCCGCCCCGCGGAGCCGAGGAGGGGCGGGGGGACCGGCGGCCGCCGCGGCCCGAACCGCCTGGGCCCCGCGCCCCCCGCTCCGGCCGCCCCAAGCGGGGCGGGCGCCGGTACCGGGGCGCCGGGCGGATCCACCGCCCGGGATGCGGTGCCGCAGCCCCGGGGGAGTCTGGGCCCCGGTGTCCGTCTCTCCCCGGGCGGGCGGAGCCCGACGGCTCCGCTGCCCGGCGCGGCGCCGGGGCCGGGCTCCCCCGAGCGTCCCCAGCCCGCCCTCGCCCTCTGCCGCGGCGCCGCGGGCAGGAGCCGCGCTCCAGGGCCGGGCCCCGGGGCCGACGTGCCGCGCTGCCGCCTGCGCGGGGCTCCGGGGGGCGCCGGACACGGGCCCCCCGGGGACGGGGGTCAGCGGGGAGCCGGTGCCGCGGAACCGGCGGCTCCGCGCAGACACCGAGGGGGGCTGAGAACCGCCCGCACCGCGGCACCGAGCCCCTGAGCACCGAGCGGCGACCGGCCCGGGAAGGGGCGTCTCGGCTCTCAAAGAGCCTTTGCCCGCCCCATCCCACACGCACAGCGGGAAGCCCTTGGCACCAGCGGGGGGGACCCGCAGACCGGGCCCGGCCCCGTGCGGCCGCGGGCGGTCAGGGGAGCACGGGGACCGCCAGGCTCCGGGCTTTAATCCCCGGCGCCCCGAGCCTCGCCGGCTGCTCCGCGGGGCCACCGGCAGCACCGCAACTTGCCCACTCGCCCCGGTCCCTTTCCCGCTGCCCAGCGCCGGTTCCCCTGGGCGTTGCCAGTCCCTTGGCCGATCCCCTCCTCACCTGGGGCGGGGGGACCCCGCCCCTCCGCCGCCCCGCGGCTCCGAGCGCCGGCGGCTCCCGGCGCGGGCTGGGGCACACCTCCCCGGTCCGCCCGCACCGCCGCAGCCCCGCCCGGTAACCCCGCCCCGCTGGGGGGAGGGCGGGGACAGGAGAGCGGCCGCCAGAGGCCAAAGCTCCTACGGCCCCGCCCCGCCCCGCGAGTCCCATCGGCCGCAGGGTCCCAGTGCCCGCCCTCCCCCGGCCGCTCCCGGCAGCGCGGAGGGTGCTGCGGGCAAGCCCCGGCGGGCAGCGACCCGGCCGCTCGGTTCGTCCCGCGCAGGCGGCCCCGAGCGAGCGCGACGGCGGGAGACCCTCAGCGCGGAGGCGGGGCGGCGAGCACCCCTCACGTCCCAACCCCCGGGGGCTCACGGCGTCCGAGGGGCCGCCCGAGAAAGAGCCCCCCCCGGGGGCGGGAGGAGGCCCGCGGCTCGGCCCCGTCTGCCCCCACGAAGCCTGGCTCACCGGCCCCTGGCCCGCCCGGGGCTCCTGGGTTTGCTGAGGAGGCAGCGGAGTCCCCGAGAGCAGGGCAGACCGGGCGCCCCCCGCTCCCCGGGGCTCCCCACTCCGGAGCATCCCTGCCCGGTCTGTGCTCGGCAGGGGGTCCTGCCCTTCCCTGCCCCTCGGCGGAGAAGGCTCGGTTTCGGCCCCTCGCTGCTCTCAGGCCAGTAGCCCCGGAGCTTGGACATCACAGGGCCAGAACAAGTGCGGGCCAGAACCCCCAGGGCCTCCACCGGTGTCCATTCTCATGTCACCTGTCCCACCCGAAGTGTCCCTCAGCTCCCCAGTTCTGCTGCAGCCAAGGGGCACACAGCCCTGTCACCCCTGAGCCACATAGCCAGCCGTGGCTGGAGCTGGGCCAAGTCTCCACAGCCTCTTCCTCAGGGAAGATCTGCTGGGGACAGAACTGGGGGGCTGCCTGTTCCAGCTCTCCCCCCTGGATGCTGCAGGGTGGAAGCCAGAGGCGGCAGCACCCAGGGGACCCCCTGGCCCAAAACAGCTGCATTTCCCCACCTTCCATCACTTCAGCTTGTCCCTGGTCCTCAAATGGTTCCCAGCGATGCCCGATTTCTCAGCACACCGGTCCTGGCTTCTGGCCCCTCAGGTTCCCACCGCCAGGTACCCAAGGGGACATGGTGTCACTGGGACGCCTGGGTCTCAGCTTCCCTCTGCTTTTCTGTCCAGCTTGCACCAGAACGGAGGCTTCTGTGGACAGCCAGCCTCTGCCTGTGTGTGTCTTCCCCTTGTCTCCTCCACAGCCTTTTGCTCCCTTGCTCCAGCCAGAACACAACCAGGCAGGAACTGAAGGACCTCAGGTCCATTCTGGTCCCAATCCTGTCACCACCACTTGCCACCACGCATGGGGTGTTCACCACCCACAAAGCCTTGCTGGCACCCAGGAGCCACCCCTGCCGCTTGGCTGCCTGCAGGGGTGTCCTGTCACACCCCCCCCCGTCCCCCCACCCCCCCTTAGCTCTTGGGCGCTTTTACTCCCACAAAAAGCAGCACCCCAGGGCTGGCCCTGCTGATGGGGTTAGGAAGTCCGGGCATGATTTTCCTGCCTGCTGCTGTTTTGACTGCTGGGATCAAGAAACCACAGCAAAACCAGGAGCTGCACAACCAGAAAACATAAGCGCCTGTGGTGGAGGACAAAGCCCACCTGGGATGCTTCAGCACCCCCAAGTACCCCGAGCACCCAGGCATCCTGCCCCTTGCTGCTGCTCCCTGTACACACCCTGGTGCCAGGCATGGCAGAGGAGGAGTCCTGCCACTGGCAGCCTTCCCTCAAACCTCACCAAGGGACCATGTCACCACCTGTCTTCACCTGCTGTCCCATGGGCTGCTCACATCCACTGCTTCAGTAGTGTCAGAAGTGGGGTGAACAGCAACAGTGTTGTTCAAGTCAGTGTTGGTGGCCCCCATCTTGAAGGCTAAAGCAAAGCCCCACAGCTTTTCATTGCAGCCCAGCCCTTGCATGTGCAATTGCACCACTTTTGGGGAAGAAGCGAGAAGCTGAATGGGACCCAGCACCAGTGAAATCCCAGCTAAACACTGGGCTTGGTGTTGGGGATCTGGATCCCAGTATAAGACCCAGTCTGAGCAGGTCAGAGCAGACCACACAGGGACAAAAGGACAGCTGCCACGGCAGGGGGGAGTCAAGCTAGACCCCTGCAGTGCCCACTTGTCCCCCTGGTCCCCTCCACGCACCTTGACCTTCTCGCCAGTGCACACCAGCTTCATGACATACTTAACCTTCCCCTGGTTGATGATACGGTATGAGGTGGTGAAGGACATATTGGAGATCATCACATTCCCCGTCCTGTGCATGGCCATGGCTTCATCTGCAGCAGAAGATACGACACAGCAGGCACAGAGTGTACTGTAAAAGAGGGAGTTAAAGCACATTTTGCAAGGCTCAGCTGGCCCACTTGCCGGTGATCAGCTTGTTTCCTCAAGCAACAAACCAGCAGCTCTGAGCTGCCATGCCCTGACCCTCTTCCCCCATGCTGCTGCCCCCCGTGCCCTACCTTTGGTGAGGCCCATGGTGTCGATGGTGGTGGGTCAGGGGGTGGCTGATGATGATGGTGGGGGTGTCATGGTAGCCCAGCTGGGAGTCCTGCTTGCCCTCGAAAAGCCTATGTGTCAGCTTTCTGCTGACTGCGATCAGCAGTGTGGGGAGGGATGGGGAGCTTGAGCCACGGCACAGCACAGAGATGAGGGGCTGCAGCGTGGGGGCACAGCGGTGGTACCTGGGGTGAGGAGGGCTGTCTTGCAGACAGCAAGTTTCCTTAATGAAGGTTTAATAGGAAATTAATAAAAATGAAACAAAATTATATTAAAAGACATGAAATGGGATGTTTTCTCAACTGGTCTAAAGGTCTCTCCCCCTGACAGTTCACAGATCTGTACTGCTATTTTTTCCAGCTGGGGATTATGCCTATTTTATCTATTTCCAAACAAAAATATCTATACACAGATAACAGAAGTGTGCATGTGTTTGTGTGCATGCAGACACATACAGATACACGTGAATAAATGCATACAGGCATATAAATGAATATAACAAAGAGAAACCCCAGTTTTCTGAAAGATAATTTAAAATGTTTTGATTTACCTCACAAAATAGACCTTTGCTTAACTGTGACAGCTGGAGGAGTGGTGGTGTCTTAGCTTGGCTGAGAACCTGACACTGGAAAGAGCTCCATGTACACCACCGTCTCTGCTCTTCTTGCAGCAAGTGAACTTCTCAGATTTTTCCTCCTCTTCTACTTTGATCTGTCAGTAACAAGAAAAATGTGACCCTCAAGTTAATTCAAAAGGAAAAGGTAAAGTATGTGACAGACTCACTCTGCCAGTGAATCCTGGCATTGTCCTCCCTGGCTGAGCCCATCACCAAACAGAAAGACCTCAGTTGCTTTCTCAGAATATGCTGTTCACTCATACACCTTGGGGAAAAACATAAAAGCATCTCTACTTTCAGAATCCCTACTTCTGTGTACCTTGTGGACACCTTAACTCCAGTTGTCTCTTTAGACAGCCTTCAAGTACTTTTTTACTCTTCCTCTATGTGAAGTTACAAAGGAGCTGTGCATCAAAAAGAACTGTTTTCTTTCGCTCCTTATCTAGTCCTACACTCACTGGTCATATCCAGCTTTGAATCAGCCTCTTCTCCTCACCATTTGCTTGGACTTACTGTCTTGCTTCTGGCAGGGGGGGGGGGAAAAAGGGCCTTACTCTTCAGTGTTCAACCATGCCAGCAGTTCTTTCAGGGGAAAGCAATGATCAGACTCTGATTTTCCCCACAATTGGCACAGATCAGCTCCATGAGCCAGCAGAGAGAATCACACCAACATCTTGTTTTCTGTGCACCACAAGAACCACCAAGGAAGTGAAAGGGTTTTGTGGGGTCTGCCTGAGCATCCCTGCTCTGGTCTTCTGTAGGCAGACAAAAGCTCTGAGGAGCATCATCCTCCACCAGCTGCACTGCTCTGGTGCAAGGCTTAACCCAGATATCATCAGACCTGAACTCTTGGAGGTCCAATGCAATTCCTTGGTCTCAACTCATGGTGCCAGATAAAGAACTTATTGTCCCCAAATGCCTCTCCAGTCTTCCTGGGGAAGCTGCTAGGTACAACAGGAATGGCAGAGTGTGACATGTATCCAGGCGCTTAACTCCCAATTCAAATCCTCCTTCACTGGGAGTTCAAGCTGTGATACACTGAAGCAGCTGAGGTGTAGATTCCCCTCTGCTAAGGCTCTCGTGAGAACATCTGTCAAAACCTCTACCTGCTGGAATCTGATTTACTTGTGGAAGCCGGGGATTAATTAACAAGACCATTTCAAAAATTTCCTCTTTACTCAGCCTGAAGTCATGTCTGCAGTAAAATGTCTCTCCAGTCCATGTTGTGCAGCAGTCTTCAGTGAAATGTTCAGCTATCCTCCCCTAAATTTAGGCCTTTAAACTGCTTACTTGATCCTAAATGGTGCTTTGGATGCCCAGATTCCACTGAAAGCAAAAGCAGAAATGAATGCTTAAATGCCTACTGGAAACAATGAGTGTAATGAACTCATAAAACTGCTGGAGAACTCAAGGGGAAACTTTTGTTTCAGATCCTAACTGGATTCTAGGGATCTTCTGTTTGAGATGCCTGCTACTGATTCTCCTAGTGGCTTAGCAGAGCCTGGCCAACTTTGGATTCAGCCTTACGTTAGCATGTGAGTCTTAGAAAACCAAAGGGATAATTTCTCTGCAGTATTTTTCTCTGGATAAACAGAGAACATGTCCCTAGGTTCTTCATAGATCAAGAGCATCTCCACACAGCAGTGCAGGTTAAAAATGTCAGCCACCTTTAAATAAGCCCTAATTGACACTTAGTTTCCAGAATAAGGGTTATCAAATGCTAAGGTACAGTGACCTAATTCTAGATTACTAGAGGTTTTATTCATCTAGAAAACCCTAAATTCTAAGGCAGTGACCTAATTCTAAACATCATTAATCTGTTTCACTCTGAAAAGTAACACAGGCATTCCAAAAAGCCCACTAACCTTAAGGGATGTCGCTGGTGCTTTTCTGGAGGTTGGCCATATTGGACTCCTTTGCTAAGAGCCCAGGTCATCTCCCGCAACCGCTGCTCAGATGATGCTGATGTTCAGCATTTGGCTTGCTCCACCATTCACCATTTCTGGCCTGCTGTGTGCTTGGAGCACCCTGCTGTGGAAGGGATCACAACCCTTCCTCTCACACTGCTGCTGATAGGTGAGAGCTTATCCAGATCTCAGCTGCATTCCTCCACCTAGTCTCAAATAGTTGGCAATTTCTCGCTCAGAGTGTGAGTTTGAGCAGCTCCTGCTCTGCTCCAGCATATACTGGACATGTTTAGGCTCAGGTAAGGGTTATGGGCAATGACTCACCTGACTGTAGACTGCACAAAGGACACTGTTATGCACAAGTCCTTTCTCTAGCACTTGGCTCCTCTCCTCTCTTATCCTCTTCATTGTCCTGGGAAGGCGCAGGGCAGCTGCTTTGGGTCCATGACTGAGTGATCCTGCTGTGTGAGCAGAGCTAGCCAGCGTGCTGCCTGAGCATGAAAGCTGTAGTGATCCTCCTGCCCCAGCTCCACATGATTCTCCTCTGCAAGCTGATGCAGCAAACGCTCATCAGACTCTAGCATAGTCAGAAAGTGACCTTCTAGCTGTTAACATACCACTCCAGTGCTGGGGACAGACACCCCCTCAGTTCAGTCCTCCCAGGGATTGTTAGCCCAGATGTTACTGCACAGCCATCCTTGACTAGATCCATTTACTAAAGATCAATAATCCAAAACATTTCATTAGTAAATGAAAACAAGAAATTAAATTGTATTTCCAGATAGAAGAAAGCTGGCTTAACATATTTTCTAATGTCTCAAAAGAAGTTTGTTTATTGCCGACATCTCATCTATGATATAACATTGGTTTTGTTCAGGCTAAAATCATGGGGATAGGAAGGGTCAGCACTGTGTCTTTCTGAACCTGCATCTCACCTGTTGGAGCAGAGCCCTTCTACACTGCAGGCTGTCACCATGACTGGAGTGCCTGGTACTGCTCCCTGTCTGCAGCAGTGCCAGTCTGACACCACTGAGAGCCTGAGAGGACAAGTAAAAGAGGTAGGTGACAAGGGGAGTCAAAGACACATCAGGATCATCTGCCAGAAGCAGGAGGTGGCAGAACAGAGAAAGAGAGCCCTGATCTCCCACAGGAACCTACACATGCTCCCATCAGCCCTTCCACCATCCACCTTTCCTTCTGCAACTAGAAGAAAGGCTTTGGGAAAGCTGTTTTCCCTCCTGTTTAAACAAGACACTAGGAGCACAGATATGATGAGCACCACCCCCCACGACAACTTGTGTCAATTCACTCTCCATGGCTTTGAAAAATAAAGTTACGTTTCTCTCAGGATTATTTTGATATGTGCAGGTACAAAACCAGACCAAGAGATTGCAGATACCACGTATTGAAGGAGTCAAGAAGTTCATGGACACTGCACCTGAGCCACCTAGAGAAATCGTGGATCCATAAAGGACAGCTTTGTATTCTGAGGTTCAAATGCAGAAAGGATGTTTGTTAGGCAAAGTAATAAGGCATGGCTACTGCATGCTTTGCAGTCTTTTATATCTGCCATTTATGTACTTCTGCCGAAAGCCAGGAGCTCCGCAGTGTTTGTAGCAGCTAGCTCCTCCTTTTCATCCAACTGCTGGTGCATCACTGGGGCTTAGCAACAGGGATATTTGGACGCTGCCATCATTTTAGTTGATCCATATGTCAGCTTCAAAATTGGTAAACTGAGTATTCAGAGGGAAAGAAAGAGGATGAAAGGAGCAGGAAAACAAAAGCAATTAGCAGTGTAACCTATTATTCAGCCAAGTTCATGTTCATTTTGGTCTTGTGCCCTGCCCAGGAGAGAAAGAAACTTGCTGGAAAAGAGAATATGAGTGTCCTAAAGGAGTGGAAGAAATAAAAGAAACTCTCCACAAAACAGATTATTTAAATTGCTTCTTATCCCAGTTATGGAATTAAGCCTCAGGACAAGACACCTCTGCCTATATAAGAACAGCATCACCAGCTCAGACCAAAGATCTCCTCTCTGCTGGAGCCCCAAGCCCATGAGTAGGGAAGAGATGTCAGAGGAAGGGAATATTTAAGTGACTCTTACCTTGGCTTTACCTTTCTCAGGGGCCAACATCTGAAGAGCTTCCTGACCTGGTGGTTATGTTGCTCCACCCCATTTGGCAGCCCTCAGTGCATACATCCCTTACACTTCCCAGAATGTCCTGGGGTGAAGACTGTAGCATACACTACCCTCCCTACTAAACCAGCTTCTAGGCGGGGAAAAATGACTATGTCTAAATTCAGCTGTAACTGATTTTATTTCTGTCCTGTGTGTCAGCTGGGGTTGCAGGTCTGTACACTAATTTGGATACTAATAGCCCAGGAGTAGTGAATATGTACTCTGCATGGCTGCCTGAAAGAGGTCTGCCACAACACACTAAGAGTGAGACTCTCTTTGTCAAGATGTTCACCATCAATGATGAATGGCTGGAGCTGTGTATTAATCTCGGTCTGGTAAAAAACAGCAGAGGACTACTTATAAAGATTTTTCCCAAAGAACACTATTGATATTATTTATCAGTTGAATAGCATGCTCTAGGAGGAAACATAGGATCATAGAATGGTTTAGGTTGGAAAGGACCTTAAAAAGTCATCTAGTTCCGCTCCCCCTGCCATAGTCAGGGACACCTTCCACTAGACCAGGTTGCTCAAAGGAGGTCTGGTTTAGGCTCCTCTTAACTTTCAGTTCAGTAACGCACAGAGCAGTGGGTGTTGTTGAGAAATTCATCGTGCTCACTCCTGTGGGAGAGGCAAAGCATCAATAAGGTACACACAGGTTACCAATTTCAGTTCAGGCTTCCAGTAAATAAGCCTCAGCCTTCTGCTGTACATCAGGGTGATGAAGAGGTGAGTGTTGCCGCTCGATTCCCACAATAGCCATTTCTTTTTTCTTTTGACTTAAAGAAATGTCAGCCTACTCTTGACACATTTGAAATATCTGTACTGTGGCCTGCAAGATCTGTTTCAGGACTTGCTAGAAGATATATTTCATGTTCCTTTTACATTTCTCTCTTTTTTTTTTTCTTTTCCTTTTCCTTAGACTTGAATAAACTGCTTGCTTTAGTGTTTCAGATTATATTGTACAAAAACACCCCTCTTAGTCATACAAAGTAACAGCCAAGTTACAACTGTCTTTCACTAATACTAGCAAGGCTATCCAAGTGAGAACAAAAGAACTCAATAAAGAGTCTCTTCCCAAGTGTCCCCCTATTATTGCCACTTCACTCAACTTCATTTTTCTTTTTCAGAGTTCATGTCTAAAATAAACTCGAAAATCAGGTTCCAGCCATGTCTGTGCATTGAGAAACTGCTCATTCTCTGACCGCCTCTATTTATTTTACTGGAACGACTCAGAATAAAGTGATTTATGCAGGGAAAACACCACTCTTGGACCTCACTCGTTAATATCTTTCTTTTTCCCCTCATGCCAGAAAGGAGGCTAAGCCAGATTTTCTCATGTCAAGGTGTTTTCTGCCAGGGAATCCGGAGACAGTGCAGTTGCCTTTCCAGAAGCTTGGACAGGGACAGCACATGTTGCTGGCCCTGCCTCGCTCCAGCTGCTGCCTTCAGCCAGGGGAAACGATGCCTGGGTCAGCAGCAAATTTGGGAACTGCCAGAAGAGCACCCAAGCACGTTCAGAACACCTCCAATCGTATGAATTGAATCTAGAAACCTGGTGTTTCCCCCCAGTACTCTGTCTTTTGGGCCATTTACAAATCCTGGGACAATCCTTCTCCTCTCAAGCTGACACAGACCCTGAGGGCAGAAGCAGCCTCACCAGTAGAGGGATTTGCTTCTTCTCTGGCACAGCAAAAACAGGTTCCCGATGGGCATTAACAGAGCCGAGGAAGATGCTGCTGGCACTGTGAGGAGGCGCAGCTCTGCAGAGCCCCTAGGCTGCCAGGAGCCAGCAGGCAGGGCTGCTGGGGACCAACGAGCCGCTGGTACCCGAGCTGAGCCCAGACTGAGCCCAAGTCTCTGTGCCTGCCTTGAGAGTCAGCACATGTGTCACATGCCCTAAGCAGAGGTTTCACGCTGGTGAACTTCTGTAGTGTGAGGAAACCTCAGCTGTTTCCACTGTGTGTCTACAAGACATTTCCTGCGCTTGATATTTACATTAAGGATGCTTTGAGAGGAAGAGCTGTTAACGCTTGCTCCATCACATTGGTTGACCTGGTCCTTGGCAGATAAACTTTGACCAGAGAAACTACCTGGTTTTGTTCACTGCTGCAAAGCCCCACGGCTGCAGCTGCCCTCTTTCTGGCTCGAGGTTTTTTTTCCAGTCTGGGCCACCACCAGCACCAACCCCATTGGAAGAGAAAAGGCAGAAATGCTGTCAGAGGAGCCTCTTTCCTCGAGGCAGCACAGATAACACCCTGTGCCACTGCAGGGTGTTCACCCCTGTTGCATTACTGCCTTATCAGCATCCAGAAAAGGACTACAGAAGGCTGAAATATGTCCAGATGTTGTCCCGTGGGTGGGTTCGTTACCCACTGCACAGCACCAATTCACACGTCGAGTTATTCCTTATTTCTTTTTTCCTAGTTTGCGCAAAGTAGGGAGCTAGATGGTAACCCACAAATGCCCAGCTCCCTGCTTGTCAAAACTACACTGTTGACACAGTTCAGCGTAAAAAGACATCAGCCCTCAATGGCTGAAAGTCACTCAATTCCTTCATTACTCTACTGTTTCCCATTTGTCAGATAATTCTCACGCTTCTCCTGTTCATTAGTTCACCTGTTCAATCTCAACTTATTTTGGGTCTGGGGAGTGGTTTGCGTTGGTGGTCAATGAGTCGGTGGCCGTGATCCCCTCCACTGCCAGAAATACCTTTCTCCCGGTTTTGCTGAGCTCAGTTGCTCGTGATGAGTTTCCTACCAGCCCATCCACCCCATGGAGGTGTTTCCTTCATGAAGGTCAACAAAGCGCTTAGCAGGACATACAAGGTGCTTGTAACCTGAGTTAACCCTTAACAACTCATTCGCTCCAACTGTCTCAAAGTCAAACCACCAACACCTTCAACTCCATCGACCAGCCGATGTCACAGATGCATGGGAGGAAAAGAAAATGCAGCTATTTTAAATGTGTAGGACCATTGAATGATACAGCTCACCTGAGAAGATCCTCAAGGTGCTCTAGGCTTATTTTAACTAAAAACTTATTTAACTTATTGTAAGTAAGAAAAAGTGCTTTTTTAGAACTAACAGTTTCACTGGAAAGCTCAAGAAAAAACTCCTCTCCAGCTGAGCATTACCTAAGAGCACAAACTGCTAAGGCTGCAATTTGCACAGTCACAAACAGGGCAGTATCTGATATACTTACAGATGTTAGACTGGAAGTGAGGATTTATAAAGATTACCATTTAAGAAACAAAGATGTGTTAGTGTGGGGCAAAACTCACTTCTTCCTGTGTTGGCATTTTGGCTGAAAACAGGCTAACAATGTTGATTTCTTTATACTACCCCATAAATCAAAAGTGCTCCTGTTCTTTCAGCTAGCTGTTCCACTGATAATTTTAACTTTTACGATATGCTTATTATTTTTTCTTTTTCTTTTTTTTTTTTAACAGTCTAAAAAGAGCTGAACTCATGTTTTTGTCAGGGGCTTGTTGAAGTGATCTGCTTGTGCCAGTAGAGCTTTTCTCACATCTGCAAAAATTGCTAGCCAGCCATGGTCTGCCTTTAGGTGCACCTCTGTTCCCTGTATTTTGCTTTCCCTGGGCTTTGTTTCTGGCAAAAAAGGCTTTAAATAGTTCAGAGTGGTACTGCACATTAAAAGATGAATGAACATGCTTCATCTCTGGCAGAAGCAATAACCATGGTGTGAAGGAGAAGACTCTCTCCCAGACCTGCTGAAGAAAGATACACACTTGACCATCACAAAGTGGCACTTTCCTGAGGTGCCCATCATGCTTGCTTTCTCTGACGCACACCAATACTTCATAACTGGCTAGAGAGCAGGGAGGTTAACCTGCATTTTTTTAGTGCTGTTTGAGTTCTCAGTGCTTCAGGATTTGTCTCTGTGGCTGACCCATGAAGATGCCTCCAATGGGAAGATGCTATTGACCAGAAGAAATAGTAGCACAGCCTGGTCCCCAGCGAATCATTTTGCCAGAAAACTGCACCAGAAAAGTGAGGTGACTTTCAATGGACTGAGCCAAATGCGCTAGTTCTGCAGCACAAAGATTGATTTATCCGTAGAGGAGGCATCACCAAAGGCAACCAGCAGCTGATTTCTAGAGACGTGCTGGTTATAACCCAGTAGCTTTCTTACCTGCAAATCACCCAAGGCAGCAGTAGAGCCATCCTAGCGATGCAAGAGCACTTGCCCACCAAGAGGAGACACATCAGTTCTGTTCTCTTCTACATCTTCTTAAAAAACTGCCAAGACCTGTGTAAAAAGAATTACTGTTAGCACAAAGATGCTCCATCCATGTAACTCTGAACCAAAGCATACATTTTAAAGTCCTCTTAAAGTGCATCTTTCTTAGGAAGAAAAAGATGTAGACTAAGAAAGAGCTGCAATACTTCAGTTCCTAAGGGAGCATACACAATGTAACCAGGGTTGCATGACACCTGTACATGTAATTAGTATTGCAAATTAATAAGTTTAGTTCTATGAACAGGTGGATCACAGGATTCTCTAGCTTTATATTTCAGGTTGCCTCTGATCATTCTTAAACAAAAGTGTTGTGGGCAATTCTGTAGACAATACACTAAGTGACATGATTAAAAAGAAAAATTTATATAATAAGATAGGTACTTAATTGTACACTCTACCTTAATGAAATAATTATACATAAACTTGCCTCCAATGCGTGTGATTAAAATAATGACAATGAAATCTTTGCACAGCGAGACAGGTAGTTAGGATGCAGCAGCTGTCAGTGAAGGAGTCCCTTTCACTGCTGGGTGCCCACCCCCAGCACCTCTGGCAGTCTGGCCATCTCAGGTCAGAAAACAGCACTGAGCTGCAAGGCAAGCCCTGAGAGGGCTTTTGGTGCAATCAGTTGGGGTACTCAGCACTTGAAGCTTGCTGTGCTGTAGTTCTTCTAAGAGAGGGAAAGTATCCTTCCCAGAGAACCAAGGGCTCCTGTCTGGTTGTGGGATGGACTCACTAACAGCTTTGGGAAGGTGGAGACACAGCAGCAGTGAGGTCTGTTGAAAGGGGAACAGGACTGCAGTGAAGGGAACCAAGAACCAGCTGTTCCTTTGAGCCTGGGCATCACTTCTTATTCTCATTCCTCATGTTGTGCTGAGCAAAGAAAAGGTTTTCACCCCCAACAGGACTTTGATGGACTTCAGTCATCTCTCCAGGAAGCTTTTCTTACTGAAGGCATCTACCCTTTTGCTCATTCGTATGTCTCTGCAGCCTGGGCTATCCCGAGAGTGATGACTAGTTTATACTTCTCACACTGCTTATGACAACAGGGCATCCCCAGGGCTGATGTAGGAAAGGAGCCTTTACATGCACTGTGCCATAGAAGAGGCTTGTAGTGAAAATGCTACCAGGGGCTAAAATTATTTAGCTCAGATAAGAACTGTGCCATAAGTGATCTTTTTACATTACCTGAAACATCTCTTATCTACTGATCTTCCAGAGCAGGGAGACTTTGCCAGGCAGAATTTTATTTCCTCCCATAATTTTCATGATTGCCTTTTTCCATTTTCAGACTCAGAATATTTTTTAGCCTTATCCAGCACTAATCACATCTTCTACAAGAAGATACTACCAATAACAGATAAGGATGACTAAAAATTATTTCTTCCTTTTCTTTCAAATGTGAGGCAGGTAATTCCCCGCTGCGAAGTCCTGCAAAGCAGGACTAAAGACCCTTTCCAAAAGAGTGAAAGTGAAATTAAGCTGGCACAAGAGACAGATTTCTCTTAGTCTCTAGGGAAAAGTCCACCCATACCTCTGTATTTCACAGACACAAGCAGATGGCAGAGCTTCAGCTGAGTCACTGCTTCTCTAAAAAGGCTCAGGAGCAGGGTATTGGTATCTTCAGCTGCAGAGTCACCTCTGCAGGTAAAACCTGACCTGCTCTGGTGCTGCAGAATTTGGCCCAATACTAAGGATGCAACTCCTCAAAACTGTGGGCTTAATTCTCACCCCAGCTTAGACACCTCATGCTCTCCAGCTCCCTCAATGCAGATACCAGCCACTGTTTGATTTACAAATAAACCAGAAACACCTGTAAATCCTTATACACCTTATTTTCCAAACAAGGTTGAGGTAGTTGGTTTTTTTCCTCCATAACCTGTTTTATGGTACCCTAGAAGGATCACCCAGAGCCTTCAGTCCTTTCCAGACTAAGGCAGAGCTTTTCTTGAAGTCTGAGGAAGCTTTTCTATTTCTTCTTTGGGCTGGGGATCTGTGTAACAGTGGGAGATTGCATGACTCACACATGCAGCAGTTTTTAACACTTACCTTGAGAGATCCAGGAGAGGTTCATCCGAGAAAGTCATGCAGCAGGTGCTTAGCTTTATCAATGGTGTAGTTGGGACCAAAGATCCCCATCTGAAAAATGAAATGCCCACAAGTCAGCAAGATAAATACCACAGTCTTTGCAATCCTCGTTGGCAGGGTACTTACAGAGCCAGCCGATTGCTTCAGGGATAGAGGTGCTTCCCTGGCACAAGCATGCTCATGGAGCACTCTGCTAGAGCTCAACAGGCAAAAACCTACATTTAATCATCTTAGGATAGCGGTGAGCTGGGCTGCTCCAAGATGAAATTAAAATGTTACAGTTTGAACATCAGACCTCAAAAAAGTCAACAGTCAGCCCTTGAATATTGGTGCTGGTAGAAATCTTAAAAACTGGGCTGTCCCAGAGCATTTTGCTGGCTCGAGAGCAGTGTGCCAAGGTGCAGGTGGGCAGACAGCATGGCTGGGCGTGCACATCACACCTCCACACTGCAAGCATCTTCTAAGCTAAAAGAGCTCAAATGCTGACTGTGATGTGGGAGCATGGGGAAGGTCATGGAGAAAATCAACCAAATGACATGGCTTCTTTGATATTAAATTTATAACTTGATAGTACTTCTTATGGTTTAAAAAAAAGAAAGTCTGCTGGAATAGCTGGGAAAAGTTCCCTTTCAGAAATTCAAGGAAGATGCAGTGCTACGACAGATCTCCTGATCAGTATTTCCTTTTGTACCAGTGAATTGCCAAAGGCAGTTGAAACCAACCAGAATAGAAGGTTAGACTCTGGTGTATCTGGCTACCCTCATTAAAAATCATTATAAAAATCCATCCTGTCTTGTCATCTAAGTCAGGCCTGGTTAAAAAAAGTGCACCTAGAAAGCATGCTCTTTTAAAATGTCCATGTCCCCCTATCTTGACTTAGATCTTGATGCATAAAGAATTTGACAAGACTCATCATACTGCTTTTCTCCATCTTTTTAGTGTTCATCTGCTGGTCACAGCTTCTGATTTACATTGGTCTGAAGTTAAGATCAGGTTGGAGAGGTTTTGTCTACCTGTAAGTAAAAAAAAAGAAGAAAAATGTGCTTGTTTGTGAAATACTCGTCTGAGGTCAGGATTAAATTCTTGGCTCTCCTACAGAATCCCAGTGGATGGCTGGGCAAAGCAACTCAGCTCTGGATCCTGGAGCTGGACTCCTTTTCCTGTCTTATACAAGCCCTGTCAGGTCTCATGCCTTGTGTGTGTGTATGTTCCAAACAAACTATAAATAAAGGTCTTGCACACTCTGAAGTCTCCCTGACTCTCCTTATAGCGATGTCTATTGTTTAACTTGGTGAAACGCTACAGCATCCGAGTGCTCAAGCTGCTGCTCTAAACCACATTGCTGGAGAGAGCGTGACCTCTGAAAATGAAGCAGAGAGAATAAGATGTAAAGCACTGGGTATCAGGTTTATACCAGAACACAGACAAGAGTTATTGACCAGAAAATGCTGATGGGAATCTGATTATATTTCACTGTTATGCCTGCACATTGTCCCTTTCTGCTATTTGTCTGTTAAGCAACCTCCTTAAGTAGATGACTTCTTCCTGCCTTCTCCCATCCATTTCCACTGTATGCCAGCAGCAAGGCGCATGGGTTAGTGGTGAAGATTCAACATCACCTGCACTCTTTCCACACTCTACCTTTACGTATCACCTCCATTCCCCACTTGTCATTCACTTCAATGCAATGCTTTCTGTCAAAGGCTGTTCCAAGCCAAATGGGGAGTGAAAGGAATTGATGTTCTTGACATGGAGCCTCCTGTTTGGATGTATTTTTTTCAATTTTCCATTAATGCACTGGAAATTGTTCTCTCTGACCATCCATTTGTTTTCTCTGCTGGCAGAGCGGAGAAGCAGCCTCTCATATCACGTTTGGATGGGGGAAAAACCAGTCAGAGCCTAAAGTCACTTCAGTTTTGTTTCCTTCTCAGGTGTGTGCCAGGTTTGTCTGAATAAGTCTGATTTTCTATCCACAGATCACACAAAGAAATTTCCAAAGCCTTATCATGAACCTGGGTGTTCTTACCGTCCTCATTTTATTTTCAGACCCAAGAGTCCATGTTTGAATCTTTTGCTTGTTTTGAAAATTTCAGCCCAAGGCACAAAATAAGGGCAAGGGGCTCTGATTTTAAAAGAGAAAAATAACTGCCTCCTGAAATGATCCCACCACAAAAAAATTATTATTTCCACCCTGGGAGATATCTTTAAATATAAAAAGCTGTTTTGACTTAGTTTAAAATATAGAAGCTCTGTCCCGCACGACCATAAAGGTGTCAGATGCCACTACACATTGCATAGGAACCAGGGCTGGAAGGAGCATCAGGAATCCATGGAATCTGTCCTACAGGGTTCACGCTTGTGTGTGCAAAGTGGCTGTAATTCTACCTCCAGATGCAAATCCAAAGTTCAGAGTATCTCTTCTTACCTGAGATTGGAATTCCTTGTTTTGGGCACATTGCCATAAAAATTATCATAATTTGCACTGGAACAGCCAAGGAAGGGCTCAGCAGAGTCCAACAAGAGCACCACATTAACACTCAGAAAGTTTAATCCGCTCCTTCCACTAAAAGCGTACAGTTCCAGCAGCAACCTAGAGGCAACAACTGGAAACATCAAGCAGATGGGAACTGAGGGAACCCAAAGTCACAGCAAGACAATTACTAATGAGCTGCACATCCTTGGCTGGGATAGCACTATGAACAAGAGAGTGGGTTGGTTTCCCTACTATCTTGTGGGCTACATACCCAGCACAGCAAATTGGCTGGAAATGCAGTTTCACACATCAGATGATCTGCTTTATGTCTTGTGCCACTGGAACAAAGTTGAGCATAAAGTGCCTGCCTGTGCATCTAACTCTGTGATATAGGTCCAGGTGGGGAATAAGCTGCAAACACAGTTGAAACATGCACAGAAGTGTGTCCATCTCTAGAAGGATCCTGCAGATGGAGGTGAAGATGGGATAAAAAATATTGGAATGGGGGACAGGTCTCTCCTCTGCACAAGACTATCAAGTCCTATGTACATTTATAAAAGGTTCACCTCTCCTCCTTCGTGCAAACACAGCCAACATCTCATCATCTTGACTTTTATTCTTTCCCCTTATTTTTCCAGTGCTGACTGTCCTTCCCTAGATTAACAAGGCTATTCCAGAGGCTGGAAGACTTCCTTGAGAGAGTCTCATGACTTTTACTGGTGTAAAGAAAAAAAAAAAAAAAAAAGAAAAAAGAAAAAAGCAAGCCAATTTCCCTGCCAGAAGCCTTCCAGAGGCTTGTGCATGGGTGATAAACAGGAACGCTCCTGGGAAGAAAATATATTTCAATGTCAAGTTTATGAAGGATTATTAATATAAACAGAGGACATAAAGTACAAGGATTGCTGAAAATGATGAAAACTATCTCAGCAGTATCCTTCTCATGTTGCCTGCTCACTGTCTGAGAATTTAAAGGAAAGAATGATCACAGGGATCCAAGAGGCTTACTGGAAACACTCCTGTTTGCCTTCAAGCATGCGTTTATTCTCCTGACTGTGGGGTGCATAACTGACCTGCTGCATTTAGCAGCTGTGCTTATCAGAGCAGTTTCCTTCTAGGTAGGGAATGCAGCAGATACAGTTGCCTCGATATTGCTCGTGTTTTGAGGGGAGGGAAGAAATTTTGGTTGAAGTTGCAGGCTGCTCAGTAGAAAGAAACAGTGGAGGAGGGGACTTTTTCCCCTTAGCAGCCCCAAAGAACAGCAGGACTAAGAACAACCACCCTGGCTCTGAGCGCCCAGTTCAGCTACAAGCAAGCTTAGCTGGTAGGCTGGATGGTTTCAACTCATGTTCAAGCAGAGCCCTGGTTTTGGCTCAGCCCTGACTGCAAACACCACGACTGTTGGTTAGAAATGGTGTTTCTTACAGCTGGGGACAGCTGAACGGTTAGGCTGAGTTCCCAAAAGAGGCCCGTGTCAGCCATGTTCTTAAGGCAGCCTTTTAAGCAAGTCATTTGAAGGTGAAGATTGGGACATTTTCAACAATTGCATACACGTATTTTGGGGAAACATTCTTACATTTGGTTTTTGGGTGCAGCTCAGGAAAGAGAAGCAAAGGTGGTGCTGGGTGGGAAAAAGGGAAACCAGACAATAGCTTTATCTATAAATAGCAGAGCTGAAAGGTTCTTAAGATTAGGGAAATAAAAATCACACCTCAGAGGTGGTGAAGACACTGGTTTTGTAAGCCATGGCCATACAGTCCATCACAGGCAATGAGACATTTTACATTCCCACAGAAGGAAACGGGACCTTGCTGTTCTCCTGGCTTGGGCTCCAGCACCAAATCTGGGTTCCAAACCTGTCCCACTGTCCAAAAATTCCAAAAGCAATTATTGTTTTTTGCTTTTTCTTTTTTTATAAACTTGAGGAATATTAGCCTTTTGTCTTCCTACAGCCCATACCAACATCTAAATACAAGACAGAAGTAGGAGAATGGCATGGTGGGGAGGGAGTCTCCTGTAGAAAATTTAATAATAAGCACTGTGGAGAACAGGACTCTAAAGAAAGTGGATGCGGCTTGGTTCTGTGTCCCCGTGATCCTAAAACTCTATTGTATGCCTTCAAGTGGTGTCCAGCAGCCTTTTTAAGAACTTTAACAGCCAGATAAGGCAATGCTTGTATTTCTCTACTCTAGAAAAATTGTTTTCCACCCTTGGAAGCTAGCTACATTTAAAACTGAGAATCAATTTTCCCTCTCCTATCTTAGGAGATGAACATATGCCCCTAGAATTGCCTTTGATAAATTACATTTAAAATGGAGAAGAAAATAAATGGTAGAAGCCACCAAAATTCTGACTTCTATGCTGGCACCTGGCAACGGAACGTGTCAGAAAACGTATGCTCTGAGACTGGATTGCTCTGAATGACAATGAGAAAACAGCGTGCAGGGGTTGTTAAATAGATTTGTTCTGTGCTGGGTGAGACTGTAATAACTTGCTACATCAAGCAAGCACAGCCACAGGTTGAGCTGTTTACACAGCACTATTTTGTTCAATACCTTTCTCAGACTGAAACAAGTGAAAACCATGTTTGATACCCATGGCTATTCTTCTATTTGAAATTATGTTAGCAGAGCATTAGCAGGTACATTTTAAACAGCGAAGCTGATGAGAGTCAAATCCTGAAGATGCACAACCTTTCATTTGACATTCAAGTTTCTCTTCATATATTTGCCTATTATAGTTTTGCTTCGTTGCACATCTACTGATTTATTGACAATACATTCACACTGACACTACAGTCACCTCCATATTTCACAAGTATCTTCTAACTATGGAGAATAACTACAGGATAAAACTGTTGAGGTGCTGTGCATATTTATGAGGAAAAATATAAGGTCCCTGGAAAGCTGAAGTCTAACTCTTCCTCTGTCACAGAAAGTACCGCTTTCTTTGTAGCATCGATAAATCACCCCTTAATCTCCCTCCCCAAACCTCCACATTGATTCTTAAGACAGGGGAAACTTTATGAGATTCCTGACACTCTCCATTGGCACAGCACCTAATGCAAGAAGCTACCAAAGAATCCTGAGCCTCTAGAGCCCAAGTCATGAAAATAACCTTCTCTGAGCAATACTGCATGCCCTGCACTGGTCTTGTCCAGGAGATGCATAACCAGCACCTATTTTCCAGCTCTTCTTGCTGTTGTTTTTTAATAGGAAAAGCCAGAGGTCAGAGAGCAACAACAGCCAGGGACTAAGGGTGACCGCAGCACAGGCAGAGCGGTGGCCTCGCTGGCCAGGGAGCAGACCCACATCACCCAGACAAGGTGAACAGAGCACAGACCTGGCAGCAGGATCCTCCAGCAGGCAAAGCCAGGTCACAAATCAGTCCTGCAGGCCTTTCAGGGAATTCAGACAGGAGCAGCAGAAGACAAGTATACCCACAACATCACCCAGACATACAGTTTAAATGGAGCTCCTGGAGCTGTGGCAGGGCCAGTGGGTGGGAGTCCCAGGTGATGCTGGTCAAAGCAATTAAGCCCTATTAGCATATAGCAGGGCTGCCTGCTGCCCATCTACTCTTAATTTAAACAGGCAATATACATATAGTACTTGTATGCTGGACAAGAGGAGGCTGGTATGGAGATGCAGCTCATGACAAAGCCTGTGATGCAGATGGGGGTTGTTGTGTTTTGGGGTTTTTTTTTTTTTTTTTTTTTTTTTGTGCATTTTTGTTGTTGTTTTCTTTTTTTTCCCTCCCATGAGAGAAGTACTGTGGCACCACAATAGCCTGAAATGTTGGTGTTGATTTGCAGTCTGTAGCAGTACAACAGACCTTCCTCATGTTCCCACTAAAAATATCCTACTGCTAAATTATACCAGAAATCCAGATCTGCTCTGTATAACAACAAAAACACCCACAAGGATGGATGTCAGCTACTGAACAATGAGGAACAGAACACAAACTACAGCAGTAGTTGTAACAAATACCAGCACTGTGCCTCTGCTCTTCAGCCATTGTATGTTTAAGGATGACTTACCAAGCTACCCAGCTGATGTATAGTGGTGTTTTTTTTCCTGTTATTAAAGAGTAGATGCTTTTTAAGTGGATCTTTACATGCTTTTTAGTCCCTCACCTGCTTTCTAGATTCAGCGAGTACATACTGACACACCAACTCCTAAAAGGCTCTTCATATCTGGGGACTTCTGACAGAATTGATTGCTAAAGCAATTCCTCTTGCCCTTACAATTTTTATATGACAGGTTTACTTCTGATACTTCTGGTGCTCCTCTCTCAGCACTGTACTGTAAGCTGGTTCTGATACTGTACATATTCTGTAAGTAGAAGCATGTGATTCGTGCTTACAGAGTTCAAACATGAGGTAGGTCCAAGATCAGGGACACACAGAAATAAGGATTTCATTTGGCTCAGGGAGAATTTCAGGTCCTAGCAAGAACCAGAAGTTGTTTAGTTCTTCTCAATAGTATCTTGGTCCTACACACAGGAGGAAAGCTTACTTAATTTGGCCTTTGAGGAAGTGTCAGACTGCATGAAACTAACCACGCCGGCTAGTTGTCTTAAAAATCTTTCCAGTTCAAGCATCATAAACCAAAAAAATTATTTGTTTTTAAGAAAATCAGGCACAGGTTTCCACATATGAGAATGCCAGCAAGTGCTAAGAAATGGTCACAACGGATCTGCTTTGCCTTTGGTAGCTGAATCCTGGTCTAGCAATGGAAAACCTGCAAGGTTCCACTGCCAGGGAAGAGAAAATAGAAGTCTGAGGCTGGACATGAGCATCTGGGGACACCAGCTGGGTTCAGAGGTCTGGGCTTTTGTTTATAACACAATATTTTGCCAACAGATGTGGGCTCAGAGCTGACAGTGCTATTGAGCTAATAAGCCTTGATGAGAGGGAGGGCACACAAGCTAGTCAGCAGAAGCCCACTGGGGCCATGTTAACATTGTTCATAGAGCTTATTATCTGTTTGAAGCAAGTGACAGTGACTTGCAGCAGACATATCCCCAGAGAGCTTGGAAAGGCAGCTTCAACCAAGACCATAGGGACATATTTTCAAGAACAACTCCACTGTTAAAACCTGACATCAGGTTTGGCAGAAAGTGAGTTCCTGCAGCTCTAACTGTGACATACTTGGTTGGATTTGCAAAGGAAGCCACCATGAGAAAAAAAAACCCCAAATCATCCGTATTTTGGACCATGTTTTCAAGACTCCATTGCATTTAGCCATGCCTCTCAAAATGTGCTGAGGATTTTTGCTGATCTGCCTGTTAATATCATCAGTGGAAAGCAAATTCTTGTGTAGATCTCACCCTAGTTCTGAGTGCATCTCTGAAAAACTGCATTTATGTGCACACTAATAAATAAAAACAAACCCTGCCTTTAATCAACTTCCAAAAGCAGGGCTCCCAATAAACCACTGAATTATATCCCTCCAGAAATCAGTAATTCTTCAATAAAATAGCATGGAGTTTTATGAATGGGAAACATACAAATGGAACCACTCACTAGGCTTGCCGATGGTCTCCTTGTTTTATTGTTCCATGAGTTAACCAGGCCTGAGAGCCTTTGAAGTATCAGCTGCGATAAGCTGTTTGACACTGCTGTCAGACTTCATCATTCCCAATGAAAAGTGACAGTCCTGAGATTAAACTATTATTTCCTTATAAATAAAAGGAGTCACATTATCTTATAATTAATATGCAAGCTTTGACAGGCCAGACATTCGTAGCACAATTTCAAATTACCAGCAAGAAAAAAAAGACTAACTGCAAATTAATATTTATGAGGATGGTGAGCGGCTCAATTTTACTTCCTTCAGTGGAAGACCGTTCCATAAAGGAATAGTTGTCCTCTTTCCAGGGAAAAACATTCAAAACAAAACTTGTGATTACATGTACGCATTTTGCTTGCATCTGTTATGCTTGTTCAAATGCAGGGGGAACTCACACGCTGTCGGAAGAGTGCTTTGGAAGCTGCTTTCCACAAGTTTATCTCCCACTAAATTGATTAAACTCGGCACAGAGAAATCTCAGGCCAGAAATTAAGAGTTTGAGCAAATCTAAGAGCCTGTTTCAGCTTCCCATAGCAGACAGGAGCTGGTGAGAACAATCACAAGAGGAAGAGCTGATCTGGGAGGTAGGCTTAGGTCCCAATCTCTTCCAGGCTGGGCTGCCAGTGGGGAGCAGCCATGTGGTATGGCCTGCAGCTTTGCACAGCAGATGCGATGACAGCATCGCATATAAAGCAAGGCACTTCCCATGCTGTGAAAGTGCAGTTTGCCTAGCTGGGAGAACAGTTCATGCCACACTCCTGTTTCACCTGACCTGTGTGCTCTCTGGCATGCAAAGGGATGCCAAGAGAGTCCTGGGACTGTGCAGCACAGAGAATTTGTGCAGACCTCAGTTACAAGCATGCAAGAATATAGCCCTCGTTAGGGTTTCAAACCCTTATTTGAGCTCCTCCAAAATACTTCAAAGGTGTTCAGTCAGCAGTTCCACATCACCATGATCAAATCATTGCTGTGACACCCTTAATTTTATTATCTTTGACAAAAAGCCTAGTATGCATGCATTGTTCTGTGCAATGAGGATAAGAAAGCAGCCTCAAGCTCATGTGCCAGGCCAAGACTTGGGTAGCCATTGATTTAACATTTCCTACAAAGTCCTGGAAAGGCACAGATTGACTGGCTATGGGACTGAATGTGTGACTTACTGTGTTTTCAACCACTCTGCAATCTGCTCCTTCACCGCAGTACAGCAGAGAAAGTCCCCATTCCCACCACCCTTACAGCCAGTCTGGCCTGGAGGGCAGATTCCCAAACACGTACACAACCACGGCATACTGCAGTCTGCTAGGATGGCATTGCACCCAATGGCAGGCAGATTTTGGCTAGCATGGACTACTTCCAGGTACTTATGTGCTGGTAGCCCACACTACGTAGGGCTAAGGAGCCACGCTCCTGTTCCTATTCTGGGAGCCAAGCCTCAGGCTGTAGCACCGTCTGTCTGCTGGCCATCTGAAACCATTGCAGGAGGTATGCCATGGGCCAGGTACGGGTTTGAGTTAGCTGCTTTCTTTTAGACAGAGTGTTTGTGGTCCTACAGGAGGTCTTACAGTCCTGCACAAAAGAAAACGTTAGTGATCAGAGTACCTGGCAAAGAAGAGGTGCAGAGAATCACCAGCAGCAAATGTATGAACTCGGGTTCTCTGAGTCTTGGGACTGCACATGAGCCATTAAGCCAAGCAGGGACAACCTGAATACATTCAAGGAAGCTTCTTTCCCCTTCAAACACAAATACTGTATGAGAACAGACAGAAAATGAACACAGTAATCATCCTGCCATGCCCTATCAAGTGTTATTGCCAGCAAGGCTTTTGCTAACCACTCTAATTCCTGAAATAGCTACTCGAAAATGGGGTCAGTAAAGTGCCAATTGTTCATTTAAATTACAGTGATGGAATCCAGCTCTAACAACATTTTCAGAAACAAGCTTCAAAGAAACACAGGTGGAAATAATTAATTCCCAATTTCCTCCTTTTGCACAGACTGACCTGGATGAAGAAAAATTGTCTGAAGCATGAAAGAATACAAAACTGTTTCTTCACAAGCACCTCTGACGGGGTAAACTGTATCAGGAGAAAGGAATAATTCCGCTCATTCTGCCCACATACGAGAAGATGATGACCTTTTGCTTCATTAGTCTGAATCACACCCAGCACGGATAATACTGAAGGACTGTTTATTGAAGAAAGGCTGCCATGTCTGCACATAACTCTTGCAAGGATGAAATAGGAATTAGAAACTGAAAGCAAACAAAGACATCTTTTTGAGATGACATAACTGTACACTGGGAAGGCTGGTAGATTTACCAGGCTATGTGGCAATACCATCCTTTTTTATTTGCTCAGTCACGCAACAAGAATGGTGATACTTAATTCGTCACTTAAATGCTTTTACCTCACACAAGTAATTTTTATATGGTGGAGGCAATTCATTCCATGCTGGATAGCTTTATGATCAAGATTCACCTCAAGTCACATAATTTCTTCTCTTGTTCTCTGGAAGGTACATCAAAAAGTGATCAAGGCCTCCAGCTCTTACCGCAACCCACGGAATACTCATAGTAGTAATAAGTGAATTTCAACAGATGAAGGGCCATAGAATCTTTTTTTTTTCTACCATAACTGCACCTCCTGAAAATGCTATAATTGAAAAAGCAGTAAGCGAGTTCCAAACAGGCATGAGCTACTGAACATTCATTTCATTTAGAAGCCCTGTGCTGTGGCTCTCTCTAAATTAATTTAATTTAGAAGTCACATCAATAACTGTGCCAGCATCAAAACACCTATGGGCTGAGACTCTGCAAACAGCCATTCCATCATGTCAGAGTTTCTTCTCTCTGGAAACTCTGGCTGCTAATTAGCTGCAACACTTCTGACAATGGACCATAATTCACCAAGGTCCTCTGCAAGTGCTTATTTTCTCAGAGTTAGTGCATTTTCAAGGCTTAAAAGTGATTCTAGCCGAGTCTCCATCTTGGTAGTAGTTTGCCTTATCTTGTGCTAGCTGTATTTTGCCAGGTATGTGAAACAGTAAAAATTGATATTAAAGGGATGATGATGGCGTTTGGATCAGTATTTAATCTTGGAAACATCTGCTGTCAATTAGGGAAGTTAGCACATACTCTAGGACAGGTTCTCCATTGGAATACATAGCAAGTGTACTTCCCTGTGAGCTGATTGTGCTATGCTGATTACTGCAACTGAGGCCATGGATCTGGGCAAGAATAAGCTCATTTGCACTAGCAGAGAACTGGTCCCATTTTATAAATAGTTGTTAACAGCCCTGTGCGCTTTAGGATTCACTAGGGTGCCTGGTGCTTCTTGGTCTCATTGTAATTTAGGTGAGCATTCCCATCAACTTCTGTACAGCATATAATCTGAAAGAGGCACTGCCACGCTCAGTCTGGCCAAACCTAACATTTTAGGGTCCACCTCCCCTTCCCCAGTGGAATACCATCTTTTACTATCACCCTTTCCGTCAGTTTTCAAAGTGATGTTGGTGCTACGCAACCCTGATGCGTTGGGAAATCTTGCCCTTAGATACTCAAGCTTCTTGACCTCTAGACAGGAGCTTTTTAAACCACCAAAAATACCCACCTCAAAACGTGATTACTCTTAAAAGTGATTTTTAAACAACTGGTCCCACAAAAGCTGTCTGGTTGTGGTTGGTAATAACAATCTACCCAGAAATACGGATCCTTCTCCTTCTCACTGAAGCTCTTCCTTCTGGCGTGTAAGCTGTATTTACATTAATGACACTTCCTACTTAAGAAAGTTGAGTTCTCACTAATTACTGCTTATAAACATTGTTGCAGTCAGGCACTTCGAAATTTAAAGTTCCATTCCAGTTACGTGCTACCTCTGTCTCTGAAATGCCAAAATGACTGCTAAAAGATACTTCTGAGCACTCCCAACACTTTTAAAAATGCTGCTTTTGACCAAGGTAGGGAGAGATTCTTTTTGATGTTTTGTATTAAACACTCTCCTCAGGATGACTCCGGTTAAAGTGACATGTATCAGGAAGTGTTAAGAGTTGGGTGACCTCTCAAGGGGAGGCAGTCTGGGAGCTGAGGGTGGGTACAACGGGAGCAAGGCAGTGGCCTCACCAGTGGGCATGGCCCCGTGTGTTGAGCTGGGCAGCCCAGGCAGAGCGGTGGCTGTGACAGCTTCTGTCGACAGTCCAGCAATCATAAGAAAAAGTAACAAGTCAGGCCCACGGTCAACCCAGGATACCTGAGCAAGAATCTGGGAACAGGTGCACCTACAACTTTGCTCGGGCCAAGACTGAAGGCCTGGGCTTGAGATTAAGTGGAGCTCTGGGGAAACGAGCAGTCAGTGAGGGTGAAGGACCCTGCTGAGGTCTCTTAGGGTGGTACACTCTGGGCTCTGACAAAATGGGAAAGAACACAGATTTTAATTACAGCACAACCAATCACACAGTAAGAACAACAGATTCAAATGAGTCTTAGTAATTATTTCCTGTAGGCTGAAATATAACTGCAGAAAATTCCTGCTTAATAATTTAGAAAGATGTAAAATATCAGTCTTGCTTACAAACAGTGCAGTACAAAAGTTCAAAGGGGTTAAATTAATCAAATAAATTATTAATTACAATTAGCTCATCCATTAGTGTTATGGCACCATCTCAATGCACCAGCCAGCACCAGGGCTCTTTACTCTGGTCCCAAAAGGGACTTCACAAAGTACAAACAGTCCTACAGGGACTAGGAGAGAGGACCTCCAGTTGAATGTCCCACCACCAGTACGCCAACGTCAAACTACTCTTCTCCTTACCTGGCAGAGTAAATCATTATTTTCTACAAGGAGAACATTCCTTCAGTAAGAGTGACTGTGAATGTTGCTTAGCAAGACACTGCATCCCTGAGGTAAGGCACAGGCTGGAAGGTGGAGGGCAGAAGGACAAGGGGAAGAACATTTTGGGCAAGAGCACAGCTGAACTGAGCCCATTTGCTTTTCCTGTAAGGAATTTAACTACTGAATAGGAGCACTAATGGGATGTGTATGTGTGTATGCGTGTTGCTTTTTTTGAATATACTTCAAAAGAAAATAATTCTTTTTGGAAGAGAGTGAACAAGCATTTCCCTTCCAAATGGTGAATAGGGGAGTTGGAAGAAGTCCCCTAGAAGCAGTAAGTCACCCAAGCCCTGTGAAGGTTGGATTCATAGGTTGATGGTTATCTCCCCTTCTGACATCCCTGCCCTGTGTGCCTCCCCCCCCCCCCCCCCCAGTATATGCAGGCAGGCGATGAATCATAGATTGTGTCCTTGGAAAGATGGAGCACAGATCTCAAAGTGAGCATTACAGTACTCAGCCTGGAAGAACTGAGATCAGCAGCTTAGAGTTTCAATGACACAGCAAAAACCAGAGAATTGGTCCCACGAGTCACAGTCCAGTGCGTGATTCACAGGACCACAACCCTGACTGCTTAAAAAAAAAAGCCTTACAATATAAGTAGCATGAAGTTTTACCTATTACTCTATCAGGATCAATAGGACAATTCCATTCTGTAGAACTATGTTCTACCAAAACTCAAAAGACTGATTAGAACAAAAGTTTCAATAGCATATTTTTGTGGTACCATTTATAATCCCACATGGTTTGACACAGTGTAGTATATTGCACCTATAAATCAGTTGCAGCAAATTACTTAATGATGCATTAACTGTGAAATTTCACATATATTACAGTTCTTTAGCCAATGTTGAATGCTTTTTCAACAGCTTAATCCATCCCAGAAGTACTGAAGCAGGCATATTCATCCATCATTAGAATGCACATGGTCTTCTTTTTGCTCTTTTTATTTTATTAAAACTCTTGATCTATAAGCACAGCACTAAATAATTCCACAGAGCTTCATCTGCACAATATTCCCACCACCATCCTCATCGTGCTATCACAAAAAATATTTTCATCCTCTGTTGGATTCTTGCTATCCTCTGGCACAGCTCAAGACTGGCATTGACCTGGGCCACATTGCTGAGAACTGACAGATGACACCACAGCCATACGTGTGGAGGTATTATTGTTATCCCAAATTCAGGTTCTTCACCTGGTATGCAAAAGCCATTCCAGACACGGTGTTGAGATCTTGGCTTATTGCATGTCTGCGCAGAGATGGTCACCAAAATGGGGAATAAGAAAACTCCTTAACACCAATGTAGCATTAAGGAGCAGGCACTCCTGTATTGCAGCGCTGGATGCACGGGGGATCATCTCACCTAACATGCATGCTGTATGTTACATTTCAAAGGCAACATTACGTAGACCGTACATATGTTTATGCATTACATTTCTTGGAAGAGTCATACATATTCATTCATTTCCCAACAATAGGTGGTACTATGTTAACTAAGAGTCACACATGCCTCTTACAGCTATTTAAGAAAACTGCTGGGGGTCTCAAACAATACTTGACCCTCTAGTTACAGCTGACCGAGAACTGAACCCCAATTACCTCTCCCTGTATGGACTTGTCTTGACCACAGTTCAAATTCTTTTGGCAAGTTTGGTTTCAGATCCAGCTTCACAAGAAGCTCTTTTGAGAATGGTCTTTAGGAAAGGAAATTGGGCTAGAACTCTGGCGGCAATAAGGAAACCAAAAGCCCGTAATTCACCAGCATACAGGGAGAAAAGGTCACCCCAGCTGCCTTTCCTAGCAATGCTGCAGAAAGAAGGCAGGGGGGAAAGACCAGGTTTGAAAAGACACAAAACCTCTCCTTTCAGAGGAGTCATGAGGATGTCTCCAGCCAGTGTACTATCCTAGCATCTAACATTGAGCTGAGTTACAGCTGCAGACTTCTTATGTCACCTGTACAGCACGCACACAAAAACACACGCCTAAGTAATGATGCAGTATTGTAGCAACAATGTGGGAAATGTCCATGAAAGACCCTACAGGAAAGGAAAGCGACTCACGCTGGCACTCTTATGTCACGCACCCAAAGTACTAAGATGTGTGCACCCAAACAGTCTGTTCAGTATTCAGGCACTAACAGGGTTTTATCTCATGGTCATAGTAGAGAATGAGGGACACTGGCTATCCAGTCCACCTTAATATCTTAAGATGACAGCCACATGTTGGTTTTTGACATGCTTTTTTTTTTAACCCTGCAGAAGTTGGCAGTGATCCCACCATTAATCCATCTCATCTTTCAGGCTTGTGTAAACAGTCAAGAAAATTTCCAAGGACAAGATATTTCTTAAGGAAATTTGCCCTCTTACAATCACTTCTCCCAGATGCACATACTTCAGTGAGTAGTATCTCAAGAGGTCAGACCTTATCTTTTTGTGCTGAAAACTAAGCAGGTTACAACACTGTCTTTGGAGCCCCTCAAATCATCCCAATACTCAAGCACTTTCTTGAAGGGCAACAGGAAATAATTCAAGGCTCATAGTTTAGAATCAGCTTTTTAAAACCATTAGTTGAAGCTGGTTTACACCAATAACTCTTCCTGCCTCACACAGGATTACATTTTGCACCTTTCCACATGCTCCTGTCTTACCTAATGAAGTAATTTCTAACCTGACAATTGGGCTATTCATGTCAGCTGAGCAACGTGTCACTGAACTGCTAATCAAACTCCTTCTTTCCTTATCACTCAATATGGAATATTTAATAATTGACACTTTGTACGGTCAGTATTAAATAATTTTGGCAGAACTCTTCATTTATTGATCTCAAGACAATCCTTTTTGTTGCCCCTCCCTGTGCAAGGGGTGGAGAAGTAGGGAGAAAGGAGAAGCCAATCCATACCACTGACAGTAATGGGATTTTCCAGTGAAAGGGTGAAAGGAGGGGAACTTGTTCTATTCTTGGGTGAAATCTCAAACCCCATGTAGTAGCAAAATCCTGGCTTGACCTCAGGAAGCACAAGGCACTACCTGCATCTACTTCAGTGCCACAACTTACTTCCTCCAGCCAAGGGTCCACAAATTCAGGGCTGACTCTGACCCTTCCCTCACATGTATCGATGCACTAAGCCTTTGTGCATGAGCAAAAAGAAAAACAGCAGAGCTGTGTAGAAAAGAAAGGAACACAAGAGCTGAAATTAGAGACTCGGTACAGTTTTCTGTCCCTAGCGTGCCAGGCCAGGGAGCACCAGCCTGTGCCCCTCCACCACTGTACCTGCTCTGTTTGCTGCTGCTGTAGGGGTGCCCTTGGTACCAGGCACATCACCTCCCTCCCTGTGCTGGCAGCAGCACTAGCTCACCTCTCATCAGCTGCATGAGAACAGCTGCTTTCTCTCCAGTTACAGCTGTGCAGACTGTATATCTATTGCTATTCCTGTCTCACACCTTTGTCCCCTCTGATCTCTCCGGGCTAACAAGTAAATTTCTTTCACTGCCCACATAAGTTCCATCTTCCCCATGCTCCCTTTCCCTCACAAGCCTGTGATCCCCTTGCACATCTCTCCTTGCATTCACCCTAAGAGGTAAACATCTGCTAGAGGCAGTGGCATCACACCCTGCACCCAAGGTGTCTCCTCTGTCCCGGCTGGGCAGCAGGTGCCCAAACCATGCAGTTCCAGTCTCTCTACAGACACAAATGCATTATTAATTTCTAAATGGGAAGTTCAGGGGAAACCTCTGAAAATGGCACTGTGTTTGAAAGCAAAAGGATCTATTTGTTGCACACCTGCCTGGCCTTAGCACTCAGTTACCTCTGGGAGTCAGTTTTGGATGTTTCCCAGCTGATCATTCCCCTTTAATATCCTCTGTTTGCTGAAAGGCACTGAGATTCTTATCGGGGAACTTACCATTTGAGTCATCTCTCTCCCTAATAAAATTGGCTTTATAGTTTTGCAAACAGGAAGAATTATTTTCCCCTCAAGATAAATATCAATAAACCTACTTCAGTCAATATTTACTATTTGGTTTTGGGAAGAAACAAAGAAGTCTAGCCCAAAGTTTAATAGAGTTTGATACCTTTTTTTTAATCTACACTACAGATGCAGAATCATACTTCTGCCTTGGCAGACACAGGAAAATTTGGTTTTATTCATATTACTGAAATGCTATGGGGCACTTTGTAGTAGGAGAAGGATGGAAGCCTGGGGTTTGTGTCCCAGGTATAGCCACATTTTTTACAGCCAGCAGCATTATGTTGGTTTTGTCTTTCTGGGGGAAATACTGTGGTGTGTGTTAAATGTGACCTGCCATTTCTGTTATAAAAGGCTGCATCTCCATAACACAGAGGCTTTCCTCTCATTCCTGCAGGAGAAGATGTATCATGCACCCTAAATACAACAGCACTTGCTTATGGAGCTGTTCACTGTCCTGTGTAAAAACATGTGCAATTATTTGACCTGGCATAAATTCATAATTCTTGATGCCTAGAAAATTAACATATTATCTTATTAAATGCTGTTCACTCACAAATGTGCAGACCAGCTGTTTCCTCCCTCCATTTTTGAACTGTAGCAAGCACTTCCTAGAGGAAAATTAAAAGTAATGCTTACAATCAATTAAAAAAATATCAATTTTAATTCTTCTGCTACATAGGGAGCTATAGCATATTTTCAAGAATGGTTTTTTCTTTCTTTTTTAAAAAAGTTCCTGTGTGTTATGTTGCAGTTCCTATAGATAAAATATCCTCCTTCAAAAGCACAGGTTTGTTTACTTTGGAGAATGCACTTACACCTAACCAGAAAAAGAACCTGAGTGGAGAAATATGGAACTCTCCTCATCCTAAATCAATCTGATATTGTGGTGAAATATAAACACAAGTATTTCTTCAGGCAGCTATGTGGATGATGACTAAACTCTCCAAAAGACGGCTGAAGTTCAGGCATCCCCTAAACCTGTCTGAGGACTCTGATCGAGTTATAAAATAATTTGGAAAATTCAAGCCATTTCAATCAAGACCAAGCAATTACACTCTTTTGCCAGTTCTGGTAATTTTTCATGGTTCAGCATGGAATACTCTTATTTTGCCCTGCACAAAAAATGTCTTTATATACAGTTTGCACTGCATTGCACCCAAAGAACATTTTCAGTGCAGGCATGGGATGAAAATTATTCCCTTGCAGGGTTACTGATGTAGGCAGGCAGCAGGTGTCATTCCCCTCTCCCTCCCTATTTTTAATTTTTTTTTGCTTTGTAAAGTATTGATTTTTAATGGTTACTTTCCCTTTGTATTTTAGCAGCTTTGATTGTAGAAAGCAGAACACATGCCTTGATAAATACACGTTTTGTGAGAGTGCTTTACCTGGCAGAACAAATCGTTAGCATTGGAGCCAGCATGCAAATCTTGATTTACGACCACCATCAAGGCTTGTGGAGTGACAGCTCTGATGAAGGGAGTCAGAACAACCTTTGTTTGCTGCTCTGTTTTAGACACATCCTTCCTTCCCCTTGCAACTTCTCTTCTGTGTGCATGCATGTGTCAATGTGCGTTCACTAAGATTTGTGTTCCAGTTACTTGGTTTCTATCACATCATGATTGATGCTGGTCCAAAGCACTGACATCTTTTACAGTGTGCTATTCTCCCACTCACTTGACGCTTAGGTGACCTCAGCTTCATTGGTATTCAGTCAGTGTCAGAGATGCGCTTGCTTCAGCTGCCTAGGCCTCGGTGAGCAGGTGGAGAAATGACCGCTTGAAAATGAGTTAAGACCAGTACAGCAAAAAGATTGATGCAAATAATTTTTCATTACATACAGCATCTATGGATTGTAATCAGCTTGGATTGTTCTTCCTCCGAGGCACAAATAAAATGCAAATGGTTTTTGAATGAAAGGAAGTGTTCTTTATGAGGTACTGTGCTATTCAGAGCAGCAAAATGACTTGAAATAAATGGGAATTATGAGGAATGTTTTATGAATCCACCTAGGAGAACTTAATAGAAGTTTCATGCAGTGAAAAGCACAGGTGAGTTTCCCATCAGATGAACATATTACTGCTCAAGCAACTGGAAACAAGAGCGAGCCAAAGTCTTTAAGCCTTATTTAATAATACTAATACCTAGCTCTTTCCACAAGGAGATGTTACTAGACTTTACAGGGAAGGTACTTATCCTATAAATGGGTTAGTATCTTTTCCTCTCTACAGCAAGAAGTAGAAGGCATGTATACTGTGCCCTGCCAAGCTTTACCCCTTGGCAATACATTGGGTCACGGCAGCGATCAAAGGAGTCCTGAGCAAGCCTATTCACACTGCAAAGCACTCAGATGGACAGAACAGTTGTAATGTAAAATTCTTTCAGAAGCTTGGCCACAGAGTCAGCAAACAAATACCCTCCATACTGGGAGCACAGTACCTGGAGATTGTTTTATAACACGCCTTTCAGAATCAGCTTTCAGAAGCAGACACCAGATATCAGCTGTTCAGTGGTCCCACGCTACAGGATAAATGAAATATTTCTCACCTGGGCCAGCAGACCTAGGACTCAGCCCGCCAATAGCCTTCCTATTCAAGGAAGGTGGAGTTTAACTGTGGAAGAAAGGCTCTTGATTTTGGCAGCAGCTCTGAATACTCATGTGTCTCCTGGAGTCTGCACGGTGCTAGTCAGATGGGGATTTAAAGAATAGGGTGGCAGATCTAGAAACAAAATAAAAATTAATTCTGTTAATTATTTTAATTAATTCTGTTAATTAATACAAAACAGGGTGAGAGGGAGATCTTGTTAGGAAGGAAGGAGTAGTTTCCCTGAAGTTAATTACAAGCTCACGCAAGCTGAAAAGAAGTGGAAAGGAATGCAATGAGCTTTTTTATTGCTTGCAAAATACAAATGGCTTTGTCATCAAAGGAATTACCACCAGTGCCGAGGCAAGGGTGCTGCAAAATTTTCCCCTGTATTTAATGCAGTGGTTCTTCTTCCTGGGTATTGCTATAATACATGCACTTTTTATGACTTTTAAGGCAGTGTAAGCTACCAAATACAGAGCTGAAGGGACCACGTGCCTATGGCAGTCAGTTGAGAGAGTTGCGTTACTAGTTCCCTAGTATGGGAAATCCTAGCAATCCTCTTCAGAAGTATGAAGTGACTGGCTGCCATAAGCCCGACACCAGCACACGTGTACTTAAAATCATTAATCAAATCCTGGTGATACCAGTGAGCCATACAACTTCATTCAAAGCTTGGGGATTGTTTTCTTCTGTTGCTTTCTAAGAATTAAGCTGGACGGTCAGGCTAGGAGATGAAAACTCTGACAACTACATGCACCAGTAACTCCTGCTGGAGGAGCCCAAGTTGTGTGCACCATTGCTCAGGTCAAATGCAACTGGCAGCACCTGCTCATGTGCGCAACAGGGGTTATAACTGTTCAGTGCTAACCAAGAAGTCTGCTCCACTGAAGTCAGTGTTAATTTTCTTGACATGATTCACAGAAGGGCTACAGCAAAGATGACTGACTTGGAAAATGCCAGCACAATTTTTCCCTGGTTTTCATTTTAAGGCACCACCCATTTGGTTGTTCTGCAAGTTTGGGGTTGGTTTTTTACAGTGTATATGAGTTTATATCTGAGTATTTCATTTCAGATGATTATGGGCTAGCCTTTTATCTGAAATCTGATATTTGTGTTTCACAACAAAAGTAGAAACATTTACATCCCTGAATGTTCCAATGCTTTGCTTTCCTTGTTTGCATTCTCAATCCTTGACAACAATCCATGTATATTAGCTGATACAAGGCATTAAGGTCTCCTGAAAATATGCTTACTGGTAACAGAACGATTACCTTTGAAAGATATCACTCAACAGACTAGATGTATCTGGTGTCGGTGCTAGCCTTATGTAGCTCTTGCTAAAGTTTAAACATCAGATAGAAACCAAATTATATCAAGGATATTTTAGCACGATGAAGTCCTCTTCAGGCTTGGAACTTTTGCAAGTCAACATAGCATAACATATAGACCAAAATACCTTGGCCAAAAATTTAAGTATCTAAGCAAAATATTTTGAAATTGCATTTGGCTTACACAAGTACACATTTTCTAGCAGACTGAAGACACTTCATATTCAACAATTCTAAACTATTTAATGTCCTGCAAACAGTGTGTATGACAAAGTCAGTTCACTGCTAAAAAAAGATGCACCTCTTGTGCAGATTAGAAATGAAAAGAGATGGACAGTCAGAATCTAGATTGCTTTGTGTTTTAAATGAAAAATGCACACAGACTTATTCATGATGCCTTTGCAGGTTATATGGCATTTTTCTAAATAGGAAGAAATGAACACTCAGGAGAAAATAGAGGCAGTATGAACCAAATTAAATCTTTAATGGTTGGGAAATCAGAAAGAAAGATGTCAGTCAGCCTAGATAAAGTCAGGGCTGTGAACTGTAACACAGTCCCACCTCTGCCCTGTAAAACCATCAGTCTACCAGCAAGGCCATTAGCCTTTTCTTCATGGTATGATCTTTAATGTGTGTGTTCCTTTTTTTTTTAGTACATGTCTAACCTCATCTGAACTCTTTTCCTTCCCTTCACTCTCCTCTCTTAATTTTCTTTTCATGCTCTCACTTTGCCCTTCAAAACCCCATTTTACTGTGTTTCTGGCCTTAGCCGGAGAGGCTTGCAATAGTTTTTTTTCTTGATTTTAATTTTCATTTTAATGATGGGCTTCTTAAAAATGAAGCTCCTTTGTCACAGTCTCTGTTTGTTTGATATCAACCTCGATCAAACAAGCCAACATACATTAGAGCCTCAGATCTGAAAAGATAAAGAGTTAAAGGCTAGAAGCCCTTCAGGACAGGGAGGATATTTCCAGTAGTATTTTTCTGCAGATCAGAAAATTCCTATGTCACCACAATATTTTTTGAGTCCACAAAATACAAAGCAAACATTTTATATTTATGTAGATCTGATTTTAAAGGAAACAGTATGTTATGCTGAAAGAAATAAATCAGCTTGGGCCTACCACTCAGTTATCTTTACAGTTTATATCAAAACTTCTTGACTGACTGTATATAAAATGATGTTAAGTGGCATGAGTGTTTGTTTAGTTTTAAGGATCTAAGTGCAGAGCAAGCATCTGTGAAATTTCTTGCTCTCTGTAATGCAAAAAACTCTGCGTGCTTTTGGAGTGTTTTGGAGAGTGGCCAGCAGCAGATGCCTATATATTAGGATAAGACCAAAGCAAGATCAAAGTCCTATTTCCCAGGTACACTGAAGCTTACAGTAATCCAAGATGTAAGGCCCCTCAAATGGGATGTGGTGATGCGGACTAGCACTCTTCATTCATTTTTCTATTTTTTCTGAATTTATTCAGTCCCTTTTTGAACCTTTGTAAACTCTTAGCATCCACACCATCCCATGGCGATGAGTTCCACAGATTAACAGCATGTTGTATGAGAAAGCATTTCCTTATATTTACTTTGAACCTGCTCATCCATTACATTGTTCCTCTTAAAAACGCTGTTCTGTACCACTGATCAGACTGTAGAACTTTTCCTGCATGCTACATTTCAGAGGCTGGCATACCATGACACAAGAACCAAGCTTCAAGACAGTGCTGAGCTCCTGCTACATGCCTGGGCTCTTGATACAAACATGTATTGGTGGCATTTCTGATGGGGCCTGGCAAATTTGTTCTTAGATGATGATATGCCAACAGATGTTTCCTGAAACACACAGAATATGTTTAAGCATCTTGCTCTGATCTGAAAGTGTCTGCAGCATAAAACACAAAGAGAAATGATGCCGCCTGTGTGACAGCCAATTGCTGGCAGTTTTAAAGGAGAACATTTACATTCATATTTCTACTTTACTGCTTTGTATAGCCCTACAAAGCAATAAAAGGAAAATCTCAATGTCACAACCCATAAACTAATTTTGCTAATAAAGAAGAGAAAAGGAGAGGTTCAGGAGAAGCAGGATTTCTCTTTCCATTCCTAGGAAGCAGCCATGGTCTTACCCTGACCTTTCTTTAGCCATTTGTTCCTCTCTGCTTCTCCCTCGGATGTGTTTCTGTGTCACTTAGCAGTCACATAAATAATGTCAAGGGGCTTCATGTGATGGAAAGCTGCAGCGAGCCATAAGCCATTCCAGTTTTAATTAGGTACACAAACTAAACCCAGCAGGAATATGTCTGGGGTACCATGAATGTCACAATCTTTCTTGGTGAGGGCAAAACATTGTTAGGAGGAATAAGGAAAGCTACTGTCTATTATAAAAGCAGGTTTTACTTCCACTGGTTCTGTTTCAATTTGCAGATGGTCACTGCTGAATAAAGACCTCAGGGTATTCCTCCTTCCATCCTGCCTTTGCTCACCTGCCAGTTGTTAAGGATGCACTTTTCTAAGAGGATGTGGTGAGTAATGCTCACAACCAGCTGATACACTATCTTGAGGCAAACATGGCATAACTATCTGAGCAGATCAGGCAGCATTCCCGACATAGGAAATACTTTGGAAGAGTTTCTGCTTTTCTGAATAATTTAGAGCTGGTTCAAGGTTCTTTGAACCTTGAGGATTTTTCAGGCTACCCTGTAAACTGCTCAGCTAGACCCCCCTCTGCACTTGATGAAATAGTAAGATCCATTCATCCTGTGTTCAGTTATTGCAGATGACAGCTATTTTTGAAAGCGTGGCTCTACAGCACAGCTTTTAAAGCAGCACATCTTTTAAAGAGTAGGGATTAGGGTTACAAAAAGACTTTGGGCCAGCTGCCTACCCTGTCACATGCCTGGCAAGCTGCAGGCCAAACAGTTTTGAAGACAATCTATCAGAAGGCAATGTAAGTAATCAGAAGGCAATGATGAAAGTGAGGACAAATCAAGTGCTTTCATGAAATACTCAGTTCTTGCAAGTCTGCTTGTAGCAAAATTATTTCACAAGTGTGGCTAATACTAACACAAAGCTAACAGTCCCCGGTAGAGGCAGCTGAAAAACAACCCTACAAGCACTTTCATCATTATTAACATTTCATAGAAAATTCATAAGCTACAATATTTTAGGGCAGTTAAAGACACAGGGTTTGTAGCTTCTATGGAAGATATAGGCCTATTTTTTTTTAACTTGAAAAACACTACAGTTATTTCAGTGTTTGTTACAACTTTTGATTACCCTGACAGACCCAGGGGAAATGAACTGAAACCTCATGACTCAACTTAGATGAACTAATTCTTCTTATCAGCCAGCTTTAATTCACATTTATCTTGTGCAGTTTGACCAGTCATTCATTCCTGCGGTTGAGAGAGACAGCTGAAGTTAGGCTTTCCCCCCCCTTCATTTTCCTGGTCAGTTTCTCTCAGTTGTGTGTAAGGGACTTGACTGTGCAGGAGTCCAGTTTTCTGTAAAAGTTTTCTATACAGAGTATTTCTGTTTGAGTCTGCTCCTCTGGAACTTGTCATAAGTATTTAGTGATACGCAAAAAGATGTTAAGAACTGTTGCAGGAGGGCTAGGTGCGTAAGATAGGGAGGGAGACTCTACAACTTTCACTATGGTGTGGATCAGAACACAGGAGGCCAGGTTACAAAATACATTTTTCAGAGGGAGAATTTAATGACCTTATGACCATGGTATGCAGCACATGCTTAGCAATCCTGTAAACAGTACAGGGGCACAAATCAGCTGGTTTCAGTGAAACAGTTTTGCATGAGTGAAAATACTGCTGTTGAAACTGTTTGGAGGAGGCAAGGCAAAGTTTTTTTGACAGATGACAAAAGAACTACATGAATAGATTATTCAGTATCTGGAAACACCAACAAAGTCTATGCTTTGAAGCAACCATCTCTTTAATACAATATCAGAACTGAAGCACTTTTGTTCTCTTCCTTTGCAGAAAGTTCAAAAGTTTAATCTAATTTTGGAATTTTCTCTGAGCTCACTGAGCAGAAACACAATATACTAACTCAGCTGTGCTTTCTGTACTAAAGGATTGACATAATGTACTGTTCAGTGCAATCTCAACAGCTGATCATATCTCACCCAATTCTGGCAAATTTCCTGCCACTTCCATAATTTATATTTAAGGAGATTCTGATTCAGCAAGGTAATTCAAACACGTGCAGCTAAGCATATGCCAAACAGTAAGCATTCGTCTAGTTCCAATACAATCAATGCTAAACTTGAGTTTCAGAGTATAATAAAAACCTCTGATCTGAATTAAAAAAACCTACAAAACTGGTCTTTAACAAGACTTCTTAGTCTATAGTATCAGTTTTGCTCAAAAACTGAATATGGACTTGCTCACAACCGAGCAACAGAGCCTGCATCCTAATCTCAATGAGACAATAGTATGTAGGATAAAACTCATGTCGAGAGAATTTGCATGCTGCACCCCCGGATTTATCTGCTCTTCTCAGCTTTGGTTGTGGCAAACTGCACTCTGGTGGAACTGAAGCAGAAACACATGCCTCAAACCCTTTGCTTGCCTACAGCTCTGCAGAGATTGGGTGCCTGGCAGATTTCACCGTTCTGGAGGTCACTTAGAGAATACTTCAGCCTGAGATCATCCCAAATGACACACCTGATCCACGGTTAAGACAGCAGTTTGCACACCATTTTTTTCACTGTATGACTACCCACCTCACTGGATTAGAGAATAAAGGCATTCACAAGCTATCCTGTGGGGTCTCTAAACCTCCATGGGGTGCAACACCATTAAACCACCACAACATCTGGGGTTGTCAAGATTATAGACAGGTTACTTTCTCAAAACACCTCAGCGCTGCAGACCCTACTGTTTTCAGTGACCACTAGTGTCTTATTATTTAAAATGTTCACAGATTTTAAGTGCCTTAATAGGACTAGAGTTTTTTATGATACCTGTCCCAAGAGCACCTGGCTTTCAAGCGGGTTAAATCAGCACTGATAACAAAAAGTCAAACAGTAGTGCCAAAGCTGGAGTGACTGCCAGTAACTGCGTTAAAGTGAGGCTAAGATCAGTCCCTGTTATGTGAACAACACAAGGTGCATCTTGAATAATATTGAAATCTCACCTGACAAGAAAATAGACTAGAATTAAGTACATGCTATATGTACATATAAGTACATGGGCTTTTGGCTGCTACATATAGCCAGTAGCCAGAAGAAGGAACCCATTTATGTTACATTAACTTCATTTGCGTGAACCGTACGTTCTGAACCAAAGCCAAAGCTAAAACGAAAGCATAAGAGGACCAACGTAACCATACAAATGACACAGGAATTAGCGTAGACTTATTAAAAAATAAAGGAGGGAACAAATTTGGGGGCTAAACATTACTTACATTGAAATCTATTTGGCTTTACAAGTACAGATACCACCTGAGTTCTGCTGCCGTCTTCTGTCACAAAGGCCAATATGGACACGGTGCCACCAAGTACATCTGGACTCCCATTTGTTGGGTTTGTTGTGCCACAGAGCATGGCAGGCAGTTGGTGAAGATGCCAAAGAAGTTTCTGTTCTCAGATTGAAGTGAAGCTTGGGAACACTTCTAATCAATGGAAATTAAATCTGTTTCATGTTCCAAAATGCATGTAAAATTACAGTTAATTCTGACAAATATTCTTGGCCTGAAAAAGAGAAGTGAGAAAATATTTCTCTTTGGCATTTTTAAAAATTTAATACTTAAAGACTTTGTGAAGTAACTTTTAGGTTATCTATTACTTTAATTTTATTTTTGAAGACTGAAAAAATAGTAAGGACAATAATATTTAAACCAGAAATTTATTGTTTGACCACTGTTTCCGTAGAAGTACTCATTCTAAAGGTTCTGGAGTTTGTGGCTTGTGCCATGTTTTTGTTGCTGGTAGGCTGTCACCTTTTAGATGAATTTTGCACCAGGCAGGTCATGGTTACATCTTAGATATACCCTTAGTGTGTGCAGAAAAGAGGGCCTTTGAATCTTTTCTACTACCTGTGTGTGCCCCACAAAGCACACATGAACTGTAGACTTGGTTTGATGATCTAGGAGTCACACTAGTACCCCCAATAACAAAGACACATTCACTATCTGTATATCAAGACCACATTTTGTGCTTTACATTTTAACCTGCACACTGAATTGCAGATTGTGTGATAGAGGCAGCACTTCAAGATGCTCGTTTCAAAAATAAAAAGATAGTTTAAAAGCTGTTCACAACTGATTTAGGGAAAAAAAAAAAAAAAAAAAAAAAGAAGAAACACACAAGGGACTGTATTTCCATGATAGCTGTGCCTTCATCTTGACCGTCAGCAATGTGATTCTGTCACAGGTTTTCTTTGCAAAACATCAAAATACCTCCCTTTGCAGGGGAAATGTTAGCTATCTGTTTTTGGAATGGCATCAAGGGAATGTGTTCTTCTAACTTCAATATCCAGAATAAGCAGCTAAGGTTGAGCTCTTCTGCTTGCACTAAAGAACCAAAGTGACTTAATACCTTCTCTTTCAGAGAGGACTCTCCTTTTGTGCTTAATATTCAATTGATCATTACCTTTAAAAAAAAAACAAACCAAACCCAAAAGAAAGCACCACCACCACCACCCCAGAAAAAAAAAAAAAAAAAGACAACCCCAACAGATCTTTTTTTCCCCTATTATCATAAAGCTGCAGACCATACATCATCAGTCAGGTGCATGAACAAAACATTCTGAAGCAATTCTTCCATGTGCCTTGTCCTGTTTCGTTCCCTGTTCAAGCTGTTGGCTTCAGGCAATAATTTGTTAGTGCAGGTGTGTCATGTTTTCTTGTGACTGCACAGGCTGGAAAAGTGACTGAATAAAGGAGAGTGGAAATTCTGAGGCTGTAACAGAGCTGGGCCTAAAGCTAGGGCTGTGGACTGACAGGGACTACATATACCACTACAAGACTGACATGGTCTTACCGCCATGCCTGTAGAGAGAGGCATTTACCTTCAGAGAAGGGAGAAGGCTTATTTCAGTAGCTGATTGAAACACAGCAGTGTATTCAATAAAGGCGATAGTAATAATAGGGCTTTCGTTTCCTGTCTGTCTTAGGCTTTTCTAAACGTGGGGTTCCGCTGTCCTCTCACACTACCTTCCCATCGTTACGTGGTGAGGCAGAGCAAGGAATGGATCTGGCACTGTGACAGCAGCACCCTACTCAAATTAATTTGTCTTGATAAGGCCACATAACCACAGTCCAAGATATAAATATGTCCATTTTCCCTGGGGTTTCTGAAAGGCTGAGACCTCAAGAAGGGTTTAGAGATTACAAATGGATCTCCAGATGCTGATGCTTTTCTAAATCTTAAGTCCCTATGACTCATTTGCTCCAAAATCTGGCATTGCACACTTTGAATCAGGCCCTAAAATTCTACTTTAATCTTTTTGTAGTGAGCTTTGAGGTGGAAATGTTTGCCTCTTGCAGGAAGGGAAACTGTTGAAATAAAATAGAAGGAGAAATAGAGGGAGAACATCAAAGTTATTCACATTTAAATAAAGCCTATTTTGCAGATGCTAGGGTTAAGGTGCACAACAATCAATACAGCTGACATGTTTTCCTCTAATTGTCATCCTTGATGTTCTTTTATATCAAGCCCACATGCTATGAGAAGTAGTGAAGAGACAATTTCATATCTACTAATTATTATCATGATGTTATTAATTTAGACTAAGGATAATAATAAGATAGGGGGTGTGTAGAAAGAATTCATTATAAAATTAATTGCTCTGATTAAGGTCAACACATAAGATAAGGTTTATAAAGCATTTCAGAAACAATTAGTTTTGATGGTTATTTGGCATTCTAAGACATGTAAATCTACAGCATGTATTTTACATTTCTCCCCCCTCCCCATTCATATGCTAAGTCCTCTGATAAATGCCATTTGTTCCAAAGAAAATTGAAATCAGTGGATTGAAGCAAAGCTGGATAATGAGGTATTATTGATATATTCTGTAAATGCTTCAATTATTCCTGCCTTCGGTTTTGAAATTATTTCAGAGAAACAAAAACTAAATAAAAAATGCCTTTTTACAAAGTCAATTTTAATCTCTCCATTGCATTTGTGGTTGTTGTCTTTTCCCCTTAATAGACATGGAAAGGCCTTGATTATAGTTATCTTTCTGAATATACTGTTGCTCTTTGTAATTCCTTTCTCTTGACTCCTATGGGTTCTCTCACAGAATGGTGCCCCTCAGTTACGTGAGGCACCTGTTCCCAATTCATCTCTGTAAATGAAACTTAACATGGCTTTATCTCCTTGCATCTTAAATGCACTTTATTATTTTCTTTCTTTCTTTTTATCCCCTGAATTCCTAAAGAAAACAATTGACAGAAGGAGTTAGCAGAAATATCCTTAAGATGAAAGAGTGACTGTGCATTCAGGATGTCCTTTACCACAAAGGTCTGCAGCAGTCTACATTCCTTCCTAATGCAGTTGAGTTTTGGCACTTGATTTCAAGGAGATCACACTGGGTCAGTCCCGACGACTTTCAAAGATCCTATCCTAAATATGGGCTGTTTACAGCAGAGAGACACTTTAGCTAAGCTAATTGCTTCTGGCCCGGCAACGATCTGATCTTTGTCTGCCACAGCACATGGGCTCTCAGAAGATCATCAGTATAGCTGCCCTGATACTAGATATATCCTTTTTGGTTTTGCTCATTTCCTTTCCTCACTGTCCAGTCACTCAAACTAACAATGGAAGCAATCAGCTCCTCTATGCAACAAATGAGAAGTCATCAAGTTTTTTGTTTTTTTTTTTTTAAGAATCAACTGTCATTATCTTTATCACCGAAGATGAGGAAACTGAGGTCCTGAGGTGCATAAGTAATGTCCCCAGAAGACCAAAGTGGTGCTGGTATATAGCCCGTTTCTCCAGAGCCCTGGCACAGAAAGAACATTAGGGAGCTGTGGGTACATGACCACAGCCTATCTTGTTTCCTGAATTCAAGTCTCTGAGAAACACAGGAGGGTGCAATTAGGAAGGGAACTAGAGCTTACTGAAGTCAGTGGAAATCTTTCCAATTATTTCAACAGGTATTTGGCACAAGCCCCTGATGAATCCTGTGGGGCTCCCTGTTGCCTGCTATGCATGGCTCATTAAAATAAAAATTCATCTTGAGCACTTAACTCCTCAACTGGCAGGTTTGCAGGTATCCATGCTTATCTTTCTATTGCAAGCAGCAGCTGATAGAGACGGGATGGAGAAAAGAGTGTAAGTGGGGAGAGATCAGCCATAGCAAGTCACAAGAGGAAGCAGCTTACAGGAATGGCAGGGCCTCTTTTTCCCTTTTGCCTGTCCCGCAGGAGCTTGCCAGAAACCTGACAGCTTTGTGGCAGTTAGTAGAGCAAACACCATTTCTCAGCTTATTTTCTATTGCAAAGATAAGCAGCTTGATACTGTGATTGATCAATGCTCCTTGTGAGTCAATACTCAGATCACATGCAGTAAATCCCAGGAGCAGTGCCAAAACTGGTGAGTGAATATGCCTCAGCGTGCTGCCAAATTCTCCTTCCCCTCTCATACCAGAAACTCACCCAGCCAATGGAGCTGGTGTGAGCTGACATCAGCACACCAGAAGCTGGCTCATTTCAGTCTCTGAGACATCAACATCGGATATACAGGTCCAGTGGAAAGGTCTGGAAAAAGCAGCACATTCTCTAGAAGAGAAAATAGCACTGACAGGAATTGTGGAAAGCTACAGTAATGCAGTATGCTGCACCAGGTGATATGCCACTCAAACAATGCTCTGTATCACAGCAAGCTAGGCTATTTCATGAGTCTAGTATAATGAGCAGAAAAGAAAAAAACCCCGATTATAAAACAGCAGGCAGCCCTGCCACTCAATACCAAGTAATAAAAATCAATTGAATGATCAATAGGCTTTTCTGTCCACTAGGGCTTTGAAGATTCTGCTGTCATGCTCTCTGCTATAATTAGCACTTGATGAACTTAAAATGTTTAATGACTGTGAAATTGCATTTCTATAGAGACAATGCACATCTGGAATAACAGCATGCAATTCAGGGGTCTATAGAGTCCCACACCATTAAACACAGAACTTCAAATAGAGTTTTCACTGTGAAAATGGAGCAGGCTCTTTGACGTGCTAACAGCAGCTCTGGCTCACTTGCTTCTCAAATCAGTGGCATAGCAGACAAACTTCAGGATATATTTTAAAATGACTACAGCATGTGCTTGTTTAGGAATGAACATACATTCCTGGCAGTAGATGAAGAGAGCCAGACCACCCTTATCTCAGTTTCACCTTCACAGTCAAAAGGAAGGCAGAATGGGGTGTATCACTATATATATATATATATATGAGAAAGAAAAACTCATAAACCAATGAACCCATTCCAGCTTTAATATAAAATAAGCTGCTTTGTGATATAGATTAGAAAATAGAAGTTTTTGCAGGGAGAAAAAGAAGGAAATGCATTGCAAATGTGATTTACTCCAGCTGACAGTTTTTCAAGGCTGAGAATGCAATGGAGTTGTAACAAAGTAAATTTTTCTTCTCCCGAATCAGTATTTTTTACCATAAGCACTTCTGCCTTGCACACTAAATGAAAAAAAGCACTCTCTTGCCTGAGCTGGGGCACACACTTGAAAAGGAAAGTTAAATTGGCAAAAACAAGGCAAAGAGCAAGAAGAGGCTGATATTTTCCTTCCCAAGTTCAGCAGAAACTTGGCTATGTACAGTTCAAAACCGATCTCTTCATAGGGCCAGTATAACCTGGACTAATGTTTCTAGTTGTGCTATTAATTGCTCATCCTGGCAACTAAAACCCCCAAATAGACCCAGTATATCAGTCAGCTATTTCTGAAGAGCATACACACAAGATAGATCAGGTGGTGTCATCAACCTTGCTTTAAGGGCTAATGCCAACAAAGTATGGATGTGACTTTCAGAAGATGTTCACCCTGAGAAGCTGGCAGTCTCACAATGATAACCCATGATATGGGAGCACTATGTGGCAGCTCAAACTGGCCTAAGCTGCCTTTCACACTATGCAAAAATCTTAAAAAATTTTAAAAAAATTAAGGCCTACAAATGGATTTTGTCCTTCAATGGGTTTTTCAAGACTACCGTTCTGAACCAGAACCCTGGCTTTCTACTGTCATGCTGGGCACATACTAAAAGAAGCTGAAGCACAGTCACCATCAGAATTACTTCCTTTAATGCTGTCTCCTCAATCAGAAAAAAATTCTCTTCTGTCTCCTTATACTTCCCACCACTGGCCCCAGAGTCCAAGGCAACATAAACAAAAGCCTAAATATTGGTAAATATCATTATTTCACTCTGACTATATGTGTGTCTGCACAGAAATTCAATAGGGATTTCTGTTTTAAATCTGATGCTTGATCTCCTCAGTTTTTAAGAGACTACTATGGAAGGCTTATCATGAATGTATTGTGAAGAAAGACAAGAAAAATTGTTAGCACTATGCTAGCATTCATTATGTGGACAAGGTTAATGCATGGTAAGATATGAGGGCTAGATACTAATCTATAAGGCTCAATTTCAAGTTCAAGCTGAACTGCTTAAAGGTTTCTCTGTGCTAACACTGCTAGAATTAGCCATGACACTCCTGTTTCTGATCTGTAAGGTCTGAAAGCTCACAGTTCTCTGCCACACAAAAAAGCAATGAAGATCATACATTGCTGAAATGGAACAGTATCTCTAAAGAAACCTGCAAAAGTATGAAGGAATATGTATTAAAAAAACAACAAAAAAAATCTCATATCACACATGAGAAGTACTGGTGTGTATTTTCTGTCTGCTTTTGTAAGGTGCATGTAAAATCTTTAAAGCCAGGGGTTAAACATTTGACCTTTATTTTGAGCTTTCCCACCTCTGAAGTGTTTCCATAGATACTTAATATATTAAAACAACCTGACCTTTGAAGGGTGCTTTATAGAGTTTTCAAATATTGTCTGATTGTAACACTTTATCCCTAACCTGTTCTTGGCTTCTGATTCCTATTACTATGATGAATCTCTAGTTTTCACTCTGTAGGAGCAAGGTGGTTTTTTTTTTGGTTTTTTTTTTTCCCAAACGTCAGTAGCACAGCACAGGAGCCAGCCTTTGCTTCAATTCTCTGATCACCTGAGTTTTCACAGCAGAACTGCAGCAAAACCATAAGTGCTAGAAGAAGCTTTGTGAATTCAAGTCCCTACTCCTCTTAAACACCCCATCCCCTCTTTTTTTTTTTTTTCCCTTTTTCCAGAATAAGTATCATTTTCATTAGATTGTTTGCCACTTCAGCTATGCCAGGCACCAAGACCGCCTGAAGATACAGCACATCTTTGCTTGGCTATTCCTCAACCTGTTAACATGGGTAGCAAAGGTCATCCCAAATTCATGCCCTGTCCTAAGAGCATAGCTCAGCACACAGCCTAGAACATTAGTTACTGATCTGCTGCGCTTGGGTTGTTATGTTAATCTAAAATGACTGGATTATAGTTTATATTTCAGGGAAATAACCCAAGTTACAAGAGCTGGAGGAGATGGGCCATTGACCTCAATGAAGACATGATAATTAACATCAGCCAGTGTAGCAGCTTGGTGGAGCTTTGCTGATGTAAACCAGTGGAGGATTTCACCCATTATCCCTGGAAATGTTCCACAAAAATACAATGTTCCCTCTAGTCCCTGTTGTCATTGTTTTAAGCAATTACTGCACTAGATTCCCAAGAAAGGGTATAGCAATATATGTATTTTAATCTCAAGGTGACTTACTGCCTATTTTTCCATAACAAGAGATTACTGCTTTACTTCAATAGCTTTTATTAGTGGTGAAAAAAGAAAAGGCAGAGATCAGATTTTGTAATTGAATAGAGAAGGTAATTTGCACTCCAGTCTTCTTGGAAATGAGGCTTTTTATTAAAAAAAGGGAAAGGTCTGAAAGGAATAACTCTTTCACGCATTGTGGTACATAAAAAAAGCCAGAGAATAGCGGGGGCTGTCCCTTTCTTGCCTAGTGTACTTTTATCCCAGAGAGAAAACCAGAGCTAACTCCCAGGCAGACCTCTGTGGCACTGCCCAGTCATTTGGCTTACTATCCCTTAGGGGTCCTGAATGTGTGCAGCCCTTGTAATTACAGGCCTTCTCTCACACCAACAATACCAGAAACGGCACAGGGGAAAAGAGGGATTAGGTTCTGGAAGAGTGTGTGAAGACATCATGAAGACCTCCATCGTGTTTCAGGCCGTACCTAAAGAGACATCCTCTCCACACCCTACCTGCCACCAGCCCACAGGAGCCAGCACTGCAGAAATTATAGAAATGGACAGTAAATACATCCTTCATTGCTGACATATATGAGGCAGAGGCAGTGCTCCTGCAAAAATCAGATGTCATGAAAAATGAGCACTGTGTACTCTAGCTATAGCTCAGGTGGCTAGCTGAAGAAGTAGAAAGCCTCAATTTTAAATAAAGAGCTTTGAATTAAAAATAGTGTTAAGAACTTCATCAATGAGACCAGAATCAGTGGCTCAAAGAGCTACGTTTCCACTTAAGTAGACTGGAAGGTGGTTGAAAGCCCAAAGACTTGTTTTACAAAATGTGGAATAGCAGTTTTTTTACAAAATGTGGAATAGCAGTTTTGACGCCCTTTGGTAAAGTTTCTAGACAAAGCAAACAAGCTGGTTTACAAGTTGAATTTACATTTCCATTGAATTATGAAATCGCAATTTCTTTCCATTTGGCTATGAAAATCCAGAAGAAAACACAAATGGAAGGTGAAAATGCCAACTTAATTTTGGATTTCTTAAATACAGACCCCACTGTCAGAAAAAAACCCTGCTCATCTCCTGATTAAGGAACAAAAGAAAGAACAGTGATATTTTCCGTATTTTTTTAAAAAAACAGAAACTGAAATAGTTTCTTGACTACATGTTATTCAATGGGATGGATTTTCTCACTGTTTTTATCTCAGACTTTTCTTTGCTGGCAGGCCATGCCACATGCCTGCAAAAAACAGATAATGCCACTGATAGAGAAGTAGCGAAGAACTCACTGGAGCATGGAGGTGTGAATGGTTGAACCAGCCCTGACAGAGGCTCAAAAGAACATGATGACCTGTTGTTCAAAGAGGCACTACATGGTTGTGTAAGATTGGGATGGCAGGATCAGCTGCGATTTCAGATTTCAATCTGTCCTGAGTCTGGAACAATCAGAAGCTGTACAACTGCAGAAGAAAACACTTCTTAAGCAACAACTTCCCATTTAGAAATCCTGGGTCATATCCTCTACTGAGACAGTCAGTTTCTTGAGATGAACAGAGCCCAGAATAGGCCCATCTGGACTTTCTGTTCATGTTTTCAGGACATGGGAAATTCAGCAGCAGCCATCATCAGGTGCAGCCGAACAAGTACATTTTAAGCACCATTTCTGTATATATATGAAGTTTTACAGTTCAAAAATCACTCGGGGGATCTTCAGGAGAGGAAGGGAAGATGAACTGTAGATTTTAATAAACCGGTGCATTTTTTGTTTCTGCCTCTACCTTATTTGGTTGCTAAGTATATGGCAAGAATAAATGAAGATCAATAACCTATGGGGAAAATAACTGCATTGCAAAAACAGTTCAGCCAAGCTTTATTTTTCAATTGGCTAAAGAAGCAGCTTCTTAAACTTAGTATGACCTAGAAACTGCACATTCCCCAACAGTCCCAGCAGCCCTAATTAGCTGAAGAAACTGAGCATTTTACCACATAACCTTCAAATCATCTCTTTGAATTTAGTCTTTGCCTCTAAATCTCACTGGTTTCCCAAGTGCTTCCTTGTCTCACTTCATATAGCTAATGAAACAACTCAATCAAGGAGCGGGTTTTTATATATGAACAGATTCTGTCTGCATTCTTAAGGGCTGAAATTTGAAATAAATTACTACTCTCTGTTTTGTTCCTTAAAGTAAAATGAATGTCAGCACCACATCCTCTTTCTGATGCAGAAATGGTTTGTCAGGTACTTCACCATCCTCTTTACTCTCAGAATACTTTCACATCTCGGATGAAAAAGAATTTGGGCATGGGAATCCAAAATGGTTTATTTCTTATGCACAGCTTTACCTTTTGAGATGGGTTATTTTTCTCTGTACCCTGCAAAAGATCTTGTGAACAGAACACAGTTCATACTTGTCAAGGCACCGATGTTGCCAGACCTGGCACATACATATAGAAATAAAATTTTATCCAGGGCAGAGGGTGATGGGGGCATGCTGTTCACCAAAGGCTCCTCTTCCTTTTCTGTTTTTCAATAGCTGTTCAGAAATGGTCTTTCAGTGACCCTTAGCCCAACCCTTCAGGAATAGACCTCTAACCTAAGACATCTAACCCAAATTGACCAAAGTAGCGTGACCCCATTCCAGTTTTGGAAATTAACCCACACAGAGGAAGTCTAGAATTTATGCAGCGTTCCTGGAGCTTGTTCCACCTTTCTCCTTGTTTTGTTTCAGTCACTTTCACTATGACTAAGTAGGACAGTTACAGTTGAAACTGTTATTAGTTATTGCCATTGGCAAATCCTTCACTAGGGGAAGAAGCTGTTGGGAGTTTAATCCATTTGAAATATGAAGTCAATAGAATTCAGATGGTTGAAGTGTTCACATTCTACAGGTACCTGATGACCTTCAAAATTTGGAGTTTAGTTGGCTTGGTCAGCCACCCAGAATCCTCAACGTGGTCACTGTTTCTCTCTTTTTCTCACTTTGAACTAACACTAGTTAAAAACAGGTGCTCAGTCAAGAGATCTGTAAGCTTATCTAGTCAGTGTTTTGAAGACAGCTGGTAAGTGAAAGAAAATGAAGTCAGCTAGTCTGTGAAAGCATTTTTGATGCTACATTATTCTAAAAATATTCAACTAAAACCTTGTTTAAAATATAAAAAATTATTACTGGATTTTTACTAAAAAAACCCCAAATCTACTAAATTCCAATCCTGCTGAAGTTGTGGATTTTTTAGAATAACTGAAGAACATCGTGTGTGTGGAAGTGTTTCAGTGAAAAAGTTTGGCCAGCAAGGGACTCCTAGAGAACTTCTTTGTCTTACTGGTATTCACATGGGGATAAGTACATAATGGGGTAAAGAAATTACTTACTGGCCAAGGCTGTTATCTGCCTGCTTTCTGAAACAAGCACACATTGTACATTTGATGGCTATGAAAACTACAATGAGAACGCAAGCTCATGGTCTCCAGCATTATAAGCCGTTAATGCCAAGGCACAACAAAGAACAAGGAAAAAAACAAAGAAGGGAAGAGATGAAAGAAAGCTGGACATAAAAATCTGACCTCAAGAACCAGCTGGGAATTGCCCATCAGAAGGACTCCCTGACGGAAAAACACTTCCACAAAAATCCAAATTTCATTTTTTACGGTAAATATTTCAACTCCACAGAAAACCCTTAGGAGAAAAAAAAACCAACAAAACAACACCTCATCCAGATTTGCTCACTCACTTTGACCTTCCTGGTTAAGCTTTTCTTTTGACAACCAAATTCCCATCAGATGGAAGTAAACCTAATGGTTCAGAACCAACTGAGTTTGCCTCAGAGCTTTGACAGCTTCTGATTTCCTGGATGTTCCTGGAAGAACGTTATTCACAGCAAGTCTGTTCCAGGTTGCAATTCCTTTCAGATGCATTTCCTTTCCAGATTAAATGGGGACATAAACAGAAACTGAAACCATCAATAAATTGCCTATCCCTGTCATTCTGTACCATGTTCTGACTCCTCACGTCAGGGTAACAGAATAGGTTATTTGCTGGGCCTGTTCAGTATCATATAAACGTATCAAATACCTCTACTGCTACAACTATTATTCCTTTTCTAAGAGCTGCTCACTTTCTTCATGTGCAAAATTTCACAGCTGCTTGAAAATGCGCTTATATTTCTGACACTGGTTTTGCCTAGCAAGAGATCCACTTGTACAACTAACTTGGAAATTTGAAAAAAATGCAATTGGCTTTAGTTTTGTGTCAAAGTTCAGTATTGTGCACCTTCCATGACCGTTATATTGAGAAATTAGAAATAGTAAGATTTAGAATTATCAGATACTTTTTCTACATACCTAAGAACCACTCTCTCTTGAAAATCTAGCCCTAACTATGATGCTGACTTGATGTTCCACCAGATGGTTACTTAACAGAGCAGGAGACAGTTCTGCAGGCCTGCTTATGCAACTCCAGTGCTCACCTTTCTGCTACCTGGTATCAATATCTTTAGCAAACCAAAAACATTTCTTTAAGCACGGTTTCATCATGAGAAAGATTTACCCTGCAGAAACTTTCTAACCCATTTTAAATATATCTGTACTGTAAAGCAGGACTGGTTCAAGGCCACAGAACAATGCTGCTCTGTTTCATTCTCATTCTGACTCAAACCAATTAGGCTTTGCCTACCTGGGCTTGTCATCCTCACTCCGAGGGGTCCAGCCCAGGGCTAGGAACTACAAGCTGGTATTCCTTCAGGCTGGGAGAAAAGCAGTGCCGGAGCTGGTGGACTGCTTGCACCACCTAGTGATGTCTGCGGGCTTGCACAGATCCTCCCTCCTGCCTGAAGATGCTTGAGATCTCTGGAGAGAAAAAGGGAAAAACAACCCTTAAACCACAAATACTGTTACAAGGACTAGCGTTCTCTCCTCAGCCTCACCATTTTTTAACTGGTTTTCCCTCTGACACACCGTGCAACACTAAGTTAAGTACATCTGCATCAAATTTGTATGGATATTAGATGAACTACACAGGGTTTACAGGGCACAAGAGAGCAGTACTCAACTGGAGAAAGCAGGGTGCAGTGGGGAGCGTCGACATTTCCACATGCATTTATCCAAAGCTTTCAGGCCAAAAATAATCTAGGACTTTATATTCCCCAGAAACAATACTTCCTATAGTAAAGAGACCATTTTCTGTGCAAAAACATTTTCACCACTTTATGGTCGTCTACGTAGTGACCTTTCTCTAGAGATTTTCCAGGATCCAGCTCATCACAAGGAGGGAGCAATGTCCATGGGTATGTGACTGAATTTGCAAAGAGATGAAGTGCAGTGGGATCTAGAGGACAAAAGGCTGTTCTCATTTGTATTTGGTTTCCATGGCAAGGTTTTGGTAGCAGGTGGGCTACAGGTGTGGCTTCTGTGAGAAGCTGCTAGAAACTTCCCTTATGTCCAATGAAGCCAATGCCAGCCAGCTTCAAGACAGACCCACCACTGGCCAAGGCCAACCCCATCAGCTACAGTGGTTGCACATCTATGATAACATATTTAAGAAGGGGGAAAATTTCCTGCACAACAGCAACTGCAGCCAGAGAGAGAAGTAAGAATATGTGAGAGCAACAACCCTGCAGACAGACACCCTGGTCAGTGAGGAAGGAGGGGAGCAGGAGATGCTCCAGGCACCAGAGCAGATTCCCCTGCAGCCCCTGGTGAAGACCATGGTGAGGCAGGCTGTCCCCTGCAGCCCATGGAGGTTAACGGTGGAGCAGACACACACCTGCAGCCCACGGAGGACTTCACACCAGAGCTCGTGGATGCCTGAAGGAGGCTGTGACCCTGTGGGAAGCCCGCACTGGAGCTGGCTCCTGGCAGGACCTGTGGCACCATGAAGAGAGGAGCCCAGGCTGGAGCAGGTTTGCTGGCCGGGCTTATGACCCTGCAGGGGACCCACACTGGAGCTGTTGGTGACGAACTGTAGCCTGTGGGAAGGACTCACATTGGAGCAGTTTGTGGAGGACTGCCAGGTCAAATCACCACAGTGTTGAAGCAAAATCCAAAAGATCACTGACTTGATTTGGCCCAGAAATTCACACTTACATTGCTATAAACTTTGGTGGGAACAGCAGTATGTTATAAGAGGCAGGTTTTGGTGGTCTTTTTCAGTTTGAAGTGGGAAACAGAAGTCAAAAGTTTCAGGATTTGTTCTGTAAGTTATGAAGCTATTATTTTAACTTGAACTGTATTGCCTGCCTCAGTAGACCTTTGCATGAAATAGTGGTAATTCTTACATGTATTCTCAGTGTTTCCAGGCTTTTCTGGCTAGTGCTTGAAAAGGTTTAGAAATGTTTGAATGAAAAAACAATAGAAATAGAATAGAAATTCAGGGGACCAAAATGAAAACAGAACAAGAAAAGGAGCAGGTTTGTGTAAAAAAAAACATTTATCTGGTTCTGCCATGGGGAGCAGGGAAGCTGTTCACCTAAAAAATGAGCTTATGGGCTATTGGTGACTTCATGGGGATTCTCATTCTTTCTGTCAAGTTTGGGGGCAGCAGAGATGGGAAGGGATGTGAGCAGAAGTGAGGTGCACTCTATTTTTCCTGCTACTGTGTTAAGACCCAGATTGAATTTACGTTCCCAGAGATTAACTCAAGTACCTACTCACAGTCCAATCCTTTATTACAATTATCCAAGGAGGTCTCACCTGAAGAGTTAAGTTGCCGAGTGACATCTACATGAGCTGATATACACACTTTTGGAGTCTGCATCAGTCTAGTAAAAAGCCGTGGGAGATTCTTCTTTGTACTGTGGGCTATGAAGATACATATTGCCTTTTCTCTGCCTGAGCATTTCTCTGATGACAAGTCACTTAATTCCATCAGCAATTAATATTAGGCACTCTCCCATCTGTGGCTGCAAAAATGAAAATGCTATTACTTCAGGCAATCTATAGGTAATTGGGCCTAAATAAGGGTGGGGGGAACATGTGTGTGTGTATTACCTAGTCGTTTTACTTGGTGGTCTTTTCTGCTCTTAATTTCTTGGTTCTGGCATTTAAAAGGGCAAGTCAGTTGAGCTTTAAATCAATGCTTTTTTATTATTAACCTGCAAATCCATTAAGGATTTCACATGTTATTTGCTTTTCAGTAAGGGCATTATTAAGAATTAAACTTAAACCCAAAAAGAACAGGCTTTTCAGGATCCTCCAGCAGACACAAAGCCAGACAATATTCACGCTGCTCCGCTTCTCTTAATACAAAGCCATTCCATTGCTGTGTTTCAAACTAATTGAATGTTTATCTGAAAGCCTTCATTATGCTAATATCAATAGGATCCATCTCCATGCCCACTTCTACAGAGATGACTTATTTTAATCTAGGTTGTTGCAGAGCTCCATTGCACAGTAATACGAGTTTAATGACAGAAGGCCTCAATTAAATCTCTGAGGTTTCCAGGAACATTTTCAGCTCTTCAAAAAGTTATTATCTCCCAACCATGTTGATTGGCCAAAGATACTTTAAAAGCAGCCTCCTCCCCCACCTCATTATGAAGGCCTGAGCAAAACTGACATCAAACCAAACGGTGGTTAGTGAATCAGCCTTTTTGTAATGATAGCAAGAGTTAATGGAGTTTGGACATCTTGATTTTACTATCTCCTTTGAGATTAATCTTCCTCTTTCTCCTGACTTTGCCACTTTGATGTTGACCTTCCCTTGCTGTCATTGTACTTGCCCTTTCCTTCCCCTGTACTCATACAAACACATGGGCAGTCCCATGAAGCACATACTCCTCACTGCTATATGTTCTAAGAATATTTTATGTGTTTGTGTAAATGCCTGAGTGGGGTCTGCAGTGACAAAAGGAGATCCTTGATATTACTCCTCTTGAGCTCCAGAGTCCTGATTACTAAAGCCTCCTGCTCTATGCTTACCCTGACTCATTGGAACAAGTGGGGGACCACAAGACCCATCGCCCGCTAGCATAGCTCTTGTGCCAGAAGAAAATTCCAGAAGTGTTAAATATCAAGGAGAAATTAGGTCCTTTCATTTGACCTCCTTTACAAACTCAACGACAGAAAAGAGCCCAAAGATTCCTATTATTTAAGAACACAATGCTCAAACAGATACACATCCAATCTGAGACCATCAAGTAATGGAGAAACCCAGCAAAGATTCTGATACATTTTCAGTAGTTAATTTCTTAAGGTTTTTTTAAATCTAGAAGAACTGTGTCTTCCTAACCTGAATCGAGGTGCTTCCCCCCTTGCCCCCATACAGTTATTTCTACATTATTGCCAAATCACATCTTAATCAGCTTCATGTTTAGCAGAACAAATCACATTCCTTCAGTCTGCCACTTTAATGCCCTGGGGATATAATTATAACATGCAAAAACAGTATTCCTTCTTAACATTTATGTGTCAATAAAACATGGGTATGCTTGACAACTTGTCCTGAGACTGATATACTTGAAGACAAAGCTGGGTACAATTCCCTCTTGACAGTGATGGGATTTGTCTTGAAGATGAAAAACTCCCAGACAAACTCTGCTGTCTTTCACTCCTTGCCTCACACACCTCCTAATGCAACTGCCTGTATTCAGACACCAAATCCCTCATTACTGTGCCTCGCAGCCTGTGGCAAATATGAGAAATTCCATGTCAGTCAAGAGAATTATGAATAAATGCCTTGTCACCATTGAAAGCAAAGCCTGATGAATTAAAATACTTTTACAAAGGCTAGATTCACATATAAATCAAACTGAATTAATGATTTATCACATCTGTCTGCATTATATACACATCTTCCAGGTGTTATACTACTTTAAACATTTGCCACAGTATTTATGACATATGCAGGGCTTTTATATCAGTAACAACATCTGGTAGCATCAGAGTATCACCAAACACTTTAAAACCTCTGGATCTTTATTAGACATTGCCAGAAAAAAACCTGGTCTCCAAAGACATTGAAAGCACGCAGGTTTCTTTAAGTAGCTGAGTGGATTTAGCCATCCCCAAAATCAAGCTCTGTGTGAATACAGATGTGGCTCCTAAATAGGGACATGATGGTCTTGGCTTCCCTTTAGTCCTTGGGGAGGAACTTGCACAGACTCAAGCTGTATCTACATGTGGGCTTACTCAGATTCTCAGTGGTCCCAGCTCCTTCAGTTACTGTCACAGTTCGATGGCGAGTGTTTTCAGAACTGCCAGGGTTTGGAGGAGTGATGGTACTCTAAAGCAGCAGGACCAGTGCTCAGAGTGTAGGTTTGGGGATGTTTATTACTGAGAATTCTAAGCCATGACTCAGTAGCAACTGCTCAGTCTGTACAGAAGCTTTATATCTGCATCTCTTGTTTGTCTGCCAATTGTTTAGCTTTAACATGCAGAAGAAAAGATCCTCAAACCAAAGGTTGTGCAAGCATTCCAGCAGCAATTCTGAGTAGGCATCTTTGAAGAAGCACCAATGACCTCTTTTTGCCTTTATGAATTGGACCAGCATGGACCCGAGTATGCAGCAAGCCCTGTTCCTTAAAGCTGGTTTGAAAATGACCATGAACAATTTCAGCACTCTCAAGAGCTCTGGAAGTTTCCAAATCTGTGCCTCTGGAATATTTTAAATTACTAGGGTAGTAACAGCCCTAAACATTTCTCAGGCCAAACAGCTGCTAGCTGTCATATTCCCATATTTTTCGAATGGTTCTGGGGACCACTTATGACCCGTGCTTTGCAGTTTGGCATGGAAAGCAGACCATGATTTGGGAACTACTTCACCTAAGCCAACAGGCACTGGATGGCTCCTCCATTACTTCAGCATAGACTCTCTTGTTGAGCTGAAGAGCTTAATGGGGACAGAAAACAGAGTATCATTGTGCTGCCCACAGAGATGATTGATATCTTTGAGAAAATGATAACTCAACCTCCTCTTATCCCTTGGAAAAGCCATGCTGGAATGCCATCAATCTGTTTTGTTAGCAATTTAAAACTGAGTCTGTATAGGCATAAACAACAAGCTGTGAAAGAACAACATTAGCGCAGAACTGGAGATTTTTTTGTCCTTAAGTTAAAGATGCTTGGTAGCATTTAAACCAAGACTTTCACATGTACTCAAGGTATTCGGTATTTTTCTGGGCAGCCTTAATTTCTACTGTTACATTGTTTCCACAGGGGGAGATATCAGGTATCATGTGGTGCAGAACAAAAATTCCTGCCCAACAAACTCAGAAAGGTCTAAATTTCTGGAAGAGTCCCTGGGAAAATAAGATCCCTTCACAGTGAACAAAATGCTGCAGCCCAAAGCAAGCAGCCTTTCTGCAACTTTGAGACATCAGCAGATGCCTTACCACATCAACCTGTCTTTCAAGAGCCACCGTGCTGCCAGGACAATGGGGTATTACTGGTATAGTTCGCGGCACTTCTTGCTTGCGGAAAACAAATCTGTCATTGTGCCCTGTGGGCTATCCATTTTACATCTGAAGCAACACTGAACAAAATGGGGCCAGATCCATTTTTATCAGAAACAGGCAAGGTTCACCCAAGTCAGGCTACGGACTGGCTTCCCACAGGCACATACAACCTTGGTCACAGGAGCTTCTCTCCGTGTCTGCAAGCAGCAGTAAATAAAGGCACTCTCAGTCACTGAAATTGCTATGCTGTAGTTAGAGGCACAGAAAAATGAGGTCATTCAAAAGGTTCAAAGGCTGAGTCAGGCCCACTAAAGCTACTGTTTTCCAGCTCTCAGTACAGCAGCACAATTTACCATGTAACATAACTGATCAGGTGAAACTGAGTGCCGGGGAAAACCCACCTGGTCTGGCAAAATACCCATCCAGACAGACTTCTTGGAGAAACCCTGAATCATCACTAGTATGGCTCCTCATGACCTCTGCAAAACTCCCTATTTGGGTTACATTCCTCGGACCTCAGACTTTCCATCCTGGAGAAGTACCCTGTGCTGATCTGATGTTGATCTCTTACCCTCTTCCCCAAGGATTCCATCACAACACGTACAAAAAGAGATTTAAGTCTCAGACTTCACAGCACAGCTTTAGATCTCTTAGCACAGCAAGTCACCGGCCCAACCAGGTACATTTTATGACACCAGCATCAACAGCCAGGAACACCAGTTACACTGCAAAGTGTGCCCCATGTGCTGGCCACATCTGCCTGGATCCAACCTGCAGTGCAAGACCTACCAATTACCAACACAGCAGTTGATGTTGCCAGATCTTGCAGTTTTATCACAAATATTATGGATTCTCCCCCTCCACCCTCCAGGAGATTTGACATTTGATTTTATGAAAAGTAGTTAGGTGGCTAATTACCATCACAATCAGGAAGAAAAGTCATTCGCTCTTGTGCGGGTTCCTGCAATTCCCACATGCAAAATTTCAGCTTGCTTTAAAGCCGTGACCTCTTCTGAGCAGTTAGCTGCAGAAAGATGTTTGCAAGTAGCCTATGTTAGCACTGAATAGTGAATGAAAAGATACGCTGAGGTTTCCTTGGCTGGGGTTTCCTTGGTCAGACATGATTTTCAAAGAGGCTGCATGACAAAGCTGCTAGTGCGACAATACTGCCTCATAACAAGGAAAAACCCAAGCACACCAATTGTTCAGAGAAAGTATGCTTTAAGTATTGGTTAGAAATGCTTCCCCTGCCCCACTGGTCACCGGGCACAATGACAAGAATGACTTGAAATGGCTGCACAAATGCCAGACCAGTGATCACACTAGCTACAGCCCCTTCCCTTCTAAGGCACTTGGATGGCTGAGAAGGCCAAAACAGCAGACACGCATTTATTGCTGATCAGCAATTGCCACACACAAAAGAAGTCTGTTTTGGAGGTAATATTCTTGTACATTAAGGTGCTATTTGGCACACAATAACCTGTGCAGCAAGACCTGTCTATATGCTGCTTTATTCTACAGATTATTATCATTCTTTTTATCTAAGTTCTTTCAGCACTTCTTCCCCACGCTCAAAGATAGGTGACTGTATACACATTACAGCTTTTTAGATCCTCTGACTAAATGTCATTTCCCCTTCTGGAAATATATTCATTATAGTCAATGCCTGCCAGCCAAACAGAAAAGCAGCTTTAAAGCAGCTGGAATTTTTTCCTTTTCCTTTTTTGTTGTCATATCAGCCAACCTCCTGCTATAATCCAGAATAAGCACGGGCTACAGCATTAGCCGAGATGAAGGCAGCAAGCACCTCTTGGGAAGGCATTTCGGGTATCTTCTTGCCTAAAAGTTAATAGCCCCCATCCCTTTTTAAGAGCACAGTATTTGCAAAATGGTTTTGAGCCATTCCCATGAACACTTGCAGCATTTTTCCAATCGTCAGACATTACACACCTTCTTCATGAAGGCCACTGTCCTGGTTTCAGCCAAGATAGAGTTAATTTTCATTTTAGTAGCTGGTGCAGTGCTGTGGTTTGGAATTTGGTGTGACAATGTGGATAGCAAACTGATGTTTTCAGTTGTTGCTGGGTGATGTTTACACTAAGTCAAGGACTTTGTGGTTTCTTGGGCCCTGCCAGAGAGAGGGCTGGGGGGGGCACAGCCAGAACAGCTGACCTGAACTAGCCAAAGGTGTGTTCCATACTATAGGGCATCATGGCCAGCAGATAAAGCTGGGGGAGGAAGAAGGAAGGGGGGGGGACGACAACGACACGACTGGGATGTCTGGCATTATGGCATTTGTCCTCTTGAGTAACCATTACATGTGATGGAGCCCCGCTTTCCTGCCTGCCAATGGCAAGTAGTGAATGAATTCCTTGCTTTGCTTGCGTGCACTGGCTTTTGCTTTACCTACTAAATTGTTCTTATCTCAACCCTTGAGTTTTACATTCCTTTCTGGCTCTCCTCTCCATCCCCCTGGGTGAGGGGCGGTGAGTGAGCAGCCGCGTGGTGCTTGGTTTCCGGCTGGGGATAAACCACGAGAGCCAGGAACGCAGCGAAGTCGAAGTCGCTTGGCTATGGTCAGATGGCAGATCTGTATCTGAAATGGAGATTCAGCACTCCTTGTAAGAAGGCATTGGTATCTTCTCCTGCCAGATTTTGATAAGGAAACAAAGACTCCACCCATGCTGGCTGTTTTTTTTAACTTTCATTAAAAAAAAAACCAACAACACCCAAACCGAACAGGCCCTAAGTATCACTTAAGGGAAACTGAATTGTTGTGAAAGCATTTCCTCAGAAGCAGGTGCTCTGGATCACAGCCTGTCCCTGGCCGTTTCTGGGAACCACGACAGCCCCGTGCCCTGCCAGCCTTGCTGCCCACGCAGAGGGAAGGCCGCCCCCCCCCCCCCCCCCCCCGCAGCCCCCAGGCCTGGGGCCGCCTCCGGCTGAGCTCGGGCCGGCGAAGGGCCGCGGCGGAACGGCCCGGAACGGCCCTGCACACGCAGCCCGCGCCGTGCCCCTGCCAGGGCCGCTCCGCTTTCTCCCCCGCCCTCGTTCCGCGGCTGTATTCCCAGGGAATTCCCAGCGCGAGGCCGCGGCCGCCAGGGGTCGCTCCGGCCCCACGAGAAGGCGGGCGGCGCCGCGGGAGGGAGCGCCGTGGCGGCTGCGGACCTGGCCCCGGGGGCCGCCGGAGAGGCCCCGGGGGGGCTCGGGGACGGGGGAGCCAGGGCAGCGCCGGCCAGGGGGAGCCGGGGCTGCGTCAGAGAGGGCCTTTCCTCCATTGCTTCCTCTGTGCAAGGGCTGTGTCTGGCCTGGGACAGCGCGAGACGCGGTGCCCCTGCTGCCTGCGGGGGTTTCCCGGCCGGGCCTAGCGCCTTGTGCGGGTCTGAAGGCCGCTTGTAGCACGGTTGGGAACTAGATACAAAAAATGCAGGAGACCCTGCTCCTTTATTTCTTCTCGTTCACCAGGGAATTCTGAGTACTGACAGCCACTACACCTTGACGGATTAAGGCGAGATATGGTATGCTTGGCACCAGAAAGCGACTGAACTAACAAAGTGTCTTTCTGGTGTAGCAGTAAAAGGTCAGATTTTGATCTTATAAATACCAGAATAGATCCAGAGTAACTTCAGTGGAGGACTCCAGACTTAACAGGTGGAAATGCCAACAGAAATTCGCTAAACAGTTTAATTTCAGTTCCCTGTCAAAAGTTGCTAAGGATTTGTTGGCAAATCCATTAACCCTAGGGAATGTATTTTTTTTTTTTCTTCTCACTAGTAAGCCAAAGCATTGAGCCATGCTCAAAGGAAGCCAGCCATGAGACAACAAACTATACCTTTGGCAGCGTGGGTGCAAGGGAAGCCAGTTTGACATTGAACCATCAAGAAGAATGTCTGTTCTTAAAGAAAATGTTGTTGCAACTTCTTTCCAACAGAAAATGGCCTTCCACTCTTTCCAGCTAGTCAGGATGGTGGATATTTTAACATTACTCACAAATAACTGCAGGCCAAGTATTTCCGATGCTTTGCCTCTCAAACAGCCATAAAAATAAAAATAGTCAATCACAGAAACTGCCATATAGCTCTGAACAGTTTTTCCAGTTCAGTGTCTTCACCTTCCTCTGAATGGCTCATGATAAAGTAGAAATGAAAACAGCAGCAAAAAGGTAGAAGTGCAGAACTGACTGTAATTCAAAAGATGTCACTAATCATAGACATAGGAGGGACTCTCAAATGAGACAAAGTGGCAAGAACTGCCATTTATGGTTCCTTAGTTCTCTATATGAAACGTTAGTGTACTCTGGATCAGTAGAGATATTATGAATGAAGAAAGAAGACAAAAGAATGAAGTATAGAAACAAGACGTACTGAGGCCAAGGTCATTAAAAGTGAAATTGTTCCTCCTTTTGTACTTGCTTTTTCAGAACATTAGCTATTACCGTTAATTCAATCCAAAATGACATGACGCTTCACATCAGCCTAAGCAAACAGCAAAATACAAGGGGCTCAAAACATGACTGCATCTCAAAGGTGCTCTGGAAATGCAAACAATAGGAGTGCAGAAACAGTGCATCATAAGGAGAGTTTGTCTACAAAAGGAAGAGCAGAAATAATGATATAATGTGGCTGATGACCAACAGGATACTATGTTGAACTGTCAGCTGATTTGGTATAGAAAAGCTGGTAAGTCTGATGAGAAAATACTGCTTTTATTTTAACTTGATTCCATTTCAGGAGTGTTTAGGATGTGTGTTAACACTTAGCAAAAAACTTTAGCCAATTTCTGAAGCTAGAAAGCTTATGGGATATTTTGTGATTCATGGGTAGAGTTTGAGATACATGAAAGGGATGTTCCACAGACCTTTCAGCATTAATAGGCTATTGTATGCTGCCCTGTGATGGCAGAGAACTGGGCAGTGGTCAGCATAGCCTTTCCTGGTCCTTTTCTGCTGGCGGTGATCCACACACCCATTTCCCTTTCCTGTTCTGTGTTAGGACTCCAAGCACATGCTGGTAACTGAAACACTGCTGTACTTTAAAGGGGGAAAATGGGTTCAGGGATGGAGATATTCAGAATTAGGGCTACACCTATAAAGCTGCCTAGAAAACTTAATACACTGAACAACCCTGCCAGAGGGAGTTTTGTATTGCTGGCTGTGGTGTTCCCTACAACTTCCTTAAGCTGAATACTGACATCAGGGGACCATTGTATCAGCCTGGAAGCATCATGCAAATTTCAAAACCATTTTCACATTTTTTTTCTCAAAAGACCATCTTCAAGGGCTTTTCAGTCTCCAATCAATGCAGTAATTTTATTCTACAACACATTTAAAAAACCTATGAGGTCTGTGAAAGGAAATATAATCCTAACATTTGCCTTTCAAATATTTGGTGCAAGTGAAGAACAGTTCTGTAATATCCACAGCAATGCCTTGTTATTAAATTCATTGAGTGTGGGTATATTTTAGATCTGTAGATATATGCATAATTAGCATACTTTATAAATAATTACTCAGTTACAGTTAATTGTCCAATTAATTATGACAATTGTAGAAGCCTTATAAGTTGCAATAAGAAGACTGAAGAACAGATGAAAGGAAAAGGTAAATTCAATTAAAACCCCATCTAAGTCAGCTTCATCATTTTTAAGACAGTGAAGGGAGGTGGGCGATTTCCATTCTGCTGCTGCGAGTTACTACTCTGCCATTTAGATTTCTAACACCATTAGCTCTGATCCTCTGAACCTTTGCATGGTAACTCAACCTATTACGCGGAGGCCATTAGTCTCACTGATCCCTGGGCCCATTTTCCCCAAGGAAGGTTTTACATACATAAACACAGAGATGCTTGAAAGCTTCTCTGTTTAATAATACATTATTGGGAAGTAGCTTTCTATGAATTGCAGCCTTTTCATTCATTTTTTTGCAGGCTCAGCACAGGGCTTATAGCAAATATGGCTAGACCATGAGTACATATGCGATGCTGCCTCTAAAACTGCCTTCAGCTTTGAGAACCCTGCCTTGATACAGATACATTAGCAGCAAACGTCAGGCCAACTTCTACAGAAAGTAGGCGCCTGGGCCAATCTGGGTGTGTGGGACTGGGCATCACATTATCCGCATTGAGGGGAACAGAAAAGCTCATTTAAGGTTTGCTTTCTAAAGAGGAAAGAAAAGTCAGGACGTTACAGCTGAAGAGTAGAGGGTGAATTGCCCTTACCCTGAACCAGCGTTGCAGTCACCGGAGCATGACAAGAGACAGGCCTGTGCGCTGCGGTAGGGATGCAGGCAGCGTTTTGGAAGAGGCTGGGAAGTTCTGATGTTCACTGTCTTTGACTACCTTAAAGCACAGCCTCTACTTCCCACATGGTACTGTCCGAGCCTCCCATGCCTTAGCCATGCCTTCACGCACCAGTAGGTTTACTTCTCCAACAGCATTTGAAGTGAGGAGAGAATAACTGCAATTTTTATAATGAACACTTTCAGATGTGCGTTTATTTTTAGTGAATGCTTTGTTCCTCCCTCCTTTCCTTGTTTTCTCAGGTAATTGGGTACACATCTCCTGCTAAATAACCTTTCATTCTTTGCCACTGCCTTCTGATGACCTTTTCCCAGTCGCTCACACTTTCTTGGAGTTTAAAAAGTCTGCCAGTATGCAATATGTTTTTCTGTTTGGTTTATGATACTAACAATGAAATTCCCCCCCCCCCTTTTTTTTTTTTTAGTTTTCCTGGACTAAAGATTACATAGTGTGCAAATACAGTCACTTTAAAATCTTTGCAAAATCTGATTTTTTCCTCTAGCCATTTAAACTGTTGGAAGCAACGTTCCTCTATTTGATATATGGTGTATTGCCACTTCCTCTCTTCCTCTGCTTCCCTGTCTCCAGCTCCGTGTAAATATTGACAGTAAAGAGAATACCACACTTGAATATTTCAGCATGCCAGTATTACAGATACTCCCCAGAGTAAATGAGGCCCCTCCTTATGCTCCTGTGACTTTTTTGCTGGGGAAGTTGGCTGTGGGTGAGAACACAAATACAGGCAGCTATAACTGGTCACAATTAGTGAAGGGAAAAAAAAAAAAAGAGGAAAGCTGGATGTTTTCTAGTGCTTTTGACAGTGAGAATGAGCTGCTTTGGAACAGAGGTTTGTTTTGTTAGCTTTTAGGAAGTAAATGATTGTGGTTCTGATTCAAGCATCTCTGTGTTACTAACCACAAATTACTGATGCTCTCCAAAGGATCTTTCAGCTATTGCTCGCATTGTTCTTTTTCCTTGACATTTTCCTGTTCTGTTATTTCAAATGTCTGCTTCAACATGGCTGTGACTACCCGCTAACCACACACTATTTGTCTGAACGGAGTTGCACTCTAACACCACTGTTACCTTTTTTTGTCAGAGGAAGCAGGCAGTGTTGAGAGGTCTTTGGCATCAGGCAACATCCAAGGGAAAATTTGTTTGAGAGTGAAGTTCAGGGTCACCACAAAAGAAATTCAGCCTGTTTTTGTGTTTTTGGAAGGTAACTTAATCTCAATAATTTTAAAGAATCTTTACCTAATCTGAATGTTAGCCAGGCAGACTATTATTGTTATTCATGGTACAGGGCAGTATTAAAATGCTGAGCGCTTACTCTTCTGCAGTTTTTCCTGTTCTATTCAGCAAATACTGGAAAGTTATAATTAAGATGGAGAAAAAAAAAAAGAAATCAATGAAATTGCACTGCATTCATCTCAGATGCATCAAACAAATGTTGAAAGTCTGGAACAAGTGCAATTGCCAGAAGTAGTTCTGCAAAGGGCAATAGCTGCTGCTCAGCTCCACCAGAATGGAAAATGCAACAGTAACTCATAAGGGCTATGTGAGATAAAAGCAAACATGCCAAGCTAGTCTGAAACCTCGCAAATCCGCTTTGTGATGCTCTTGGTTTTGCCATCCACCACAGTTAGGGCTAGGGAAAGAGTGGGTTTGTACAATGTACATGCTTGTATGCTCTGAGGCATATTGCCTAACACCGTATTTGTAAAGGTATTTAGGGACAGTTAACTTCCAGTGATTTTACTGAGTATGGGTGCCTTAGCAGCTCTTGAAGTATGACCTTTCACTTGTATGCGCTCAAGTTACCAGGATATATATAAAGGCAGTAAAACATGTCCTCATTAGTAACATAGGGATTGATGCATTGAGGTTTGAGATACTGAGATAGTTTGCGGATGGAAGGGGTGTAGGTCTCTGAGAAATCCCCAACAAGGATTCTTCATGTACCTAAATTAATCCCTTCTTATCCCTGACCCCAGTCAGACACTTCTGCACCAAACTCATCAGCTCCAGCATGGGTGGAAGCAATGCAAGGAGGAAAACAGAGGATGTCCTGGCGTTCCCATGCAGGTGTCCAGGTCTTTCACCACCGAGGCACTACCAGCAGGTCCTGGATGACAGTGGCAGTTTCCCTTAGGGCTGGATTGAGCTACATTGAAACCAGCATCATCTGTCTGAACAAGTCAAGCTGCTCATCAGCTCCTCAGAAGGGTCATTCAAGAGCTGCGTTGTTCTGTTATGCGGGACACACCCCCTGCTGTAGGACCATTAGGGCCTTTGGCAGACTTTGAAAAGGGGAGGTTTTTATACTGCTTTAACAGACATTTTCCCCTATAGTTATGTGCTCAGTAACCCCAGACACTAAGCTCTTTCCCACCTAGTGTTGCGGTGGCATGTCTGTCACTTGCTATTTATGGATAAAGAGGTGGCATTTCAGGGGACACCAAGTCTCCTGTGTTTAATAGGCTTAAGCTAGAGGATCAGTGCTTCGCCAGGCTCTTTCTGGCTGTGCCGCTTGATGGCAGACTTGCATTAGCACACAGCAGGCTGAAGGCAGGACAAATCAACAAGCAAATCCTGTCCAAAATTGTTCCACTTAATTTGTTTTGCATCATGAATGTACCTGTTTAATTGATTAAAGGAACCTAACACTGTAGTATTGAGCAGGAGTAAGCAGGGCATACAAAACAATTACAGCAAGAAAGCCCTGTATTTTTCAATTTTGGTCCCAGATATTGTCTGGATAATTAATTACTTTCTCATTCTTCCAGTAAGTTTGGTAAGAAATTTGCCTTTATCTTACTGAGCCTTTTCTTCTAAGGGTGGCAGATTTTTCTTGCCCGGTATTTTCTCCTTTGTCTATCAGGTTTGTAGCAGGTTTGTTCATTGCATGTGTCCATGCATGGCTCAGGGTTTTCTTCTGTCCTTTTGGTTCAATAGCAGCAATGAATTGCTACCGAAGCTAAACAATGATACCTTCTGTTTGGCTAGACAGTAAATGGGTATTCATTGATGACCTCTGAGAAAAAGAATTGATGATCCAACTTCATATCAAAGGAACATTCTCCAGTGGGCTATATGAGGTTAACAAATGAATGTATGTTATCACATGCCACTTATCTCTAGATGTTTATAAATACAGCAGCAAGAGCTCCGGATGGTTACAGGCCACAGGTAGAAACAACTTGCTGGCCTGTTGGCTTTTATGACTTCATAAAGAATGTATTAAAAATTATTAGCTCTTACACTTGCAAATGGAACTGACCAGGATCTGAAGTTAAAATGTTGCAGGGACTGGAGTGGAATCTTCAGAGGGTGGCTGGCTGATACAGGAGCATCTTCTGTTCAAGAGCTGGGATCCAAGTTCTGAATGAGAACCTCAAGGGGAAGACTGGAAGCATCTCCGTACACATGATGGGAGTGCCATTGGATCCTTGGATTTACCGAGGCCCAAATCCCACAGTCTTTTTCAAAAAAACCCCAAACTTTACCTGGTCCACAAAGCAGTTGCTAACAATCTTTCCTGCCCATGACTTGAACTGTCTGATCCCTTGCTTTGACACTTCACCAGCTCCCCAAGGAAGACCCAGTTAGTGAGCACAGACTTCTTGCCTTTGTTCTGTAGTTACATTTAACATTTTGAATTTGTTCCCCTGCTTCTCCAACATTCCTTCCCCGCTCCTTCAAATGCCTGGGTAAAAGATGGGCTAGAGGTTTAAACCAGGGAGAGCTCGTGCTTTTTATTCTGCCTGGAACAGCGGAGGAGCAGAATAGAGTGGAAGCCTCACAAATAAGTGTCATGGGTAGGCAGCACCTGAGAGGTTTTGAAGCATGTACTGTCCTGACTTCCTCCATTACCCACTGAATTGCATTGGCAGCGATAATTGCAGCTTCAGGAAAAATAACTGCTAAACAACGATAGCAGCAAAGCCCTACAGCCTTTCTCAATTAAATTAAGTGGAAATTTAGTCCTTGAGTACTACTACTGAAACTGTCTGAGCAGAATAAGAGCAAGCACCCTGGTGGGCTGGAGGATAGTTTAGGGCAGGAGAAACTCTGCTCGCTTTGCTCTCTGACCATCCTTCTTACAGCGCCCACCTCTGTCCCGTATCTAATGGTGGTATGAGAATAAAAGCAACACTGCAGGTTGGATCTACTCTTAACAGAGGCCATGTAGGCTGGTGAATTTAGGAAGGGCCACTGTCATCTCTGTAGCCATCATTTCCCTTCTGGTTCTGCAGCAGCAGCTTGTACTGCCACCACTTATTCACCTGTCTCTGCCACAACCTCTTGACCTTTGAAGGCTATTTTGGTATTGCTAGCGTGTCCTTTCTACCTCATTTATTTCTACCCTTTCTGCTTATCCAGGTACTTGCAGCTTTTATCAACATCATCTGCAAACATCTTGTGTTTGTTAACTGGTCCTACAAACTCGAGTCTTTTATAGAAGTAGAAAATCTTGTCTCTATACATTCCTGTGTGAAGGGAAACTGGAGTCACTTTCAGTAACCAAGGAATTACCTTTATGCTGATTTAATTTAAACAACCCAACATTAAAGAACAAAGCAAACAAGTCTCTGTCATGAGACTCAGTGAATCCAGGAGATCTTTTCCAAATGATATCTAAGAGCATTTACTTCAGCCTTCACAAAGGGGAGCTCTTCCTCTGGGATATCTGGGATAAAGATGGGACAGGAAGGACAAGGTTTTATGGAAGAGAACAGCCTGCAAATTGTTATAGCCTTTTAACCTCTTTCTGCAGTGCTTAGAGACAATAACCCAAATAAGTAGAAAGGTTCGTAGCCAGCCTTCACATAATGTAACTTTTAAGGAGTGCTGCCTCAAAGTGATGCTCTCACTTTAGTACCTATGAAATGAAGGCCATGCAAAAAATAAGGAAGGTGAGATTAGTATGTTTTCCATTGCCACTAAAAGAGTAATTTCTGCAACTCTGAGTATTCACCTGTTTGCAGGTGAATGCAGCTTGCAAGATAGTGTGTGGGTTGGCATTCGGAGTTTGAGGTGACTCGTATCAATGCAAGTCCCTTGATGGAAAACAGCAGCATGTGCATTGCGAGGATAGGCAGCAGTGGCACGGCAGAATAATAGTGACTTCTGAAGAGAAGGGTCTGCTCAGCCCGCTGGAGACAGTTTATTTAGGTCAGTCCGCAGGGACACGGGCACCAGCCGGTGCGGGGGAAGACAGACCGATTTCTCCCCTCCGCTTCCTTGTAGCCTGCCTGGGTTAAGGGTCCCTACCCCTGGCCCAGAGGCTGTCCCCAGTGGGAAGTCAGGAGGTTTTAACCCTAATAACATTTTTGGCAGGGGACAGTATTACTTCCCTCCTTGCATGCATCAGGCCTTCCATGAAGCACAGGACTGGATGGGTGCAGCATCTCTGCTGCTCAGGGCAGAAGGGGGGATGAGGACATGGCCTCTTACTGCCTCCCTTGGTCAGGCAATTCACATTCACTACAGCACAGGTACGTGACAGAGCTGGACACAGATTTCAGCATCCAAATTGTTCACGGTGCTTCAAAAAACTATCTACAGCTCTGGAAAGCAGGCAGACATGGCACATGGCTGTGACCTAAGAAAATGATGCATTCACTTTTGTCTACCATCCAAAGCTTGTCCACTGAGTTGGATTTGTGCCGTTCTCTCCATAAGGTGACCAAGCTCTTCACAGTGCTGGGGTCTAGCCTGACGTTTCCTTCTCCCTTTCAACATCATTTCTTGTGCCAGTTCCCCATTGCTTTTGGTGTATTTTGAGCAGCACTTAACCCCAGCACTCTGTGACAGGCACTTTATCAGTGTAACAAAGCGTCTCTGGTCTTGTGGGAAACAGAAGTTGTCATCTGTGTGGAAGCAGCCAAGACTTAGTACAGGTTGTCACACAGAGTCAGAGGCTGAGAAGAGAGAACTTGTCAGCTTTACCTTGATAAGCCCATGAGTGTGAAAGACATGCCACATGTAATTTCCATTACAGAGATCACCAGGAATCTATCAGAAGCATGAACAAGCAGAAGGAGTCAGGCATGCAGAAAATTATTCAGACCAGAAACCCCAGGCAGTTCCAGGTGTGCCTGCTTTCCACAGGAATCAAGAGGATTCTCAACATTGTCTTTTCCACTTAGTTAGGACCACTTTCCTGGTTCACTTGAAAGCAGTGTACAATGTTCTCCTTGTCTTTTTTTTCCCTGACACTGGCAACCCCATCTGCAGGTATCCTCTCCTTTTGTGCTGGAGGAGGAGGGATACAGACTGTTGGTGGAGCTGGCTTTCAGAGGCCGAGAACCCCAGCTGTCCTTACAGTGAGAGACCAGGAATGAGGATCCTGTTCTTTAGCAGCAGCTCCAGCTCTATAGCTGCACGAACCACTCAGCACAGGAACGGGCACGCGCCGTGCTGCTGTGTAGGCAGGAGCTGGCTGCAACTTGGTGATGAAGAGGACAGGCCACCAGCTGGACACCGACCACTGCTTTTCCACCCCCTGAAGCACACCAATGAACAATGATCTACAGTAAATATTTGCACTGTGGCACCACTGCCAAGCAGTAGCAGATGTCACACCCTTGAATTTGGGGTTTCTATCAGATGAGAAGTCAGTATTTGAGGCACCTATTTGTACAGCAGTCTAATTCGTGCTTGCACCAGCCTACAGTGAAAGAGGTCATGGAAGGAAAGACTCCAGAGGAAAGCAGGGCAGTAAATGGGCTAAAGCAGGTTTGTCCATCCCCCCTCCCTGTACACATGCCCCACTGCTGGCCATTAGGACCCTTGCAGCTCAGCAGCCTTCTTGCAACTAACTTGAGTCCAGCTAAGAGATTAAGGCTCATCTGCCTGAAGCTGGCTGTTCGGTGTCAGCTGAGGGAGATGCAAGGAGCTATGCAACTCATGTTTGTGCTCAGTTTTCAGGCACAAATTTTTAAAACAAAGCCAATTGCAGTTAAGGAAACAAACTTCTCTTCCTTGCATTCATCGCCTCACAGAAAAAGCTTCTGCACCTAGAAGCTGGTACAGCACAGCATCTGTACAAGTTAAAAATACCATTTCATTTAGGAAAAGTAATGCCCTTTTGAAAACTGCAATTAGTTGAAAAAGTGATGCAATATGCATACAAGATCATCTTTCAGACCAGTGTTACCCCCACAGTGTTTGTTCATCAATACATGCTAAAATAGCATCACTGTAAAAGTTCAGCAGCCCAGTTTGAAGAACTAAAGTCAGATAATGGTTAATTTTGCAAGACAAGTAGAAGCAAAGTCTGCTTGTGTCAATCAGTATGAAAATGTAATTTATTTCACTGCAACAGAAATCAATTTTTCTCCTAGGATCCAAGATAACCAAATATCACACAGTCAGTTTAATTAGTTTCTGATATTTGTACAGCTTCACCTTTAAACTCTGGAAAAAGCACAGTTCACGTGTTTGTTCTTTATAATTCCTCTCTGTTCTGCTTTACAGCTTAAAAGGAGGCGGCTTACAAAGCTTCACAGTGGCAGTAAAATGTTACTCGAATTCAGACTTTCTTCTGGCAACCAGGAGATGGAATCAATGCTCCATCAGATCCATCGGGCCATCTCATTAGTGTCACTAAAGCAAGCTCAAGCAAAGGAGGAACACAAAACCAGAGCCTTAAACCTTTCAAAAAAACCCTTTTCTCATCAGTTGCCTTACCTAGAGAAGCAGCAGCACAAGCTACACAAGACCCATTCCAACAGTTATCTGTTCACCAAATAAGTGTCTGTCCAAGCTTTTTTTTTGTATTGCTCTACCATCTGCTCTGCCACTTTGCAGTCCAGGGGCACCCAGGCCCCCAAGCTTGGGCTAGGAGCTCTCAGAAAGCAACCCAAGTCTCTCTACTGCACACAAACAAAGGGTCCTGCACCTCCACGTTGCCCTGCGCCACACATTCCCCAGCTGCATTTTCTGGGCTCTCACACCACACGCAGCCCTGCAAGACACATTAAGTTACCAGCACAAGTCTTGGTACTTGTGGCACTGGCCAAGGGATGCTCAGCCAGTCTGACCAGTCACGAGTGCACAGGGCACTTACCTCGGAGGTCGGGGTCCAGCTGCAGGGTGCTGGAAGACCAGGGCTGCTTTCCCCACAGAGGAGGACAAACCACGATGCACCGGTTACCCTGCCACAGCAGCTTCACCAGCGTGGGGCACACTGTCGGACAGCACCAGCAGAGCAGGACTGGTGGCAGTAACAAGTCCCAGCAGCAACGCAGTGACAGTAACCGATAGAGAAACATGCAAGGCTGAAGCAAGTCCCAGAGCAATCTGGAAAAGTAAACAAGCCAAATTCAGTAGAGAACAAGGCTGGACCCAAACCCTTTCTACAGCACAGTTCACAGGAACTAGGGGGAGAAGTGGTCAGACCTGAGCTTATATAGAGTTACTGGCCTATGGGTGAAGGCTGGAGGCACCAGCAGAGGTTGATGAGGCCAATTAGAGTCTATTAGCAGCCTCATGCCCTGCCAGCTGGCTCTCCTTCTCAAGCTGGTTTGAGTCAAGGATTTAACCACTGGTCCATGAGACACAATAAACCACTCTGGTTTCCAAAATTCAGGCTGCATTTTCTCAGGTTTTTTTGTTTGTTTGTTTGTTTGTTTTTACTTGTTATAAATGTTTTAAGCAGACTCCTACACTTACCCCTCATCCAACATGGTTGAACTGAATTGGCTTTTGCATTGAGTTTGTGCCTCTAAGCCCAAGAGAAGGGTGATTTCTGAGGCTCCTGCAACATCTTTTTTCCAGTTTACCCTGAAACACTATGGTTTTCCCACATACACCCTACTGGCCCAGTAGTCCTTTTCCAGGCTCATACGCTTGCTGTGAGTGCTATCCTTGAAGAACAAAGCCAGGTCTAAGAATTTCACAGGCATTTGTAAGGGGCATGGCGCTGCTGTGCCCGTAACCCAACCCGAATGGCCCAAGGTCACACAGGTAGTATAGGATGAAGCACCAATTTCAACCACGATAGTATTAACGTCATGTTCTCTAGACCGCAACAAGCGCTTTTGTAAATCCATGATCACTGAAGGGGGCTTCCCAGAATACTGTAGCTATCCAGAACTTTCTTGGCTGCTGTTGGTTGCAAAGAGAGGGGATGGTTGCTTTAGCAGAGCTATGTGCTCCTTTAAATGCAAAGTCATGATATGATAAAATGAAAGATGGAAATCTGCATGGCTGTGCGACGTGCAGTGATAAAGATGATTATAACCTCCAGTTCTCTTTAAACTTAGCAAGGGCAATGGGGTGAGAGCTTAGTTAATCAATCCTGAGGAATCCTTTCCTGCTATCTTTTCCATCAGCAAAGGAATGAAAGCACAAAGGATGAAGATGATTCATACCCAGCAAACAAAGGCATAAGAAGCACAAAGTGCAGTTGGCTCAACAGAGCTTAATTAAAACAGGCATTGCAGGAGAAGGTTGATAATGCCCTCTCAAATCTCTTCTTTTTGAAGTGGCTGCATCCCGTTTAGATAGGGTCTTGAAGTAAAACTGCTCTAAAACTGAAGGCAAAGAACATGTCACTGTTTGTCCTACCCTAACGCTTAGATACGTTGAGGCAGAAGGCAGCATTAGTGTTCCAGGCAGGGTACCTATGTCAAAAGTTGCATTGGGGTCACTGTGGTTTTACCACACGTGTAGCTGCTTGGGGCTTTCAGAGGGATTACCTGAGTGAGAAGCTGGTTGTTGGCAAAAGCCAAGGCACAGTATAAAAAACACAATCCTGCCCTCAAAAGCTTGCAATTCAGTTTCATTATTGACTCTTGGATTAGTTACAGGATTGCAGAGGTAAAGATGTTAAGCGAGTGTATTCATGTGTATGTGTGTGGGCTGATTGTAGAGGGAAAGAGAAAAGCGTAAAAATACTAAAATTCAGACTGGCAGGGGAAGCAAGCTGGGGTGAGGCCAAGCCCCTGCAGCACATTTGATTGCCAGTGATGGCAAGAATTCTGTGCGTGATTGAAAGTCCTCATCTTCATATTCCCGTTGGAGCTGATCACAACATGTAAAATGAAGCGCCATTCTAGAATCAGAGCTCCAGTCGCTTTCTGCTAAGACAGACACTGCCCTGCCAACACGGACATTAAAAACATCATGCATGGAGCTTCAAAGGTGAGAAGCCTAACTGAAAGCTGATACTGTAGCATATCCACTTTACTCCAAGAGGTAGATTTTTCTAGGAAACCTCAAAAACCTCAGAATTTGCAAGGTTCATTCTTAAAATCTCTGCAGATCTGATTACAGCACAGGATGATTTTGGAGAAAAATCAATCCTGTAGCCATAATGGTGCTTGCTATTGTGAGCAACAGAATTAAAACAGGTTAAGTGATTGAAAACAAAGGAAAGCCCCCTAAGGAAGGAAGATTTCTGTGACAAAATATACTGCATTTTCCTTGTGCTTCATTAGTTTAAGAATCGGTTAGTTTCAAACTGCAGCCTTTAAAGTCAAGAATAATTTGGAGTGTAGTACACTGGCTTGTCGGGAATTCTGAGGAGAGCTCAACTGAGGTCTAGGTTTGTCTTTTCAGACTTACTTGCAGCTTTCTCTTCCTGTAAATTGCTGGGCAAACTTCTCACATTTCAACTTTTTCCTGTACTGACTTGGCTCTTAACCTCTTATTCATTTTTCACATATACTGGGAACTCAGCTGGACTCTGCTACATACAGTCTTCTTTATGCTACTAAAAGGGCCTGAATTCAAATCACAACTTCCAGGTGGATTATCCTTGGATTAGAAAGACATCCAAAGGTCTTGCACATTTCTCAGCTGGAGAAAAATGAGGTTTATGTGGGGATGGGAGATGTTCATGTCAAGAGTGAATAACAGCGTGAATTTCTGGATCACTGTGTCCATACCCACATTTGGCATAGATCAGAGCCAACTGTTCGGTGGCTGAAAGCAGAATTGGCCTTTGAGATCATTCATGGACAAATAGTAGCACCCATTGTAGTATTACTAGCATCAAATAATGACACAGAAAAAATGTGCAGCCATATGGAAGGAAGGTACAGACCGTATCTGTCTGGGTCCTGCTGGTTTTCTGCACAGGTACTGTCTATATTAAGATCCCATACGTATGGTGTAGCTTGGAGCAACCCCAGAGCAGCTTTACATGGTAACTTGGCCAGTTCTGTTCTTCAGAATCATTGTGTTGGGAACAGCTTTATCATAGTCTGCAGTTTCTGATGTGTTAATCAGTCTGCCTCAAGAAGCTGACAGTGTTCAGTCTGCTGTATTTCAAAGTAAAGAACAGGATTTTCTGAAGAGTCATGGTTAATTTTGGTTATTTAATAAGACATAGCAAGGAATTGTCTAATTAGCAAATATTGTCTGATACAAATTATCCGTTACTGAACATCTGATACCCTGTCTGATCGATTGTTGTTGAGCATGAAAAGCTGTTTATTACTAGTGCTATTTTCAGTGGGTCTGAGAAGACAGTTTTTATTTTGTTAACCTGCACATAGGTAATTCTCAGATAGCCATCCTGTTGTTCCTCTGTGGGATAGATGTATATATCTTATAGGATGCAAAAGGTGTTCACTTTTAGTGTGGAAGGGCGAGAAGCAAACTACAGTCATCTTTCTAAAAACTGGCAGTCATGGCACTGTGCGCTTATGTTGCTGTTCTGAGAGCATGGGTAGGATGCAGTTCCCTTCATTTCGCAAGGAACTACTTGGCCATGTTGACATTTGCAGCCCTCTGGGATCGCCCCAGCTACTGACCTGTTTGCTAAACACTAGTTCAGCTGTGTCAGTTCTGTCGAAAACTATTTCCTGGCATTTGTGTTCAGTTCACACTATTTTGCAGTATCCCAGCCATGATTGTTTCCTTTCTTGAGGAAAATAACCTCTCTACTTAGGCCATTGAAAACCTGGGTGTTAAATGCCTTTCATGTCTTTTATCAACACTGTGTGCCTGCCTTCTCTCTTGTGATAAATCATTGCTTTTCATAGCGTGTCCATTTGCCATGCTTCGTGTCCGCAGACTGTTAGTGGGGTTGTTTCTGAGAAGCTACATGGTACCACATGACCTCTGAACACTCTGAACCGTGCATTTATGCTTGGAAGCAAAACTCAGACGCTCTGTCCCTTGCGCAGCAGGAACAGCAACATCTGCCTTGGGCTGGGAGGGAAGCTGAGTCCTCAGAGGCGCAAAGGGCTGAAGCTATTTCCTTCTGTTAGTTACTCAGCTGAAGTCACTGGGAAATTACTGAGGACAATACATCTTATTGGAGAGATCAGTTCTGCACATCATGACAGCACTATGCAGTATGCATAGTTCCTTCAGGAGCAAGCAATAGAAGTTACTCACAGGCACAGCACACCTGCAATTCCTTGAATGTACTCGCTGGCAAGCAGCAGAGATGAGGACTAGCTTTCTGTTTGCATAGCAGCTCTACCACTGCTAGATAATAATTCAGCTTGAAGGACAGCACATCTGCTTCCTACTCCCAGTTCTGTACTGTACACATCTGTAAGCTCCACGGGTATTCCCCATATCTGTCCCAGTGCGCAATAGGTATTATGCCATTGCATTTCAGAAGCAGCTAATCTCATACACGTAACTGGCGCACACTCCAGTGAGATTCTTTCGGGGCTTAGGTTTTACTCAATGAGATAAACAGACCTGAGATTCTCTGATTCAGCAAGAGACAAATACGTTGGAGTGGGGAAAACCACAAAACTATACATGGAAGTGGATTAAGTTTTATTAAATTCTATTTTTTACAACTATTTTATTGAAAACTTTCACATGTATACAGCACAGGAAGAAAATATTGAAGGAGACAGTCTACTATTCTGATAGTAGATCAGAATTAGATATTGGTCTGCTACCCCTTTAGAAAAAGCCAGTGGCAATCTGGGCTGCTTTACAGAAGTACTCTGGTGTGCTCATTTCTTGAATGTCATGCTGAGTCTGGGCATTGTGTTATCAGTAGGGAGAGGTCAGAACTGAAAGAGAAAAAAATGATGAGAAGATCACTGACTTGGAATGGGCAACTTGTACAGCATGAGGAAAGATTAGAAGTACTAAAGTGATTTATGCTAGCTGAGGATCTGAGATGGCTAGTTTAGTTTTGGCCCCTAGCCAACCTAAAGGGTGAGAATGAAGCTCAGCAGTCTGCAAATAACTGAAGGCTGTTAAATACCAAGGAGGAAATGAAATGATTTAATGAAGCACACAAAGGTATAACTAGAAGTAGTTGGACTTAATTAAGGAAGGGAAAATCGTAAATGAGTATCCAGAAAGCTTCTTGCTAATGAAATATAATAGTCTGCAAAATCACCTTCGCCTGACACTTTTAAAACCGGGTGTGACAGAATACAAATGTCTTGCAGGTCAAGAAAGATGGTGTGTTTATAGCATATTAATTTGTAGTTACCATGGGGCTAAGCTAACTGAGGCTTCACAGTCTTGAGCTCATAGTATCTAATACTTCCCAACAGACACACCAAATAATATGTACATCTTAACTGTTGAATGCCATCATGTATGCCTGAGAGTCGTAAGCGCATACCCACAATTTTTTTCCCTGTTGAAAAAAACCAACAAAACAAAAAAACACCAAAACCCCAAAACCTCTAGCTGGTAAGGCATGCTTAGCGGAGAAATGGTTTTATGGTTAAATGAAGAAGTGCTGATACCTATGTGGAAGAGTAAAGGGAGGATAGCCCTTGTCAAAGCTTTTGAATCAAAAGACGTTTTCTGAGCTGTCTCAGAATTCTTACAAAATGCCCACCCTGCAGCGAAGGCGCTTCAATGGGACTGCCTGTGCAGTCCCAAGCAGAACTGAAACTCGGCTGGAGAATTTAGGTACCTCTATGATGCAAAAAGGTATAGAATTGTTACTGCTACCTTGACATTAAAACTAGTAGCAACAGACTGGGGAAGTGACATTTCCATTTGTGAACAAACTGTGTATCATTAGCTTGGATATTTGAGAGATGGAGATTATTCTGAATTTGCTAAAATGGCCACATCTGAATTTGTTTCATAGCTCATTAGGGAGCTGTGTATAATAAATTACCCAGCATGTTATGTTCAGCTAACCTGCCAGCTCCCAGGTTTGTTTTATGCTCTAGGTTGCTGAATGTGAATGGTGCCTATTTGACCATTGTTTCATTGTGCGAGTGTCAAAAACAGCGACTTGACAGAGCTTTTCTTTCTATCAAACCTAAAGTAGTTTTTCACAAACATAAGAGGTGATTTCCTGCGCTTTACATCCATGAGGGCTGTTTCCAGTTGATAAGAAAGAACACATTAGCAGAAGGACAGAGGTACCTAAGGTCAGGAGGGTCTATTTTCCTTTCCTAATTGTTGCCCACAGGGATGGTTCCTCTCTGCCCAGTAATTTCCACTGCCCAGTGGGCAGGATTTCCAGACAGGCTTGAGATGTCCAGTATACCTCAGGGACATGCTGGACACAGGCTCAACCTTGCCATTTTGTTACTCACTTCGTGCTGTGCTTTCTTCTGGCTGCTGCACAGCCTTGGGTGTGGGGAAGAGGCTTCAGTTCCATTTCCATCTGTGGGGTTTGGGGGCTGGTTTTGTTTTTCACTTGACTGTTCAGTCCCAGTTTGCTTTGTGGTCCCACCTTATCATCTATAAAGTTGTGAGAAGGCAGAGTTGCTGATGTGGGTCAGAGTGTGAAGTGGTGTTTGTTTTTTTTTTAAACAGTTCAACTTTTCAAGGAAGAGGGGCTTTTTTTTTTTCTGCTCCCCCCCCCCCCCCCGCCCCCATCCCCCCATTTGAATACTCCTGGGCAAGATTTTCTTATTTGTACTTAATCTTTTTTTCCTTTTCTTTTTTACAGTTATTACCTAAAATAGGTCTCTACAGAGTAAGAAAATGTTTCATTAACTTCTTTGATGCTTCCTAGGAAAGAATAATTCATTAATGAAACTAGTTGTACATATATATATATATATATTTATATATATATATATATGTAAGTATGTATGTATAATAGTATTCGGGCTTTCTCATACCAAAAGCTTTTGATGATGAACAGGGAGCTTTTGTGAGATGTTTCACTGTGGAGTGTTTCCATTTTCTGCCAGCACCGTTCATCAATAGGATTGATTTTTTCACAGGCTGGCTGTTCTTGGTCATAATGCTGGCTGTATGAGACTGTGTGGGAACAATTGCTGTTCACTGTTCTCTGGCATATTTGCATTAAATATGGTCTAAACACAAAAACTGTACTGACTGTCTATGCAGATTTCCCAGTTGATTTCATTATATCAGCAACATCCATAACTTTGATAAGTCTTTTAGATTGGAGAGTGTTTTTTTCAGTGTTCCATGAGTTGTTAAAAAGGAAAAAATAAAAACAAAACCAAAATCCAAACCAGACAAGGATTGGATACTCTTATCTCATATAACGTGGAAGAAATAAATGTATCTTTACCAAATCAAATTTCAAACAGATATAGGAAGACTGGTGCTCAGATAGACTCAGATTCTTCCATGAAGTAAGTCACAGTGTAGACTTTAATTTACGGGCTGGTATTAAGGGATCAGTAGCATTCACAGGTACACAAAAGCAATACACGGGTGTTAAGGCATCTGAAAGCAGCTGCATTTGTAAAACCAGCCACTTCCATCTGCTGGGACGAGGCCAAGGTTTTGTCCACTCATGTGGTTGTACGGCTGACCAGCTTGTGCACTGAGCTGGCATTTGAGAACTGCAGACGCCTTGCAGCAGTCAGTAGCTGTGAGCATAACTGGAGGCAGACTGTGCCATACTTCTGTTTCACCAGCTGTGGCCAAGGAAAAAATTGCACTCACTTCTTTATACGTGCTATGATGACAAGTGCTCTGTTAGAGCCAGGCACTAGGGCAAAGAAAAATGGGCTGCCTTTATTCCCCTGTGCAGTGGGTAATGCTACTAAAGAACCACCCCTTCACACACACACACGCATCCAAATAGCTCTGCAAACTTCTGATGTTTTCTGACACTGACCAACGCAGGGGATGGAAACAATATATTGTATGCAACAGAATAGAGGGATTTCCATTTTCTCCGAATCATATAGTTTACCTTAATTGCTTTCCTGTAATAATATAGTGATAAGGTGTTGGCTTTGTATGAATATTTCAGGGCAATAAAATGATAAAGTTACCAACAAAAGATGGCTTACAGTGATTATTTAATGCATTTCATAGATATTTAAAAGACAAAAAGATATATCTGCAGGTGGAATGTGAAATACTACATTGAGAATGAGTACAAATGTATTAATTTTATTACTGGGGTAGAGGAAGAATAAGTTAGCTGAAGGTAGTGAATAAAACATTTTTATATTTCCTGACTATCTGCGATCTTCTTCTATTAATGATCAAAAGATCTTTGCAAAATTCAGATAATCTCTTGTGCAATAGGTGTACTTTATTTCATGAAAAGGAATGGGAAGACTTGAAGAAGACACAGGACTCTTTTTCTAGTGGACTGGTTAATATATGGGGGCAGATTTTATACATGGGCTACACACATCAGAGCGCGCTAAGGCTGTTACCGAAATCTCGGAATGAAGAACTTATCGACACCAATGTGATGTAGATAAGCAGACACTTCTTTATTGATGCCTGGGTGCGTGAGCGAGTCCTCTCACAATCAACGCACACCAAGTCTCAAAATCAGACACCATATATAGAACTTATTCATGCATATTCATTAAATATTCATGCATAATCATAATATTTCCCATAAATCATTAACATATTCTCCTCCTATATCCGATTCTGTGCAGTAGAGCTTAGAAAGGTCTAGAAATGGGTCTGGGGTACGATTTGGGTAGGTGGTATGTGAGTCAGTGGTCGCGATCTCCCCCTGCCGGAATTACCTTTTACTAAAGTTCACGATTTCTTGGCAGGTAACTACAAGCTGTTCCAGTCGACTCTCCCCGGTTTCCATTAATCTCATATTCTGACATTTCAATACACCTTCTACATGCAGAAGACTGGTCAAATACAAAGAAACCTTTCAAACCCTAAAGTTATTACCTAAGTTTTAACAATGGTTCTAGCCCATTCTTCTAGCCTTGGTACAGGATGTACAGAAGATCTCATAGCAGCTTTTACTGTGCAACTATAAGTTTCATTAAAATATTTCTTGTCCTTCTATATTTCGATTTTATAAAATAATTTTATAAAATCAAATAATCAATCAAATAAAGTCAATCAATCTTAACTTATTAGCAAATCTATAACAAGGCTGTACATTAGAAAACATGCCCTGCATGCAAAGATATTCTTGCTTTGTCCCCCTCGCTCCCCCAGTCTCCATGCTCTGCGTGGTGTGGGAGTGGTGACCCAAAGTAGCAACTGAAAGCAGGTTAAAAGCAAACCACAAAATGTTACAGCTCCAAGCGTTCAAGCTGCAGTAACGTTTTGTGCTGCCTCTCTGGACCGAGCTAGTGCTAGAACTGAAGGAACTGAGCGAAAGAGCTTGTCAGATCAAAACCCAGTGGCTACTAAAACCTCTGGATGGCTTCAGTGAGTGATTGTGTGAAGAGCAGCCCACCTTTCCACAGGTCCCCAGTTCCCAGAGCGGCGTGGGCCTGTGCATTTTGCTCCCTGCTTGGAGCATGGGGAAGGTAGGGAGCCTTCTCATAATGCAGAGCAGGACGGCCATCTCATGTGCTGCTTTTTCAAGCCAACCACCAGGAAAACCAACAAAACAAGATGCTTTATGTAGGAATCCTCCTGCATGCTGAATCCTCACTTCTGCACCTCCTAGTCAAGGAAGGTGGCTTTCCCTTGAGTGTCCTGAAATAAGCACTTGCAGAAGCAGGGAATGCATAGACACACATTTGGAGAATTGCCTGAGGCTCTTGGTAGTTTGCACATTCATCCACTGCCTCCCACTGCTGAGGCTCAAAGGACTATGGTGTATCTATTGCTGCTCCTTACAGCCCACTCAGGAGGCAGTCTAGACCTTGAGAACTACTTGACCAAAGACCATGGCTTACCAGCTGCTCTGGAGAACAAAGGCTGTGAAGATGAAGGCTTTGAATTGTTAGGGGCAAGTCTGAAGTCACTCTGAAGTTTGGACCACAGTTTACTTTATGTAAATAATTTATCCATGTGTTGCCTAAACTCCCTCATTACCAAACTCTGATTTAGTTAAGAATGTGCACAAAGTTTAGGTCAATGACTCACCCTTTCAAGTACCCACCATCTCAAGTTATCAAAACTGATGAATGGAAGGACTTCTAATCAAGGGAGTCAATCTTGGAAAACAAAGAACAGTTAATGATAAGAACACCGTTATCTAAATTATAAAGAAATGCAGAAAGAAGTCTCCAAGTGAAAAAAAATCTGGCTGCAAGACAGACAACCTGATAAGGTGTTGCAATTCACAGAAGATTAGTTGAAAGTAGGAGAAAGGTAATTGCAATGGGAGATCATGACCTCCAACGCAAATAGCACCCTGGAAAGAGGGCAGACCCCTGCTTGGGGAGCATGGGTAGGTGGTAAAGAACTTCAGCAGTGCTACCTGAGGATGTGCGCTGATTTGCATTAGAAGTGAGAAACTTGTAACCAATCCTGTTCGTGAATGGAAACAAATATGTAATGTTCTATGAATACACAAGTACCCTACTGTATGTAATGTGTACCTTCGGGTAGCTTGGTGTGCATGTTAGGAGGAAAGATCCCCCATGCACTCAGCGCTGCAATAAAACAATGTCGGTTTTCTAAACTATCATTTGGTTTGGAGAGTTTTTCTGGTTACGATTTTCAGTAATGCCTGCAGTAAAGTTCTTTCTATTTACCCTTGAGAAGTGCAATCACCACTAGGCATCTGCCCCTGAAATAAGCTTGAAGATTTCTCTTGTGTTAAGTAAATTGCTTTGTTAAATACATGCCCCCTTTTTTTACATTCCTCCCCATTTAAAGAAATTAAAAAAGGCATCTTCACTCTTCAGTGTCAGAGAGAAAGAAAAAAATTATTGACTTAATGGTCTTGTCTTTTTTTCCTCCCCATTCTATTACCCTTTATACTATTCATTTACCTGTTCACTATTAAAATAACTCTCTGATGGTGGCATTACTTGGTGAAGTGATACAGATATGCTAAGTGGTGTGTGACAGATGAATTCCATTAATTTTAAAACCTGCTAGCTATGAGGTAGCAAGAACTGCCTTTTTCTGTCTTTATTGACTATTAAAGCTCCATTTTGCAGCACATACTGTTCCAGTGACATGGTTTTCCATGCAGAAGTCTTGATTTTTTCTCAGAAATCAAAAATCTCCCCTTTCTGAGTTCAGGTGGGCTGTGTAATATTGCAGTTAGAGAAAGTACTTTGTTTTGTTAATAAAATGGCTTCTCATTAGCTTCCCAGAATATAATGTTTTTTAATAGGTAAATTAAATCCTTGCTTATTAATTGCAGTGCCTGCAAGTGCCATTGGCATTCTTTCAGTATATACATGCCAAAGCTGTTGCTGGCCAGGATGTGACAAGGCAAAGGAAGAGATCTGAGGTTGAATGAATCTGTCTGGTCTGAGTGATCCTGATGGGAGATCTGACCACAAATCCCTCTTAATTCCTTTCTGTGATTGCTTTCTGCTCTAATTGCTTTGTGAAAAGTCAGAATTACTGTCTTTTTGATAAGCTGACATACTTTTTAGATTGAAATTGTAAAGTGTTTTACTCCAGTGGAGGCTTCCACTTTAATGGACTGGGAGTGCTTACAAACTTAGTTAGCTTATCTCATTTTGGCTCAGTTCAGTGCAGCAGCAAACAGCTGAGGAGTAACTTCATTAAATGTGCTGTGTGGCAGGGGAGCACTGCTTTGCCAAAGTCTATACTTACTGTCAAGTATGTTATTTTAAAGAGGAAAAGCTAAGATTTCATTATACATTTATTCCCATAGTAAAGATAATTGTATTTGTCCATCATACAGCAACTTTCATGGATTTCAATAAACGTGAATTAAACCCAACCTAAACATTTAGTCTGCAAATAAAATGATAAATATACGTATTTAAAAATTAGCTCTCAAAATAGGCTTTTATTTTATATATGTATCTTTTTAATTGGACTGCGTGCTGAATATGGAAGGCCAGATCTTGATCCTGGTTACCCATTAAGGAATGACAATAAATGGGCTGGGGCTAACAGATTTATGCAGATGTTTTCATAATAAAAAGCTTAGTTTGCAGTGTTTAATATTGGAATGGTAGCCTTGTCCTTCATTCTCTGGTGGCAGATGTGTACATGCACTGCTCTGAGAATGGGGTAGTAACTTGTTTTAAGTCTAGTGGGAGTCCTGGGCTACTGGAAGGCTTTTTGTAGCTGAAATCTAAGGTGCAGTTTCTGATTACATACAGATTGACTGGATACCTGCCTATCTTCTCTGAGAAGTCTGCTAATCCCAAAATTTAGGCCATGCAGTGACTAAAGTGGATCAGAAAGCAGAGCAGAAAGCAGAGCTTTCATCTTTGTGAGTTTCTGATGGTGGACGTCTAGATGGATGTTCAGACAGCCCAACCTTGGGCATGCAGATCCACAGAAAAGGGAGTGGTTTTTTCCCAGACCTAATTTTGGTGCCTTGATTTGCCTTCTGTCCACCAACTATGTATGTAAGAAAGGTACAAAAAGCAGTTTCCTGGGCTGGATGGTGTGAATAGCTGTATTTTATTTATTTCTAGGCTAAAATAATCTGAACGGGACCACGACCAAAATGAAATAATTGTAAAACTTTTATCCTATAAAATGTTACTATCTTTTTTAGATTTAAAAATATTTGATTTTTTTAAGTGCTTCTTTCAGATACTTTTAATCAAGGACACAAACATGCTGGTGTTATTCAACCAAAACCAAATTTCTTCTTGAAGTTTTCTGCTGTAAAGAGTATAATTTTGGTGTGTGTTGTTTCTGAGCTCGGCCTCCAGGTCACTGTCCACTGAGTCCTGAGGCCCTTCAGTTTTTGGTAAGCTGCCTCTGGCCAAATGCCCAGTCCATGTTAATGCATTTTCTGTGATTTTCAAAATTCTGCCCAGATGGTCTCTTCCTCTGGAAGAATTTGCAACGCTCAATCTCACATTTTCCTCAGGGGAGAAATATATAATTTAATTTGTGGGTTTCAGTAGTCTTACTAATGACTTTCTACTTGTTCTGTTGTTTTTAAGTAGTTTTGGATGCTTCACTGGCACTTTTATATTGTCCTGTATTGTTTCCATCAGTTGCTCAATTTCAGGAGGGAGAGATGTAAACTGTACTTCAGCTGCTCTGAGACAAAGCTGACAGAGCTACTGAAAATGAGGCACATGCTGCTGCTGAAGATTTTGCCTTTTAGGGCTGTGTTTTGCTAGAGAGAGCTGGAAAAGTATATCCATGTGAGAGCCTACCGATACTGAAATGCTTGTCTCTCAAAGTCTACAAGAGCATCAAGTTGAAACCATTAACTTTTGGCTCAGAACTTGCCCTTTAGCAGTACACAGAACATTATTAAAACAACCTTTCAGGATTTTGCTGGTGAAGAGGTCTGACTACTTCTTTATCACCGCCTCAGCAGTGCTAACTGAAGGCATGGGCCGGAGGAGCTCAGCCTGTCTCCTGATCCGACAGGTTCACAGGTCTGCACAGAGCCCCGCTGGCAATGAGTCCAGCCTGCACATCAGCTACAACAGGGGACCTGCTGGCCTCTCCGTGTAGCATTCCCGGGACCTCTACTGTTCTTAAAAAACCTCTCACTTTGTTTAGGAGTGTTTAAAAAAGGTGTGCTGCAGTAGTTAGTGTATAATAACAAAAATGATAAAAGCAGAACAAGCAGAAATTATTTCATCTTTACCTTCTGGGAAGCCATGCAAAAGCAAGATAGAAGGTTTCAATGTTCCTGTTCTGACAAATTCTTTTTCAGTTACAGCTGGCTGAAAGCAGAAATGTTTTCTGGGAGAAACTTAAAGAGCAACTTCTTTTTTTGGCCCTATTCATTAAAGCTGTATTCTTATTCTGGCTAAAGAACCAAGTATTTAAGTTTCAATAGGTATTAGTCTGCTAGGGGAGTGCTCTGAAAGAAATATTTCAAGGTGGAGTTTGTGGTTCCCTGTATGTAGGTAGCCCTGTACTTAGCTTACAACAAGCTGACACCAGTGGTCAGTCTGCTTTGCTCTAAATGCTGTGAATTCAGAGAAAAGCTGTGACCTCAAATGTTCATTAGAAACCTGAGGCTTTACAATATGTCCATATTTTTGTTAGTAAGACTGTGTACACCAACAGTTCACATTGCAGCTGGGTGCTTTAATAGCTAAACCGACAAAGAAAAACTGCCACAGACAGTGATAAAGTGCCTAGTAGTTATTTTCTGTGTCTGTTCTTGGCTGTTGTGCTTTTGCATGCAAAATCAGCTTTTTTTGAGAACAGAATGAAACTACCAGTTCCTCTGTTGACAGCAGAAACAGCAAAGCAGGTTCTTTACCTGTGAAGAAACTTGCAGGCACAGCCAGTTCCTCTGGGGGCGGACATGACACCAAGAGCTTGGGCACAAAGACCGCTAAACTGGGTGGACTCGGGTTCAGCATCTGGGGTGCTTGTACATGGTTTGCTCTCAATGGAAAGTCACAGCAGAAAGCAGTTGATGCAGGGTCTCTTGTACGGCAGCGATGACCACAGTTGTCTGCAATTTTGGAGAGAGAGAAAAAGAGACAGAGACTGTGAAGGTACAGTGTGGATGTCACGCATGCACAGTGAGTAATCCTGGTGAACTCACACCTCCCAGTCAGCATGATAGAGCAGTACACAAGGATTGTTGAAGTGGATCTGCAGCAGTAACATGGTTTGCCAAATGTCTGACAGCTTGAAGTGTTGGACATACGTAAAAATAACTGATGGTCAGGAAAGAAAAAGCAAAGCTATACCTCATTGTTTTTCAGATAGGACACAGGACTGATTATTTGCTAAGGCTGTGGAGGATGTCTAGCAACCTGGCTGATGGGGGTGGGCCCTTTCAAACGCAGACATATTCCAGTCTCCTGCTGTAAGACAGCACAGGTAAGGTAGGATTTGTAAAAACCATGAATTTATGTATCTCATCAGCTTGTGGTAGCGATAATTGCATCCAGTCCTGCTAGGCAACTGTGGATTTTCCCTTTGCACTGGTAAAATTCTAGTCCTAGAAGACTGCAGCTGTGATGCTGAATCTTCCTTCATTTCACCCTCATAAATGAGCATCACCTTTAGCCTTTTAGAGTACTTCCTACAGCTGGGTATAGAGGGATGACATTGTTTCTACCCAGGGGCTTTATTTTACAGCATTTTTGAAGCTGTCTGTGGATCTGAGTTGCTTTCTGCAGCAGGAAGTCCTGGTGAAGCATGCTGATATATTACCTGTAATCCTTGAGTGTTGCTTCCCAGACTGTTAAATGTCAGGGCTCTCCTTGTCACATCTATCTGTATGACCTTGCCCACGGGATGGCTATGGAAATTGCAGGAATGCTTTACAGCGACAGTTGTCAGCCTACAAACAGCATCAGCTTTTTCTTTTTTTAAAGCAAAGATAATTCTGACAGCTGGATGTAACCACACAGTGGTTGTCCTGACATTGTTTGCAAGCTGGTCACAGTCATTCCTGACTAGCAGCTGTTAAACTGGAACACAGACTCCACAGGTGTTGAGTGACATGCTGTTGCCCTAATGTGCCAAGCAACAAGTGCTGTCTTTTAGCAGCCTGAGCTCATATGCTTTTGGAGTATACTATGGCAATTATCTGCTTTGGCTTTGCTTTTCCTCAGAGCCAAACTACTGACTGCTGAGTTGTCACATGCTAACTAACATAAGCAGCAAGCCTCTGTCCTTTCTGGTTTGCTACAGGAAAAAGGAAGTTGTGCATTGCAAACTTCACACAAATTACTGCACTCTTCCCTGCCAGCTGTGCTGTACAGAAGCAATTTTTTTTACATTAAAATGCTTCTGTGCCAATGTTGGTGTGATAAAACAAAGCATGAATGAATTGGGTTGTGCCAGTAACAGAGAACCAGGTGGAAAACGCTTTCTTCACTGGGAATACGTTTCACAAGAAGCCACAAAAGCATTTCTGGAACTAACAGTACCATTTTTCCTTGGAGCTCAAGTTTAAAACGCTGTTCTTCTCAACTTGTTCCAGGCTGCTGTGTGGTATAATGCCATTACATGGATGAAACGCACATTGTTTGTGTCTGCGCTTCTTTCTGGTGGTTAAGAAGGAACGTGAGGGGAGGCCTGGAGCTCACATGGGTTCCATCCTCTTGCGTGTGGCAGGATGCCCTGACGCTGTGCTGAGATTTATCGACCTTATGTCTGTGGGCAGCTCACCTTCCCTACGGGCCAGTTCTCCTTTCCCCTCAGTGCACAAACTTGTGGCACGGAGCATGAGAGCACAGGCCAGATTCTAAAAGCGACCCAAGTGCTACAGCACTCTGCTGTCAGGCAGGCAGGTCCTGGCAAGGTATTCGGAGTCCAGTTGAGATGTCAGGGCACCCTGTACCTTGTGTAGGGGAGGCAGGTGTCTCAGCATGGGGTACTTCCAAGGATCTTGTCCTTTGAAGTTACACAGGGACTGAAGTCCTGGTCTGTTGGGTGTTCTCCAAGAAGAGAGAGGTAGTCAGGAAGCAGGTCTCTCTGTGCCTGGTTTCTGGAACCTTATCATGTTTAGGCATGAGTGAAAGGACCAGGTTGCTCCATTACCTTGTGAAGGAGCCAGCTTTCACGATTCAGCGTGGCACACATGGATGTGCCACCGGCCTCCCCATGGAGCTACTACTTACCGTGATTCTGTCAGTACCCTCTAATCTAGTTGGATTTCCTGATGGAAGGCAGGCTTTATTTCAGGGTATGTGGTGACTCCAGGCGCTGTGAGGATGGCAGGTTTGATGAGGTAGTAATCCTGAGTGCATGATCCTGCTACATTAGAGGGAGTAAGTCAGTGACATTTTCACCTAAACCTGCTGCAAGCCGGGCTGCCTGGTGGAGCACCGTTTCCTACGCTGGACCAGACTCCAGCTCCAGCAGAAAAATGGTCTGATCTCAGGGGAAACTTCATTCTGCTTCTGAAGTATAAAGAGTGGGTTTCTTGTAGTGCCTTAAACATGATAGATTTCTTCTACTGTTTTAAGCAACACTAGTGAGGAGACCCTGGACTCTGATGCATACTTGGGACAGATAATGGTCAAAACATGAAACAGATGGCTCTAACTAACCCAGGACAATATTCAAATTGGGATAGGATCACTTCATCATTGGAGTCATTACTGAGAGTGGTAGTAGTCTGGGGGCAGATGATTTGGTTGTATAGGCAGAAGAGTCTAAACAGGAGAAAGCATTTTAATCTGATGAGCATGCTCGTCTTGTTAATTTTTCTGCACGGAAACATTTTCCTAAACATTTCAAGCTTGAAAAAACCTGCCACTGAACAACAGTTCTAATGAAATAAAAAGAATCCCCTTTTGTTCACTTGTCTAATTCCAAGTTTTCTGGAATTCTGTTCCTCAAAATCATTCTGCTTTGATAGAAAAATGTCACAAGAATACTTTTTAGTCACAAAATGAATATAAAAATGACTGATCATTTTTCTTTTAGCTCAAGAATAATTTTCAGGCTGAGCCTGAATATTAAAAATGTCATAATAAATGGCAACTTTTCTGAAAACTTGAAAGTTTGTGAAAGAAGGAGGTTATGGTGACACATGTTTCAGAAACCTAATTAATGAAGCCCTGAAGTGAAAAAGACTGAGAACAATTTGACTTCTTGTATGAGAAGAAATAACGCATAACATTTTGAAAGTAATAAAAGACCAATCACCCCAAGAACTTCAGACAAAAAGGGAGGATTGTAAAAGAGGAGTTAGATTTCTTTTTGTCGTTGTAAACCTTTAAACATATCTCTGTATAGAACTGTCTGAAAGACCACAATTGTATTTTGTGACAATTACTGAGGTTTCAGGATTTTTATATATTCTGCATTAGCAAACAAAACCTCTTCAATATTATGTTGAAATAGCTCCTTTAGGAATCTCTAAGTGTTCTAGTCGAGGTTGTTCTTCCCTCCTACTGGTCAGGAGGAGACCAGATTGTTCTGAACCTTAAAATCTTTTCATTCAAATGAGTAAATCTTTTGAAGTGCTCCAGCGTCAATGAAAACTGCATTTTTTAACAACTTTTTGTTTTCCTGAAACTATTCCAAATGACTCCAACTTAATCTTGAATGTAACAGTTTTGCACAAAAGAAAGATGAATTTAATCTCAACTATAAAAGCATGGATTTCCAGTTCTGTACTGCTGCCATTTGTGAAAAATGGCTTTGCCTTACTGTATTTCTTTTCATCATCCTTACTTAGGGGCTGATCAGCTTCCAATAATGTGGTTACTCAGTCTTACCCTGTGAAATTACAATCCATTATCTCATCAGGATATTTTCTGTGAGGGGGATTAAAAAAAATGCTGTCTGTAATACATATACTCAGTTGAAATTAAGTAAGGATGTGAAGTAAGCTTATACTGTTGAAAAGTACAGGGTATCAGCACCTGTCCTTCATTAATCTGCTCAGTCCTCTCTTTACACTATGAAGTGACATGATAACATAAAGCCACAATGAATTAGATGGCAACTTTCTTGTCTGTCCATGTTTAGAGGACTCTCATCCACCTAGATGCTGCCTTGTTGCTAGCTTTGCTGCTGGACATGAGTATCAGTGCTGAGATCGACAGGAGGCTCATCACACTGGCTTTCCTCAAATGAGCAATGGCACATTAGAGTACATGAAGCCTATTGCAAAACAGTGAAATGAAACCAAACATTTGGAAGCAAGTTTCTAACCTTTGTTAATTAAGGTGCCATTTTATTAGGCAGAATTGATGATGTAGTAAGTGGAGGTCACACCATGTTAAGGCCGATGGATGGAAACACCTGTTGTCATTGAAAGGCAAAGGCTGCTTAAGAAGACGCTAAAGGGTGAGCGTAATGCTATAGAGAAAATTCTGCAGGTAAAGGTCAGTGAAATTTTCCTTAAAAGTAGTTCTTGGAAGTGTTTGTGTGACATTTCTTTGTCTGCTTTCTAATCTTTGCCTTAAAGAAACAATGGGGTACGATATTGTCTGTGTAAGGACTTAAACATGAACAGTATTGATCTCCCTGTCTGACTGCAAAATGCCAAGACTGGCTTAAAAATCATAGCCTTTGTTTTGAAACAAAAAAGTATCTTTGTTTCTAGACCTCTTGAGGTCAAGTTTTCAGACACGCCTGTGTGTTTCTAAGGGCTCCACATCTACCTAAGTGAAAAAGAATAACAAAATATGTAAGCTTAAAAAACAAATACATTTCACATAGACATGTAGTTCCAAATGCCATGTGTTTAGAGGAAAAGACCATCACATGCCTCAAATAATGAAAGTTAATAACATCAGGAATAGCACAATTTGCACTGATCGAATTCAAACAAGAATGAAAATTCTCACCTGCAGATCTGTAAATATGTTATTTATTGTCAATGACATTAAAAGACTGATCCAGCAATCTATGAAGATTCCTTTGGGCCTCTTCATCACCAGGAGCATCTCCTCAGGCTTCTTCCATGCTGCAGTCCAACAGCTGTCTTTTACAGCATATCCTGACTTGTCATCACATTTGAGCTCTGCATCACACTGTACTTATTTTGGTAGAGAAGTAGGTGTGTGTTTGTGTGTGACAGGGGCTGGGGGCGGAGGTTTCACTTTGTACTTCTTGCAGATAGACTTACTGTGCCTGTTTGTTGACTTTGCTTATTTCTCTTATATCTCTTGGGGATAAAATAAGCACCAGCTTTAGATTTGATTTGCACTGTGAATTTGATTCTAATTGGCACCACCCACACCAAGGTTTAAAGTCAGCATTTTCAGTCTTCAAAGCCAGAGGGATAAAGCCAGGCTACTAGAATGAGATTTTAAACAGCAGGAAAAACTCCATTGCTGTGATAGTCTGTGATAGTCAGTGGCAAAAATGTCTGCAGGGACAAGGTGGGCACTGGAGATCTTTGAGCCCTGCTTGCGAGGTGTTCCCTGGAGTCTCCCTTCTCACAGCCTCTGAAGGATGTAGCCTGAGGCTTGGAACTTTTGGCCATGTAATGTTACCATTATGCAGCTCACAGGGTCAGAAAGGCTGCCACCCTTTGCTGAGGAGCCCTGCCAGTATAGCCAAAGGGAAGGAACATGGCTATGTATCACTTCTGCCCTGCCCCTTAGCTCTGGTGAGGTCTAGTTCTGACTTCAGTATTATTTAAAGCTGTTTTAGGATTGCTTCATGTTACAGAATCAGTGCACTCTCCTTTTGCGCCTTTCTATCCTGTCCATTACTTATTTGTTAAGAGATTTAGCTTCAAGAGAGAAAATATAAGTGCCCAAGTAGTTTTTGTAGTAATACTACAGAGCTTTTTTCTAAGTGGCTTTCTTGAGAGTATGTACAAGTAGATAGAATGCTTTCAATTGATGTTAAGGTTGCTAAGGTAGACATGTGCAGGCAAAGAAACCCCAGAGGATCATGCTTTTTTTTTTATTTTTTTTTTTTCCATGCAGCCTTTATAAACAGTGTTTGGGAATAATGTATCAAATTCCACATACTATATGCTGCATTCTTAGCTCTACGTTCTTAATTTCTAGCAGCCAGGCTTGCATGCTTAGATTTCTGTTATGCTTCAGGAATGAGTTCTAGTTGTTACTAATATAATACAGATAACAAAATCAAACCAAATATTTAAAAGCATTAGCCCCCCAAATAATCTGGTAAACTTGTTCCTACACTCTCAGCCAGATAAAGCTAGGAGCCAGGCAAATTACTGTTAGTGTTTTTCCAAATGAGTACATTGTACCAGGTTCTTAAATCCTTCCTGTGACAGCTCAGTAAAAAGAGACTGAAAGCACAGCTGCCCTGCTGCCTGGCTCTGAAAACACTCGATCCCAGATTGAAACGGGAAAATGCAGAGCAGTGCTGCTTAGATCAAGTGCAGGAACAGGCATATGGGCTACACAGCTACTGAACTACTGTTTCCATCTTCACCTGGCTTATAAAACTCCGAGAAGGGGTCTGACTTTCCAAACAGGTCCTTTTTATCCAGTTTTCTGCGGGCCATGCTCAGAGTAATCACCCTGTTTTCAGAGAGCTCTTGGGCAGCTATTGTTATCATCCCTTTCCCAGTCAGGAAAGGAGAGAGACCATGGGCCATGGTATGTACCACATACATACTGGTTCAGACCTCCTTTAGCAAGGGAACGCCACTGCTGGTTTGCAACGCAGTTGAGTCCTTACTTGGTCTCAGTGTCTCCTTCCCCAGCAAAATGCATGGCAGAATTTCAAAAAATGGGACACTGAAGTGAGTATGTGTGTGACCTTGGGAATCTGCTTTGCTTTAGGCTGCATGACCTGTGGTACTGAACCCCACATACTTTGGGGTCTGGAGTCTTTTTGTCTTGGGGGTGTTGTTCAGTTCTTTGGCATTCATGAAGCTGGTGGGAAAGTAATAACCCTGCTTCCACCAAGCGTTTGAAGTGTCCAAGATAAAAAAGCCATGTGTGAGGGGCTGCTAACAAGCATCTGGACTGATAGAGATCACCCTCCGTTGCTGACTTAACAGCTGACATTCTGCAGACTGAAAGGAGATGACCAGTTTTGTGGGGAAGGAGGAGTACAAAACATGACCAAAGATGAAAAGGAACTTCAGAAGCACCTTAAGGACCCAGCTGAGATCTTATGAAATCCCTTTGTGCCAGGCTGTCTGCAAAATGCACAGTGCAAGAGAGCATCACGCAGAGAAGACTCTCTTCACGTGGGACGGGAAGGGAAAAGCAGGAAAAACAGCAGTTCCCTAATGTCTCACAGGAAATCAGCGTCATAAACAGAAACTGAATGCTAAGTCATAGTCTCTGCTGTTTTTCATGACCTGCACAGGTTGATGCTTTTTTCAAGATACTGTATTAGATAAGGGTGCAAAAATCCACTACAGGTGTCACTTTTGTTGTGAAAATATCAGCAGTTCAGTTAACCAGAAACGATGGCCCTGCTGCATGCTTTGGGGGGAGGCATTCCCTCCCTCCTGGAAAAAGTGCCTTTCAGAAGGATGGCTTAACAAAATGTCTGCCCGTCTGCAAAGTGGTTCGTGTCAGCCAAGTGTCAAGTGAGGAGAGGAGGTAGAGCCACAGTTTGAGAAGAGTTATGCCCATCCTCACAGCCCGTCAAAAATACTGGCCCCTTATATGGCAGGAAATCCAGTGCGAGCTGAAGTTGTCAGAGATGATTCAATTCTTGCTGAGTGCTCTTTGACTCTTCTCAGAGTCCCAGAATGAAGCTGAGGTCAGGGACTCAGTGACTGCTGGCTACTAGCCCTGCCACAGCTCTGGGAACAGCAGCCTGTACCCATCTAATGTGGATCTGTAGATCTCACCATAGGACTGGCTGACTGCTTGCCCCCAGGTGCTGAGACTCCCCATCTCCAGTGTCGGGGACTGAGATGAGGTACATGTAACTGCATTGGAAGGGAGGATGTGCCTTCTGTCCAGTAATGAATATTTCCCTTCCATGTACGCTCCTACATAGAATGGGCTGAATTATTTCACATTGAGCCAGAACATCTAAACCCATTGATGACATTTCAAGCAAGTGCAGCACTTGTCACATTAATGGCAAAAGCTCCACTACTTTTATGTGTCTCCCCTTTAAGGCTCAGGTTATCAGCTGTAACTCTACCTCTGATTATTTTTGGTAGAGTAGCTCTCACCCACCTTATATGCAAGTAATATGTTTGCTGTAGACATGGTGCTGCAGTCTAATCCTAGACCCATAATTTAAATATAGTAAGGAAAGGGCCAGCCACCTTCAGGGAAGCCTTGCTTGTTTATATCAGGAAAGTATTTGGCTCTGTAAAGACTGTTGTTTATCAAAATTTTGAAATTGCATATGATTATCTTAGATTAAAAAATAAATTATTTTGTAAGCATTTTCTTGGAATTGGTTCAGATATTCAAATTTTCATTGGTCAGTAATAAAATTCTGATAATTTAAATGTCTGCAGTAAATCAAGCTTTTTTTCAGAAGCTACAGTTCAGACATTGTAATTTTAAATAGTTGTAAATATACCCACAGTAACGACTGCAACACCAGTTCCTTATACATAGAAATTAGCCATGATGATCAATATTATTCTTTATTGCTTTTGAATTGATATCAATTTAGAAATTTATTAATATATACTGTTACAGCTCACTGATTCATAGATTTTACAGCTAAAAGGGGACGTTATACCAGTTTGTCTCATCTCTTGTACAGCAGTTTTATACGGTTTCCTTATAGTAGTCTGTTCAAATAAGTGAATCTCACACTTGGAACTTAGGACCTGTGTGTTCTGTTGTCTTTACCTGGCTGTTTTTAACAAGCCCCTTACAATTAGCCAACAATTCGTCACTCAGTGCTCCGACTAGCTCACAACAATATTTTTGCTTGCTATATTGACACAACTAAGACGATGATTCCTTGCATACCTTCCATCTAAACTCAGAGACAGGTGTATTTTGATCACAATATAATCTTGTTCAAGTCTAACATTTTTTTTCTTTAGGTGCTGACTTGGTTTGCATCAATGGCAAGACACTAACTGATTTCAGCAGAGCCAAAATTTAATCCTTGTTTGTATTAGGTTACCAATATTACTATCCATCTGCATTCCTGCAGTCAGGGCTTTTCGCTAACAAAGCCAGTGAAAGCATTCAAAGGCTGCGTGACTGCAGTTTATTGTTATCAACAAGTAACAGGGATTTTTCTTTCAAACTTGAGCTACACACAGAAGTTTGTTATGTCATGTGGACATAAAGCATCTTAGTTATAAGCTGGGGTTAGCCTGTTTAGTCAGAACAACTGGCTAAAGAATTATAAATAAATTAGACTAGCTCTTGGTATTGGAAGTATTTTGTCCTGTTACCACTGAGCTCAGACCCATTCATGAGTTCAGCCCCTGCTAATTTACTGTTTCCTTTTCCTGTTTGTAAGCAGGGCACATCTCATGGATGCAGGCTTGATTCTTCAGAACTTAGAACTTGACGTAGCATGGATTACTCCATCAACAACAACTATATAGCTCATATATGTGAAGATGGGCATTATCTGTGAATACTATCTGGAGGGGAGCCTTGGTTTGGAAATGGCTTCTTTGGGTGTCCCCCTCACTCTCATTTTTAATTATTGCAACAATTTATCAATTAGTTTCTCCATTATTTCATAGAGCTTCTTGTCATGTGTCACTAGACAAGATGTGGTGGCCACTAAATTTTCTGCAAGTTATAGCAGAAAAGAAAAGAGACCTGTTCTGTTCCCACCCTGCCTCCCAGAGCGGGTATTAGCTGCAGGGTCACTTTTATCTTGTGAAACTTTTTTTTACCTGATTAAATTTCCTTAGCGTAGCAAACCTATATGACTTTTGTAAACGTGATTGTAGTTTCCTTGAGGTTTTATGTAAAAATGTATTCAGAACTTACTCTGTCTCCACTGGAAAGAGTTGTCTGCAGAAGTCTGTGGTGCCCTTATAACACTGTAATCCCAGGCAGCTCAGGGAAATTGAAGGAGAATGTCAGGATGGAAAAGCGCAGCTAGTTCTATTAAATCCTATTAAAAAATCATATGAGGAAAAATGAGGTTTAAGCCAGGCTTGGGGAAGCCGTTTTAGAGAAAATTTGTTTTAAATAATCCTTATTTTTACCATTAAGACTACCTCTGTTTTGCTGCAGAGTTGCACTGTGAAAATTTTCAGGAAAGAATAAGAAAATAGTAAAATGATCTGAACTCTGAATTAGTGCCTTTATGGTTATAATTTCCTTTACTTCAGTTGAGTTTCCCTGGCAGAGCTGCAAGGAAAACTCTACCCCATTAAATAACAGAGTCCACAGTACTAAATACAAGCAGGTATAAGTTCTCTCTCTATTTGCAAGCAATCCCTAAATTTTGTTGTTGAACTCCTGGCTTTTTGTGAGTAAATATTTCTAGAAAAGACGGCATCTCACATAATTTTGTAGATTATGCTAAGGGTGCATACATACACTACCACCCCCACCCCCACCCCCAATAGATGTATATGTGGACACCTTTAAACATCTGTCTCGGGAGGTAACAGTGGAATTTGGTGCATTCATTCCTGATTACTCTGGGGCTCTGGAATTTCAGGATCTGACTCCTTCTAATAGGGAATCTCTAGCTGTGTCGTTTGAAATGGTGGTTTAAATAAAAAAAAAAAAGCAGCAGCAATACAGCACATCACAATAGCAAGTTAAATATAGACAAGGATTACAGAGCCATTGTTTTCACTTCTGCTAAATAAGACAGTACTCTTAAAATGGAACACCACTTGACCTTTCAAGTCTCATCAGTCTGTGATTGTATTTAACTGTGCGGGGAGGAAACATATTCCCCCTGGAACTGTCCCCTATTGATATGACGATCACTACTGCTGGGTCACACCATGCACAGCAGGCAGAAACCCAGTGCTCCAGAACACAAGAGGAATCTTGCAGCGCATGGAGGAGCTCTGTCCATGTCCCACAATGACACACGCTCTTTTTTCAACTTCTCTCAGCTTGTGCTCTCTGCTGGCCATCTCAAATCACCACCAGTGCTCAAACATTCAAAAATCACTTACTTTGAAGTGGAAATTCTTGATGTGCAAAGCAAGAAGCAGATCTGCATTGTGGACAAGGTGAGTGTGTTATTCCAGCATGCTGGGGACGTGCCTGGTTTACACGGTGCCAGTTCAGGGACTCTGTTTTTACTCTGTTGTGGTCTTACTCTGTAATGGAAATGCTTTCATTCTTTTCTCTGGGGGATACTCAGAACTTCTTGTTAGTTGCAATCCTTGGCTAATGTTGTCCAAGATTTTTACAAATAATCCCAAACTAGTTTCTTTTAGATCTCCTGGCTGCTCTGTGGATTCTAGATATGTCCTCAGGCTGTCTCTTGACACTCAGATTACAGTGTTTATTTCAGAGCATGATACTTAAACATCTGCTTCAGAATGGATATTAAGTTTTAATACATTTGTAAAGCTTAGCATCTCTGTGATCCTATAGGTTGTTGTTATCTAAATGTACTCAACTGCACCCTACTTACCAGACTGGGCAGGAACCTGACAATTTTTTAAAAGACCCTATTTTTTAAAAAAAAGGCCTTAGCTTAAAGAGGTGGCTTTTTTTTTTTTTTTTTTTTTTTTTTTTTTTGTAACGTGAACCACAAAAAAATAAACTACAGTCAAATTGTATAACTAGGACGAGAGGACTGGGTAGGAAGGAAGTTTACAATGCAGTAAACAACAACTGAAAAAATGCTTCATAAATATTTTCATCACAGTTTCTGTGATTCATTGTCCCTCAGCTGAAGAGCTGGTCTCTTGCGTGCCGTGAAAATGAGAATCCTAATCTATTTTGACTATATGATTTGTCAGTAATGTAGTAGAGTTTTGAGACTTACTGTTTCACTAGAAGAAAAAAATAAAAATAAAAATATAAAATAAAACCCTCTCTTATTCTCAACTGGCAACAGCTGGGATCACTGGTTAAGTTTGCTTCAAGTGTTTAATTTAATGCCTTTGAAATATGCAGGGTGGAATACTACCAGAATTCTAGTGTTCTTGATCATTTTAAGGGTGTTTTTGCAATTTGTATGCCTAGTTAAAGGTACATGTCTCACTTGTTCATTCTTAACCGGGCAAAATATTTTTTTTTGAGATTTTTTAAAATCTAGCCAAAGGGGAAACATGTACAAAATAGTCAAACAAATATGATGACTATTAACGCAGTTCTACTGAAAGTGTTTGCTGTATTTAATTTACTGAGTGACTTTTATGCAGTTATTAAAAAGGGTTATCTAAATACTATACTGAATAAGGTTTCAATCCAAAGAAAGATTGAGTCTTTTTTCCTATAGTGTCATTAAAAGAAATACATTAACAGAAACAGAATTAGGTGAAGAGCCACATTTCAGTAATCCTTCCATGATGTATGGAAGAACTGTGGTCTGCTAGGACAATAGCAGACCTGTGTTTTAATTTTAATCCTGAATTTTGATGAGCCTGAACATTTTCTACACCTTCTCCAAACATGGACTCTGCCCCTGTAGAGGTGGAAAGAGAGTTATGAGTGGTGATTGCAAAGTACTCTGTCTCTCTATAGGGATAAAATACACTCAGAGGAGCAGTAACAACTGTAAACTGAAACTGTTGGCTCAGAAATCTATGTTCAATTTACATGGCCATGGCCAGCAGTACAAACCTTTTTTTTTGGCACAGACTGCCTAAAGAATTGGGATTTTGAATGTGCATTCACCTGGCTAAATCCGTTAATTTGCTGTGATAATCCCTTCCTAAGGCAACCCTGAAAGTAGAGAAGGCGAGTTCCTTAATCCCATGAACACTTGTTCGTATTGGTGAACTTCATTTCTGTTGATTATTGGAGCAAACAAGCAACCATTTTACTGGACTAGACTATCTTCTGCTTAATCAGATATAATATTGATACAGACCCAACATAACACTTCTAATGCCTGTTTTCTATTTGAAAGATGATTACGATTAGCTTAATTTCTTGGGGTTGCATGTAATTATTACCTGTCAGAATTTATAATAGGAGAGAATAGGAACCACAGATTTTTAAATGCATGTATTTACACTTTTACTTCATATTGTTAGTAGTTCACATTATTATGATTTAGCAACTGCGTTTGTAATACTCACAGATTAATAAATCTAAAGGGACAAGCTCTATTGTAATGGCAGAGAGAAGACCCCTTTCTTTCTCCACCTAATAGAAACCCAGGCAGAGTGATTAGATGATTAATACTATGTGGTTAAATACCAGTCACTGCTTCCAGAGGTTTAGTTTCTGTGAGACACTTGCACATGCATATGAATCCTATTCAGATTAGTGGGAGCTTTGTAAAGTCTGCAAAATAATTCTACATCTAACTAGTTTCAGTACTTAGAAAAAAAAGATATCTTGTACTCAATGCGGTGTCAGGGATTTAGAAGAGGTGTGTTTGGCTGTGTGATTTCGAGCAATCGATTGAAATCAATAGGCTTTGGATCCAGCATAAGTAACAGTGAATTAATTCTCCATCTGTAAAATAAAATAACGTTATTTCCTTTGGCTTTCTTACCCATCTTATACTTTGGGGAAGGATCAATCACATATTAAGTGAACTGAGTGGTTACTAGAAGGTCTTGATCGTCTTTAAGACTGGCTTAGAGAAACAGAATAAATACATATTTACCTGGTTTTTAAGCCTGTAAGATACATTCACATCATGCTGCAGGCTTTTACACAGTCAGGAAAGGCAGAAAAAAATATTGAAAGAAAGTAGAAGAGGAAAACCCCAGACATTTTGTCTATAGTCATCCCCTCCAGGAGCTGGGTCTTGAAGAAAAATACATAATCTTGCAAAACTTGAAGTAAATTCACAAGAGTCAGGAACACTAGCAGTTCATTTTGCACATGCGTACTTTGAACATAATATTCTTTATAGGAGTGTAATTTCTTTTATTGAATATTGACAACTTGCCCCAGGGACTTCCCCTACTATGGATATGACATTACTGCCAGTAGTTTGGTGTACACGAGCTTTTCCAGTGAGTTACTTAAAGAATTTAAAAGAGAAATAATAATGTGAGATCTTTTTCCCCGGATTTACTCTTGGTACAGAAATTAATTCTGAGGTGAGAAGTCATGGAGAAGAGGCCTCAGATTTTAGGGGTGGGGAGAGAGGGAAGGAAACACAGACCTGTCTCAAAATTGTTTTCCAGTTATTCCACAAAATGTCCTCAAACTACTTCTAACAAAACAGCAGGCACCAGTGATTTACAGAAAAATGGGGGCTACCTTGGACATCTGGAAAAAGGCTTCAAAAGGGAGCTGGCAGGGAAAACTAATTTAAACCTAGGCTATAACCCCATCCGTCTGTCACTAAAAGCAATATATAAATGCTCAGATACCCTGGGACTGTACTCACATGACCAGAGGTATCCACAGTCTGATGTGATGGCAGCAGGGGAACAAAAGCCAGTGACGTTTTGAGGAGATGTATGGGTGACCTCCCGCTCTGCGCACTGCCCACGAGAGGGCAAGGGTCCAGGCGTGTGGGTCAGCTTGAATGAGAGTCCTGGGTCTGTCTTCCTTCCTTCCTTCCTTCCTTCCTTCCTTCCTTCCTTCCTCCCTCCTTCCTTCCCTCCCTCCCTTCCCTCCTTCCCTCCCTCCCTCCTTCCTTCCCTCCTTGCTCCCTCCCTCCTTCCTTCCCTCCCTCTCTTCCCTCCTTCCCTCCCTCCCTTCCCTCCTTCCTTCTCCCTCCTTCCCTCCCTCCCTCCTCCCTCCTTCCCTCCCTCTCTTCCCTCCTCCCTCCCTCCCTCCTTCCCTCCCTCCCTCCCTCTCTCCTCCCTTCCCTGCTCCCCAGGGAGGCAGGCCAGTGTCCTCACGCACAACATGGCTTGGCTGCAGCAGAGCATCTTGCCTGACCCGAGATCCCTCTACAGCTGGGGCAGGATTTCGTAGAACAGAAAGGTGTTTACACAAGCAGGCAAAGGCCCTGCAAAGCTGGTGGCTGAAAGTCACAATTAGGCAACCTTAGCCAGGAAATTCAGCCCATATTTTGACAGTCAGTCGGGGTTGATAAATAAAGTTTGGGCATCTTGTGAGTGAATCTTCAGTCTCTTCAACATGCAAATCAAGACTGATTTTTTTTAAGGTGTTCTGTAGTTGAAACATGAGTCACACAGGTTTCTTGCTCAGGGAGTGAAAGAAGTATTCAGCAAGGAATAAATCTCTTCTTTGGCCAGTGTAAAACAGCAGGTGAGCCTAGGTGATCACAAGTCCCTTTTTTCCTCACAATTTATTAATTTCTGTGGACGAAATTCCTTCCTGTCTGTAAAGAGGAGAGGACATGTAATTAGTGATTTAGTTTTAGAAATATTTTCAGGGGAAAAAGTCCCCAAAAGTCTAAGGATTCTGGCTCCTATATTACTTCCAAAAAGCTACGCAAAACAACACAACATGCAAAATTCATCATGTCTTAAAAATGAAAGAAAATAATTCCTGTTTGCATTTTTTAACAAATAATCCACATTTCTCATCGTCAGCCACAACTTATGAAAAATACATAGGTACTCAAAAACTGTTTTACTTGTACATTATTCCAAAAGCCTGATGTAGGTTAGTTTTAAAGTTATCGATGTGCAGTGATTTGATTTATAAATGCTGTTAAGGCAACTCATAACTGTTTCTGTTATAGCATTCATTGTATAATATTTTTTTTCTTCAAATTAACTTGTAGTAAAATGTATTTTCCCACAAACATAATGCAATGCCATTAATTTTGCATGAGTTGCTTTTAAGGCAGAAAGTGTTACACAATACAGTTTTTACAGAATAAATCACCTTTGGGGAAACCAGCAGAGAAAGCTTTTTCCCCACTGAAAGCCTCAGAGCTCAGTAGTTTCGTGCTATATGATTTTGCAAGTCAGCTATAAGCAGAGGTGCAAACTCAGGTTTTGGCTGCTATGCAATGTCCCTCCCTTGCAGAGAACTTCTTAAGGCCTACAGAAGAGAGCTTGCTTCTTAAGGCATGCAGGAAGAGCCTCTTTTCTTGGTGTGCTGCAAAGATGATGGAAGCTACTTTCCTACTGTTCCTTAAACCAGCACTCCCTGCACCCAGTGCCCTCTCCCACTGAAATCTCTTTGGAAAACCCAGTTACTGATAGTTAAATGTTTGTGGTTAACGATATATACTGTAGGAACACTTAACTGTATTTTTGTGAGTGTAGACATACCATGCAATGCCGACAATGAAAATCACGTGAACATTGTTATTTTTCTTAAATTAAAGGACTCTTGCATAGGGCTTGTCCTTTTGTTACACAGTTTTGTTGTGCCCAGCATAACACAAGTCTATGCATCAATCCAGTCACTTACATCATAGAATCTTTTAGGTTGCAAAAGACTTTTAAGATCATCAAGTCCAACCACTAACCCAGGACTGGCAAGTCCATAGCTAAACCATGTCCCTAAGCACTGCATCTATGTGTTTTTAAACGCTTTCAGTGATGGCAATTCCACCACCTCCCTGGGCAGCCTACACAACTCTTCTTGCTGTTAAATATTGCACAGTATATGTATTATTACTAAAAGATGAATTAGGGCTTATTCTGATTACTCTGAAAGGCTTGCCTGTCTCTGAAGGACTTCACAAGCATTTTTGTTTGTAAAGCACCTAAAACAATAGTGTCCTTTTATCTGCACACTATGGCTTAACAATACAATGGATTTATACTGGCACAACAGCAAAACCAGATACATGCAGAAATGGTACCTCCAGTATCAGAAATCTATTACTTCTGCCTGCGGGTTGCAGCTCTGTCACAGAAAGTGAGCAGCCAAGAACTGTCATCACCAGTTCTCTTTTGCATAGTCATCTCTAGCAAATAAAAATAACTTCTCACATCATGACTTGGAGGTTAGAGATACCACATTCATTTTAGGTAAGCAAATGCAATCATTAAATAGGCAATGAAACTCTGAAAAGGAACTCTTTGCAGTACCAGGACATTGTCTTTAACATCAGGCTCTCCTCATTTGCTTCATTCTAGGGAAGTATAGTAAAGAAGTCCTTTCCCAGGAAAGAAGATTAATATTTTCATCACCTTGTGTAGTGATGTATTTATAGTATATATTTTTTCCCCTAAACCTTGCCATTGTAGTATTTCACGTCACAGGACTCTATATTCTTTCTTGTAGAGAATAAGTAAAACCTGTGCGTTTCCACAGCAGCCTCATGTCTTGCATAGGATTTTTAAGATTATCATCTTTCTCATTCAAGCATTCTATCATTACAGATGTCCTGCTTCTGGTGCCAAAAATGCCCAGAGGGATTGAATAACTAGCTATGTCGGAAGAGGGGGCTTCCATGGCAAGACCACATGCTGATGCTGAGTCCCACAAACTATGGATTCCCACAGCAATACGGATGAAGGAACCCAGACAAAAAACTGGCTGGACATAGGCTCATTGCTGTGGAAGTCCTCTTTTATACTTCCTTTTGGAAGGAGGATTTCATGGTGTCTTGTGTCATTACTATATGTTTTCACAGCATCCAGCACAATGGGGATCTGGTCCCTGCTGGGAGGCATGATGAGTAAATACATTACATTTACAAACATATTACAAAGTCTATACATTTTCTTGCCCATAAGAATTGAATCTTACACCTACCCCCTGGTGCTGGAGGTGATGACAGTAGTATTTTCTTCCTCAGTTATTAGTTACAGTTGGCAAAGTAGGTAAACATATTCAAATTCCGTTGAAGCAATGCACTACACTCATTTCTTACTGCTCTACTAGAAATTCACATAATTTTAATGTCAATATAGTTTCAAACGAAAAGAGGCAACTAGACATATTAATTTCTGCTTGCTCTTTGCTGTCACTTTTCTTGTTTCAATAGGGCTTTTAAAATAGAATACCTGGAGAAATGGCCTTTGATTTATCTGGAAGAGAGAGACTGGGGAGGGGAGAAGCTGGTAACTTTAGGGCATTTAGCATTTGTAAAGGGATAATTTAAAGAATTACAGAAGCTACTACAAAAGACTAATGCTCCAGCTGATACTAATTTTCAGAGTAGTGTAGTGCCTTTAAATGACATGTTTTATACATCTTTTATTTTAGATAGAAAAGTCTAAGCCTAGGGAGAAGAAAGAAAGGGTGAAATATAATAAATGATCCAAAAAATTAAACCTGATTCAAAGTTCAGCAAAACCAAGAGAATGAATTCTTGAGACACCAGTGGTTTTCTAGCTCTTCATGAGCATAAGCCATTCTGGCCAAAAGGAAAAGCTATGCTACCTAAAGCAATGAATATTGCCAAAAGTGTATCATCTCTAGAGACAGATTCCCAGCCAGTGTGAAAATGTTCTCTTTCCCCAAAAAACTTTACAACATTTTACCCCAGCTGTACATTTGCCTTATTGTATCAAAGGTAATTCACAGATTATTGCAAATTATGAATGTACTAGAGCTGTAGGTGTTTTGTTAGTCTAATAGTTAATCAGCACAACCCACGATGGAAATTTAGGTGTATAATGGCATCTCATATAGGCATTATTGTAGCATTAAAATGCTCCTGCTCATGATTTATTGGTCCATCAGAACATGCTTGAGGTTCTTTCTTAAATCAGACCTGTGATTTTTCACAAAATACCTGAGCCATGTAGTAATGGATCTATAAATATCTAGCAGTATATATGAATGCTATTGCTATAATATATCTGTCTATGTTTAAAAAAACCTGGATTTTTAAAAGTCCTTAAAATGCAAGCTTTCCTTTTTTAATTTATACAGCTCTTGTGCTCCAAGAGAAGTGGCAGTCAGAGAATCTGTACCAGAAGTACAGCAAGCATCTTCATTGCACTTGGTGTTGTGAAAAGTACTTAGTTTTCTAACTGACCTGATGATCTTTAATTGTTCTCATATGTGACCCTGATTTCCCATTCCTTCCTGCTTCCCCTCATGGACCACAGGGTGCTTGCCTTCTCTCCATCTTTCCCTGCCTGCTCTCCCCAACAGAACTTTGGACATACTGGCCAAATTTAAATACAACTGTGAAAAAAAAAAAAAGAAAAGAAAAAAAAAGGCTCAAAAGATTACTTAGTTCCTGCTTGTCTAATGAAGCTGGCGGCTGGGGAGTGCAGTATTTGTGAGCAGGGAGCCCGGGCAGAGCTCAGCCTTCACCCCTGCTCTACACCAGTAGCCAGCTCAACATGCACATTCCAACTGGGCGATCAGCAAGTGCGTGGCAGCAAAACAGCCCCAGTTTCTTGCCCAGTGGAAATGTCATAGGAGACAGGGAAGGGATATAGGGCAGCTGGAAAAGGCTTGGAAGTCCTTTATTAGTAGAAATTAAGGCTTTATTAGTCCTGCTACTCATAGAACCATTTGTTTTGCCAGTACGTGGTTTCCTATGAATTTTCTTCTGAGTTGCCTGACCTCACTCTTGCTTTCTGTTTTCATACAGTCCCCCAAATAGTCTGTGACCATTCCATGGTAAATATGGGTTGAGTTTCTTTGGGTGCACTGCTTGATTTTAAATGTTAGTAGTCTGCATAGGTATAAAAAGCAAACATAAATCTCTACAGCCATTTGATAGAAAAGGGAAGACAAATTTAGAGAGATTTCACAGCTAAGCTACTTAATCCATGCTAGGACTGGCAATCAAAATCCAAACAAAACCCTAAGCCTCATTTTATTCCTGAAAAGAATTGGTCAAAATTAGGTTTGAGCTTTTTTTTGTTTATTTTTGTTAAGTGTCTATCCCAAATGCTGTTTTCTTTGCAAATTACAGTGAAAAAAAAAAAAAGAGTCTTGAATTTGTGATGAGGTAGAATTTGGGAAAGATCGTATTACAAATTAATTTTGAATATTTCAATATATTATGACACAATAAGTATTTCAAGTACAATTTATTTTACAATTTAATAGTGTATTTATTTGAATGTTATTTCCTGTTGGGTTATTTTCCATGGCATGAGAAGCATAAGTTATATTATTTTACACTATCATGATTGATGTGTCATAAAATAATGCAAAAGTAATGAAAGTTCCATACCGATGAGGAATAAAAAGAAATGAAAATGACAAAACAAAATGAATTTTTAGCATGTTCCTGAAGCAGGATTTTTTTTTTTTACAAAAACATTTTCTATTTAATTTTCAAAATTTGAAGTCAATACAAATTTACACATCCAGAGTTGTGCCAGAACAATTCCAGTTCCCCAGCAGAAGTGTTGTGACAGAGGCTTCCAGACTGGTACTGTTAAGCTCTCAAAGGTGTATACAGCAACCTTACTCAGCTACTTACCTAACAAAAGGCTGAAAGGCATGGAGATGCACCAATTCTAGTCAGATTTGCTCAGAAATAGGTGAACATGGTGAATTCAGTAAACTGAGGGATAGCCTGCATGCCTTCTGTTTGCTGGTGGATTGCATTCTCTTTACTTCCACTCTCATCTTTATAAAAGGGAGAAAAAGCTGTTTCTGGTGTCTGACACTTTTTCAGAAAATTTCTTCTAAAGGGAGAGTATTTTTTTTTAATGTAAATACACAGCTAGCAGTGCAAAACCAATATAACATGTTTAGAGACAAACTTGGCTAGTGTAAATTGACATGACTGCACCGGGCAAGCATGTGTTTATGTGTATTCTTAGATAATTTGACCCATAATTACTGGAAATATTAGTCAGTTGGATTATTTCATATGCCAGAATTCATCTAGGAGATTGCTAAGTGATACAGCCCTCTCTACTCACGTATACTGGAACTGACCTGAGGTAAAACCATAGTTCTGAATATCTCCAGTTTCTGGAAAGACTGGCTTTAGATCAGAGCTAGCTGTTGGTAGGCAGTTCACTGCAGTTTACCAAGTGAAATATTACATTCTGTATAAAGCCTTTGTGTAGTTGCTGACAACACTTATCTATATGTAGTTATTTCTATGTTATTACCATGGTGAGCTCATCCATTTATATCTCGTTAGACATGACCAGCACACTGGTTTACCAAGCTAACAAGAGAGCAGTATGGGACACACTGAGAGAAGCTACAGTAAAACAGTACCCAGTTTTTAATATTGTCTTTGAAAATTCACAATAAGAAAAACTAATCTGATCTAGAAGCCAAATTCATAAAATATGGAGATCGATTTGAACAGGTGTTTCCCTGATAAACTTTCTGTGAAATTCTGTTTCTAATAATACAGCATGGTCTCAAAGTAAGGACAGGGTGCAAAAACATTAATGATGAAGTATTTCTTTAGTGCTGAATTTGGAAATTACCTGGCTTTCTCATTAGCTGGTTAACTGTTTTGGGGTCAGATCCTTGGCTGCAATAATCTGATGTCACGCTTTTGAACAACTTTACCCTGGCTGAAGATGGGGCTGTCTGTGATTAATGAGCAGCTGGAGTGGCAGAATTTCTGAATTTCTGCAATTATGGAAAATTACTGCCCGTGGGAAAGTAGGTGACTCAGCAGTGCAGTGGTACTGACTTGTCCCAAAGAGAAAAAACATTCAAAGGGAAATGTTGAATGAAAGATCACGTATTTGCTAAAATTCTATTATTCAAATTCTTATTGATATTCTGCTAACCTTTAACCTCTAAAAAATGCTTTAGTGGAAGAACTGTGTGATGCAATTACATACAGATCACCAGATGTGTTATAATTCCTTGAGTTATAAATGTGAAAGAGGTACAAAAGTGGATAACTATCTGATTAGCTTGCACTTACAAAAGGCAGTATTAAGTTCCCATAATGTCTTCCACTTATGCTATGACTCAAGGAAAAGCACTAAGTTACTAATACAGTATTTTAAATCTTAAAAAGAAATGTGATGCTTTGTGCGTTGCTGCATAAAGGAAGGACAGAACTGGAATGGATGACCCAGAAGGTTCTTCCGCTTTTGAATTCCTGAAAAATGAAAAGTTGCCTCAAATGGAAAAGTAAAAGTATTTTGGCTGTGAAGGTATAGGAAAAACAGGATTTGAAGTTTTTAAGTTGTCCTTTTCTGAATGAAAAGTGTAATGAATACAACCCACACCTGTAAAATCTGCATTTCTTCATAACATTTTTTGTGAAGAAAAAGTAGTCTTGAACCTTACACATGATAGCAACTTACTAGAAAGTTAACTATATTTAAAATCTGGTGTTAAACTGCAAGTCTAAGAAGCTGGAGGGAAAACTGGCTTGACCATCACACATGGAAGGTATTGTGCCAATCGAGAGCTGTTTTTACAATGAAATCTGTCTTGTTTTAAATAAACTAAGGGTGGTCTTTCACTGTTTTCCCTTTGAAAAGTGCTGAAATAGAGGAAAAGGAAGGTTATAACACTTCAGAAATACTTTAAAAGAATAAAAGGCGAGTAAGACTAATAATTGCAGTGAAATGTTCCAGGGTGGTTTATTCAGTTAGCACAAAGGGTAATAAGAGCAGATGCTGTTCCAGTCCTTACAATTCTTTAGCTTGTATTGACGTACAATGAAAAGAACAAAAGATAATTAATGGTCTATGAAGAGGACACTCTTAGTAGTAAGCTCATGTCTCAGCATCCATCTTCGCGTTGATCAATATTAGAAACTATAACTTCAACAGTTGTTTTATGAGGCCTTTAAAAAAAAGGACACAGAATTATCAAGATCATAAAAAAATGTATTTCATTCTTTTGTGACTATAGCCTCATTATTCTGCCTGCGAAAGGACACTGCAATTCTTCTATGTCATAGCCCATCCTGAAGGGGAAGGTATTTGTGTTATTTTTCAACTTGCCGTCTGTGTAGTTTGTCTCAAGTGCAAGGGTCCTTCTTTAAGCCAGCTGGCCCATAAAACAAATGCCTCCCTGCCCTCCTGGCTGGCTGTGTGCTCCAGGCGTTCCCTGGGCACACGCAGCCTGGGCAGTGTGGTGCCATGCAGCGCTGCCAGACTGCAGCCAACAACCAAGTACATGCCCTGCCTGGGACTGAGCTGGCAGGACTTAAACCAGCTCTAGCCTAAAGCAGCTTGGATGCGCTCGGGCACAGCAGTGCTCTTGCTAACAAGCTCTGCCTCTCTCATAGGTGTCATACAGAGCACATTCCCCTCCCCCCTCCCACCCCCCAGCTGCAGCTACAGGGTTCAAGCACCAGCTTTGGAGGTAGGGGAGATGGTATGTGGTGGTTCACATCACACCGCGTGGATATGCTCACGGTTTCCTCTGCCACAGCAGGCCATCGTAAGCACAGATCCTGGCAGGCACTTCGTAACTCTTAAACACCTAAGGCATGTGAATAGTTCTGTAGGTAGACCTAAAACACAAGCTTAAACTATTTTTTCCATACCTAAAGTCAGGTGATACAAATCCAACGGTTGGCATAGCAGGATTTGGAGGGGAGAAAGCACTAAAAGCCTCAGAACGATAAATGGGAGAGGGATGTAGAAGTAGAGCTGCTGAGAAGGGCTGGACTAGAAATTTTGCACTGATTGAAAGCAACGCTGCCTTGAAGTTGACATACAGATCATAGAATCATTTAGGGTGGGAAAGACCTTCAAGATGATCAAGTCCAACCGTTTCTCAGAAGTGCAAGATATGGAGACCATGAGTTCTGTTTTGAGCTAGTTCTGCTCTGTGACTGTGCTAAGCTTAACAGTCTTTCAGCTTCCCTTGACTTCATCAGATGATCAGCTCTCCAGAGCATGGGTTGGCCCTGGCTACTCTTTCCCAGAACCCAGCATGATAAGATGCTGACCTCTTGTAGGGATGCAGGCCCTGCAGAAATGTGGCTTATACTGTATTTAGACAGGCAGATCATCCTCCATCACATCGGAAAAGATCATCCCATCCTTGAGCTGGCAATGCCAGCTCTGAAAACCCGTACACTTGCCCTGTGCTAGGACACATGAAAGATTTCGATCTGCTGTCATGTGTGCTGTAAAGTCGTTGCCAGCTAACAGCACTTGCATCCATATCTGATGGATTCTGGGCTCCAGACCTCACAGGTGTAAGAAAGCAATTTCAGATATTTTCAGAGTTTTTGAAAACACAAAAAAACCCCTATCCGCCATATTCATGTCCACAGTGGTTGTACGCATTACAAGAAAAGACTCTTGCAGGCTATGGGAGATGTGCTGTTCTACTGGATGTTGCATAGAATGGCTTAAGTGCAATGAATACAGATAAAATGTTTTATTTTCTTTTTGAACTGAGAAAGATGAGATGGGTCCTTCTATTGTTCCCTGTAGCTAGGAAGGAAAGGGGCACAGCTGGCATCAGGAACTGCGAGGGCTATGTCCCTTTCCTGGCCTGGTACAGTTCAACACGGTTTGAGTGCAACAGAGACCTTGATGATGTTGGGGAAGGGGAAAGGGTACATCCTTGGTTTCAGGGAGTCCAGTCCCATCGCACTGGAATTGGCATCGCTTAGCAGGCACATCAGAGAGACAAGTCAGGGTTTAAGTAGAGATTCACTTACAGCACTTTTTGCAAATAGGGACTTTGCCAGTGCCCAGTAAAACACTCTGTAACTGTGGAAAAGAAAGTGTTCTCATCTAAACCCAAAGAAAAAGCTAGAAAAATCTGAACTTTACATACCATTTAGCACAGATATAATTTTACAGCTTTAGATTATTGAAATCTGTACTGAGCTCTCTGTCTGTTCATATTATTGCTAGAAACAAGTTGACTAACTCCTAAGCATTAGTGGCATGTATATTGTATATTTCTGTGGGGTGTCAGATTGTATAAGAGGAAAACTTTTCTTTCTATACTGATTTGTTGTCTTTGAGTCAACAGTTTTATTTTCTTGAATCAGTATTTCTCCAAACTCGGCCTTTTCAGTGAAACAGCAGGTGCTGACTGATCTCTACTAGCAGAATTTCTTGTGTTCTTCTCTATGATTTTTTTGTATGGTTATTGTCAAAATTCAGTAATATCACTAATAAGTAAAATAGATAAATATCACTAATAACATTTGGAAGAAGTGGGGCTACAGTCTAAAGATGGTGCCAGGTTCCAAGCAAGGCTCAGTAAGTCAATTAACTTAAGTGTAGAGTCCTAACTAATGCAATGAAACAGCAACTGGATTGCCCAGCAAACCCCATATAAATCTTTGGGTGGGAAGAGACAGACAAACTTCTGCAGAGCAGAACCTGTGTAACTGCCAAGGAGGCTACATCAGGAAACTGCCACATTCTGGTTAGACTGAGAGAACCTGGAGATGGGGTAAAAAAGACAATGGATGCCCAGCCAGGCAAAATGGTGCCATGGCTGTTTGTCTACCTCAACCCAAAGAAATTCTGCTGCTCCTCAAGATTTTGCTGTATGTCACCACCACTTCACACTGGTATTAGCCTATGCTGCACAGGTCCCTAAAGTCTCCAGGGAAGGTGGTTTTCTGCATTCTGCTGACTGCAGCGATGAGGTATCTCGCTAGAGCTGAAGCAGATACCCATAGTAAAGACACAGTTTAATTTAATTCTTAGTCTCTGTGCTTAAATGAACAATACAGAATCAGTGTCAGCTGCAAGGGGACGGTCTTGTTAACACCAGACCCTCATTTCTTGCCACCTCAATCTCAAGCTCAATGTACTACTTCCTGAAGGGTTCCATTGCTTTTCCTTGTAAAAGCAAGGTACTTCTAAGTTTTTGCTGTAGTAAATTCTGTCTTTGTACAGAGTGTATTAAGAAATCAATATACATAATAAAATAGAGCCTAAAAGGCCTCCAGACTACCATCTAACACTGCGACACTTGAATTGCTTCAGTGCACATAAGCAACAGCGTACAGAAGGAAACTAATTCCAGGCAGAAAGGACAGAACATGCCATCTTTGCTACTGGCCCCTCAAGAAGATGCTTTCCTGTCTGTAACAGACATGCACCAGCATGCTTCAACCTAACTTTAAAGCTAACCCTTCAAGTTTTCCCACTGGTTTGATCTTGAAGGCAGTTATTGCTTCAAGCAGCACAAGCAGCTTTCCCTCGAATCCTGGGATTATACCCTTCCACTGGCCAAACAGAGGTGGTCCAGGTAATGTATAAATCAAATGTGGACAACCCTTAATAACATATCAACATCTGAAAGCAAATTTTCTGATTTGCTTTATTCTTGCCTAAGGAACTTGCAGACAAATGGAATAATCTCTTCATTAGAGGAGGCCAGAAGGGATCCAAGAGTGAAGATGACAAAAACATTAATCTGCATGCATTTTGTTTTCTTTTCCAGGTACCTCCATCATCCACCCTTCTCGATGTGAAACACAAATTTCACAAAGCATGTAAGTACTATGGCTAGCAGACTAGAGGCATGGTTAGAGGCCTTTCAGCTTGGAGAGACTGCCAAATTTATTTTTCATGAAATCTCACACAAAAGCTGAGACTGGCTTGACAGCTCCAGTGCTAAATAAGAGCAGTGTTTGGACTAAGGTTCTACTGTAGCTATAGCAGACGTGAGAGCCTGGAAGAAGACTGCATAATTTATCACTGCCAGCCCATGAGGGGCAATACTTTACTGCTTTTTTTAGCATTACACATTGTCAATTGAAGACCACAACCGCATTTGCCCTCATAGTGTTACATTAGATAAGTTTCAATAACATTAGACTCCTGCAAGCTGGCCATAAACAGACCATGCAGACCAAACAACTACTCTAGTGGGGAACTCGAGCACAGATGACTAAATGACTTATCTGGGCTTGTGCAGGCAATCTGAGAGACTTCTCAACTGACTCAGCCACGTCCAGTTCCTTAAAGGTTAGGGCAACCTCCCTTTCTTCTAGCACCACTTTTTTTTATTTTTCATATCCCAGGGAGGGGGGTGGTGTGGTAGGGAAATAGCAGGGGAGAGGGCAATTTTTCACACGTACAGACTGTATATATGGACCTTGTACCTGAGAAGAAATAAGAGCAATCACACTCCAAAAAATCCCTCTTTTCTCCCTGCCAGAGAACAGAACAGTTTTGCTGGATACTTCCTTTCTGCCACCTCCTAGCCACATGCCTCCAGCTCTTACTAGAGGGAGGTGGTTGGAAAGGTGGGGGAAAGAGCAATGAAAGCAGCTAAATGCCAAAATCTGATGGCATTTACCTCTATCCACTGAATTTCTGCTCAGGATTTGGGGGAGTGAGGCCAAATATACCTGAAACCTCCAGAATATACATGTGCGTATAGTGTGCCTTGAGTTCTGAAATGCTAAAATGCTGCTGTATCTGTGTTTGTAGGGGTCCTAACTGTGCCACCCTTGCTCCTAGACTGAAAGATGTTTCTCCTAGCCCTGCCTGTGGGAAGTAATATGCTACTTGTGATGAGGACTGTTAACCCCAAGTGTCACCCACGTTTGAGATGTGTGGGTCTGTGCAAGGCCTATTAACTTGAACTAAACTTCTTAGAACTGCAGTTATTTAGTTGAGCAGAAGGTGCAACAAGAATTGAGGGTTAGAAGTGAAGGCCAGAGGAACTCAAATTAGGAACATGTTATTTGGTTCCAAGAGGCAGGATGGTTTACTGTTGGAGTAAGCATCTTAGATGATGGGCTTTCATTATTTAAAAAAAAAAAAAAAGAAAAAAGAAAAAAGAAAAAAAAGAGAGTATATTCAACCAAAGGCTGGATGTCTTCTAAAAAAAAAAAAAAAAAGACAAGGTTTAGTCAGACATTAATACTCAGACTTCAGAGTAGGATAAGTAGAAGAAATGTTATGCTTCCTCTCTATCCACAGAATTTTATAAAACACTAAAGCTGAAGGATTCTGTGGTTGCACAAAGGTTCAGTTGATGAAGCAAAAGGCTGTTGACCTGACTGCTCTAAAAACACTTGTTTTCACTCCCTTTAAGGACTTGCAAAATGCAAAATGGTAAAAGTTCAGAAAACCCACAGCTGAATATGAAAAGACTGAACGTGTAAGCTTTAATATTTCAATAAGAGGATGTCCTCCCATCAGTTTGTGAAATGCAGTGCATTTCTGCCTAGACTCTCTCTAAGTCAATTGAAACTGGATTTATATATTGATGCAGCTTAAATAGTTGAAGATCACTGGGGCAAACGTTTATGCCAATTTCACTGTAATGAGGTTTGTAATGGATTTGGGCTAAAATGGTGCAAGTATGTGTGTAAGCCATTTTAGTGGCATCTGTTTTCATATTTAGAGGTAGCTTATTCCTCAGATACTCTCAGTGATGTGAGCATAAAGGAAGACAGCAAGCAATACAGCAAAGCACGATGTGAATTGTGAACTGAAACTCTGACAGTGCAGCGTTCTACAGCACATGGAAGGGCTGGCATGTGCCTTCAATGCTTTTTCAGTTCTCAAGTTTTTATGTCAAATCCTCCCATTCCTGGGAGTACACTATATCAGTGTCCTGTATCCTCTCTTCCCATTCCAGCTCATTGCTTTGATCTCTCTTTTCCAGTTCAGCCTGGATGTTGCTGTCTCATGAGGTTCCCCCCTCCTCCTCCTTTCCCACTTACAAAGAACAAACCTTCCCTTTTTTCTCTTCATATAATTTGGCATATGACAGCTAATAGAATACAGTTCCTTCAGGCCGGAACTGAGAAGGGGCTGAAGCTGATCTGTGGATGCTTTTGGTTAGCATGCTATTTTGTAGTAGCTCATGCATTCATTTCTTTCATTTTGTGAGTGCCAGACTCACATGTTCCCCTATAATGTCTTGCTAAAACACACTCCTACGCACACCCCTTTACAGTCTCTCTGTCTTCATACATTCTCCTTTGATCGCCCATGCAATTAAGCTTTCTCCTCAGCTGGTATCTTGTCAGCCCTTCAGTGAGAGGAACCCCTGTGCAGCAATTTCAAGGCATCATCCCTGTCACTGATCAGTTTTTGCTGCCTGATTCAAGACAGGAGGAAAAAGACTAAATTATGAATTGCAGCACAGGAGGCTGTTAATTGTTAAAACAAAAGAAATGGGATGCAAGTGACACATAACATGTTCTTGCTAAGTAGTTCCTAAGTCAGTCAAACATTAGTTTGGATCTTTATTTATACAAAAGGCAGAATATGGACTTGGAAGTCCAGGAACAAATACTGAAATACTCCTCGGCCCTCACTTCAGCAAAATTGTCTCCACTGAAACAACCCCAGCAAAGCCCAATCCTGTTCTTTCTGTGTCCCTGAGTTCAGGGGGGTAATTCCAGTATTATCATTGGAGATTCGGGGATTTATGAGCTCTTACTGGTGAATAACAATTTAAGATAAACTGCCATTTCCATGAAAATTCAAAGGCTTTCTCTAGACTGAAGGCAGCTGTTTTGAATCAGCCCCTGACCACTGTATCCACTGCCCCTGACAGGGACCAGAGACACCAGCCAGGGTCAGCACAGAACAGCAGTTTCCCTGTTGCAGCCTTCTAGCCATCAGCTCTAGGGGCTTTCTGTAGCAGATGTTAGATCCAGGCTGCCACGCTTAATAGCAAACATCACACCTGCCCACCATGAATCTGTCTAATCCTCTTTAAAACTACTCACAGTTTTGACCTCAGCAAAACCCTCTAGGAAGGAGTTCTACAATATAAGGATGTTGTGGACAAATGTCTACGCTTCTGCTGCTTGATACTTTCTGCCTGAAATTGAGTGGCAGCTGAGTGCCTGGGTCTTACTGGCCATCACACTGTATTATCTAAGGTATGGTCAAAGAAGCCTCAATCAAATTGGTGCTATGCACTAAGTGACTTTACCAAGCCAAAAACCTGTTTAAGAAGGAAGCCTCTTGTCCCATTTTCTCAGTTTCTTATAATGAGTTAGGTGCCTGGCATTTTCTTTATATATAAAGATTATATTTTCAATGGAGAAAAAAATACTTTGTAGGCTAAACTTTGCAAGCTCTTGCCCTTGGCAATAATTCTTCACCTTTAATTTATTTTTATCTTTGCAAAATGTATTGGACTGCTGGGGGAGGAAATCTTATAGATAGGAAATGAAAAACTGTAATAATAATGCTAATTCAAGTATCACATAACTAAAATAAAATACCTCTAGAACAGGTAATATAGTGGAGTCAGTGATCATTAAATATGTTCAAGGTTACTGCTCAAAAGTTGCTGAAAAAGCTCTTGAAAGAAGAGGGGGAAAAAGATCTCAGCAATACTGTAACAAACTCATGAATGCAGCCTCCTGCCCCAGGAGGCAGCACACCTAGAGCTACCCTTTGAAGTCAGAAGAGTGAACTTGGGGAGGCCAGAAATTGCCCCCTAGGTGGAAGAAACAGGCAAGGAAGGAAGGGCAGGTGGAAGGGAGCATGGTGACAGGTGGGATGGAAGCTGAAGAGAGAACCGAAAACATCACGTGCATAGTATCCTGGTCTGCGGAGGGGAAGGAGGTGCTCAAGGAATAAGGAACATTACAAGCTGCCAGCTGTCCCAATAAAATACTGACTCTTATTCAGCTCCAAAATTGCAGGCCCCTCCATCTAAGCTAACAGATGTTACATAGGACATTTAAAATAAGCAATATCAATGAAATAAATTATTAAGAAAGAAATTGTCAGTAGATGGCACTCAAGAATAAACAGCATCATTTCCAGACACTGAAACTTTAGAAGTCTGCTATACCATCTTACAACTGCTTCAGACAGGCATTTCTGTAGCAATCCTGAGAGCTATGTTCCCTAGAAAACCACTGAGATATTTTCTAATGCTTTTCTGTAGAGAAAGGACAAAGAGAAAGACAGTGCAATTCCTTCTTCATGGTGGGGACTAGTCTCTCTTTTAGCCGCCTCCTTACAGGTTTAGGGCAGTGTGTTAGGATACATTCATCTGCCAGGTTTTACCTACTGCTCTCATCATGCATGTTCCCTAGAAGTCAGAGGAGAACAGCTAGCCCCTTAGATGTCATCACCCTGCGGACCACCTGGTCAGAGCATAATCTGACTCCCTGCACAAAAGCAAGGTCAGAGGCTCCTGTGCAGGCCCTTCCAACATGCCATTTCACTGAGTCTATCAAACACTCCCACTGACTTCCAAGTGCCTTGCATAAGGTCTTTATCACCTAATGCAAAGACATACCTTCCCATTTAAGAGGATAAACATAAGCAAAAGTACCATATCACAGAATTCTTTTCCAGCTGCATGGGAGGCCTGTGCATATTCTCCCTCCTTCCCTTTTCAAAATTACCTGTTACTGCCTCCAGCTCACTTCTCCTCCCAGTTGCCTGCCAGTAGTGCTCAGCTCAGCCAGGGCTGAACAACTGGAAGGACAGTGCAAGCAGGTTCTTGTTCACCCAGAACCCTAAAGCACATCTTCAAAACACAGAACAGCAGAAGCCAAGTTAGCCTGGTGAAGAGCAAGAAGGATCTCTCATTGCTTAGAAAACACAAGGTGAGCCTTATGAGAGGAGCTTAAGGCAGATGAGGTATTAAAACTAATCCTGTAGTGGAGGAGGTCCTCTTTTCTCCTTTCCAAAAAGTCTGCTAAGGGTTTTCACGCTCTGAATCTGAAACTTTCCTGTTTTTAATGACATCTGAGAGCTAGTAGCATGATTCCCAGAGCAAGAGCTTAAGCAATAACTCTGTATTTTGCCAGGCCTGTACTAAACACAAGAGCTGGATGCAGAGCTGTTGCTGGAAAGGATGACTGTTTGTACTGCATCACATAATTCCCTTCTAGAGGCTGGCTGTGATGTTAAACTGCAAGGCTCAGAGAGGTGAGAAAGGATGCTTTGGGGATTAGTCATTAAGAGCAGTACCAGGGAGAACGGTGACTGCTAAGCCAGTGCCTTGCCTAGCGGCTCTGTATAATCAGGACTGTCTGATAACACAGTCTTGCTGAGAACCTGCAGTTCCTCTGATTTCTCCTCACTGTCTGTTACAGCTGGATTCTCAGGTTGAAGAAAGTTAATGAAATCTGTCAATTTTGATGCCTGGAGAGACTCATGTGCCCAATGAATACACCTGCTGGGGACTCAGAGAGGCTGAATTATGCTATTTACAGCTCTTGCAGGCTGATTTCATAGCCTTGGCCTGTCAATCAACCTGGAACCCTTCATGTGTCTCACAAACTGAAGAGACCCAAATAAGTTATATCTAGGGCATAGAGCCTTCCAGAAGGATATTTCTTCTGTCCTGTATTAGATCAGGCTTGGAAAAAGCCAAAATTGTTGAAAGGCGGCCACAATCTGATCCTGCCATGAATTCCTTTGTGCTGGATGCACTCCCAGACAGAAAGACAGCTACAAAGTCTGTGGCTTTTAACAAATCTCCAGTTCCTTCCTCCTGATTTTTATGCTAAGTAGCTCACACTAGCCCAGAGTAGCATTTCAAATCCATACATGAATGAGTTTTCAAAGGGACAGGCACTATCTTGCTGTGCATGCTGCCTGGCTGCAGAGCTCATATGCCCAGCATTACTTCCCCAGCTCAGATTCATAGAGCGCACTGGGCTGGCAATCATATCCAACCCTTGTTTTAAATAAATTTTCTCCTCTCTACATTCATAACAACTCAATCGGAAATTAACAATGAAGGTGAATCACTAGGGATGGACAGTTATTTCAAATGGGCACTAAGAAGTACGGTGATTTCATCTGGGTAAATTGCTCATTCATCTGTGTTGACTTTGTAAATGAAAATGACTAGATTAGGAGGAAACACAATGATATTTATTTCATCTTATATTTATAATTTATTTTTATTTAGTCACTCAGCAGATAGCGATAGAAGACTGGTTTATGACAAATTTCAGTATCCCTCAAATGACAGAATTCTAAGCTCTTTATACTTTTCTATGCCTGTCAACACAACTTAGTTTATTAGAAACTCCTTGAATTTATTGTTACTGCCACAGTGAGGCTTGTAACTACTTAAATTCTTTACTTCTTGTTTCGCAAGGCTAAGCACAAGGTAAGGAACAGCTCCTGCCACAGAACGCAAACTAGTCACTACCATCTTCCTCCTCAGCTCACAATCAAGAGATCTAATCCATGAGGAAATTTCTTCCTGCCTCTGCAGGGTGTGCACGTCAGAACAGAGACCTAAATTCTTGCCTTGGCACGCTGCTTTAACCACGAGGCCAGCCTGTCCGGTAGGCTTCATTTCTGATCTGCACAGAAAGAAGTGTCAGGAGGATGACCTCCTCTCAGCTTATTTGTGGCATAGATTTCTCTATACAAAATACAAGAGTCTGTCTGCTGGTACAGATTTGTGTAACTTCAATTTATGGCTTAGCTGTCAAAATAATTGAAGCACACCTGTGAAAGCTGGGAATACTTCATTTCCTCCACAGTAGCCAGTCAGCAAATGAGAATGACATCATTGACCTAACACGATTGAAAGAAGAAGCTAAACTGAGTTATCCTCATGATTTTCATCTTCAAAGAGACTAAAAATTTACCTTATACTTAGACTCCAAATCTCCCCTCTGTTCTGTGTTGGAATTGCGGAAAACCAATTCTGGCCAATTTTCAAAAGGGGCAGACAATGCATGGAGTGTTCCAGGTGAAATCACAGCGGTGTAGCCCTCCACCAGGTAGCTCTCCAGAAGGTGTGCACTTGTGCACTTCACAAACACTATTTTGCATCCTGAGCTGTGATCATAACCCTCCCATTTGAGCTCTGACTCATGTGTCTCTTGTTGACACTGCTAAAGTCCAGAACTTATAGTTGGACGTTTCTAGCTGGGCTGCTGATGTCTAACTTCTTGTTCCTGATTTAATCGGACTTAATAATGAGATCCCGCACCAGACTAGGCACCTGCAGTTCACTTTTGCTAAGCACTTGAATTTCATTATAAGTTGTGGATAAAGAGATATTAACTCAGTCTGAAAAGCATCTGATCAGATATCACTGGAGTTCTGCTTTCTGAAATGTACATGTGGTTACAAAGAATATTTTCATTATGTACTGAATTAGGAAAAGATGGTTGAGGTTTGGCTCACCCAGCTGGTTTAAAAGCAGCGCACTTAGTAACACAGGACCTTAAGTAAGACATTTAGGGTCAGATTTTAAAGCATTTTGGTTTTCTAAAATAAAAATAAAACCAAAAGGGCAACTGGGATTTTTGAAGTTTCCTGATTCACTGAAATGAATGTGATGTTTAAAACTTAGGTCTTTAAGACATGATTCAAAACCAATGAGAGTCGTGTTATTGACTGGGGTGAGTTGTGTGCTAGACACTTTCTCCCTTTTGAGCTTCATTTTCTCATCTATAAAATAAGAATAATTAACCTACCTTTCATCCACTTCAGGATCTTTTGTCTGTTTTGGCTGTGATCCCACAAGAAACATTTGGGACAAAGAATGACTTAAATATATGCCTAAGGACCTACTGAACCAGAGGGAGTAAGGTGTCTGAAACACAAAACCCAGGCTATCCATTAAACGCTTCTAGAAATAAGATGACCTTCAGAAAAAAAGTGATATTTAAACCAGCAACAGAAAAAGTTAAGATCAACTCAAAAACTTTAATGGAAACGCACATTATTTCTCTTTTTTTGGCAGCTGCTGCATCTGATGTTATTGCATTTCATTAGCAGGATTACAGATATCATTTCAGATGAATATCATAATAAAAGAAAAGGGAGCACATCTATTGAGGTGTAGCTTGAAGCAGAACTGGTCCTCTCTGCTCTCTGGGATGTTGTTCCCAGCTGAGATTTACAGGGCTCTAACAATGCATCACAAATGACATCCTATGTAAACAATCAGAAAACAAATGTGAGATGCTATTTAAATGCCTCATTAAGAAAAGAAATTTCATAGCTAGATTCTTTGCTTTTTTTGCCTTTGCAGTAGATTTAATTGACAGACCTAGACGAGAAACAACAAAATTTGTTTACCAGAATTGCCTCTTATTAGTTACAATCTGTCTTATATTGGTGCCTATGGCTCAGCTGAGAAAAGGACAGTGCAAGGCCCTGTAGAAGTAATCCAGGCCCTAGCAAACATCTAGTCTCATGTAAAATGAAGAATTACAGCCTTCTGAACTGTTAATAGAAGATGCCAAAGTAGTTTTGGTTTTTAAAGAGCTCCTACATTGATTTAAACTCATGTATTACATTTTTTGTCTGAAGAACAGATGGACTTGCAGTGTTAATCTGGTGTCCACGAACAGATTCATGTGTGATTAATGTTCATTCAAAGAACTCTAGATACTAAAAGCCCCAGAGGGTCTTCATGATTGCGAAAAGAATCTAATGCCCCTTAATAAGGTAGATGCCTGTTGATTATGGCAGGGTGAAGATCTGAAGATCACTTCAGGCCTGGAAATGTACTCTGCATCTACATCAGGTTTTTCATAGGAGTCCCTGTGCTTTTGGACACCAGGGTTGGGCAGATGGCTTTACAGAAAGATCCAACAGGTTTTCTTACAAGAAGCTGCATGGAATGGGTCTGCACGAAATGTCCCAGGGACTTACTGTGAAAAAGAGCCAACAGGCACTGGATGACACAAAAGGAAGTGAATCTCCCATGCCAGAATGAGAGGACCCTACCTCCTTCTTGGAAATTTTGGGAGAGCATGAGAAAAAAATGACAAGGACCATGGTGTCACCTCTATTAGACAGGTTAGAGAAGAAGCAGAAGCTTCAGCTGCTAAGTTCCAACTTTTTGTTTTTTCTGCCTCATGGCTTCCCTGGCTATGCTTCCGCAGCTCCTGCCTTCCACAGGGCCAAGAGGAGGTGTGACATAACAAGTAGCTGCAGTTCTGGGGGTAGGATCAGGTGAGCAGGGCAAGAACAAGGGAGGCTGTTCAGACCTGAATGTGAAGGATGTCACTCTGTGATGACTTGTTTTGCATTTGGTTGCACATGCTCTGTCTCTCATGTTTGTAACTTGTTTGTTTATTTAATTTCCTGGGGCATGGGGTGGGGGGAGAAACCCTAAGAACAACCAAAATAAGGAATCTTTCAAACAAAACTTGATATCTGCCACTGTTTCAAGTTAATGAAAGCAATGCATCAAGGACAAGAAGCTGGACAAATAATTCACAATAAAGATAATGTAGTAGAGTGAAGTTCTGCCCCTTTCTAAATTTTCCCCGAATTGCAATGATATTGAATATATTTGCTGTTGGAAATTATTCAGCGTTGAAACAATTGATGTGCAAGTTATACTGGATCTCATTCACAAGCTGGGCTGATGTAAAGTGTGGGCTGACCTTGCCCACTGGCTGGCTTTTGTTGCTTCTGATGGATGTTAAGTGCCTTTGTTCATCTACCTCTATGTTCCAGTCTAGCATTTAGTTATTTCCAGTCCCTCAACCATGCTCTACCAACTGCCGTTGTTTTCAGTGAAGGACCCAAATACCTCATCTCATATCTGGGGAAACAGGGGTACAGGCACCTCTCAATCCTTCAAAAGGTTCTGGAAAGAGAAGCCAGGCTCTGAGACTATCTGATGTTTCACCTACTACCTTCCCTTTCTCATTATTTTAATCTCTTTTTTTAATGTTTGAAAACGAGCAAACACATTCACAAATAGATGAGGCCTCTGAAAGTGTAGAAGGTTTATCAGTCTAGCTAAAAGCAGATGGGGACTTATCTGGAATATACTAATCTTTAGGAAAGCAAGCCAGGTTTTCCTGGAGATAACCCTGGTTTAAGGCAGCAATCTAGATACTAGCCTGTTTTCCATGCACACTTACATTTTTACTTGCTTTTTGGGTAGTATGGCTTATACTTTTGATTTCCCATAAAAATGAACATAGGAGGTACCATGTTTTCCAGTCAAGACTTCCAGCTCAGAAAGGTAAGTCATGCCTGGCTTCAGTTAATGAGACTGGATTTTCTTCTTAAGATTGGCAGACTTCAGAGCCTGCCAACCAGAAGCTGCCAAAACTTCAGACAAAGAAAAGAAAATTTATAGTATAAATTATTCCATAAATGTGATTGGAAAGAAAATCTGGAGGTAGAGTAAAAAGAGAACTGTACATGGAAAATCACAGGCTTGAAAAAGAACCAGTAAGCCAGTCACTGAACACAAGACTGTTTTTTTCTGGGTTTGAAATATACAGCGTCGCTGTCTCCATAAACAACTATGAATTCTAAAATAAAAGCTGTGTTTCCACAGCATCAAAAATATTTTTGAAAACTTTCAACTAATTCTGCCTGCAAATAAGATGACCAGCTCCAAAAATTATTATCAAATGTCATCGAAATAGTGCAAAGAGAAGGTTATGCCAGTGGTTATTTGCTTTGAATGACATATGTTCCTCTGGTTTAAATACATACTAACAGGAAGGCAATTTATTTTTTTAATATTCCACCATTAGAGCGCAAGTTCAGGGTTCACAACCAGTTCAGATGAGTTGTGGCTATAACATTTACAGAGGAAAATCAGAGGTGTTCAAAGGCCATGAAGTGTTTGCTATCTAGATTGGGATGAAATGTCATCCCTCAAGTATGAGAATGAACATAGTCACCAAGCAAGATCACCTTAATCAAGTCCCTCATGGGCCATGTCTGTGTAACTGCGGAAAAGCAGTTTGCTGATCAGTTTTCAGCATGTTACCCTTCTTTCGACATGGCTGCCTTGTGGTTGATGTGCAGACAGCCTGCCTGGGTTCATTTCCTGCTGGGAGAGCTTGGGATGGAGGGTCCTGTGCTCTCCAGTGTGGGCTAGAGCATCACTCACAGCATGCACAGGAGGCAACCTGGAATCAACCACATTTGCTGTTTATCCTCACAATGTCTCTGTTCACTGGGAAAGTATTATAGTCTCATTTCACAGCAGGGGAATGGCAGTATGCAGAGAGAAAATTATTTGTTCTCTATCGCAGACCTGAGATGGGAAGAGTAGTTTCCCAAGCCTCATGGCAGTGCTTCTGAGGCACTGAAGCCTTTGCTCTACCTAAGTAGGGTGGGGGGATGGGGGAATTAAACCCACCCAAATAACCTTCTCCAGGAAGGACATAGGAACATGACTGACCCTCTGCCTTATGTGCTGATGTCTGATCTGCTGCCAAAGCAGGGCAGACCTGTGCGTTATCGCTCATGGAGAAACTACAGTTTAGCCCTGTTATTAGTGGGGATTAATTTTCAGTGTGTTGAATTTACCAATGAATTTATGAGAATTTGCACTAAGGAAGAAATAATGTCAGTTCAAATGTGTTCAGTTAATTGTTGATGACATTGGTGTGGCCATTAGATTAAAAAAAAGCATCACTATTAGGGGTTAGTGAGGGAACGCATCCTGATTAGATTAGAGGCTGGAGAGAATGCTATCCCCTGGACAATCAAATACTGAAAGAAAATTATACTTCATTAACGTCTCTTATTAGCTAATTGACTAAAGAATGCTTTTAAAGAAACATAGCTACAGCCTGGGATAGGACTCTCCTCTGCCCAGTACATATGAGGTGGAGGCACAAATGAGATTTTGAGCCATCTTTTCTGTACCAGCTGTGATTGTTGGACCACCGGGTACTTCCTTATGCTGGAACATAAATCAGCAGGGCCCCAGGCCTGCTGGAACGTGTGCCAGCACCATACCGTATTCAGACAGCATGCAAGCAGCATGGGGTAAAACAGCAACCTCACCAGTTCTCTGGTCTCTGCCCTCATGCAGCTCTGTGGAGAGCTGCTACCTAAATGTACTTAGCAGTCATGCTGATTGTGGCGGTATCCAAACCAGAGCTTTCCAAAGCGAGAAGGCAATGACTTGTGTTGTCAGTGTCCTGAGACACAGCATATCTGTAACACTGCATGGCATAGCACTGTTTGTTCTCTCAGAACCTGGCACAGGCTGTAGATGAACAAACGTTTTAAAAGAAACAACATTTTAAACCAGGCCTTTATATCTTATCGCTCGTGTTTTCTGAGACCACGAGGATAGTCAGATACTTGTGTTTAAATGTGCTGCTTTGCTGCCTGTGAAACCCTTGGCTGGGTTGGCCACTGCCACACCAGTAAAGGTATTTGAGCACTTTAGGATTCAGATAGACAGCAACTGATTTCATTCACCACCAAATGTTAAGCTGTGTTTTTTAAAATCCCATGGTAGAATATGGACGGGGAGACAGAGAAGGAAAGATATTTTTAGTTCCTGAAACAAGTATTTAGTTTGGCAAATCTATGTTCCTTAATGTGTGGTTTCTCATGTTTGGGTTGTCCTTTGTTTGAAGGCTTCACTGATAGGGTTTGTATTTAGGAATAGACATCCTCCTCGAGTTCTCACATCCCCCTGAAACCTCAACAATTACCTTTGTTACCCTTTCTGAACTTGTAGAGACAAGACATCAAGGGCAAAGATAGCTGCCAGAATACATACCCTGCCTCAATCAGCATAAATTACTCATCTCTCTTTTAATTCTGGTTGGCATTTTGGAGCCAGAACACAACTGTCTGCAAACATGAAGCAAACTCAGTGCTATTTGAGCGTGTGGATCACAGGACGCAGTCCTTCCTAGGGGTCCCTGGTCAAAACTCTCCAAACCCATTATGCAAAGTCCAGCTTCACCCACCAGCCTGCTCACTACCACCCTGCAGTGACCTTGCATGCCTCGGTGCAGTGGCTGTGTATCACACAGGCAGAAAAAGCAGCACGAAGGCCACATGAGGGGAACCAGCGCTGCAGGCACGCTGCTCCAGGCCAGGCAGAACGTGTGTGTCATGCTGCTGCGGCAGGACACTAAGCAGTGGGATGCGTTCAGCACCTCCTCACCTCCTTGCACGGATTAAGGGCAGTCCCTTATGGGAATGTGACTTCAAGCTCCAGGCTTGTCAGAGTACCTATTTTCTTCTTTCTCTGTAATTTGCTCTATGATTGTTATTAATGAAATACAAGGTGATCCTCATTCCCTTTCCCTTCCCTTGCCCACGCACATTAATTTAAATGCAAATCCACACAGAAAGATCAAAATTAATTATACTTTCTGCAGCAGGGTATGTGGAAAATTGAAATGCACAGGGCTGGCTTTTCTTTTTCCTTTTCTCTACTTTTTGGAAGTGGAAAGGAGAAACAATATAGCAGAACTATTAAAATATTAAAATCTAAATGTTGCATGCTTGCTTGCTTTTAGTTTCTGGTGCTTTTTGCTTGTCTGAATTTCCATGGTTGCTTTCAGTGTTAAGCTGTTTCAGAAGGCAAATGGAAAGCTTAATCTGCTAATGACATAAATTGACCTCTAAATGACAAATAACATTCTGTTCACCACTAATAATAATAGATCTTCATTAAGAAAAACTATGCTGACTCTTAATAAATTTATCTGTTATTGCCTGATAAAGTCTGAGGGTTTTTTTAAGGGAAAAAAAGGGTGGTGGGGAGAGGAATGTTTGGTTCCTGAAAGAGTTCAGGCATTTATATAAGTTTTTTCAATAAAAATGCAATCAGGTGGATTTGTGACCCAAGGTGCAGTGCAGACTCTCATGAGCTGGAATTACACATCTGGGCATAGTCACAGCAGATTAACTGCTCCCAGGAACCAATGTGTGGACAGAGCTATCCTGCTTGCCAGATCCTGGGGAAGAAAAGCTTCTTAAGAGGAATGGCTGCAGGTGTTGTATGCAATATATTCTTTGCTGTAGAGACATGAGGCATGTACTGAAAAGCCCTCTGGATCAGGCTCTGTGGGGCTTCAGTGGAGATGCCAGGGTGACAGTTACATGACTTTATGTAGGAGAAATGGATGCTCACGGATTTTAAGCATGTAAGACCAATGGGAACAATCAAATGGACAGCTAAAAAGGAAGCATTTAGATACCTCATTCAAGCTGGGGCTTACTTGCTTAGTAGTCTGTGGGAAGTGTGTGCTGTTCTGCCCCCTGGCCAGACCCTGTCCTTAGCACTGTTGGTCTTTGTCAATGCCTGGAGACATCCAGTCAGCCAGCTCACTGCTTGCTTTCCCTGTGCAAGCAGTATGGTTGTAGCTAGATGCATTCATGTATTACAAAAAACAGAAGAATGAAATGGATGCTTATGATCAGATAGCTCCTTTTTCAAATTCCACATCTCATTAAGAAAGTGGTTATTTGTGTCCTCGTAGCACCTAGAGGTCAAGGTGTCTTTGTAAAACATGTGGCCAGAGATTTTCCTTGGGAAGCTTACAAATTAAACAAATCAGAGAAAATACTCAGCGAAGAAGGCTGACAAAGGAAAGGGATTTGTGGTGACGCAAGTCGAGGCGGACTTAAAAGAAACACTGTGTCTGCGTGGCTGGGTTCGGACAAAATGGCCTTTATTGTTTATACAAAATATTTATATATCTTAGACAGTGCAGGTGTTAGACCCTGATAGGTTTTTGTGTCCTTCTTCTTGCTTGCTATTTGCTGTTGCTGTAGGTGCCCGTATGCTGCGGTTCTAAGTTCCGATTCTTCACACCCTGTTTACATACCTGACAATCTGTGGCTGTCTTAAAGGTACACGGCTCAGTCTTTGAGGTCCACTAACTTATCTGCAGACCCGCTGCAGACCCCAACAGGGACTTACCCCTTGGTATGGAGCCATTGAAAACAACATCCGTTTCAGTACTCTGCTGAAACTTTACAGAACAGGACACACTGGATTTGCTCTTTCCCCTGACTTTCCATAAAAACACACATCTAGTTCCAGACCTTGCATCTGCTCTGTAAATATTCTTACACACCATATCAAAGGTCCTTCTACAAGAAAAACACAGCCTAGCTGAACATTCCTGGATCCAGCAAGTGCCTTCCCAAGGCCAGCCCTGTGCCCTAAGGACTTAGCAGCAGGTGGAAGCAGTGTGGAGTTGGCAGCCTGGCCGGGTTCAGGAGCTCAGGATGGTGCCAAGCCCACACAGCTGGGCGGCACCCGGAGGGGGGCTGGCTAAAGCTGGTCTCTCTGCACTAGCCCTGAAAAGAAAGACCTGGGTGACTGTGCTGGCATTTAGCAGGTCAAAGCAGCAAAACATCTTTTGGTCTGTGGCCAGAGGGCCTTTTAGGTGGGACCATGCTGTCCCTAGGCTTGCTGCCGAGATCGGCAATTCGTGGTCTGGTTGTTCAGATTGCAGTACTCGGCAGCTGTCATTCATTACAGCGAAGGCAAGCATGGTAAGTAAATAGCTTCAGATGCGTTCTCTCTTAGTCTTGTGGCCCACTTTAGTTTTACTGTGGTTTCTTAGGTGTGCTTTGCTTACTGCCATCATGCTCAGGAATCACTCAAGTACAACGATAGCACAGTAAATCCCACAGCCCTTTCTACCAAATAAAAGCAGAATGAAACAGCTTCAAGTCATTTCAAGATCCTGCTTTCCTGCTGTCAGCTCAGTGAAGCAAGGGTATGCAAAATTCAGTCCAGCAAAGGCTGCAACTGTCGGCACAGTGATATCTCTATCTATTCCTGTCTTCTCGGAAGCGTTCCTGAGAACACTCAAACGTGCCTGCTGTGACCAAAAGAGACAACACTTATGACCACTGACGTTTAAGGTCACGGACATGGAACAACTGTATTTGTTCAACATTTACTTGTCAAGGAAATACCTGGGCGATATTTGGATATTTTTGGATAATCTCTGTGTCAGTATGTCTGTCTGTCTCTATATACTATGCACAAAACCACCATTCCCGTACATACTAATATGTGAATTTTTCCTAGCAGTGTCTTCTTACTGCTACATAGATATCAAAACTACCATCTGGTTAAGGTGGTGGAACGTATTTCAGCCATGCTTGGTTCACATGGGCAAGTGCTGTTACGTTTCTCAGCTAATGTGCAACGTGTTGTGATTATATAAGGGATATTGGTGCCGCAGTGATCCCCAGAGTTTCCTGTGTTTCTGCAAATTTAAACAACATGCTGCTGCTGATGGATTATAGTAATTTTGTTGTTCATATCATCCTATTCATATCGCAGCAGGTATTGCTTGTAATTATTAAGGCTATTTGTTATTAGAGATGCATGGGTGGTGAAATACAATGAGAAGCAAACTACTTAACTGATAATAAAATTAGCTGCTCATGGAAAGTCAGTCTGCTAATTATCTCTAAACTGTGTCTGTCAGCTCTGTTTTGCATTTCTTACACTCCTTATTCCCCAGTGGAATAGCTTTTGCAGGGCTGCATTCTAAGGAACACATCAAATTTCCCAGCTTAGAAGGGTCTTCATCATGTTACACCTTTTCTACTATACAGGTTCATGTAATTTCATAAATACTTTGTGACAAATAGGCATTTGATTGTGTAATTTAATACAGAACAGGCAGTGCATGAATGAATTTTTATGGAAGGCTCTTTATGAAACTTAGTAAAACTTGGACTGACCCCTTCAATTTCATAACTATTGGAAAATATCTAGTACTTAGATTTTTTAATTGTTAACTTTTCAGAGCCTTTTGTGGTATTTAAGTGGTGGAGCACACATTAAGATAAAGTTGAATTATGTGGATAGAAAGTACCTTTGGACCTTTTTAATACTGCATGTGGGCTTTTAAAACTGTTCTCAGTTCCTGTGATTGTCAGCTGATTAATTTACTCAAATTCTAATATAAATGCAGCGAAAACCCAAACTGTGGCAGTGGGACCAGTAGAACTTGGTTTCCTGTGCATCTTTGTATAGTGGTATTGACAGCTGGGCATGGCATTAAGGCCTTCATTTTAGCAAGCATTTCTAAGGTTCTTTAGTAGCACTAGTTTTCTTTTTATATCCAGTATTAATAAGTGTTTTCATAGTTGGATATGGTCAAATCAAAGGCAGATGTCAGTTTTTATATATCCTGTCAGTTTGCTTATATTTTAATTTTTGTTTTAAAAACTGGCAGGTACAACAATTAACCCATTCAAAATTAAATATTTTTCCTTATGTCCAGTTTAAAAACCAGATTATATTAAAAGTAAAAATTGAGTCACTTTCCAAGAAAATACCATCCTGTGTTGAATAACTATGGTGCTTTAAATATAATAGCATTAAAATATTTTAATGGGTTTAAAATAAATATATGGATTTTTTTCCACAACGTTGGAACAGATTGCTGACAGAGAAGATGAAATAAGGTAAAAGGCTTAAGACTCATCATGAATTGCTTACACTGCCAAACTAAAGGAAGCCTGTACATGTAGAAGGAGCATTGAATCATAACAGAATGAGTTATACAACTGTAGGACAGTTTGGGTTGGAAGGAGTGTTCAAATTTGGATTATCTAGTTCAGCCCCCCTACCATGGGCAGGGACATCTTTCACTAGATCGGTGAAGAAGAATGGTGTTGATGTCACTTAACATCAAGGAGTTTGTGAATAGCCTTTCATCTGAGGAATGGGCAAAGCTTTCAGGTGCCTGTGTGCATGCAGGTGGGAAGTGACCTTATTGAAGACTGAGACAAACATCCTTCAAGACGATAGCTCAGGAGGGTAGAAACAATCAAATAAGAGATGGAAACCCAGGAAGACATTTCAATAGCTGTTCTACACAAATGGTAGAAATCTAAGAAATGTGATGGAGGAACCACAGTATCAGCTAAATAGGCCTATGGTTTGAACCATGGTGGCCATTCTTATTTTATAGTCAGTCTGTATCTGCTTTTTCAAGTCAAAACCAGTCTGGGATATAACTGGGTTGAAATTCTGTTTTTGCAGTGTTGTTCCAAGTACAAAATAGCTACAACCACAACCACGTATGAATGGAATATGAACAGGAAGGAAGCTGAACAGCTCTGCTGATCACAAGGAATATACAGGGACTGTGACCTACCAAGTACCACGTGGCTGAACTCTGTTGTACCATCACAATGTCAGAAAGTAAATAACAATACATACCTGATCTTAGATGCAACAGGAGTTATAAGATAAACTTCAGTCACCCATCCTCTCGGATTGCCGTTAACATCTGCAGGAGGCACCAATGGAAAGTGTCAATAAGAATAAACGGGGAAGTATACCCTACTAAAACCAAAACAACCCTAGAAAAAAGAAACCCTCCAGCTCTAGGTTGGAAACAAAGCAAGCTTTGCCAGTGGGAGTGCAGAGAAGCCTTCAGGTGCTGCACACAGCTACAGCTGTATCTCTGTTTTCAGTGAGTGCTCGTTTACTTTGGGAGCATGCACTCTCCACATGCACTTCTGAACTCCCGCTGACAGCAGGTGAAATGAATCTGCCAGATAGTACTGGCTTTAGGTATCCAAGAGAGCCATCAAACCCTTATTCTGACAGGCAGTAGCAATAATTGATACAGTTGATAATTAGTCACTACATTTGGCTTCTTTTCACGATTAGAGAAAGGAGAGCCCTCCTCCTGTATGAATGGTGTGAATGTGTGTTTGCTAGAGCCAGGCTGGATTGGAATGGCTTCCCACATTGCCAAATAGAAATCCTAGTGAAAGCTCTGGAGGATGTCCATGGAAAACATTTGGTCATAGGAAAAAGATAGGTAAATGGTGACAAGTGGGGTCCCCTTGGATGACTGTTTCCAAGTGGTAAGCCAGTAAATCTCTGATACCTAGGAATGTGTGAGGTTTCCTCTCTTTGAAATGAGTCTCATCAGGCTGGGAGAGCAGACCAGCCAGACCTCTGAGACCTCCCAGGGCGACCAAGTTGGGTCACACTTCTATCTGGAAAGCAACACTGGTTTTTGCAGGACCCCAGGCAGCTAAGACTTGGGAACAGCCTTGCTAAAGTCTGCTGGCAGTAAGACTGAAAGTGGGAAACTTTCATGTTCAAATTAAAACCAACATACTTACAGAGATGTGTTTGGACTTTGTCTCCCACTCCATTTGCATAGTGTTTCTGCTTGACATAAGCTAGTGGCCCACCATCAATAGTAAGAGCTGGGAAGGAACATCCCAGCAGTTAATTCCAGGTCCCTCCAGCAAAATACACAGAGCACCCCAAGGGTGGTCTGGAAACCAGGGAGACACAGCGATGTGGTAACAAGGTCACTGCAGAGAAGCAGCAGCAAAGGCACACTTCCATCTATCTAAATCTTTAAGTATATTTGAACATAATGGCGTACTGAGGCTAAAGGACTGGAAATGTGGGATGACGTGCTTAAATGCACAACCCCTGTTTGCCCTTGTGAAGATTATGAGCCGTATCTAAAAGCGCATTGCCACAGGATCAGGTAAATTGGCTTTTATTGAAACATACTGTAATATAGGGGGGAGGGGGGCTCTGGGAGGAATATTCCAATTTAACACAAGTACATTGTATTTCAAGCTCCCAAATAACTACTGATATCTGCTGTCCTGGAGCAAATCATATCTTCCTTGACAAGTCAGACAGCTGCTCTTTCTCTATCTTCCTTTTGTTATCTTTAATAGCCATGGATTGTTGTGGTAACTTGAAAAAAATGTTTACAACTTACTTGATGGATGTCTCACCTTCTGCTATTAGGTCTGGTTCATGGGTTCATCTAATGCCTGTTCTTACCTATAAAACTCAAGTCAAGTGCTTCTGAAATGAGTGTGCCGAGTGCACTGCATGGTGGGTGCAGTACACACTGTGTACAGCTCCCCTTCCCCTCCAGCTGGCAGCTCGTGGGGTGAACAAGCTCTCCTGATCATCCTGAAATAGAGTTAAGGTAGAAGAAACCTCCGGAGCTCATCTGGTCCATAGGCCTTTGCTCAGAGCAGGGCTAACTTTCAAGTCCTGTAAGGTTGCTCTGGGTCTTTCCCAGCTGAGGCCTGACTATCTCCAGGGAAGTACATCCCACAGCTACTCAGGGCAAATGTTCCCACGTTTGATCACGGTCAGGGTGAAGAATTCTTTTCCATTTGTTTAAGCTACAGGAATACTAGTATCTTAAATACAGGAATACTAACAATTGTAAGACAGGTCTAAAGAAAACCATGGCTATATTTGACCAATTTTACCCAGACTTTGGATTGAAAAGACACAGTACATCTCCTTCAGGCTATCAACTGTCCTAAGGTGTCAAAAGAAATGAAGACAAATGCAATAGAAATGGCTGTGGGTGGTGATAGCGCAACATCCTTGCACCCTTGCTTTCCTCTGTCAGACTTTGCTGCCCCCAAATCTCAGTCAACACCATGGGCTGTGTAAGGTCTCTCCAGGCTGCTCCAGGTCAGCCCTGAAATGTGCTAGATCAGCCCTAAAAGCCTTCAAAAGCAAACCGAAGTGTGTGGGTTAAGTGAAGTTATGTGTCTTTGTGATGCAAAGGAGAAGTGCTTACACTGCCCATTCAGCAGAGCTGTAGGGGCACAGCCTTCTGTATGCAGGCGCTACAAATGTCGGACAAGTTAACAGTTTGAACAGCCATGATCCCTTCTGAAATCTTTCTGTGGCAGTTACCCACTTGTCCTGACACTGAAACAAATGCAGCTGGAGACCTGTACCTGTTTGAACAAAGTGACAGGTCTCTGTCTAAAATCATCAAAGGACACCTAAAAACAACTGCCAACTGCTATTGTGCATTTAGGAGCAACCTTTAAACTAGACCACTGAAAAAACTGCTTCTAGGATACATCCTTAAATTGATGGGTATCATGGAAGCATCAGTATTAGCTCGCTGGGTGCCTCTGCTTTTTGTGTCAATGTTTGCCTAATTAATCCATGATTAAGAACTAATGCTACCTGCACATCCCTAGTCATGTTTTATGTTCCTAAATGAGGAAAACCAACCCCTTTGCACCAGAATGCACAACAAGCATCATTCTGGAGGAAAGAGCAAGACTGACATATTTAACATGGAGCTTTGGCAAATACAGTAACAAACAGGGTCCTCTTTATGCTTCCCAGTGGTGCGTGCACATCCCCACTTTTTGTGCACTGATGGAGCATTCAGCATTGAGATTGGCCCTTCCAACACTCAAGTGGGGAGAAGGGATTTCTGCTCTAATGTGTATATTTGTGTGCTCCTTGCTCTCTTGTATTCCCTTTGTACAGCTGAGGCCAAAAGAGAGGATTATTTTTTAACCTCACATTTGTAGCTAACAGCTAAAAAGAATACTAACAGAAAGAGAAATTTAGATCCTCCACCATGAAATTAACAGCCAAGCTTTGTGATTTGAACAGGTCCCCAGTGGTACCCTTCCCGTGTTGGCCTGCAACTAGAACGCAGTAAGTATTCATATAGTTGAATACAGCCACCTAACATACTACTAGTCCTCTGGCAAGTTCTCCTCCTAACAGCATTGTGCTCTCTATACATGTTATTGGGTGAACTGCTAGCACTTTTTCATTAGCTGATAACAACGATGAACTTATTAGCTTTCTCATTAATAAAATAATCTAATGGTTTTCAGAACCACTGAGTAAAAATGTTTCAGAATACAGTATATAATCAGATAATGAAGGCAAGGCAGTTTTAAAACCATTCACTCACTTCCCTCACTCACTGCATTATCCATTTTAATATTTGCTCACACCCTCATCAGAAGATGCAACTGGCTGCAGGAGGCAGCCTCTTTTGTTTTGTGCCAGCACACCAGTTCTTGGTGGACATGGCAGTGGGAGATGAAGCTGCCATGGGCTGTATGGCATTCGGTATGTAGGCACATAGCATTGTAAAGCCCTAGAAAATGAGCTCAGCACCTGGTGGAATTTAGCATCCTCTCTGACTTAAACAGTCAACAAATATATGAAAAGGGAGACAGAATACATAAAGTGGAAAAGAGAAAAGAAGCGTTGCAGCCGTAGCAACACCACATACCAGCAGCTGTTGGGGTTTCCCAATAGCCAGCTCACTGCCTCTATAAGAAAAAGAGAGTGAGATATTGCTATTCTGTGTCTCTGCCTGTACACTCTAGGTCCATCAGGACTGGAAGGAGATGCCTCAGAATACTGTGGAAAGTAATGTAATGCTCAGGTACACCTGGTCTGCCTAGGTCAGGCAGCTTACAAAGAAATCTTGGACTGTGGGCCTTTGAGCGAGAAGTTGCATTCATCATGATGGTGCCACCTATTGTAAAATAGCCTGAGAATGCAAACACTTCAGCAAAAGGTATCAGTGAGGGAGACACTGCATAACATTGACTTTCCCATTAGTCTTGCAAGACAGAACAAGAAGTGCTTTATGAAATTGTCTCTGTGATTGCATGGCATGTCTCTAATGGTTTAGATTAACAGAGATAGCATCGTAACAATTGCTGTGCATTGCCACCCAGTGTCATGTCAGCCTAATGCTTTTGTTACAGTAAGATGAGAATAACTCATAGCAATGCTCTAAGTTGCTAACCTGGAGAATAAGTACCAAGTCACCAAAATAAATCAGAATACAGGTTGAGCCTACACCTTGACCGTTAGCAAGGCAGCCTCCATGTTATACTGAGCCTCTAAGAGGGTGCCTGTTGTTCATGCCATCTCCTCTTCCCTTTTTGTCATTACAGATGGGCCCTATTTGAAGGATTCCATTAACATACAAAGCCTTGCCGTTTCCTCCATCATTACACTGTATTTTACAGACCTAGGTCAGCAGGTCGGTTGGACCACGGTAAGTATGTCCTTGTAACAACCAACATGATACGTCTTAATGTACTGTAATATCAAATTGCTCCAGTTTCCTCAGCCTGTCCTTCCCTATGTCAAATGGTGTAATTACTTTATCAACAATCAAACCAGAATTAAAAGGATAGTGAGCCAAGTTATCAGTGCACTAACTCCTACATCCCATTAAAGATTAGAAGGTGGACGTAACAATATTGTCTGAGTTAAAAAAAACCAAAACCCACCCAAACACCAATGTTTGAAAACAGTTTTAGCTTATCTAGGTTTTATATGCCTGTGCAGGACCTGTAGCCAAATACATTTCATTTTCTGCAAGACTCCTCAGTTTTGAAAGTGGAAGGATATTAAAAAAGAAAAAATGGATTTCTGGTAATCCTGTTACTAATGCAGGAAAATTGTTGGATGGGAATTCTTACTCTTTGCTTACCGGAAGAGAGAGAGTGGTGAGGCCAAGGATTCCAGGCAGAAGATGCCCAGCCAGGCTCAGATCACAAAACTTTTGAGTCTCTGTAAAACAAAAGCATTTTCCATGAGCAACAATACCTGTATTATGCTATAGGTAGAACCATGGACTGTTTTTACTTCTGGCCTCAGTTTGACTTCAGTTATTTTCCAGTAAGCAGTATTTGGAAGGTCAGAGTGGTGGGAAAGAAGCAAATGGGGTTGTGGGGAGCTCTGACCGTACGGGCTCATCTATGCAAGGAGGAAGTGAAAGATTCAATTCTTTCACATCCCAAAGGCAGCAGAAATGTTTGCAAAGACAGTGAAAGAATGGGAGATGAAGAGACCTTTTCAATGTCTTGGTGCAGGCACAGGTGGCAGAGCTGAAAGTAGTTCCACTACTAGACTGATCCAGCTTTTGCTTTAGTTTGCATGTACTACAACATTAGCTGGATTAACACACAGCCCAGGTCTGTACATTGGGTAGCAAAATTCCCAATTTCTGCAGTGAGAAACATGAATAAGATGGAACCTACAGTTTCTGAAAGCCATAAAAGTCATGATGGGACTATTCATAGCAATGGAAAACAAACTGCCAACTGCTTGCAATTCCTTTAATGAGGCAAGTGAGTTTTTGCTAACTGGCATCATGGCTGTAGGCCAAATTATTAGATTCTTACCTCTGGCAGCCCACAGATCCCACACTGCTCACATGAGGTGACCACAAGACCCACTAACAAGCCACTGTCCTTCCTTGGCTGCACCTATATGGATGGAGCTTCTGAGTGTCATGTCTTTAAGCAGCTTGCAGACGATAGCACCAGTTCCACTTTCCAGTAGGACATTATGGGCTAGGAAGAATTACTGTAAGACACTTAGAATCGACAAGCTATTTTACAGCTCCTTATCTCAAGGTGGATGTTACTGCCAGAACTGCCCTTGACTTTGGGAAGAGTCAGATTCTGGATCAGCACTGTAAGGCCACATATTCATCTCACCTGCTGAAGCTCACATGCATTTCTCTCTCTCTCGGGCAGCAGCTGGCCCCTAGCATGCTGCACAGACTCTGCCAGGTTTTGGCCCCCTATCTATCCTTCCCAGTTCTAACAGCAGGACCCAAATCGCTGGGTGGTGACAAGCAGTTTACTTCAGTGGAGTTAGAGCAGCTTCCACTCTGTGACCTACCTGTTTCAGTAGAGGTCTGAGAGTTTACCAAGGCTTGACCACACTAATTCCGATACTGATTAATGGTCTACTGGGGCCGTACTGATTAACGCTAGTTTGGGTCCTGTTTCCCCCCCAATGCATTCCACTACCTCAACAGCGGAATATCCTTGCAAAGCAAAATTGTGAGTAGTGCAGCCTCCTGTTTGCTGCAACTCAGTAATCTGCAAGAACCGTATTTATTCTCTCTTTTCCTGGTAGTTTATGTAGCCTAAGACAGTAACATAACTAAAGCTTAATATCCCATTATAAATAGTGCAGTTATGACTAGGCGTTGATATTGCAGGCAGTGGCATTTTTTTATGATTTAATCTGTGTGTGCAGAAAGTTGACTCCATGAGTTTCTGAATATTCATCTTATCCTATTCTGTTCCATATTCTAAATTGTCTCCGTTCTCAGTGGGAGAAATCTTCTTCCAAGCCACATCATTTAAACAGTCAAGAATTTTTTATATTACAGCTAGTCTATAGCAATACAGAAAAAGTCCATAGAAGAATGTATTCTTCTAACAATAGCAATTAAGAATGCATTTGTACACAGGATATATAGTTTTACTGTCATTTTTACTGTTCCTAGAGCTCCCGTCACCCTTGATGCTCTATCAGATTTATGCACACAGTGAGGGATGCTTCTGATTTAAAACATTGACATTTAAATAAACAAGGCACAGAATAAAAATATTCTTATCTTGTCAGCAAAATGATAGCTGAGGTACAAAGGGCCATGTTCAGGTCTGGACTCCAAAAATAGGCATGGAAGCACATGGAGATATGTTGGTGCTCCAGAGGTCGATGCATTGGGCATGGGTCTGTCTAGGGTAAAACTAAGCTCAGAGGTGGATCTTCTGGGGTTTGCCACCTCATTGGACATCAAACTTGAGATGCTCACTTAAGGATCAAGAACACTAAGACCCCCAAAACAGAGGATTTACACTGAGACAATATTATGTTTTTTAAAAGGAGAAAGTGGTATCCACCTCCACCTCCCAGGAGAAGTACCCTCTCCAGGCATGTCGTAAAATAAAAGATGCTGCTGTTGTCTGTTCCAAACAGTTTGGGTCTTTAAATCTAGGACCATATTTCTGAATCAAGAAACCTCAGCTTCCCTTTTGGAGCATGCACAGTCCCTGATTAACAGTCCTTGTCACACTCCACCTTGGTGGCTCAAGAGTTTGCTGTCTCCTGTTGCCTACTTGGTCCCTCTGTCAGAGCTTGGTCAGAGGCTACCACTTTGTAAGCAAGGATGTTTCCTTCTCATCCTCAACCTTCTTATAACATAGTTGCACAGTGACAAAAATATTTTTGGTGTTTTGTGCTGTGAAAGGCCAGACATACCCTGGGCTCAGGTTATACCACAGCTCTGAGTTTGGTTAACCAGATTTCAACAAGTTCTGGAGGCTGGGTTGCTCTGTGGGAGGACGCAGGACAAACTTGTGTGAGGGATTTGCAGCTCTCCTCCACTGGAGCAATTACTTGTTAGTATCTTTTGAGAATGAGGACCTTTCCTGGGATAATATACATAGAAATCCAACCTCAGCTGGCTCTCTTAGAAGAAAGGAGGCCCTCAAGGCTTATTTCCAGAAAGCAATTCAGGGAGAAAACCTGTTTCTTAGTACCATGGGTTTTGTTAGAACTCTTTCTCTACTCTGCCTTCTTTTTTATAAAACAAATATTATCTGAAACGCATAATTTGCTTCTACACAAGATTACCAATTCCTTTACCTTGCCTGGAGGGGACAGTTGAGGTTTGCTGACTGACTCCGCAGAGATACTAATGGGAGCTGAGTTTACAGATCTTTCCTGTATGCCTCCTGCAAAGACTGTACCCAGGGGGTGTTTGAAATTCCCACCACTGGAGTGATGGGTTTTATTTTTAATCTCTGTCCAATCTTGGGCCTAAGCATCTTTGACAGGGACCTATTTTTACATATTGCAATGTGACATGTGACTTTTTGAAACACAGATGGCATTTTGCTGCTAAGAATGCATATTGCTGCTGTAGTCAAAAGGAAAAAGAAAACTATTCTTCCTGCTTAAATCCAGACTTCTGTTAAAGCTTTCCTCATTTGAGCAGTGATTGCAGTTTCTGATTTATCAGCTTCTGTTGTCTAGTTGCTTCCCAGGCAAGCTACCAGAAGGATCAAAATAGAAATGAGAAAACAGCACAGAACTGTGAAAAATATATTTTACCTCCAAGTCTGTAAATTTCATAAGATCAACCCTGAAACACAGTGCTTCAGTAAATATTTTTCTGTAACTGTGATTTAAAATTAGGGATTGCTTAAATACTTTGACTCCTGAAAGCCTTAAAATACCAAGGCTGACAGCAGAACTGTTCCATTTCAAATTTTCTGATGAAAAAAATGTTCTGCTCTATTTAGAAACATAGAGACTAATACTTATTTAAACCTGAGAACATCTTTGAAATCTGAAAATCCACACTTTCACTAACTGGTCTGTTCCATTTTTGTTGGCAAGCAAAATTATCACCAAGTTAGACATTATAGAAAATGAACAAGAAGCCAAGACATCTACGTTTGAAGCTTTGTGCTTGTAGTATAGCAGGTGTGCGCAGTGGGGAAGTGCATGCTGAACTGAATAACGAGGTGCGCCTGTTCTCTCAGGGGGAAGGCAGTGTTTTGGTCAGCATGATTCTCTCCTTTTACTTGCACAACACACGCGTACTCAGGTTTTTCTGTCCTGTGGGTGTAGGAGGGTGGTGAATAGGGGAGGAGCAGTTTGCTCTGACTGTGGCTGGCAGTCACACATGAAGTCTGTGGGGTAAGTGTGATAAAAACCAGTCTGGGAGTATTGATGGGTTTGAAATTGAGGTTTGCTGACTGTGAAACTGCTGCAGACTCGTTTGCTCCATCTTGCTTATACTGAGGTCAGCTTTGGACTTCCCATGGGGAGCAATTTAAGACATTTTCTGTAATTTGGCAATGGAATAAGAGACTTCAATAAAGGTTTATAACCTCTCAATGGGGTGTAGAAGTAAAGACAATTACAATAGAAGAAAAAAGACAGGATCAGAGGAATCTGAAGGCATGGGAGGGCTGCGAGTCCCAACAAATTAGTGGGCCTGTGTGGAGAAGATACGTACAAGAAAACTCATATAATCACTGCTTAGGAAGGAATTTGAGATCAAGGTAAGAGAGGGAGCTGAGGATCTGTAGGATGTACTGGTTGAGAATGCCAGTGAATATATTTCTCAGTGGATACCTATCAAAGCTTGCATATTTTGTGGCCAATTGAAACACACTTAGTTGTGGGAGAGGACCCTACAAATTGAATAACACTTTTAGGGATTTGTGGGTACCTGAAAAACTTAGCAGCGATATCAAATAAACAGGATGTGTGATTCTGCGTAGATCTGTGGGTGGCTTAAGAAGAACTACAACGAAGTGCCAAAGACAGAGAAAACTCCAAATGGTTTTTCATTGCTAAACTTCTTGGATCAATAGATAATTTGATCATGGAAGATGACCTCCAGGAAAAAAAAGAAGTCACTATTCACTGCAGTCACTCCAGCACCTTTTCCAAGCACAATTATTTGTAACACAAAGCACCTCCATTTTACAGCTAATAGTTTGTACTTGGCAGAGGTTTCTGCTTGAACACACAGTAAGTGTTGCTGTACCTTGGTACAGCTGGCAAAGTCTTGAGCTGATCCCAGTCAAATGCTACGAACTTTCCAAACATTGTAACCTTTCACAAAGGCAAAGTACACACACAAGACTGGTCTTCTTTTTTGTTTAATTAAATCTAATAATTTTCAACCTCCAGGGTTATCAGGAGAGAACAGCTTGCATTTGCCTGATTTCTTGCCATGGTTTTATATTATTTGTGCCTTTCCTTGGGCCACGTACACTTTTGGCTCTTTGTTACTGCCCAGTGGCAGCATGAAGTCAACTGATAAGGGAAGAGCAGGTTTCTGAAACCGCCAAGCTGGCTGAGCTGGCTGATGGGGATTCCTCAGATGCTGCTTCTAGTAAGGCAAGCAGTGTTGCAATAATTTCTCTTGGTGTCTGCAACAAATACCATTAGCTCACAATGAACCATACTGCTGTGTCAATTTTTCAGGTGCCAAAGGGAGTTAGGGAGCTACTAGGAAAATTAAATCTGATGGGTGAAGGTTTTAGTTCCTGTTGAGCACAGTACAGGCTGAAGAACCTATGAATATGTGTTTATAGCGATACCCTTGAGTTTTTACCACTTCAAGTGCAAAAAGAAGGTAGGGGGAATTCAGGAAATGTAAACAGAACAAGCTGTTTCTTTCAGTTATACACAGCTTCATGTTTAAACCCTTCCTGCTAGTTCAGGAACAAAGAGCTACCTGATGTATGGTGCTGTTAAGTGTAGACCCTTTCCTATTTGTATTCAGAGTAGCTAGGGAGGTTGACAATTTGTCTATGTACTCAGATTTGAGAAGTTTTAGTCCCTCTAGACTCATACCAGGGGTAAGGAGAACACAAACAGGAGAGTGAACCAGAGAGTGAACCAGTGTTTGAGAGGACAAGGTGCCCCTTTGTCATTCTTTGCCCACCTTGTCTGGTGACCTTGACAAGTCACTGAATTTCTCTATATCTCAGTTCCCAGATCTGCAGCAAGAAACTAACAGTATTTCCCCCTTCACAAAGTACTTTGAGGCTACTAGATGAAAAGTGCTGTGGAAGAGCTAGTTAAGGTTATTAGTAATAGCCAGGTGTTAAAAGCATTATTTCATTTAGGTATCTACACAGCAGATGATAAATACATATTTTAGAATGATACACGTTATATGGCAGGTTTCAAAATGCTGTCAAAGGCCTGTAAAGATCTGGCAGCAAATCTGAACTCACGTTGGTGTTTGGTTACAAACCGAACTTGAATGCTTTGCTGGATATGTATGGGTACAAACATATATAATATGCATATACATGTGTGTGTATAAGAAGAGCATTTGATAATTTGCAGTGATTTTCCATTTTGAGTAAGAAACATGCAAAGGCTTGTGCTCTTGGGGAAGAATCTTGACCAGAGTATGAAGTGATCTGATGCCAAACCAGTGGTTTCAGACAGCTCAGTCTCAGAAGAGACAGGAAGAAGCTGGGATTTCACCTCCCTTTTCCCACAGGGGAGCACAGGTCTAGCTCAGGGACAGACAGCTTCCATCACTGTTCACTCCCCAGCTCCTGAAGCTGGCCTGAGTCAGCTGCAGTTTGCCTATAAAAACCTATAGCGAATCCATCCCTATCTCTTGTATTTGCAGTAAATATTGAGCTGCAGCCTGAAATATTCTTAGACATCAAGCCACTGCAAAATCTGCCCAGACAAGGGAAGTTTCAGGTGACTCTGCGTGTGCTATTTATTGTAAAATGGATTAGCCAGTTCCATGAGAACGGGAACAAAAAATCATTGAGTATTCAAGCAGGGCTTAAGAATTTTACTACCTGATGCAAAACTGCTGCTGCTGCAGATTTTTGCAAACATGAAAATACAAAAATTTTAAACAGATGAAGATCTAGAGATGCTGCTAAAATTACGCTGTTACCATCCCCAGGTAATTATATGGCATTTAGTGAGGTAGCAAAGCATATGAAGTAGAAATTAGTCCTGAAATTAATAACGTTTCTCAATGATCATTAGCTCAAGAGTACTTAGGGCTGGGATTGTAAAAGGAGTCTAAGGTAATCAGATGCTAAGTTTAATGTGATTTTGGGACTTAGGAGTGGGTTCAGCTGGCTGTTTCTCTTCTCAAAAATCCCAGCTGCACTCTGTACACTTGCACATAGTAATGGTCCGTCTGTCTGATATCAGCAGATCCTCTTCATATGGTACATACCGTCTCAGTCTGACCCTGGCTCAGACCTGCAACTAGTGCCTTTGTCTCACATTATCAGACAAACTAAGCTCTGTCCATTAGATAATTTATATACTGCAGCTGCTTTGGCTTCGCCGTCAAAGTTACCCAGGGCATGCTTGAGCTATTTTTTATCTCTTGCTGTGCCAACAGCTTCAGGCAGTGGCCCAAAATCATTGTCCTGGCTGCAGGTACTATCCTTGTACCACACCCTCACTTCACCTGCTTCAACCCAGACATCCCGTTGGTATTTGAAGAGAAAACATCACAACCAGCACCAATGAACTGGGAAACTGCCCCTGCATGGCATGGAAAGAGCTGCAGGAAGGGATCAGTATGGAAAAGGCTGTATGGCCTTTCCTCAGCACTGCTGTGCTGCTTGTTATAAATGAGATGTTGTGATACTATGCCAAAAGGCAACGTGATGCAAGATAGGGTGTTTTGTGTGGTATTACAGAAAGGGCATGTTGTAAACATTATAGAGAGGAATTAGCTGATGCCCTCATATGAAGATCATTAATCCGTGGGCTGTTCCTTTACAAACATTCCACTGGACTTTTTTCAGACTCTCTCCACTCCACCCCCTCTGTTTATAGCTTCCTTTTGTCCTTTTCTGCCTTTTCCCAACTGGCACACACAGTACTATTAACTCGCATCAAACCCCTTTCCATTCCCTGTAGTAGACCTGATGGGATGGTGTCATGGCACTGTGCTAGCTGCTCCTATCAGCCAGAAAATTCACCTCACATTCCCTCAAATGACTTCAAAGAGCTTCTTTCACCTCTGCTGAATTCATATTTTCCTAAATATACCCTCTGCCTTATAAGGTCTGGGATTATAATTCTCGACCCGGTTGTTACTCAGTTCAGCAAGGTGTTACTGGCATGATCCTCTCAACAGTTAAAGAAGGCGGTACAATCTGGCTCATGCAAGATGAGATGCCTTGCTGGTCTGCGAGTTAGCTATCCTGTATTGTTTTCCCATTTGTCTCATCATTTCTTGAATGATGGAATTTCCTACCTTAGCTCTCTTTTGACATATTACAGATATCAGTTTTGTTGTTTACGTAGTAGATGTTACCAGTTCATGTATTCCTGAGCCAGGTCCCCAAGGACCTGATAATTGAGACACTTAAAGAAGCTTGAGTTTAACATCATCTATAGAGCTCATGCCCGGGAAAGGTTTGATTCAAGAACAGCACTTACTCTATGCCACTGAGAATAAGAGGTATATAGAGTATATAATGCCAGACACTAGAGAGGAGAGAAAGAAGGTAAGAGAACTGGGCACTGTGCATGATATGAAATAGAGAGTACAGATGTGGAAAAAAGCAGCAGGGAGTTATATCTGCAGGGAGTTAATGATGAGCTCAACAGTTAAACACTGTTGAGCTACGCACATAGTAATAGAGATGTAATGCTCCTCAAGGAAAATATCTTTGTGTTTACTATGGGCCACCATATTTAGCTGTACCAAATAGATCAAAATAATCTAGGAGACCTACAAGATGGAAAATAAAAAGTAATTTTCTTCTAAATATTGGATTTTTTTACATTTATACAGAAGAAAAATACTCTGTGTTTTAAATGATCACTTTTTTAGTTTTTATAATTTTTTTTATAATTCTTTTTTGTGTGTGTGTCCAGAAACAACAAGATACAGTGTTATTATTTTCAGGATTTTATTCAAAATTTGATTATTATTTTTGCAGAATATGTCAGCAGGAACTAGTATCTTAGTAATTTTGTGGGTTTTTGGGCATCTGTAAAAATGATAGGTTGAACTGATGCTTCATACAACTAATAAGTCCCCAAGACCAGCAATTAAGCAGCTATAGGATGAGTATCCTCATACTCATCCTTCCTACTCAAGTATGAAGTTCAAGGTATGCCCTTAGACCTTGTATTCACAAACAAAGAAGGACTGCTTGGGGATGTGAAGACTCGGGAAAGCCTTGGCTGCAGTGCACGTGACATGCTGGAGTTCAGGATCCTGCATGGAGGAAGCAGAGCAACAAGCAGGATTGCAACCCTGGACTTCAGGAGAGCTAACTTTAGCCTCTTCAAAAACCTACTTGGAGGAATCCCATGAGTTACGTCTCTAGAAGGTAAGGAGGTCCAAGACAGCTGGCTAATATTCAAGCATCACTTCCTCCAAGCTCAAGATCAGTGCATCCTCATGAGCAAGAAATCAAGCAAAGGGGGCAGGAGGCCTGCATGGATGAGCAAGGAGCTTTTGGCAAACCTCAAACAGTAGAATGACGTTTATGGAATGTGGAAAAAGGGACAGGCCACTTGGGAGGAATATAGGGATGCTGTCAGATCATGCAGGGAGGTGATGAGGAAGGCTAAGTCCATTTGGGATTAAATCTGGTGAGGAATCTCAAGGACAACAAGAAGGGCTTCTTCAAGTACATTAGCAGGAAAAGGATGACTAGGGAAAATGTGGGCCTGCTGCTGAATGAGGTGGGTGCCCTGGTGACAAAGGACACAGAGAAGGTGGGGTTACGAGTGCTGCCTCTGCTTCAGTCTTCACTGCCAGGGCCAGCCCTCAAGAACGCCAGACCCTGGAGGCAAGAGAGGAAGTCTGGGGAAAGGAAGACTTTCCCTTGGCCGAGGAGGACCACGTTAGGGATCACTTAAGCAAACTTGACACCCACAGATCCGTGGGCCCAAAGGGGATGCACCCCTGAGTGCTGAGGGAGCTGGCAGATGTTACTGCTAAGTCACTCTCCACATCTTTGAAAGGTCATGGAGGACAGGAGAGGAGCCTGAGGACTGGAGGAAGCCAGTGTCACTCCAGTCCTCAACGAGGGCAAGGAGGAGGGCCCAGGAAACTACGGGCTGGTCAGCCTCACCTCCATCCCTGGAAAGGTGATGGAACAGCTCATCCTGGAGGTCATCTGTAAGCACGTGGAGGAAAAGAAGGTTATCAAGCAACAGTCATCATGGATTCAACTAAGAGGAAATCATGCCTGACCAACCTGAGAGCTGTCTATGATGGAATGACTATCTGGGCAGATGAAGGGAGGGAGGTGGATGTTGTCTACCTTGAGCTTAGCAAGGCTTTGGACACTGTCTCCCACAACATCCTCATAGGTAAGCTCAGGAAGTGTGGGTTAGATGGGTAGACAGTGAGGTGGATTGAGAACGGGCTGAATGGCAGAGCTCAGAGGGTTGTGATAAACAGCACAGAGTCTGGCTGGAGGCCTGTAGCTACTGGTGTTCCCAGGGGTCAGTGCTGGGTCCAGTCCTGTTCAACTTGTTCATCAATGACCTGGATGAAGGGGCAGATATACTGCATATGTTCATTGAGAATCAATAGTAAATGAATGGTGCTTGCCTTTGACTGCCAGTGGTTAGGACCAATTTTAATTTGGTGTTAATTGAAGACTACTTTCACTTCCACCTGCTTGAACTCCTGAGATTTTTAGCAGTTTCTCTGCCTCCCCTTCTGAAACTCACTTTTCATTTCCAATGAATTTTAAATCAGTGAGCCAAAGAAGGAGACCAGAGGTCGCAGCATGGGGGATGCAACAGAGAGAAACCGACTGAAGGTCACCCAAAATGTAAAAAAAAACCAAACCCAAAATGCTACAGCAAATTGAACCTCATCATTTGAAACGGAATGCTGCTGATCTTAACTATGTTCCAGCAGTGTGACACAGTTACGACAAAGGCTAATAATGCAGTCTTGCCTGCCAGGCAATACCTAATTTCAGTGCAAATCTCACAGCTGACCCTGGACCACCTGCCTCCAATGGGTGATGATGTCTTTGTGTCAGATATGTCTGACACACAGGTAAAATGGGTCCTTGTCAGCCGCCTGTAAAGCACTCTGACACGCTGCTGCTGCTCACCTCCACAAACTGACTCAAGAACTGCCGTTGGTGCTCTCAGCTGCTTCTCTGAATTGCTCTGAGGGGAGGCTCTGCATTCCTCCTCCTACACCCAAAACCACCTCCACAGGGATTCAGGTATCCTGTGGCTGGTAGCTTTGGCTGTTAAACAGAGACTGGATTTTTTACTAAACCCTGAAGCTTTCCTTCTCCTTCCAGCATCTGAAATCAGCCAGGGGGTAAGGAGGGAATACTTGGTGCGGTGACAAGTAACCACAACTTGGTGCTAAGTCCTGTCAAACTTTTCATGGCAGCTCTGTAATATGCTCACGCCAAACAGATGATAAAAGCTGGCAGTTACAGGTATAGTTTGTGGTGCAACTCATGGCTGAGAGGAAAAGCTACAATGAAGAAAGCAGCTCATTCCAAACTCTTACACTGACCTGTCCAGACCATATTATCTGCACCTCTGTCTCCTGATACCACCATTGCCTATATTTAGTGTGTTAGGTTTTAATAGTGGAGGCTGTCCCTTACGGTGTTTGCAGAGTGCCTAACACAGTGGGCTTACAGTTAGGAATAGACCCATACAAGTGCTAGGACAAACTCTAATAAACCCTTGGCTGTGGTGTGTTCCACAACAATGTGGGCTCTTACACACTCCTTGATTAAATGTTTTTGTACACAGACTTGCACTTGGGATCATGCAGAGTCTAAATGGAGCACAGAAATCATGGTGTCATGTGGAACAAAAGAGAATTTGAGATTTCCCTGGTAAAGAATGCTTAAGTCTGTTACTTTTGGAGACAGTCCTGCTATGAAAGGCTGAAATTTCAAAAAGTTTCCCCCTGTAATAGAGGAAAAGAAATTGTTCTGGGGGTCCCAACTGAAGAAAACCTAATTGCAGAATAGTTCTGCAGGAAAACCCTTCTGTTTCAAAGCTCTTCTGAAAAGTGATTAGAAGACTAGTCCATTGGGGGTCAGACAGCCTGAAAATACTACTTTTGAGAAAAGTAGTCTAAATTCAGTGATGCTTCCTTAAGCCACGGGTATTTATCCATGACAATTCTATACCAGTGCAACTAGCCACCTTGAAGCCAAACGGCCCATTAGTTATGAATCTTTATCCCTTAAGCAATACTACGTACTTGAGTTATGATTTGCCAGTTTCTGGTCATTGTGAACATGTAGGACTACACCATTTCTATTTTGTTCTGAGGTTCATTCCCGTGGGGACAGACGGTCAAATCCAGACCCCCACATCACCCTGACCACATTTTACTTCCTCCAGCTGTTGTAGCTTAAGTGTGTGCCCTGAAAAAAAGCAATACAGGCTGCACCAAACCAAAGCCAGAACATAAAACTGAGGCTGGCTCATGGCAGCACCATAACTCCACCTTCTCTCCCTGCCTCCATACGTACTCTCCTTGCTCTGTGGCTAGCAGGGGTGACAGTGAGGCTGTGAAACTATTTCTTTCTGTTTTACAGGGCAACTTACTTGTCCAGTCTGCCCACCACAGGCTACTTCTGCTGCTGCCTGCACAAGGAGTCATCCCACTGGTTCACTGAATAAAGGCTGATAGCACCACACACCAGGCAGGCAGGTCCTGCTCCTCCACCCACTACCACATTTCAAACAATGATCCCTCCCTTCCAGATGACTCTGCTAGCAACCAGGATTCAAAGCTGTGCTTGTTTCTGTCATGCTTGGTTGGCTTTGTGAAAAAAAATTATATATATAAAAGAAAAGGCAGATAGCAAGCTGCCTTCAGCAGTTGGGCTTTGATTTTCTGTGTTATTTAGATTCCAAATAAGCATCTGCTGGCACAGCCAAAAGTATAAAGAGGAGATAACTGTGATTTTGACCATGTTCCACAAAGCATTCCTGACTGGGTTAATGTTCTGCACAGAAACTTTCCCTCATTCCTGGATGGATTTTACTCCTTTGCTAAAGGGAGCAGAAAAAAACCCAGGTGTAATTTAAGTCCTAAAAATGAAGTCAAAATGACATTTGAAAGATGAACAGATGTTGTGGGTAGGGGTATTATTTTTCTCATGTCTTTATTGGTACGATTTCCTACTCTGATACAGCTATTTTCTTTTCCACTTCTAGTTTTTTCTAACAGAATACACCGGGCCTCTTCTAATATATCTGCTCTTTTACATTCGCCTCTCAACTATTTATGATCAAGTGGAAAGTAGGAAGAATTTCCGCCACCCAGTGGTTCAGTAAGTGACACTTGTGTGAACTGTTTTCCTGGGGGACAGGGAGCCAAAGGGATGGAGGCTGCATTTCCAGGGCTGAGGATTTTACAGGGGATGTGAGACTGCACGTCTGGTCTCAGTCAGTGGGAGTTTCAGATTGTTCTTATCAATAATGTTGATATTTTATCAGCACTCATAAATCTGACCAAAAATGGGATCCCGGTTGAAATGGTCATTGTACGTGGTCACAATGGGAGCTGTAGTATTTTCCTCAAATAGTTTGAAGTCCAGAAATATAGCCTGAACAGGGTGAAATAATAAATACAGTGGTAGTTAACCAAAGTCATGCTTGACAGAGAAGAGAGGGCAAGACTTCAGGTGTCTCAATCCCAGTCTCTTTACAATGCATTCTCACTCATAAGATTAGTAAGCATCAGCCCCCAGCACAGAAGATAACACCCCTCCCCCCCCGCCCCCCCCCGCCCTCCTCCCAGCTCCCACCTAGGCACAACGAGGAGGAATCTTGAGAGGTCTGCATGTCATGAGTCAGGTCAAGAAAAACTGAGAAACACAAAAGAAGCACCACAGGAATTCAGAAGTGGTAATCTGATTTTTGAAACTAACCTCTTCAAACTGCAACTGTTCCCTACGGCCATATGTAACATATTTGAGTTCTGAAAGACTTTTAAGGAATAGCACAGTCAAGTGACAAACAAAACCAAGAGCTCAGCCGCCGTTACTGGACAGCAAAGAGCACAGGTTGTATCTAGCTGTACCGAAACAAATCAGAGCAGCTCATATATAAGCACAAACCAGACAGCTTTGCTTCTTTCCATCACTGAAACAGGAATGCTAACAAGGAAAATTAATCTCCTCCGATATAATACAGTAGGAGCTGACCACAAGGAAATGCAACCTGCTTAGTCTGCTAGAACTCAAGAGGCTGCCAAAAAGCAATGAAGAGAGGACAGTCAACCAAGATAGCTTTTTATGACCTTCAACAGTCCCTGCCATTCCCAAGCCTTTTGAAGGACTGGAAGAAACAAAACAGACATGATCAATGGGAGGGATTAAGAACTGTTACAGGCAAGAAAGTGGCAAACAGCTATCCATGATAACTGCGAGAGGCTCAAGGCACTGCCACCACCTACTGTACCCTTCCAGGGAATGGTGGCTAATGCACCAGGCAGGCTGGGAACTTTCACACTTAAGGAAGTTCTCTTCAGTGTGGTTGTCCCCATTCCAGGAGATCAGTGCCTGGTGGAGGGGTGGAATGTGATCAAGGGAAGCCTGTCAGCTGTGTAAGTTGGAGCAGTGGAAATGGGAGGGCACACAGGGAACTAGGAGCCTCAAGGAACTGTTCAGCTTTCCCACAGCATTTTTCTACACACTGATCGCAGAATCAAGGCAGCTGGCATACAACAGAGAAGCACAGTGAATAATAATACCATTTACAGATGGAGGAACAGAGACTTGGAGAGACATTAAGGGAGCCAGTGGAGCTGGGAATGAGAGCACAGAGTAGCTGAATTCAAATCCAGAGCTGCAAGATGCTTGCCTGCCTTCTATTGCTCATACACTTAAAAGGAGAGTTTCTGGTAACACAGAAGAGACAGCAATACCTTTGCCTTCTTTCAAGTGGTCAGGGGGTGTGCAGAATGCTTCCAGTGACTGCTCCTTAATGGGTTCATCTAAGGTCCCCATCCTAAGTAAAATTAATTTTAAAATTCCTAGCAAAGCTGGAAGTTTGCTCCAGACTTTGGATAAGTCGTTAATTGTTTGAATTTTTCTTAGCTCAATTCTCTCTGGTTTAATTACTTTGAAATTGTTTAATCTTTGACTCTGGCTACCATACAAGATGCATAATAAAAGCATTTGAGATTTCACATGCTGAAAACCACTTTTCATTTATGTCTTATAATTGGTTTGCAGTGAGACGGGCTCTGGTAGTACAGTACATGTAACCAAGATAAAATGCCACCAGGAATCACTCCTGACATTTGTTTCTGAAACTCAGTCTCTATGAGCTGCAACTCATTCTTGGAAGCAAATCAGCAATGCCTGTTATTGTTTCATAATCTTCCTCAAAAGGGAATCAGTATAATAATTTCTACAACAATTACCTCATTTCTTTGTAACGGGCAACAAAAAAGCCATCAGAATGGATTAACTTTGCAACAAAATCTCATTTTGCGTCCACAAGGAAATGAAATACAAACTACCTCCATGCAGCTACTTGAGCTGGCAAAGGACAAGGAAACCATTCAGAAGATATTTAGAATGTTTTTAAATGTCAGGCACATCCTACAGGAGCACTCAGGTAGCCTTAAAACACGGGAGAGATCTTTTGGAAAAGCACAGCAGACGCCTGCTTGCATACACAGCTGTCCTGTTTTAATGTCTTGTCAGGGCTATGCATCACATTCAGAGCTCGAGGAGCTCTTTTCATTTCAAGGCTAGTAAAAAGAAGTTGCTTCCCTGCAAAATGAAATCAACTTTGTATAACACTGAAAATGATTCCATTAATCTTTGGTTCCAGATGCTTCAATTAAGGCAATATCTTAAATCTCATGATTTCAGTGTGACTGCAGTTTTGGAATATTAGTCCTTATTCCTTTTGTGACGTTAAATTGTGAAATAATAAAAAGCAGTCTTTCACTTACCTTAATTTCCTTTTTTTTTTTTTCTTCCAGCTTGGCCTGCTTCTGCCATTGTTTACACTACATCAGACATCTTCTGGAGACATTATTTGTTCACAAGTTTTCAGGAGGGCACACTCCTCTGAAAAATATGATAAAGGTGACAATGTGTTTATGATTCTGTGTAAGAGAGAATATCCTCATATCAAAGCAGTCTTTGGAAGAAGATAAGAAAATTAAAAAATAATTTATTTTCTAGCTCCAGAAATTACGGTTAATCAAAATACAAAAATAAGAAAAATTTCAGGGCCATGTCCCCAAGGACACCAATTGAAATCAATGTCCATTTTAGCTCCTGCATGTCAATGTCCACCTTGACTCATCCACCCAAGGGGCTAATTCTCATGTCCAGGATATTTTTCAGGCTGAATGCTATTTTATTATGAGATATGCTGCTGTGACATCTAGCAATGCTGACAGAAATCACACTCCACATCCTCAATGCAATATAAATACAGAGCAAGCAACAGGCTTTGCATTAGGAAACAAAATTCAAATTACAAGTAGAAAAAAACATACTGTTTTATAGATCGAGGCCTCAGGAAGGAAGATACTGAGCTAGCCTAAAGTCTGTCCTGCAAAGCCTCTTGAATTTCGACTGTGTGTCACTCATAGGCTTTCTTTTCTTTCCTTTCATGTACCCGGTCTTGGTCATTTTGTATCACCTTTCCTCCCACCCCATTCGGTGACCCGCCCTGTAAAACTTCTACAATATATTGAAGATTTTAGTGAAGGAGATAAATGTATGGCCATAACAGGTGGCTCAATTCAATTCCAGTCAGAAAGGAGTTAATAGGATACACAACTAGAGAAGTTTTACAATATACAACATGTAAGAGAAATAAAATAAAGTTAAAAAAAAAAAAGAAAAGAAAAAGATGAATATAAGTTAAATGGCTTTGGAACCAGAGTACCATTTCCAAAGTGATTCATGCATGTGGGAGTTAAAAGACCCACAGTTACTGCTAGTTCCTTGTGTACCACGGGAGCGCTGCATAAAAAGATTAAAAAGAGAATGCCTGACTTGGCAGCCCTGCTTATGGGGTGGAGCTGTAGCCAGTACCAGCACACTGCTCTTCCCAAGAGGGAACTGAGAATGGGATCCTTAACTCAGACACACAGAAAAGCTTTATGCAGTCTCCAGGGTGGTTCTGGTTGGTTGGCTGGTGGGTTTTGGTTTTTCCTTGTACAAAGCATGGGAGCAGTGACCCCTATACAGAGCAAAACATGATCACATTCTCTCTGCTTGGGCTTTCCCAAGCCCACGGCTTCATTCATCAAGCAAAGGCAGCTGGGGTGCTGCTTTTCAACAAGAAGATGAACTGGGGCCGAATCCAATGGAGTAGGTGCAGTGTGTAACTCAATTATCTTTATAGGAACTGTGAGCCTTTATTTTGGTAGGGTTAAAGCAGGCCAATTCAGTTTTACCTCAGTTTGCCTCAGCTGGTTTAGTGTTCTGTTTGGCTAGTTCAATCTTGCTTGGAAATGCTGAGTTTAAGGTATAGTAACAGCTCAGCTGTGTTAACCAGCCCGAGACTTTTAGTAGTACAGCTGCTCTAACAATAGAGAAATGTGCCCTTCAGCAGCAGAATCAAATAAGAATTTCCTACAAGAGGCATAAACCACATTCAACATACATAAATACAACAACATACGTAGCCACACAATCTGTGACCTTTTAGGGTTCTTTTTTTAGTGGCTTCGTAGCATCTTACAAAGATCTATATTCTGTGACTCAAGAAGCTGCTGCAAAGTCTTGCAATGGTCATCTGGGTTTTGCACTTAGAATTTATATTTATAAAGTTATGGTTTGAACTTGCTTATCACCCTTTCTAACAACAACAAAAAAAATCTTTTGTCCATTCCAGGGCTGTGCCTTTTACTGGGGGTTCACTTCCTGGATTGCATACTACATCAACCATCCACAATATACGCCACCATGTATGTATAAGTAGCACACAAAACTGCTTGGTTTTAAAAAATTTTTGATATGCAATCTTAAGTCCTCCAAAAGCAGTAGATGTCCCCAACATGAGATCATATGACTAAACTAGTCAGAGATTAGCTTTTACTCCCTGCCGGAAGGAAGACTGTCATGTGGGAGGCTCTCCTGCTGTGTCACTGAATGTATGTTCCCATTCAGCAATGGTCAGTCGCTGTCGAGTTTTATGAACTGGAAATATTGCCCAATGGAGAAAACACAAAGATTGATACATTTTGCTCATCTTCACCATATATGTACTAAGAATGCAGGAGAGAACTAGTGCCAGCTCCATTTTCTTGGAGGCGATATTTGTTTGCTAAAGATACATCCTTTTCATGAAAATTAAGATTTGTGAGTGTGTGCGTGAGAAACCAGTAAAAGTCAATCAGATACTGATGCTGATAATGAAAAAAAATCCTGGTTTTTGCTTCTAGATGTCGTTTATCATTTTGTTCTTTCTCATTATATTTTATTGTTGCTCTGCTGTTTCTTCATTATTTTTTTTCTTCTTGTTTACTCTTTGAACTTTTGCTTCTTTTGAGCATAATTAGCGTAAGTTTTTTCCTGCTACTTTACTTTCCTTGCTACACCTTAGTTTTCCTTTTCCTCTGCATGTTATACTTATTTATGCACTTTAGGAACAAAGGGTTTGCTTTGCCATTTTTATTTACACTCAGTTAAATTACTGATTTTTTTAAATCAGAAATTTCTCCTACATGGCACCTGTTTTCCTTTCAAAATAACACAGAAGTTCTGTTTCAAAATTATGTGATTCTTTGAAAGACAGCTGAATTTAGTGTGGCTTTAAGAGTAACGCTGCAAACAACGTTGAAACTTTCCCAGACACAGGTTTTAGCAGTCCAGATCATCAAATCACTAGGTGCAGCTTCTTCATAAAGGAAACCATTAGTTCAGGACACAGCATTCCAACACAGAAAACATTCATAAGTACTTCTAATTGCTTGCCACCACCTTAAAATGACAATTATAGGTCCATTGGTCTAATGCTGGAGATCACCAGCCCTCTGGCATAGTTATCTAGATCAGTAAAATGTTGGTGGTTTGTTTTTGATGCGGCAGCAGGTGACTTCCACAGCCATACCCAGAGATGGCGAGTTTGGGGACAGGTAAGGAAAGGCAAGCAGGGAGTTGCAGAATGCTATGCAGGCATGGTAAATTAAACCAGGCTGACAAAAGGCCCATGGAAAACATCTGCTTAGCAGCTACAGACTCGCAGGTTGACATGCTCTGGTTGTTCTGAGGAGGAGTTTTAGAGCATGCCGTTGGAGCCATAGAGGAGTCATGTGCCAGCCAGAGAAAAAGGGTTCTCAAAAGTAAAGGTTCGATGAGACTTGGTCAGGGAAGTGAGGTACGTACGCGTGGTCTGTGGCCCTCAGCCACGACCAAGGTTTACTTGAGAACTGTAAACCTTTGGAGACAAACATGGTACAGCACTACAGTGGTCTGTGGACAACATCAAAAAGGAGAGGGCAGGTAAAGAGCACATAAAAATTGAAAAGGCGAAATATATTTCTTGCATGGTGAGACTGTGAAGCAGATAGTGGCTATATAGTAAAACCTTACTACTGTGTCACTACTAAAAACAAAAAAAGTAATGGATAGGTTATGTCTTGGGTTCTCTGCTCAGGCAGATAAAACGGCCTATGGATAAGACTGTGATACCCAGCCTGGTTCTGCCACTGACCTTCACTTCATCCCTCCCCTTGCCTTTCCAAGAACCTTAACACCACCAACTGCATTGACAAAGCACTTAGATATATGAAGCTGAGAAATACCAGAAAAAGTTAGGTGAAAACTGCCTTGAGATTAGTGGCGAAGAGACTGGCATTTCTAGAGTGATGTTATTATTTGCATTCTCCTCATATTGTGTGTGATAATATCCATTCTTTCTGCAGACCCTGTCAGGAAAGAAGTATTTCTGCTCGTCAACACTAGATTAATTTCACCTATATCAAACCATGTGCTTACTGTAAAATGCAATTTATAATTTTGTCCTATTTTCTAGCATTTGGCCACAGACAAATTTCTTTTGCTGCTCTTGCTTTTCTGGTATGTACAGAAATAACTTTTATTGATGATAGCGAAATAGGAGTAACTCACGATTTAACAAAATGCAATAACATCACATGCATTTGTGTGTACATATACATCCACACTCACAACCCTGTGTCCTTTGACTGGATTTAGTGATAATCGATTAAGATTTCCAGGCCAGGAAGTCTCCTAATACTATTTACCTATACAGAGCTTAATGTGAAATACTGTATCTGACTGCCATGAGAACATCATCAACAATATTACTACTCATAATTTTGTGTAAAACCACTAATATTTAGACAGATTGAAAATTGCCATTTTTAAAACACCGAAGAATTACATCCTAAGCAGACTTTGCAATAGTGCTGTGTACCCTGACTAATTTAACCTCAACAGCTATTAAAACCAACAAAACCAATTGCTGCCAAGGCGGGTTAAGTCAAGAGAAAGCACAGGTGACAAAGGGTGGCCGAGACTACTGAAACTCATGTTTGAATGAAGATAACTGTATAGTAAGACAGAGACTCAGTAAGAAATTCTCATGTGGAAATGTATATTCTCTTCCACCCTCTGCGGGAATTGCACTTGGAAATGCTGAGTGTTGACTTACCCAAGCAAACACGGGTCAGTAGCCAAAACAGCCTCTTTGAAAATCAGATACAGATCAGTTTCTAGAAACATAACAGGAAGGTGGGACAGGTAACATGTTTAGGTTCCTTCAGGCAAACACTCTTCAAAAAATCATTCAAATAACTCCTTAGCAATATTTAAATGCTTTCGCAAATTGAGACGCTTAAAGATCATATTTTTGGCAGTGTTTGTTTCTGGGGTTGTCCACGCAGTTCTCAGCTTTTCCTGCCGTAATAAGCTAAAGCAAAGACAAGCAAAATAGTCATATGAAGAAGTTCATACCCTCAATGAGGCTCTACAGTTGAAAGCAATAATCCTGTACTAGGAGACAGGAGGTTTTGGCAGCAGTAGGCAGTAGTGCATCCAGAGCCTTACTGTCTGCCCTTCCTAAGCTCAGGGGTTGCTTGAAACCAAGCAAACCATTTGCCTGCATACTCAGTGTTACCAATAAAACTTGTCCCTGTCAAAATCTCTGCATAGAAAAAGCCTCCTTGTCTAATGAAACATCCTTCCCCCTGTCAGTGTAACACACCCTGCTATAGCTTTTAGGGAAAACGCTGCCATCAAGCAGAGAGATGAGTCCTGCCGGGGGAATTTGCTATAACTATGGCCATCCCCTTCAGATCTGCATCAGCACCTGCTCTGTGGTCTGAATTCTTGCAGCTTTATTGAGAACTTCCTACCCATGGAGACTCAAAACGTTTCCCTTTCAGATCTTGTTCTGGCAGGTTCCCAGACAATTAATTTGAAACAGCAGTCTACAAAATAAAATAGTTTGAAGCTGTTTTCACAGTTTTCTAAAACATATGAACAAAATATTTGGAAGATTTCTTCTTTTCCCCTCTTTTATGGCTTGTCTTTATTACATATCCTGATTTAAGTATATACATCTGCAGCTGCTGTAAAAAATAGTACTGAGTGATTTGAAGAGTGTCAACAAGCCTGTCTGAAAGATTCTCATATTTAGAGAAATTACTCAGAGCTTTGCAGGGACGTTGTTCTCATAAGATACACATGGAATATAAAGAGGGGGAACAGTATGTAGGCTTCAATATTTTATCATCATAAATATGATAAGCCTTTTTTTCTGCTGTTCCCCACTGCCCCATATTTTATATCTGAGACACTAAGGACTAGCTTACATTTAGCAGTACATCTTGATATAGAACATTAGCAGCCACATTTCTAAAGCGGAACAGAACTAATTACAGCAGAATGCAGCTGCAGAGTCAAAGGTAAGCCAATAAAAATCCCTGCAGAAATGCCCTTTGCTTGTTTTACTTAAATGGATTATAGAATTAGTAGGTGTTAACTATAGTGTGTGACTCTCTCTTGCTCCACAAGAATATGAGCATTGCACATTTCAGTATGTTTCACAAAAACACTTCTAGCTTTGAAACTTTTTTCTTTAAAATAATAGTAATCAGAAAAAAATCATGTTTCTAGCTCATAATTGGAAGTATGCAAATTAAAATTACTTCTATTGCTATGGCTAGAATTACAGCTTCTGATATGGCATTTTATAATAGAATTTCCTTTTCTGGCTATTTAGTGTTTTACATCTGGTGTTTGTGATAGATGAGAGCCAGTTAATTGTAATTAAAAAACATAAAAGGACTGCAGGATTTGACCCAAGACTACATATCCATGCAGAGTAACAGCTTTGCTAATAGACCTGATTTACACTTTCCTAACAAACCCCATAGAAATCTCTGCCAAAAAAGGGAAAATTTTTCAGCATTGCTATCTACAATGTTCTTCCAGATAATGGCACATTTCAATATAAAATGAAGTTACATATTTCTTTCAATTGGTTTTAATTGAAGTTTGTTATGGATGACTTTCAGAATTAGCTTAAAAATTACAATCATATTTCTTTTTTTCTGCATTAGTTTTGTGACTTTATACTTTTAAGGTTTCTAGGTTTTAGCACTCTTCCTTTTTATTTTAATTTTTTTAAGTTTTTCCAGCTTTGCAAAATTTAGAATGACAAATGATATAAGAAAACACAACTTTTTGACACTGTGGGTTTTTTCAGTTTGAGAGGAGAAATCAGTCTTCAAACCCAAAAATGAACAAAAATGTTCAGTTCAGCCTGAGACTGAAATGTATATAGCATTTTGATTTTCTTTGTAAAGCAGGGGAAACATGAAAAGCATAACATTAGATTGTTGTACTGACAGACTTTCTTTTTCAGGAATAGAAACAGGTTTTCCTACCAGTTCCCACTTTAAATATGGGTACTAATTGGTTTTGATTCTACAGTAGTTGTAATTGATGAAGTACTGAAAGCCACAAGCAAATGTGAAATCACCTTGTACTACATGCTGTATAACCCACCCGGGAGACATGGTGTGTCTTCCAAAGATTTAAACCATATAAATATTAAAGACCAAGTTTGAGAGGTTGGTTAGGGCTGGACATGGTATAACCAGAGAGCAGCAGAACCAGGAATAATACCAGTCCTCTTCATTTATCAATTCCTGACTGCTATCCATTTGACCAGCCTGCCCTTCAGAGAAACACTGCCTTTTTATTCACCCTGTATTTCCTTCCTCTGCGACATACCTAGAGAACTGGTTTCTGTGCTTTGTAACCAGCGTTAACAGAGGTGCTACGCTGAACACCTTTGAAAGTGTGTGTAGGAAGAGGGTAGGCACATTAACTCAGGACATCTTTACGAAACCAGTGGTCAACTTTTCACTTGCTGCTTTGCAGTCTGGGTTAAATCCAAATCCTGACAAGGATGTTGAGTTCAGAAAAGTATCTTGCTAAATTCCTTAAACCCCAGGGAGCCTTTTGGATCTCCCCCGACCAAAGCATGCTGCACATGCTGCGCATGGGAACCACGCTGAAGGCTTGCCCGCACTGAGCTGTATGGAGTTGAAGCATTGACTTAACCCAGGCTGCACCCACGATGCTCACTAGACACTTGTGTGTTTGACAAAGATCACAGAATGTATTTCCCATGGGCGAGTCATTTCAGAGTACATATTTTCTGGATACAGAGATTAAGTTGTAATAGGGGATTCTGATTATGCACTGAATCGCAGTTACCACAGCATTTTAAGCATATGACTGAAAATATGGTTTTAATGTCTTGCAGATGTGCGAAGCTGGAAATCACTTTATCAACGTAGCTTTAGCTCACCAAAATCATTCAGGTCTGTCTTTGTTTCCTGTCTATTTAAGACTGAAGTGTGTTTAACCTATCCATCTTCTGCTAGTATACAGTAATTTATATATCTACATCCACAGAATAAAGAAAGATGAAGTAGGTACCACGCCATTGGTATAACATCTTCAAAATAAATGTGGTGACAAGGATACATTAGCAACAACGTTGTTGCTCCAAAGCTTATAAAAAATTTATCTTAATTAGACACAACTGCAATTTAAATATGGATTTAAACATGGAAGTTCTCTAAAGCATCCTGTTGGCTGACAACAGAGGATTCCATTTTAAATGTTTCAAAAGCTTTTAAATTAGATTGCAGAGTTTTTAGATACGTGCATCTCGTGCAAAGATACACACACAAATACACAAAGGCAGACTCATGAATACCTACATAGGCAACAATGTATAGGCATGCGCTTAAAAGGCTGCTCCAAGCAAGGGTTTTCAGGATCTTTCATACCATGAGAATTAAAGTTACACTATATACACTAGAAAGTAAAATATATATTATCAGATAATAATAGTGTCATTTCCCACTATAACATGCTATTCAAGAAAATACTTCACCACAGTGTGATTAACTGCACACACTGAAGTCAGTTTCTATTCTGGAAAGCTTTTGATGTGCTGTGGTTAGGCAGGTGCTTACGCTGTTTGTTGCAAGGGGCGTAATTCAGGTACAAGCAGCAAGAGCCAAATAATTAATCTACATGTTCAGTGCCTACAAGTATGAAAGATAGCATTGTTACCAGAACTTAAAAATGAAACATGCATGTGGCATTTTGTGTGAGCATTACCAGTGACTGTAGAGTCATCCTGTTAGCTCTGGAGTTGTTTTCCTGTTCTACTCTGGGATGAAGGATAAGGACGTGAGAAGGGACAGGTTCATGTCCCCGAGTCAGGCTGCGTAAGACACAGCTGCATCATTTATATCCCAGAAGAGTGCCCTTAGCCCTCACCTGCTGGCTAGTCTGCATTAAACTACTTGTCTCTCTCTTCCTCTGAACAAAGGTTGCATCCTTTGGACATGCCAAACCTTCCTGTAGAAGCTGATACATGGCTCACTAAGCAGTATTCTCACTAGGATAAATACAGCTTTTTCTGTCTCAAAAGATTTCACAGAAACTTTTCTAACAAGTTGTACTCTGGGAGCGCTGGGCAAGGGGAGGGCTGTTACACAGACAAGTTGTGATAAGGCTCAGTTCCCCTTTCTATATGGAAACTGGTTTTATCAAGTTGTGTTGTTTTCTTTTTTCTTTTTTTCTTTTCTTTCTTTTTTCCTTTCATAAAGGCAGTAAAGCCTGTTTTCCAAGTCCAACCTACAACCCCTTCACATGGCTTTTCTTGCTGGTATCCTGTCCCAACTATACATATGAGGTACGTGACTTTCTTCTGCTTATATGTAAAGAGTAGGTGGTTACTGTGTTTCAGCCACTGGCTGCAAAAAATCTGCACCTCCATGCAGTTCCCTCTGCACATCTATCATTATGTTCCGTATGTCAGAGTCTCCTTGCTCCACAAATGTTTCTCCACCAGTCCCTTCTCTTCCCTCACATCAATATCATGACTGTTGTGTATATTCCCCTCCACTGCAGACTCTCCAGTGATCCAAGAATTTACCACCCATGTCTTTACCCCATCCAGCACACTGGGGGGTTCCTTTCTAGCTATTTTTCCTCTCCCTCTTCCAGTATAAGTGTCATGCTCTTCTTCCAGGGGAAGCTTTTGAAAACTTGCCCTTTTGCTTTACATAAATTATACAATTAACAGTGCGTTTTTCTTTGCAACAGGTTGGTTCTTGGATTAGTTTCACAGTGATGACACAAACCCTGCCAGGTAAGTTTGAAACAGAATGAAGATAGCCTGTACATTGTTGTATGTGGAAGTGCATTCTGGAAATCTAAAATTTGCCAAAAAATTTATAGCATACGAAATACTGACATCAAATCCCCTTTGTGATGTGACTGTATAAACCTTCAAAGTGCTACCCTCAGAAAGCTGCAGAGTGTCATGCTAGTATAACACCTTCTTTTGATCAAAACCAGCTCTCTGCTTTTTGTGAAATATTGTTGTTTCTTCTGTTTTCACAGTGAAAGCAGACTTTGAAATTTAGAAAAAGAAAAAAAGTTGTATTCTTCATTACAGTCAATCATTTTTGATACAGGAATTTATTTTTTTTTCATTGTAAACCTGGAATAATACTTCTAATAGGGAGAGGAAAACAGAAGTATTTAGTATTTCAAAAGAGGAAAGAGACACGTTCCTGGCAACATTTCCCCATTTGCTTATATCAGGCAGCCAGCTTGTAACAGCAGTCTGCTAGTAGCATTTGCAACTCCTGCTCAGTACTTTCCTGCATCTTTAGAGACTTAAAGACCCATACAAATATGGTCCCTGGGACTGAGATTCTCCAGACCATTCATTTTTTAATTATTTTTGCATTCCAAACCAGAAACTTATAAAAGCTACTTGCAAAAAGTAGCCTCGTGGTTTAAAAAATGAAAAAGAAAGAAATTTCAAAAGTGGATTAAAGTGCATCATGAAAAAATTAAACTTTTAATTTTTTTTGAAAAAATAAAACATTTTTGTGCTTTAGGCTCTGGTATGGAAATGACCTGAAAGTTTGGGGACATTGTAGGACTGCATTTACAAAGGCAGGGAGCAGCAACATACACAGCACACTCATCCTTGCTGTAATTGTCCCAAACATAACTTGACCAGATAGCCTAATGAATGTTTCTGATGCAGCACCTCATTTTAAGGAAGAAAGGATAATGAATTTGCAAAAAGTACCTGTAAAAGCATTCCCCATTTGGTGCCACTCATCCCAAAGGAAGAGGCACTCAAAAGACCACTTACTGGCTCCTGACAACCACAGTAGGGGCCTGGGCATCTCTGGTTGTTGTGAGACCTCACTGCCAGGCAGCCAAATCTATTTGTGCACCTACTGCCTGCTTCCCCCAGGGCTGAGCTCTCCCTCCATGCAGCAGGGAGTTACGGCACCGATCCCAAGTTACAGTTCGGAGCTGGAGGAAAAAAACAAGAAGTGTTGCAGGACAAAAGCAAACCAGAAAAATAGTCGAGGTCATGGGTAATTCTGTGTTGAGATGGCACCATGCCCAAGGAGGCCTTGGGATTTATGGTGAAGTCATAGGTGATACAGGGCATGTCTAATAGATGTGCATATTGTCTGTGTGAATTCTGATGCAGAGGCTGAGCCTCAGGCTATGGTATATCAGTAACTGCAAGGCTGCAAGAGCAAGGGCACAGTTAACCTGTATCTGCCCACAGAAGGGACTACTGCAGACTTTTCCATAAACCCTCTTGTATGCACAGAAACAGCCACTGAAAGAACAGACATGATCTTTTTTTTTTTTTTTTTTTTCCCCCTCTCTCTTATTCCTTGTAGTTGGCATTTTTGCTTTCCTGATGGTCATCCAGATGTCTCTCTGGGCCCAGAAAAAACACAAGCTATATCTGAAGAGGTTTTATCCAGAGGTGCGGAGAAAAGCAGCTATGATTCCTATCATCTTCTAAGCTCTTCACAAGAACTGAAGCCTAAGTGTACAGTTCAAGAGCTAACTCAGAGTAAATGAGCCATTTCATTCAGTAACCAAAGTGGATCAGAGGAAGAACTACTGGATATCTTTTTCAGAAAATTAACAGTTCAAGACGAACAGCTTTTAATTAAGTGATAAAATGTAGCTCTTGAATTCTTGGTTCCTGCTAGAAGATATGATTTAATTAGATTTTCTGTAATGGAGCTAATTGGGAAGGGACAAGAAAATTGCTTATATTGAATGTTAGGCTAGATATTTAACTGGTGTAAATGGGCACAGATGCTGTTAAAATTAATGAATACAGCTCATCTGCATGCATTCAGGTCTGGTGATTTTAAGGTTCAGTGTTAGATGTTGACGAGAGCCTTGGATTTTTGCATCAGATGTTTCACAGCCCTATTTTTATTAAAAGGCACAGAAACAGCACATTCTGCCTCGGCTCCCCTAAAGCATCACATCAAAGAACGACCACTATGCTGTTGACACAGTCTAGTCCAGCTTTACAAGGTTTTTCTTTCTTTCTTTCTCTGTAATTGAATCTCATAGCAAATTGTTCAATACAAGTTGGCTTAAATTGATCATTGCAGAGAGGTCTGGCTTTCTTTCATTTTCAGGTAGGCAGATCAGACCTATGATTGCAGGATGGGACTGTTTATGAGGTGCTTCCCATCTTGCTACTAATTTGCAGCATGTCCTTAGGAACATCATTTAAGTCCATTCCCCTTTCTCACATTGAAAAGTTCTGGAAATAGCAAAAGACTTTCTGGACTAACAAGCACATTAAGATCCCCTTGTTCAGTGCCCAGCTGCATCCAGACACCATTCACCTTGTTTGTATTAAGCACTGTGAAATCCTTGGGCAGAAGGTGAATCAGAGTACAGCTCATTATCGAAAAAGGAAAGAGATCCTGCCAAATACATTTCAGTCTGTATCTGAACTGTTTCAGATGGACACTGCTGAAAGGTTTCAGCTCTTGCTTCAGTTTGGTCATTCTCTATCTGCTACTTTGCTTTCCATTACGTTATTTTTTAAGATATTCTCTGGGCTTTTTATTCAAGTCTTGAAAACTCTTTTAGCTCCATTTGCAAATCAGAAATCAGTGGCATCTATGTCATGCAGAAGTATAACTTTAGTTACACAGAGAAAAAAAAAAACACCCAAACCCAGAACTACTTCAGCCAGCAAGTATTAAGATATGGAGAGTTGGGGCATTAAGTCCAGTTTTCATTCTATTTCTGTTGCAAATTTATCAATGTCTTTTGACTCCCTTAGGCTACTGAAAAAGCTTGCCTAAAGAACTTCATAATCATTAGAGAAACACTGCAGTGCACAAGCAAGGCAGGCAATTTGTCTCCTAAAGGCACTGTTATCTTTGCACCAGCTCAAGCTGGTTCTAACAAAGTTAATTTGCCCAGTAAATTGGGTTCATATCCCTTTTCTAATGTCTAACTTGCAACACTTGCCCCTATTAGCCACGGTAACTCAATTTCGTCTTAGTAATGTAAATAAATCACTTTCCATATTTTTGAACTTGTAACCTGTGAACAGCTAAAACTTTTTACTCCTCTCAATGGAAAACTCAAGTCACAGTGAACATTCAGTTCTCTAACCCAGACTGCTAATAAAGATCTATTTTTGAAAAATTTTCTGTGCTCTTTAGTCCTTATATCTAACAACAATATTTCTGAAACTCATTTTTTCCAAGCCAGTGTTAGATGTGTGAGTGAAGACTGCTGTCTATTTTTTTGATCCAGCTACTGGGATTGTTTTCATTTAATGTTTACTGAATGTCTCATTTTAGCAATGTTCAAGTTTAAAATAGTTCATGTGGGAAGGTAACTTGCCAAAATTACTTACTTATCTGTTCACCTCTTGATTACAATAGCTGCAGTTTTAAGTCTGTTCAAGGCATGTTTCCAGAGAGATTCCAATCGCTAGGAGCACGGTTCCTATTCAGTAGTCGGCTTAGGCAAAGGAAATACTTCAGGAATTGTTTACCTTCCTGCTTATTAGTTGATCATTTGATACATGGAGTGTGTGGGAGAAGGGTTTTGGCTCCTGTAGTAAACTACAGTTTTAAAATGGGGTTAAGAGCAAACACTAGCTAAGAATAAATGAAGATACATTACAGAAGACTGTCACAGATAAACATGGCAGATATTTTGAGTTTCACCAATGGGGTGTTGACCAGCTAAAATTGTTGTCAACAGTGTTAAATGACTCCACAAATAGCAATAAATCAACATCCTGTACCTTCACAGATCTTTCTGTGTTCCTCTGCCCTCTCTGATTTTCAGGGCAAGTTCCATGTGATTAGAACAGGTAAGTTCATAGAATCGTAGAATGGTTTGGGTTGGAAGAGCCTTAAAGATCATCTGACATGGGTAGGGATACCTTCCACCGCACAAATTCCTGGCATGGGGGGCATGTTTTGCTTTTAAACAAAAAGTATATGAAAATGGTCAGCCTTTGTTTTGATGAATATTTTGAAGGCCTTGCTTTTTTTTTTTTTTTTTGGGGGGGGGGGAGCAGAAAACCCCCAAGCAAACAAAAAAGCCTAGACAAAAAGTGAGTATATTAACTACATAAAAAGTTGCAATTGACAGTGATTTTAGCCAGAAGCACCATGAACCTTTTGAACCAAAACAATTGTTGCCACAGAAACATTTTCCTGAGAGTTTTTCATGCCTGTGCTGATTACCTGGGGGAAAATAATGCCTTACTGAGCTCTAAATATACTGGGACTTCTTGTATTAGGGGCTGATGAGGAAGCAAACAGTTAACTGCAAATTCCTTTGGCAATATTTTCTCTTAAGCACAGACCTAAATTCTTCAGAGCCAACAGCAGAAGGAAGGCACGGGCAATGCCACACTACTACCAGAATGTCATCGTGTTTCAGGGTCAAAGGGAAGGAGTCAATGCCCAGGATGAGCCATCAGATGCAGCTGGGGTAGTTGTTTCCCACTTTGGCCAATCTTAATATAGAGCCGCTTCACAGGCATTGCTAAGGCTGTCACCATTCCAGTGCACTGGATACACCGGTGTCCCTGGAAAAGGGAAAATTAGTGGGACAACATGAATTACATTTTGCAATCCTGCTTCTCCATGAGGGCCATGAAATCCACTACATGCATCCAGTTTGCCCCTTTGAGCTTTTCTGATGCGTTTTCCCTCAGTTTCTGCATCTGAAAAGGTGGCAGACTGCAGGGCAGTGATCCGCTCCCTGTGGTGCTCTGCCCTTGCTTTGCTCCCAGGGCCAGCCTGAACTGTCCTGTGGCTTCTGTCTGCCCCAAAGCTTTCCTGACAGCTTGCAGAGGTGAGTTACAGCATCTGTCACAAAAGGCAGGAGGCAGCAGCACTGTACAGCAGAGAAACCGAGTGGCTGACGTTGGAGACACGTTCTGGTTAGACGTGAGGAGCTGGTGCAGCCAGTGGCACAGCTGGGCCCCCAGGTGCAGGGGCAATTCCTGCTCAACACTCCTCAGAAGCTGGGCTGTCTAAGCCAAGAGACCGCAAATAAAGCAAGATACAGAGATACTGGGCCTACTAAACAACAGTTTTTGCAGGGGTTGTGTAAAAATAAATCAGTTGAAGTACTAATGCATTCTTACTGGCCTGCCCGACCAGGACTGTGCAGACGGCATTGCTCAGCCTGTGGGCTCAAAGCATATCTCAAAATAGTTGCTTCCTAGTCCACCTGGAGAGACTGCTCAACATCCAGGTCCCTCTGTGTTCACCCTGCAGCTTACAGCTGGGTTTCTGCTGTGATCCTCCAGATGGGCGAGGCCAACATTTCCCAAGTACTTCCCAAGACTTTCAAATTTAGGAGCCTAAAATTAAACCTTCAGACACGCAGCTCCGCATGTTTGTGGCCTGCTCTTGCCATGAAATGCCAGCCTGGAAAAGAGCGGGCACCAGCTCAGGCTTCTTGGTGGCACGGGGAGATGTTGTGATGGGGAACTGAAGTGGCAGATGCTCCTGCACACAACTTGGCAGCCTATATTTGGATTCCCAGTTTGAAAAAGCCCTTAAGACCCAGCCATATGCTTGTCTTATAAGATGGTTACCACATCTTCGCAGCTGACAGAACTGAAAATTATCTCAGTGATTTCGTATTTCCATAGGGAAAGCAGAGCTCAAAAGGACACCGAAAGCAGAAATCAAAAAAAGGCAGATGGTCATCCTTTTTTAAAGATGCTATTACCATCAAAATATCTTGTACTTTCCATTGTTTTGTATAAAGAAAATTACTCTAAATTGGCTTTTATCACACTAGGAATTGAGATAAAGCAGCCCGATATCAAAGTAGTTCTGTGAAAGAGAGCCCGCAGTGATCGCTAAATATAATAAAATAAAAATCACTGAATGTGAAGACTTCTAAAGCACACTATAAGAGGAAGAAAGCTACAGGAAAGCAAGAGACTATTTATCTATTTATAGTTTTAACAAGTGCTGCTGAACTAAAAATTAATTCAAACCATAAAGAGTTTTTCAGCAAGCTAATATTTTCCACATGATGCTTTATTGGCTTTCCCTTTTCTATATTTTCCTAAGCACAAGCTTTGTCTTCCAGCGATATTTCCTGTCATTAACATTCATGAAAGCTTTTAGAGAAACTCACTGTATGCCTGTTCCAGTGTTCCACAGATAAACGTAAATGAAGTGTTGTGCTGTCATTGCACACAGATTAGTATCTACATGAATAATATTTTACTATGAAAACCCAGGTTTATCATAGGTGAGTGTATAAAGGCTGCTGTATAGCTACGATTAAAGGCAATTTTCACATCACACATATTTAGCATCACAGAAAAATGTTTATTTTAATGGTCTCTGCACATCTTCAGCCATATGTGACTCAAATATACAACTCTTTCTACAGGTATGGGAACCAACAGCGATCTGTCCCAGACCTTTATTATGGTCCCAGTGTTTGGTTATTTATTTGTCTAGTACACCAAAGGCTGGCTTTCACCCGGCTCTGCCCTGTGGGAAGATCTGAGAAAATATTTTCTTGTCTATCTTGTCTGACTGGACAAGCAGATGTCCAGGTGAGGAGCATCAGTCACTGAGTGACTGCAATAATACACACTGAATTTCCTTGCAATGTAATAGTCAATCTAAAACCTCTTTTCCAAAGGAAAAGGCAAGTTAATGGGTCCTCAAATATATGCTTTTAGATTTAAAATATCTAGCACATATTAACACCTCCCAGAATACCCAGGCTTCTAACATATACCTGCTTTTATCTAACTTCTAAAGCCTTTGAAGACTGAGGAACCAAGTAAGAGGAAATAATTTATAGGTAAAAGAAATACGATAAGGGTGTTCAATAATACTAATTAATTCCTTATTTTAAAAATCAAACTTCACATCTTTTGTCAAAGAAATCTGATTGTTAGCCAGGTTCCTCCTAAAACACAGTATTATTCCTGTGAAAAAGTAATATAGCTCTACTAGCAATCCCTTTCATTGTTCTGAGTACCCAGCCATACTCAGTAAGAAAGGCGTTTATTTTAAAACTACAGATTTCACCATTTGGGGGCTCTTTTGAAGCACTACAGGACAGGCTCCAAAGAAAACAGATGATATTAAACATTCTTTTCCTTTCATTCATACCGAAAAGTTGATGAGTTTTCAGTTGACTGGTGAAACATTGTGACACTAAATTATAAAAGAAAGAAATATTTAAAGGATTGTCCCTCTCCTCAAGACAAGAATAGAAAAAAAAAAAGGTACTTTTTGTCTTTTCTATTAATAATATGAGGCCATTTCCCAGGTTCAAGGGCATCCTTGCAGAAGGAAACATTGATTAGAGAGCTGGAAGGACCAGAATGTGGTCACAGCGTGCTTTCAGGGATTAGCAGCTATGTCTTTTTGGAAAGAAATTTCACTCTTTCTGACAACTGAGCTTGACAGAAATGGATTAAAGATGACACATCTCCAATGTTGTATCTAATGAAAAACAAAGTACCTATTCTTAAACCAGCAGGGAATATTTGTCACATATACACACACTGTATTCTTCCACTCTCTGCTTTACATCATCTCTTTGCAGAAGGTGCTTTGCATTTGGACCTGTATGCTTTTCATTCTAACTCTTAATTACCTGTTAGAGCTTTGACATACTCAGTGATACTGCGAGAAAATCAGCTGTTGATTTCAAAACACTAAGGATGAAGAACCTATCTATACACTGTCAACCAATTTCAGCCCTATTGCCCCACACATATGTGATTATTTAGCTGCCATTTTCAGATATCCTTCCAATAACCACATGAAGCATTACGCCGTTCTTGTTCACAGACTTGCCAAACATCCCACCTTAATCCAGTTGCAAAGCACAGAGCTAAATCATGAAGATATGAATTGCAATACTCTTCACTACCTGAGCCCTAACTCCTAAACGATTCTCTGTGTTTCCTTTGCTCCTAACCTCTGCAGCGGTGAAGCTATTCAGGAACTTCTCTCTGCCAAAATACAGGTGTAATTCTTCCAGGTTTGCAACAGTATCTTACTATTAAACTACAAATCTAAAACAATAGAAGCTGCAACACGCTCATGTACGTTTGACATGCTTTCTTATTCAGAGGGCCCTAGCAGGTAAAAGGAAGATGGATATTGTGCTCATATGGATACAGGGACAAACTGAACAGGGCTGTAGTAATCAGAGTCGACGGATACTCTGGGGCTCAGTTCCTTGGGCACCTATCCCAGGAGAGGGCAGTGCAATAAAGATTTACTGCAAGCTAATAGAGGCAATGCTGATCTTAATTGTGGATCTGAAATTAAATAAATAGGTAATCTATTTTGATCATATGCAAATGTTTGCTGGACGCTGTACCTCAAACATTTTTGTACTTGGTTTGGAAGTATCAATTTTAGAACAATTCTCACTCGCACAGTATAAGCATGACAGACTTGCACAGAGTAATGCAAGTTATGCAGGGAATTACTGCATGTCCTGTTATTATATCTAGTTACTTGTCTTCATTTTTTCTCAGGGAAATTAAGTGCTTTTCCTACCAGAGAAGTGGTGGCAAATTTTCCTGCCCTTATGAACTGCAATACCAAATCATTAGGGCACATGCAAGACCTTGACGAAGTGTGTCAAAGTGCATGAGCTTCACAGAGGGAGTTCAGGAGTCATTCACAGATAGGTAATAACAGTATCCACAGACTGCCCTGCTCCAGTGCTGATGGGTCTGAGCCCACAGTGGACCAAAGCCCATTTCCACCACTGCTTCTCCTTCTCAGAGTCCCTTTGACAATGGGCAATGGCCCTGGCCAGCAGTTTCAGTGCACAAGTCCTCTTTGAACTGCTCAAGAGCTGAAATGTCACAAGCTGGCCACAGCTACACTAGAAGATGTGCTGTAGGTGCAAGGCCAGGATGCTGAGGCCAGATGCAAGATGGACTTAGCCATCTAAACAAGCAGCCCTCCAAACAGTTTTTCATTCTCGAGCAAGTGATTGATGCTTGCTTCTCATCCCTTAGGCAACTTTTATGGTCCTTCCCAGCCCGTGCTTCATTAAGGCACACATCTGATTTGTTCTCAGAGGTAGACGACTGCCCAGACCAACAGAAGTGAGCACAGCAGCCGTTGCCATCAAACGCTTAGAAAAATGACTACTTTTATTTACTGGCAAACATTTTTTGTAAGAGCACTAAATCTGGGCATGCACAACAGGCAATATGGGGCAATCTTGCCTACTGCAGATCTGGAGCCTCAGGACTGCAGGTGCATATATCATCCAAAAGGAATATCTAAGCAAGCAAAAAGGAAATACCTCATCTAATCATATTGTCGTGTTGTAATTATATGTGAATAATGCATTATAAAACATGTTGACAAGATCCCTATTTCTCAGCAGCCCTTTGAGCAGTCACTTTTCAGATATCATTGACCAAACAGAAATAAAATCAAATCCTTCAGCACCCACAAATGTGCGGGCTGACACTCACAATCAATAGGCACTTACAAAGAGAGAAAAACTGCAGGAGTATTCTTATTGGAGATAAGGAGCAGGGGGAGAAGCAGTTTCTCCCCACCTTCAGCAGAGAAAATAAAATTGATTCATTGGTTACAGTGCGAGATGATGAGCATCTCCAGCAGAAATTAAGGGCACAAACAAGGTCACAATACATAAAATTTTCATGCAGCAGCAGGCAGGACTGGCTAAACTGACTGCCATTTTAACTGCAATTGTCAATAAAACGGTCACATTAAGAGGCAGGCTGAAGGATGGTCAAAGGTTAAGCCAGGCAGGCTAGTGAGGAAAACACAAAACCCGTCCTCTGTCACAACAAATGTCTGCAGACAGAGCTTCTCCTGCTGCTGTTCTGACTGAAAGAAGGATGGAAAACTCAGGGCAAGTAGGGGTCCTGATGCCTTGAACTCAGGCAAGCCCTGTAGGACTAACCAGTTGAGGCCAACAAAGTTTAGTGGCACCAAAAATCATGTCTGGTTTTGCTATTACTTCTAGAGCTTCTAATGAACTTCCCTGCAATGTTTCCCCTCCATCTTAATTTCCTTTATGCCCAGAGGATATACTATATGCCTTTATGTTGAAGCAAAATATTCTACAGCCGCAAGAAATGAAAGCCATCTGTTCTTTGAAAGTAAAGTGTCTCAGCCAGGATTGTTTTAGGGTTTTTTTTTTTGCTTTCTTTCTTTTTTCTAATTAACACAACTAATCTATTGGCTTGTTTGCATTTCACACAGAACTGAAATACTAAGCTTTTCAGTATCAGCTAGGAGAGAAAAAAGTTAAATCAATCCAAAATGACTGGGTTTTTTCCTTCCAATTTTTTATTTACAAAAATGTTGAATATTTATGTTTGCATTAGAAATCAAAATGTACAACTTCCCAACTTCCCCTGCCCGCCCCCCCCCCCCCCCCCCCCCCCCCATCTCCTTTTTAGGAGCGAGTTGCTCACAGTGCTTCTTTCCCTCAAACCAAGCATCACTTCATTGCTAATTACTGTAAATTAAAAGTGAAAGGGGCGGCATTCCCTTATTTTCAGAGAAAGAACCAACTGAGCTGAACACTGCAAACTGGAAAACATAGTGTTTGATTTCCCCAGCAGAAACACCCTCTGACTTGCTTTGTACATGGGAGTCTGACATAGCTTGAACTGCAAGTGAACCAAGCCTGATGCTTCAGAGCACCGAAAAGTCAAAACGAGCAGCTCAGGAAGAGTCAGCATGCAGCCAAGGGGGAAACAAATGTAGCTGGAAAGCTCTGACCTTTTCTTCAATGAATGTAACATGGGGTAAGAGTATGAAGGGAAAAAGACTGTACCATAACTGAGACCTACTGTACACCCAATGTTTTGTTCTGAAAATGGGCTACCTTTATACTTGAAGTGGGAGTGTAGGCATGGGGCCAGTGTCCAGGTTGCTCCATCCATGGGATGGATGTAGGAGAGAAATGGGTGAGAAAGAGGCTGCCTCTCTCCTTTCCCCCAGCTGATGCAATGGAGTTTGTCACTAGCACGGGCTCACTGTCCAGGGGCCAGGCGGAAGCAGAGGGTCTCTGAGACCCCCTGGCTCCCAGGGATAACCAGGTGGTGCAATGGGTCATGCATCTCACCACACCTTGCTTGGGGCTCCAGCCCCAAGAGGCTTCTCTGTAGTGTCACCAGACTGCATGGCTCCAAAGTGACCTCAGGGCAAGAGGGTTCAAAGGCATCAGAGACACAAGTGTCCCTTTGCGGGACATTTAGCAAACCTTATCACTCCAAGTGAGCTAATATCTTTGAAGATCTGCCTTGTCTTTCACGTTCCCCTGCCCTCGATGATGCCATAGCATTGTTCCTCCAAAACAAAAGCTGCCCACAGTTGCAGATGGCCATTGTAATCTCCCTGAGTGTCATAAATAAAAAAGATGGATGCAAGCAGACTAATGATCTACTTTAGGACGCTTGGTTATGATGCACTGAAAAGAACAGCTGGTTGTCAGCAACATATTTACCAGGAATTTAAAAGACAACAACAGCCATATAATCCAGAGGATTTAATGACAGAGTGGAATGAATGATGAATAAATGCTCCTTTTGATAAACTCACAAACATTTGGGGGATGCAACAGTGATTTATATTCTTCTGGGAGAAATAAACAAATTAAGGATTTCACGGCTTTGTGGAGACCAGATTTTGTAAATGTGAATTTCTGTGTACTTTCAGATTAACCTTTTCTCTCTTGGTATCAAGAGGGAAACAAACCATGGAATTTTCAACTTGCAAGAAGCTCCAGATTTTTGCTGTTCAATTTGCTTGTTATTCTGTGCTCTTTAAATCAAATGAGAAAAATCTGTTGCACACTCAGAATGTATTGTGGAATAGAATTTTGAACCTGGTCTGTAGTGAAACTATGAAAGACCATACCAAAAATTTTACCTTTGTGTATGTCAAAAACGTTTGAGTAAAAAGTTCAGTTTTCATACTGTCATCGCGTTTCCTTGGAACATGGTAGAATCACTGCAATTCACAGTGCAGATTGTGACAGTCACATTTAAAAATGACTTATCCAGACTAATACAGATAGGCAATGTTATTGATGGGTAAAATGAAACTTAAAAAATAGAAGTACTTTTTCTGAATTTGGCTGTTGGATATCTTCTTGCAGAATTTTCAGATGTCAACAAAAGACATAGAATTATTTAGGCTGGAAAAAAGCTTCGAGATCAAGGCCAACCATTAACCTAGGACTGCCAAGTCCACCACTAAACCATGTCCTTAAGCACTGCATCTATGTATTTTTTAAAACACTTCCAGGGATGGTGATTCCACCGTCTCCCTGGGCAACCTATTCCAATGCTTGACCACCCTTTCAGCAAAGAAATTTTTTGTAATATCCAACCTAAACCTCCCCTGGCATGACTTGAGGCTGCTTCCTCTTGTCCTGTTGCTAATTATCTGGGAGAAGAGACCCACCCCCACCTGCCTACCACCTCCTTTCAGGCAGTTGTAGACAGCAATAAGGTCCCACACAAGCCTCCTCCTCTCCAGGCTAAACAACCCCAGTTCCCTCAGCTGCTCCTCACCCTTCACCAGCCTCATTGCCCTTGTCTGGACACGCTGCAGCACCTCAGTGTCCCTCTTGCAGTGAGTGGCTCGAAACTGAACACAGGATTTGAGGTGCAGCCTCACCAGTGCCGGGTACAGGGGAATGATCACTTCCCTGGTCCTGCTGGCCACACTGTTTCAGATACAAGCCAGGATGCTGTTGGTCCTCTTGGCCACCTGGGCACACTGCTGGCTCATGTTCAGCCGGCTGTCAGCCAGCACCCCCAGGTCCTTTTCCCCCGGGCAGCTTTCCAGCCTCTCTGCCCCAAGCCTGTAGCGCTGTGTGGGGTTGGTGTGACCCAAGTGCAGGACCTGGCACTTCTCCTCATTGAACCTCGTGCAGTTGGCCTTGCCTCATTGGTCCAGCCTGTCCAGATCCCTCTGCAGACCCTTCCTGCCCTCCAGCAGATCAACACTCCCCCACAACTTGGTGTTGTCTACGTACTTACTGAGGGTGCACTCAATGCCCTCATCCAGATCATCAATAAAGATCTTAAACAGGGCTGGCCCCAGTACTGAGCCCTGGGGAACACCACTTGGGGCCAGCCACCAGCCAGACTCCATTACTGCCACCCCTTGGGCTCAGCCACCCAGCCAACTTTTAACCCAGCACAGAGTACCCCTGTCCAAACCATGAGCAGCCAGTTTCTCCAGGAGAATGCTGTGGGAGATGGTGTCAAAGGCTTTACTAAAGTCCAGGCAGACAACATCCACAGCCTTTCCCCCATCCACTAGGCAGGTCATCCTGTCATAGAAGGAAATCTTGTCTGTCAGGCAGGACCTGCCTTTCATAACCCCATGCTGGCTGGGACTGATCCCCTGGTTGTCATGCATGTGCCATGTGAAGGCACTCAGGATGATCTGCTCCATAACCTTCCCCAGCACCAAGGTCAGGCTGACAGGCCTGTAGTTCTCTGGATCCTCTCTGCCTTTGTAGATGGATGCCACATTTGCTAACCTCCAGTCTTCTGGGACCTCTCTAGTCAGCCAAGACTGTTGATAAATGATGATAAATCATTCCAGAAAATGGCCTTGTCCAGCTCCAAGGAATGCACCAATAATAGAAGGTACAAAGTGAGTCTCTGGCCCCACCTGCCCTTGAGTGTCAGACCTCTTGCACTTATGCTCCCCAGTCCTCTTATCTCTATACTCTCCAAAGACAGAGCAGCAGGCAGCATGACATAGCCTCTTCTGGCTTCAGCAGCAGCCGTGTACCAAGTGCTGTCAGTTCTCAGCTCATTAAACCCAAGTGTGCAGAAGTTGCTCCCTCCGTATGCACCCCCCAGTAACGCAAACCATGATGTTTGAGCAAGTGATGCATTATGAATCATGGTCATCACATTCAGTGTATCAGATGGGTCCAACCCTGAAGTAAGAGATCTCTCTCCTATCCCACCCTGGAGTGCTGGCAGGACTTGAAGCACGTTCCACATGGAGCCTGTGACCAGATCAGGCTCTCGTGAGAATTTCCGCTCCTGCATGTATCACTTGGTGGGGGGGGGACCGCTTTGCCCAGATGGTGCTCAGCAGCCTATTATGGGGCAGGAAGCCCTAGATACATTAGATGCACAAATCAGACATGGCCAAAATGCTGGGAGGACTCTTAGATATGACCATTAGGTAGAGGATCCTGCTATTTACTGACAAAATCTTTTTCTCACTTCTTAGCATAAGATGTTGCCATCTTTTGCTGAAGTCCTTGCTGAAAAACAACTCCTTTCATACTGCCTCATCATCAGATACAAACCTTCAACTGTAAACATGCGGCATTTTTGCTGTGCTGTCATTGCCACCACTGTGCTGAAGGCAGTTATTCTGTACCCTGACTAACTGCTACCCGCATAGTTACTGATCTGCATTACACAAGGGGACAGAGTGCTCTGGTCGCTATCCTGAGCCAAGACACAGGATCATACTTAACCTCATGTAGACTGCAAGCCTCACACAAATCAATGGGCCAAGACTTTTGCAGCCCTCAGTACCTGACATTTACCACCGAAAGCAGTATTAAAAGTCTTCCCCTGCCCATGGTATTCAGCTATGTGAAAAGGCCATTCTTTTAGCATTGGCAAAAAGTTCATGAACTCAGCAGGGGAATAGTGTTGCAAATTCACCAGGGTGCCTATTTTTCTTTCTGTTGGCTGCTGAAGGAAGCAATGACCTGTGTTTCCTACCACATACTCCGTTCCCCCAGACAGCTCACAGCCTCCTCCTCTTTCCCATACTTGCACCCATTATTGCTTTTTAGTTGCTACCTTAGTACCTGAAGCACAGATCAAGACATCATTGTGCTAGATGCTGTAAGCAAAAATAAAAAGGAAAACAATTCCCACACCCATCTGAGCATGAGGGGAAGCAAATAATACAACAAGGTATGAGGACAATAAGTCGAGTTACGGAGGATGATGTGGAAATTAAAAATCCTTCTAGATTTTCATTACCAAACTCATTTGGTAAACTGGACAAATGATAATTTCTTGGAGGGGAAACGAACTTCATACAGTTAAGTCTGTGCTGCAAAAAGCAGAAGAATGACCTTTGCTTTTAATGTGTTTGTCTTTCCATATCCATTCATAGACAGTGAACGTAGCCTATTAACACCATTGTGTAACACTAAAAGTCAATTTGACTTAACCATACTTGCTGGCACTGCAAACTTTCTGACTATCACTCAATTAGAAAAGAGACATTAGCTCAGGTGTTGCCTAGAATCCAGCTGCTCTCTTGCCTTTGTAACGAACCCAGAATTCTGCTTTAATTCAATATTCTGTAATCACCTGGGTTTAAATCAATCCAGGGTTGTCAAAAGCATATGGGATCAAATGAAAATGCAAAATTTAAAATACAAATAACCATTGAAGGTAGATTTTAACTGATAACACTGTGTCGTTATGGCAAAGTTGATGTCATTTACAGCAACATTAAAGCAAGTGTTATTAAGAGAAAATGAGGCATTTGTCAATGAGTGGTTTTACTGTCATTGAAGGTCTTGGAATTAACACACTTGGAATATTTTGACTGAAACAAGCTCATTCAAAGGCTCTTTCTAGCTCATTAGCATCTCATTAGACTTCGAGGATGTTTCAGATCTTCTGTCCTTAACTAGTAAAGGAAAAAATCAAATTCCAGTAAGAATGGTACAAAACTGTGGAAGTGTATTATTTACTGTTGCATGTATACTGTTGCAAGTACTCAGAATAGATAGATCAGCCTTTTTGCCAGAAAATATAACACTTACTTTCTATGGTCCCAAAAGGAAATATGAACAAAATTCTGATATCCCCAGCCATTACTGAATAATTTTTGATTATATTAATTGCCCATTACCTTTTATAGGGCTATTTCTTCAGTGGGAATGCATCCATTGAGATTAGAGGTCTGTCTCCAGCATCATAAAGTTAAAACAAGCTCCTAGTGAATATCACAGATGGGTATATGCTTATTGTGAGAGCATTTTTTGAAATATTCAACTGCAGCAGGAAACTTCTGAAAACCAATCTGTTTGCAGAGCCCTTAAAAAAATGTATTCTGTCTCTTCTCCTCCAACCACCTCAAACACCTATAGTATCTTGTACACACAGGTACCTCAGTACAGAAAACACATGGGAAACACCACCTACTTTGTGCTATGCCAAGAAGGACAGGCAGATTTCCCCCTGCACGGACAGACATCTGGGTTTTGCTCCCAAATACTGGTGCATCACAGACACCCTTCCTGGACACTCCTGTTTTCTCCTCTACTGCCTCCCAGCCCAAATCCTTGCATTTCCCACTCTCTTTAATACAGTGCTTCTGGACAGAGCTGCCTCAAAAAGATATTTTTGCAGTTCACTTCAGGGGGACTTTTCAGAAAAACAGGTTTAAAAATTAATGTCCAGTTCTACCTTCCCACTTTTTGCTGTTCCTAATAAAAGCCCATGTTACACCCAGACTGCCTCCCTGCTAAAGTTACAAATGGGAATGTGGTGGTGTCAGTGAAAGGTTCACGAGCACACGGAAGGTTTGAGGCACAGCTGTGGGCAGCCTGGTGCGCAGCAGAGAACTGCGCTATGGCCATGCTGCATCAAGTGAAAGGCCCGTCTGACCCATCCCCTTGTTTTTAAAAGCATCCAGAAAGGATGCCAGAGGAGGAATGCACAATGACAAAGGGATTGTATAGGCCCGAGGACTGTGCCTGGGCAGGTGTATCTATGCAGGCAGAAGCATAGGCTCAGTGTACAGTCCAAAGAGCCAAAGCCAAAATATTTCTGGGACAGAAAACATATAACAGCAATAGCACATATGCTCAGGCAAATACACCCTGCTTAAAAGAACTGCGTCTTGCAGGCTCCAGTTGGCATGCATCTGTCTAATTCAGAGTACAGCAAAAGAAATAAACTGTGGTCTTATCTGGGGTCTTACACCTACCAGCCGTGTGTTAACCAAGATGTACACCCCCTAACCATCATATACATTCATTAGAATATAAAGTTCTCCTCCTACTATGCTGAAACGTGTGAAGAGGAACTACAGGTTTCTTTCCCAAATGGTTTGCATTCATGCTGTTATATTTACAGGTTCTAAGTGGCTTGTGCCAAGTAGACAGAGCCGGCATCCTCATTTACTGAAGTCCAAATGTGATGAGATACAGAGAAACTATGAAAGTGCCCTTCCAGCTGGCTTACAGACAGGGTGAGACAAAAGAAAAAGACATGAAGATTCAGGTAATAGTAATAAATGTTTTAAGTTGTAGAAGACTGCAATGTAAGTACAATTGTGCTGAAACGCACACTGAGCAGGCTCTACCTTGCCACTGCGAGTGACATCCCTTTCGGCTGAGGTCTGCTCTGTGGCTTATTGCTCAATTATAAAGTTAATCAAAGAACTAATTGATCTTGGTCAGCTTGGTCTTCTGAGCCTTTTCCTATGGATTAACTTTTATTAGAGCTAACAGAGGACATGAGGAAGGCTATAAAGGGCAAGGAGATGATAAACCTGGTATGTGAGAGGAATTATAGTTGTATGGCATATTTGTGAAGACAAAATTGGATTCTAGAAAGGAATATGACAGAGCCATGTACCTTTTAAAGCCCTATAACCCGTATGGCATTAGAAACCTTTCTTGCGATGTTTTGCTATCTCTTCTGTTTCTCTGACTGTGTTTGTAGCTTTTCCAGCCTGTTTGCAACAAACCAGTGCCCCACAGGAATGAGAGACTTTGTATCTGCCTGTACCTGAAACTAAAAACTGTACCTCTTAGAACAGAATGATCTCAAAGAGAAAACATAGGTGTCCACCTGATATTAAATATCTGCATATATAAAAGCATTGACATGAAGAAATAATATGACAGAAAGAGCTCAACAATAATAAAGGCTGTGCAGAAGAAGGATGATTTAGTAAACATGCTGTTAAAAGTGAACTTGCATTATTGGATGTGGGCTTTGAAATTAAGGCATATGATCAAGTTAGGTGGAAAAACAGCAATATGTTACAGTTCCTCACACTTTTATGTTATATTTTCTCTGAGACTAATATGGAGGAAAAAAATTGCTCTATTCTTCAGAACAATGAGGATATTTCATCTTTTAAAAAATTGTTTTGGAAAGTAAACATTCTGCAAATGCCTTAGCTCGTACTGGATAATGATGAGCAAGCTAAACAGAATTTAATTCTTTCTAAAATGTAAATATAAGGAGGCATTCTTTTCTCTTTCCAATTATCATCCTATGCTAGAGTTTGCCTCCCTTTTGGCTGTACAAATGATATTCTCTTGATGAAAGGGAAAGCGCTCGTGGGAGCTCCCCCCATGTAGTTACAGAAGAAGAAACTATCTTATTTGATGCCCAGCAGCCAGGATTCAAAGGGAAAATATTGAAATTGAAAGTCCTCCCTGGCTATGATTTTTGCTTATTTCTGGTCTGGTATGAAATGAGAGCTACTGACTGGGAAATACACCACTAGTGTAAAGTTCAGAGTTGGTTGTTTGGGTTACACACATTCACTTCTGAAGACTGATGCAAAATAAACCACTTTGGTGGCCCCGATTCCCACCTTCCAGGAGAGGAATCATTTCCCACATAAGACAACTTTGGGAGACCTTGACTGAAGTTAAGGGGACAGTTCTTGCCAGCTCTGTGCAAAAATATAAACCGAACAGTGCATAGGTGCAAGATGATCAAAGAAATTACGAGTTTGCCTCTTGAGAATGAAGGAAGAGTGTTTGTCTTACTTAGTTTAGAAAAGTGGAGGCTGAGAGAGATCTGATTGAGCTCTATAAATACATCGGGGTAAGCATCAGGGAGCCAGAAGAGCAATTTAAGCTAAAGAACAATGTTGGCATGAGAACAAACGAGCATTAATTGGCATGAATAAATTCTGGCTAGAAAGCTGCGGGTGATTTCTAGCTATTCGAGGAGTGATTTCCTGGAATAGCCTTCCAGTGGGGGTAGAAAAAAGCAAAAATTAAAAAAGCAACAAAAAGCAAACATCAAGGATATTTAAGGTAGAGGCTGATGCATGCCTGACTGGGATGAGACAGCATGGCCATCTGCGATAGCAGCAGACAGAATTTAAGTGATCCTTTCCTGCCCTACTTTTCCGTGTTCATTTTCTTGGTGGGATTACCGTTTACAGAAACTGCTTTGCTTTACAGTCGGGGATGTTACTGATGCTTTCAAAGAAACGTAAAGATGTCCTACAAGCACAAATGCCTGCCTTGGTGATACAAAGCCTATGAATCTTGGACCAAATCACACACCCCTGGACAGTACGTGAGTATGCCTACCACAACGTATATGATTCACTCAAAGTTAAATCTCTGCACAGCACAAACAGTGGTTCTAAGATGCTAATGTCATGAACAGAAATATACAGCAGAAAGGACAGCCCTTTATTCTTTAATTAACTCATCCAGTTCTTCAGCCATATCATACATCAAGCCTGGCCATAAAAATGGCAATTTTATAGTGTGTAAAAAAAGAATAAAATGATTCACAGAGATTGAAGATCCATTTACAGCAAATGTGTATGCCTTTCTGAGTACAACAGATTCCAAACAGATACATTACTGTGATCCATAAAACTACTTCGATAACTTATTTACTGTAATTTTGGGTGACACTGTCACAGATTAATGGTTTTCTAAAATGCATAGGTGCATCAGGTCATCATATCGTTCTTGAAGGGAATTGTTTTTGTCAGATATGTCATGTTGGTGTGTAGCAAATGGCCATTGTAATTGCTTGATGTCCATTATTTTGTCCACAGATTGTTAGGGCAGAAAATGAGCGTATGAACAGTAGAATAACCTGGACAACTTAAGGCAAACCTAATTAGAATATTTCTTGCCTAAACTTTTTACCCTGAAAACTTGAAAGACAAGATTTAAATGGAATGTAGACGTGACCAGTTAAAAAAAAAAAAAAAAAAAAAAAAGATTTAAGATTAAAATGAAGATGGGAATAAGAACATAAATGCTGTAATCGCTGAAGAGTACCAGCAATCAAAGTCTAATATCCTCATATTGTGCCAGATAATGAAATATTAAGCTGGAGATAATAAGATTTCTTTCCACTGTATAGTCTTCAGCATAGTTAAACCTATGAATGCACAGTTGAAGTGTTTTATATAAGCAAAAGGTTATATGTCAAGGATTCTGAGGGGTGAAAAGAAAAAAAGAATCTCAGCCCATTTACTACAAACTAGAGAGAACTGACATCAGTCATTCTCTTTTAAAACTGTGTCATAATTAAATGCTTTTTAAGAAAGACAGCTTCACCACTGTGCACTGATGGGGACTGGGGATGTGGTGGACACTTTTTGCCTAGATTACCTAAGGAAACAAAGGCAAGGTAATTATGCTGTATGTACGTGTACATCTGCCCCTTCATACTCCCCTGTAAATGCAAAGAATTCCATTAAATTTAACAAAAATGCAGGGATATTGAAGACAGTAAATTCCTACAAACTTTCACAGAACTGGGAAAGCTAATAAAGAGAGATATATTAGTGTGATGGGTTGACCCTGGCTGGATGCCAGGTGCCCACCAAAGCTGCTCTGTTGCTCCCCTCCTCAGCTGCTCGGGGAGATAAAATATGACAAAAGGCTCATGGGTCAAGATAGGGACAGGGAGAGACCATTCACCAGTTACCGTCATGGGCAAAACAGAAGACTGGTATTGGCTCCATTGGACATGGGGAAAGATTCTGATATCTCACAGAAGCCACCCCTGTAGCCCTCTGCCACCAAAACCTGACCATGCAGACCCACTACGATTAGCTGTCTCCAGCTAAAGGAACAGATAGGGACAAGTCACCTGCATCAGTCTCCAAGAAGCCAACACAAAAAGCCATAAGAAACCAAGCTAAATTCATCCCACCACCAACGGAGCTGTGAGGTCTTTAACATGCCAGTGAGGTGCAATAACACTAAAATAATTACTGCCTTGACTGTCTATATTTCTGGACTTCTGTGGCCATTCACCTGAGGGGTTTTACATTTAGAGCTGCAACGAGGAGATGAGCCCACCATGCTCACTATGGAGCAGAAATAAAAAATGAGCTTTAGATTGTAAAGAGAAGTCAGAAGAGAAGCATTTCAGCTGGGATCTTACAAAACCTATAGGACTGTGGCAAGCACAACTCAGCAAAACACAGTTCTCTGCTTCCTTGAACTTCATGTGGAAATCCAAGACAATCATTTCAGTAAAAACTACAAAATGCAACACAGGAATTACATACACGGCCCTTGTGTATCAATTCAAATGTCCACAGAGTGCGTTTCTACCTCTGAGCCTGACAGGAGGAAGATCTTGCAGAAGAACATAGAGGAGAACATCGACAGAGTACCTATTCCTCTGGGACTCCCACCTTCTTGCAGTGTAGAGAGTTGGATCCAACAGGTTACAAGTGGACCACTGCATGTAATAATTACCAGTGGGCCTCTCTCCTGTCAAGGTCTTTAACACCTTTTTCCCCCAATCCTTCTTTTTCACTGATCTTTGCTCACTTTTACAAAACCGGTATAGATGTTTTTCAGATTTTCAAAAAAGTCTTTGAAATAATAGATCATCAACCATTAACACCATGCTCTACCAACAGCAACCTGCTGTACAATGAACAAAAAAAGAACAATCTTCCACACCATTATTTAAAATGCATTACATTGCTAATGCAATGAGATAAGCAGTGCTTTCTCATGGAATAGCTTTTGAATAGAAGTTGTCTTTTACATGTTCATGAATGCCTATGAACCCTTTAACTATCACAAATATTCACAGCACATCTCTGCTTCATCCCACATTACAAAATCCCATCAATTAATCTTTTTCCTTCATCTGTATTTTTCCATGGTCCCTTTTGTAGAAAAATTGTGTAGAGTCAGAATCGGTCATATAACCAACGTCAAAGTCGAGGACAATAAGAGCTAAGTGGATTTTTATTTTCTAAAAAAAGATGAAGATTGTACAAGCTGGATGGGGAGGCATCACTGAAGTGCACTTTGGGAGTTAACACACTGAACCACTGTAACATACAAGATCAGACATGGAGTGGGGCAGCACTGAATGCTACATTGCCATTAGAGCATTGAATGTCAACATAAGTAACGTCATATCACCAACAAATAATACTCTACTCATGGAATGATGTGTGGATGAACTTAAAAGTTGTACTTTTTCTATTTTTTTTTACTTCTGCTAAACTTTTTGTTAAGCAGAATCTGACAGAATTACTACTTCTTAACACATTAGAAAATGTGCACAGAGAATGTGAATTTATACTTGTAGCTGAACTACCTTTCCATCAAAGGCAAAGCCAGGTTCTCTTAGGAGCATGTTTGGTCTTGCAAAACAGCAAATATGTTAGGGTTTTTCTTCTCTTTCTAAAATAAACCAGAGTAATGCACAAAGAAGGTGGCAGATGGTTGCTTCCTAATCTGCACATGAAATATCTTGCAATTACAGAATTTGTTGCTTAATGTCTCAAAGTCCGCATTAATTATACACACTAACAGAGGGGCAGTACTGAAAATGACTGGATCTGGTGGTGAGGCTGAACAGTCTTCAGTGTGGAGTTTAATTGTCATTCCTCATAAAACAGGTGAAAAGCTAAGACAAAGAAATTTTGCCAGATGGCAGTTGATAACACAACATGTTGTGTTGCTTTTTCTGCTCCTAACTGCCAGGGGAAAAGCAGGCTGCAAAACCTCCCTTGGGTTTGAGGATGTGGGATTTTTTAAAGCATGGGATAGAATTCATGCTTGGTTTTGAGGTGACAAGGTCTACATGAAGTACTCTGTGAGACTTCAAAACAAGCTATAGGTGGTATTCTAAATGCCATGCAAGCCCTGTCCTGATCTTCTGCCAGGGTTAAATACTCCACAGCTTACTATCAGCCACCAAACTACAAGAAAATGTACTTTCAATACACACATGAAGGAATCAGACTAGTTGTACACCCATACCCTTGTGAAGCTGCAAACCTGCAACAGAGAAGCCAGCTGTTTTATGATGCTGAAAGGAAAAAAAAACCCCACCAAAATACCATGGCAACATTTCTGTGCTATTTAATCACATTTACTGAAATTTTATTAGGTGCTTTTGAAGTAAAATGGCAGGAAATAATCTGTAAAAAGTAATGTGCTTTTAAATACAAAGGCCTTGAATTTGAGTGTAAAAAGGAAAGCAAATCTCTAATTTAGTGGAACCAGTATGACTAAAAATAATTGCATTTGTAAAGTGAACATTTGGAGAAAAAAAAATGATTAATGTGCTTAGTAATATCATCCATCTAATTTGTATAATGAGCATTTTCATTTAAAGCCATGTTTCCATTCAAAATACAAGGAGATTAAAAAGAAATAACTCAGAGTTGTTAGCATCATCTACCCATATTTACATCAGCATCCTGATTCTGAGTACGACATGGCTTTATGGCTCTGTTTGCCATTCAGTCTTTACAAAAAACCAATAACGACAAGTTCTAATTAAATTTTTTAATTTATAAACTCACATACATGCCATGAAACATTAATTGTGGCAAATCAAAAGAAATACCAGACATTTAAATACTGATTGCTAGCAATGTCAGCAAAAGCACAGAAGTTAGCAATCTATATGGATATAAATTAATATTCATTAGTGCTCTATTAACTTTCCCCGATAACAACCTTGGAAAATGTTACTTTGCCTTTCCCTGTGTGGTTATAACTTTAGAGTCTCAGTTTAATTTTCACTCCATCCCAGACTGCCCCATCTCTTTTTCTACAAAGGGCTTGGTCATTATTTTCATTATAAGTAGTGGATGATACTGGATCATGAACAGAACACCATAGCTCTTCGAGTTTGCCTCCTAACAGATTCCAAAATGAGAAGTCATTTAATCTAAAGAAACAGAAGTGCTGTTGCTTAGAACATGCCTCAAAAAACCTGCAGCACAAGACCTGCTGTCTCAGAGTCCACCCTGCTCCCATGGCACGGCAGGAGCATCTCTTCCTCCCAGGACTCCACTCCTTGGGTACTACAAGGAGACCAGCATGGCCTGGCCAGTGGCTGAGCTAGCAAACTGAGCCCTGCTGCAGGAGAGAAGACACCGGCCAGTGTCACACGAGACAACATGTTGCTACAATCTGGGGAATGCCTGTGTGCTTGTGCTGGGTGACTGATGCCATCTCCAACTCATGTGTCTGCACCCAAGTCCCATAATCTTAGTGCTCTGCGTCTCACACCAAAGACAAGTCCCGACTGCCTCAGAGGTGGGTAGCAAACCTGCACCTGGAGAAGGTGTTTCACTTCTCTGGTCCGCCTTCAAATTAGCAGTTTTCCCCTAGCTTTGTACTTGACCTGAAAACACTGTACACTGCCAAGACACCTGCACTGAGACGGCATTTGAAGGTTCACAGCATCTAGAAAGCCCTGAGGGCCCCGTAGGTGTCTAGGATAGACATCACCCAGCACAGATGCTGCAGGGGGTCTCAGAACCTCCTCACTTTCCTGCCAAATCCTGAGATGTGCTGCATGTGGCACACCAGTCTCAGAAATATAACACTGTGCTTCACCTGAGAACTTATTCATGCTTTACAGCTACACTGTACCTGCATCTCATCCTGTGTCCTGCTGCAACTGGAGTAAGAAGCGTCTAAAGGGGTTTTCCAGGAAAGCAGCCACTAAACTCACTTAAGTTTTCCCTCATGAAGTCTTAATGCTTTATTAGTTTCCATGAACTGCTAAAGTGAACAATTAACTACATCTACTATAAACTCCAAATTTACCCAAGTCTTGTGGGCAGGGAGGGAGGATGATCCAGAGAACAGGCACAGGTCAGCTCTAGTTCTAACTTTTACATTCCTTCCTGTTCTCTATAATTCAACTATTCCTATAAGTGTGTGTGTCTGATCTAGTTCATTGCATTTCAAGTCAAATTCAAGAGAAGTTCCACAGAAAAACTGAACCTCATTTGTATTACTTTTTTAATGCAGTGGTTGGTTAGAATAACTTCATTCCCATGCACTCTCTAAAGGTTTTTCAAGCAAAATATGTTTTCTATTTGCTGGCTAAATGAATGGAGAGGAAAAGAAACTAGTTCACATTCAATCCAAATTACTGTAAGGCACCAAAAATGAGAATTCTGTTCTCAAATCTCATTTTTCAAGGAGACTTCAATAGGAATTTAAAAAAAAAGAAAAGGTAATTCCCACAAACTTCCTCTAAGTGTGTCACGTTCTGTTTTCTGAATGTTTAATAACACTTTCAAGCTTGCAGACTTATTAAACAAGACAAGGACATTGAATTTCTCCTGCGTCTCTAGCCTTGCCTATGCCAGAAAAGTTTAAGTGGTTTTTATGTCGGCTGACTGAGCTGGTTATAACTGTCTGTGCTCCCAGCACTGAGAGACTGAACGTGTACAAGAGAGTCACAAAAACACAATCTGATAGTTTATGTGTTAGATGCCCAAGGTCAAGGGTGCAAATCCCTTAGTCTGAGTGGTGCATCAATGGAAAATTAATGGGGCCGTTAAATGTTAAGGGAGGCTTTAGTCACGTTATTGTGCTTGGTACAGGGGCACAGGGCTGAGATGTTATGGAGGGCAAAGCAGATGATCTAATGTGTCCTCCTGGCCTTAAAATTTATGAAAATGAATAAAGCCTGAACTTAAACTCTCATTTGGTATAAAAGTGTCTTTTCCAGTATGAATCAAGTTGTGTGGAAATATTGCTAAAATTATCTGAAATAAGAAGGCCCCAATTTCAGCTCTGCAATGTTTTAACCATATCTTACTGAGACAAACTTAAGAAATTTCTTACACTGGCAAACCAGTTAAATCTTTTCTTTAAAGAGTAGCCCTTTGCTCTTCAGGGTCTTTTCAGCAGGGACCTGCCCCAGCTGTGTCAGAGCCAGTTTAAGCAGCTGAGCATTTTGGCAGATGAGCTGGGGCGCTCCTCACCGCAGTCCTGCAAGTTGTCCCAGCCTGCTGTCCCCCTGGGGTTTTGCCACCACCCCCTAGCTTCCACGGAATGATGACAAGTGGTGATCCTTGCTACAGGACATTATCTTTGGCAGAGAAGATAATGCTGGGAAGAGCAGCCTCTCCAGCCACCACAAGCTTGTGAGACTGCAGGGTGGAGTGGGAAGATCCACTTCTCATGGCAGAGCTGACGGTACAGGTGCCCTCCCTTGCTGCCAACCCGTGCTCCCGAATCCAAAAGTCATTAACTTAGACCATTTCTATGATCCTTTTCATAGAATAATGCTGCAAGAAGCTATCCTACCTCATGCTGGGGCAACATTCTGCCACGGCTGGGGTGGAGGAATTTCTTACACCAACTCTGCTCCAGCAGAGACCATATCCTTCACATGCACTGCAAGATAAACAGGAGTGCTTATTGCTGCAGTACCCACTAAAGCTTCTTCTCCTTTTTCCTCCCACTATCCTTTCACAAGGAGAGAGGAAGAAAACCAACCCCCACAGACCTTAACTTCTGCTGCTTTTTTGCAAGTGTAGTTCCCTTTAAGAAAGAAAGGTCAGCCAGGATAGGAAACTAGACTGTCATTTCTAAGGTAAAACAATGAAGACTCTGTCATGGCCATTATTCAACTAATCAGGGATAACGTCAACGACCTCATTCTGTCAAAAAATATGTACAACAATGACCTCTTCCTTTATCAGGAGCAATGGGATATGACAGCACAGCCATTATTTCTGTGTAGATAAGAAAGCATCCCCCTGCCGCACCCCTGAACAGTGATGCATGCCCGTAGCTTTTTCTAATGTCTCCCATTTCTCATGTCTGGCATATTTTGATTCTGATATTAATATTTTATTTGAATACCCTTGTAATAATTTACAGATATACCTCATTAATGAAAACTGAGTGTTGGTGGTGGGATATGGTGTTAATTTGGGGAGTGCTGGCAGCCCCATTTGCTTTGGGAAGGACAGATGGAGAGCATGGCCTCGTTGCAGTTTGGCTGGGAAACCTGCACACAGAGTAATCAAACCACCTCACTGCACAAACTTCTCAGATAATTGGTAGTGGCTTAAAGCTTTATTATTCTAGTTCAGAGTCCATGACCCGCATTCCCAAAATGATTAATAAATTTTAAGCCATTTTAATACATTTGCAAGGACGATTATAATTTTACAGACTTATGCTCTGCATAAAGCCAGGCAGATACAAATACCAAATAATCTCTGCATTGATCATGCAGTTCCTGACTGAGCACTAGCGGTTGCTTTAGAAAGATGTCACAGGAAGTGATGGATCATTCACCCAACTTGAGGTTAGTTGTTACCTCCCTGTTAAACATTTCCACTTTATTTATAGACTCATTTTGGCCAGCTTCATTTTCCAGCCAATTATTTTCACGATGCCTCTTTTCTACGGATTTCTAGTATCAAAAATCCCTGCTGCACTCCCCCCTAACTCTATTTCGCAATTCCTGTTTGTCAGAAGCTGAGTGGCAAAGACGTTGTGTGAAATCAATGAAGCCCAGAATTTGGGAAAATGAACCCCAAATTGCCTTTTTTTTTTTTTTAAAAAAAATAATCTTTAGTGAACAGGAAAAGAACTGGAAGGTTGAGAAGCCAGAGGCATGTGCAAAGAATCCCGTCACGGTTTCTAAATTGAATTCCTTAACGCCATTCTCATTAAAAAGTTTTTCCTGCCAAATGCTGTTTGCCTATGCCTTCAAACTGTCTGCATTAATGATGAGTAACTCTTCTGCAAGGTATTTACATGTTGCCTTGTCACTGCCACAGACAGCAATTTTATAAAGTGTGAAAGAAAGAAAGAGGGAAATCTTGGGGAGTGAATTCACAAATTGGGCCTCTGTACTCACTGCAAATGACCATGTGATGTTGTAGGATAAATGCTTTCAGCACATGGATCAGGAAAACATCTCTGTGGACCTATTATAATGATTTCACACAGGTGGGTTTTTGCTGAAGTTGTCAACTCACATTCTGTTTACTACTCTTGCAATTCTCAACTTCTTTCCTTAAACACCATTTTCTGAGATACTCAGCACCATTTTAGTCAGTGGGAATTACAGTGTGCATTCTTGGATGCATAATCTTGTGTTGACTATGCTAAAATGTAGTTGAAACCAAGCAATGGCACCGCACATTCTCACTTGCCTCATACAACTTGATTGTCCCCATTGCTATTTTTCACCCTACCGATTCTATAATTTTCAACTTTTTTTTCTTTTTTCCAGCAAAGGCTGGACAGTTTCTTCCAGACCACAGGCACAGATAATGTAAACTAATCAGTCCAAATAGGTTCCTGGGGAACCTATCACATACGCAACCATCTTGTTGTTGACTCCCTGTTTACTAATGCATTTGCGTACCTGCCAGTAAACACACTTGCAATTGGTTCAATAACAGAGAGATGCAAGATGAATGAGATGCATGTCAGCATTTTGTAGAAATTTGCGGACATGCTGACATCAGATAAAACTGTGTTCAAGCTCAGTGTCAAGGACAGACTCACACTTCCCAAACCTGGCAGTTCGTTTCAGCCCCAAATCCAAAGTTCTCTGAGTGGGAAAGCCATAGTCATGCTGAACTGGACATGACCAAACAATCCTTTTCAAACCAACAGTGTGAACAGCAATGTATACCATGGAGCTTCACCTGCTCATGGCCACTTGCGCAGCCGCAGCTCCCCAGGCACCCAGAGATGCACCTCCCTGATGTGCTCCTTCCTTCTTCTACCTCTCTTCTCCCTCCAGCACCTGCCATCCCAGCTCCCAACATCCCAACAAAAGCAGAATGTAGGCATTCCCTTCTGTTTCCACTTCTATAGATGCTCACAATGCACATCTACTGATCAGTTCGGGCCTTGACTGTCCCAAAAAAGCCTGCCCGGAGATGAGAAACAGTCACTTGTGAGATGAAAGATGCAGGCTCAATCTTACCCACTTGCACTGTGGCTGTACTTTATATTGAACGCCTACTGGATAAGCTACACAAAATTAAGCACTGCTTGGAAGACCACATACGAACTGGAAAAAACAAAGCCACTACAGATGCCAAAATCAGTTTCTTTCACACCAATTATAAAGCTCCATGCCAATATGCAGTAACAACAGGTTGCCAATTACTCACATTTAAACACTGAGCAGGAACTGTGGATATATATTTTACAAGGCTACAGGTAAAAAAAAAAAATAGAAAGGAATGGTGAATACACAGGCTGTGTATGTTGCTGGCACAGTTTGAGCAGTATATTAGACAGATAGGATGTGTATTTATGACAGCCACAGTGGTCCCTACTGACCTGAAAATCTGTGACTCAATCAAACAAAAACCTGGACAGTGCTTCTTCGGTTGTTGCACGATGGGTGCAACTTCAGTGTAGTTTCTGGAAATTTGTCTTGGCTAAGCAGAGACAGGAAGCAGCGGGTCTGGAGAGATGCACATACAGACCCACCTGCCTGCACACATGCTGACCCCATGCAATGCAGATTCCCCAGTACCGGCAGGATGAGACCAATCTGGAACTTGCAGCAGCAGAGCTATATCCTGCACAGACACATTTTCAGACTTCAGGACTGTATCATACTAGCTGAATGATGCACTTTTCAAAATGAAATGGACTATCCCTGCAGGGTGCTGCATGGTAGTATAAGCATACTTGGAGCTTCAGCAGGCTTTGCGATATGCTGTGTTGGGTACACACATACTTTGGGTAGACACAGCCCCTCTCCATGGAAAAGCAAGGGATAGATGGAGAGCTGGATGGGCACACAGAAAGAAACCTGGCTGGAGTGTGAGTGCACATTTGTGCAATGTACATTTGTAGATATGTTATTAATTTTACTGCTACACTTCAAAATTGAGTACGTTTGGAATACAGATATGTACCACCACAAGTCATGTGGAGTAAATTCTGAAGAAATGAATTAAAAATGCAGTTAATTTATCCATGGGTTAGAGCTAGATTTTACTTGCTATACAGATTCCCAAGGAGACTCATTTAGAGAACTAATGAAACATGAATGCCTGCAAAAGATTTTTAAGAGTGGTACTTTAGGAACTATTTGGCTTTGATGAAAGGTTTGACTGCCTGATAACCCCAGAGCCTGCAGTTATAGTACAATATTTATAAATGGAAGAGACATTTACAGCCTCATAAAAGCTTCTGTTTATTGTTATCAAATTGCAGTGTTGCACTGAAACATTAATATGTAGCTTAACCTGTTTCTTGTAGCTTTGTTATGAGAAGAGATTAAGTAGCTAAGCAGGCACAATGGGCAAAAGTTAGCAAATACCAAATGACAGGATAATGCGTGACAATGAAAGAGGGCAGTCCAGACATTGCTACCAAACCTGTAGCCTGCCTTTGGCTCTTGAGATATCCAGCTCAAGAGCACAAACATGTTGCAACTCCAGTGCAATGTTTCCCGTGAACAAGAAATTGCTTTACACTCATTGAATCCTCTGAGGCTCTAGGACACAGCACGAGTTACAAATCTCACTAAAACGGGTCTGATTACTGGGGAGTAATTGGGCCGATACAGGCCCCTGGACATCTGCTGCTTAACAGATGTCCATCCATTTCTCCCTTGGCCCCCACACTGACTTGCTTTGGCACCCTGCTCTGCTTCTGCTCCACCTTCCAGAATGTACAACTACAAGGACTGAATAAACCTACAAGAAACAACATCTTATATGACTGGGTAGACTCAGATCTGGATCCTGAAATGGGTAGGGTTTGGTGTGGGAGCTGAACAATGAAATGGACTTTTCATCTGTTCCACTGGAAATAAAATGCCATTAACAATCTATCAGGAATCATATTTTCTGCTGAAATATCTTTTGGGTATCAATTTTGCAGCCAGGTCCATGAATTCCTAATGAATTTCTAAGAAACTAGAGTTCCTAAATCCTGTAACTATTTTAGAAGGCTTAATTATTTTTTTTTCTACCCACTGAGAATGAAAATCTGATGTTCCGTATTTCAATCACCTTTTTTGCTACAACCTGTTAGGCAAAACATCAGTGTGACACTATCAAGGTCCTCAAAGTCTTTTCAGCATACACACTCCGGGGTCTCTAATACAGCTAGTGCACATGCTGTGGGAGGGTTTTATATTCCACGTTCAGCATTCTGGATTACAAGTAGTGAGTCCTACAGACCAGAGATGCAACACACTGCAGAAGTGCTCCTCATGGGTATATATGTAAAGAGCTGAGCAAGGAAATCATAGAAAATTTTATGCCTCAAACTATTCCACAGGCTAATGGCAAGAAAATAATGAACTGGGGAAGTCATTAAAAAAAAAAAAATGAACTCAGTTGAAATATTCACTTTTCTTTATGGAAGGACCGAGGTTCTAGGAACACTGCGAATACTATGAGTATATAAAGCTAACTGCTGAGCTGCCTACTCCAATGTGTAAACCAGAAGGGCTTAATCACTGGTCTTCATTTACAGTAGAGAAGACAGCAATCCTCAAATCATGTCCATGCACAAGTACAGGTAGATTTGGTCAGGAATCTATGGGAGCACCTCCGCTGCCACACACCACTGGTTCCCACCATGGATGTAGATAATTAGAAGGAGTTCTCAGATTTATAGGACAACAGGGAAAAAGGCCAGAAGAAACTCCCAGCACTGTCTATCCATTTTCCTTCCCATCCCTCTTACAATTATCCTTAACTATGAAACACGTATGTCTCATGCTTGTCCTCATATTTAAGGCTTAGTATCTTTTCTTCCCTTCCTTAGGAATCTAAAGACAATATGAGATTTTTTTTTTTTTTTTTTAAAAAGTAAAATATTCTTTTGGCAATGGTAATTCAGACATAAAAATCTTAACTGCTTTTTCAATTCACGCACTGCATCCTTTTAGAATTGCTCCCTGCTGAAACCAGCACGATAGCTGCAAATTTAAAATTGGTTCTTAATTTGAAGACCTTTGAGTTTTGATACTCTAGACTTGCATTTTCAAACTTCATGACATTTATACCAAGGCACAAAGTTTATTTGAATATATTTGTCATTATCAGTAAAAGAGCCTTCAATACATTATGTCATGATTAATTTGAACACAAGTCCCTGAAACAAAAGAAAAGCAAGGAGAATGCTTCTAACTCTTAAGTTTTAGTACTAAGCAGGTTTTTTTCTAATGGAAATATCCTACCTTTTCTACAGATTACTTGATAATTTTAGGAAGATGGAGATGAAGTGTTTAATGTCCTTGTCCATTTAAAAGCTTTTCTCATCATCTCAAGCCCCAAAAGGCTAGGTTCTGATTAGTTTGTTTCCTAGTGGCTGAAACATTATAAAGCAAAGGTTTTACTACCGTCACGCTGTTACCCTGTTTCAATGCGGATACACTTTGCTCAAAACAGTTTGCAATGAAGACCAAACACATAAAACTTTACTTCTAGCTGTAAGTATAGTAGTGTAGACCACAAACTAAATGTGCACACAGAGTGCCCAGAGATGCTTTCTTCCAGTTCTGACTGTTAATTTGATGCTAGCTCACTTGTGTGTACCACCAAACTGCTGTCATGGGCATAGATATACTTGCCAGCTGTATTGACTCTAATTGCATTCTGCAGTTTCCCTCCCTTGGCAGGCCTGGGGATGCCTTCCCTACATCCCCAGGAACAGTTGTCTCCACAGCACAGATATTCCGTCTTTCCAGAACATAGACATCATCTGGCACTCCTGGCTCAGGAAACCACAGCCCTCGCTGCTTGCTTCCTCCTGGGAATGGCCCCTACAGGCAGTGGTGTAAGATCACTGGTTCAGCCTATGTGACAGCAGCAGGGACACAAAGGTGTCACACTCGGCAGGTAGCTCCATCACCGTGCTTATTTCAACAGCAATTGCTACTGCCAGCCTTGTGCTCCATAAGCTGGTCCCAGTGAGCCGTACACACAGCACAGAAGAAAGCTTTGCTAGGGGCAGCGTGGGCTGAGGCCATGCCTGGGCCTTAGACACGAAGAACAGAAATGAAATAGGCTCCACCCCACAAATTCCTCCGGCAGAAGCTGGCAAACAATTACGGCAATTTACGGCTGCCAACCCCAAACATAATTAATGTGCAATTGCAGCCAGATGACCATCTTAAGGGAGAATGTGGTCTACTTAGCTCACTTACCCACAGTAAAAAAGACTTTATTTTTAGGGATCACTGCTAATGGCAGACAGTTTCTTGGGGGCCATCAGGACTTAAGCAGATGTGGGAGCAGATGGTAGGACAATAATGCTTTTTTGGATGATTGACTAATACCTTTTGCCAAATGCCAGTGGTAATAAAGACATTTTGCCCATCTTAGAACAAGCAACAAGGAATTTTGATCCCAAGAGGTGACATGAGCTGAATTTTACTTTTCTTTGTGTATTTGTGAGCACCAAGAAGTACCCATGAACTGTACTTAACAATGCTTTTGCCTTCTTTCCCTCCACCTGAGAAACTGTAATTCTATATATATTTTGAAAAAGTAATACAAATATTTGATCAGTTTTGTCATGTCTTGACTCTGTTGAAAGCAGGATGACATATATACCAAAGCAAGGGAGTAAAATCTGTCCGGCAGAAGGGGAAATTTATGGCTGCAATTTTGCAGAGGGGTCCCTATGATGCAGTAAACTGCAAGAATGAAGCATGAAGAGTTTATTAAAGCCATAAGAACCCTGAGATGAGATTACAGCCTTTATACTCTGCCACGCTTCAGATTTGATAACGCATGTCTCCCACCCACCCCCTCCCCCTACCAGCTCTCCTGGCAAGGCGGACAGAGAAAAAAACCACAGTAGATTGATTTTGATTTCGCATGTAGCATTCTCATTAATTTTCAGGGCATCAGCTCATGCAGATCAAAGTGGCAGAAGACGCTGACATCAGCTTTCATATCTGAGAGCTTATCACTCCCTGATGATAAAATTGCAGGATTATCAAGGAGTGCATCTGCAAGTCTATAGCTACTGTAAAAAGCATTGTGACATATAAATGCACAATGTGACACCATTACTGTATCATCTTTACTGGAACACTTAGCAAAACATTTTCAGTGTCATCAAATGACAGTCATGCCTTTGATTTTATTTCTCAGTTTTGTAGCCTTGGAAATTATGATTTGGGGGCTAGCACACTTTTTTTCTTTGTCCCGGCTGCCCCCAGCTCTGACATGACCATCTGGAATGGAAAAAGTGCCATGAAAGATTTGGACCAGCACAACCAAGGAATCCTTCAACTTTTTCAAACCTGCTGATGGAATGTCATTGTGACAGCAACCGATCCCTTAACATCACTATTAGAAATGCTTATTTTATCATTCCAGGGTTGGTTTTTTTTTTTTTCACATTTGATTTGCTGCTACACAGAACTTCAGGAGTAAGAGACATGATGTTCTGTGGCCTTCACACAAGCTATGCCCTCTCGCTTGCTTGTTTTCTTAGCAGGGGGGCAAGTCAAGGAGAACACCGTATCTTTCTTTAGTCTTCCTCTTTAATGCAGAGGACTGATACAGTTCTAAGAGCTCTTAGGGCATTAAATAAATGGGAAAACAGTTTCCCAATAACCCTGGAGTGTAACATTCCTGATACTTGCTTTTTGGCAGCAGAGGGAAGGGTTGCAAATTCTCTGCTATGCAGGGATAACAGTTACATTTGCAGCCACTCTTCACTCTTCTACGCCCTCCAATTCAACAACGCAGGCTTTGGGACGAGATTGCAACAGGAATACAGGGGAAGGGCTATCTAAAGAAGCCTAGACATTTAGGTAGACGTTTCAGTGAAAGCCTGGTTGGTTGTACTGCTCTAAGTAAATTTTAGAGGAAACAATCCTGTAACATTTCTCCCCCTTCTGGGAATCATACAGGTTGGCAGATTCATCCTTTCTTGATAATTGTGGTACTGAAAAAACGTACATCACCCAAGGTCAAAATGTGTTTGTAGATTACAAATACTGTAAAAGTAAGGGTAGAAAGAACACTTGTAGCACACATCAGATAGGCTTGATTCTCACCAACCACTGCAGCAGAGGAGGCGGGGGAAAGTTATGTTCTTGTTTACCACAAGCCCAAATCAATCCAGAAATCTTCAGTCAGAAATACCGCGTGAAGACCAAACTTCAAAATGCAAGACTAACATCAAGCTGTTCTGAAGCTCTTAATACACAGTTCTCACCCTCAAAAAGGCATGAGTGAGCAGTCCCAATGAATTTTATTTTTATGGCTTCAGCTTTGGTCATGCCGCTCCTTACGTCCTACCAACTTGGATAGCACATATGTGCCTACTGCAGTTGCTTCTGCACAGTTGCACAATGTAAAGCACTGCATCTCCACTCTGTTTTAGTGTTTTTCTGATTATCTTTGATCTCTGAGGAGTGCAAAAGAGTTATCAGTACTAGTCAGGATGTAGATTACCTGTCTCATAGTGAGAAACTAAAGATGTTTGATTAGGTTTATCCAAGACAAAACTGTGATTCACAAAGGCAAGAGGTTTGTTGTAGAAGCAAACTGGAATTAAGTTTCATGTCCTCAGGGACAGGGTAAACATCACTTGCAAATGAAGGCCATATGCCACCTCAAAAAAATACAGTGTAGGATAAAATTACAGACCAGAAACAATAAAATCACGATTACCATTGTAATGGTTCATCTTGATATTAAAATAAGGTATTTTTGGTAAGTCTTATCAAGCTCACTGTACAGAAGCTACTTGTGTTGCTGATAATAGTGTGTCTGTGAAGGCTTCAGGCTGGCTGTAGGCTGCAGAACACACTCAAAGAGTGCACGCATCCAAAATACGGACACATCCAGATGCCCTAGATGTTAGCCCAGAGTGAACTCCATAGCTGTTGGCTAAACTGCCTAAACTTACTTTGAACTCACCCATCTACCCATCTACCGTATGTACCCCAGGTATCCTAAGGACTCATTTAGATGAATGATAAAACCAATCCCTTTCCAAAGAAAGGGACTAACCTTAGCAATAAGAAACAAACAGAAAGCCCATCTCGCTGATTAATGGAAATAGCAGTTTGGTTTGTGATTAGAAATAACATGCCACCCAGGGGATAAAAAAAACAACAACAACAAAACCCAAACAAACAACAGAAGCCAAACAGCAATGAGTGCAATGCTAGGGTAACCTGAAGAGGAATTATGTAAAACACCTTTCTGGAAAGTCATTGACCACCTCCTTTATATATGGTGTGAGGTCACAATCACCAAAACACCAAATAATGCATACCTCTTTTCTTTAAATGAAAAGAAGCAGCCTGTGATACAAGACCAAGATGATGACTACTTAAACCAATTCTAGACAGAACTCAGACTGAAGACATAATGAAGAAATGCCACCCGGCAGAAGTAATAATACATCCTGTCATTACTTGTAACAGTCCAAAAGCAATTTATCGACTAGAACTGGGAAGAAAATACTTCTGTTCAGTGTGATCTTCTGACATTGTGAAATACATTTGTATTTTAAAATAGCAAGAGATTTCTTGTGAAACGTAAAATTGGGGAATACCAAAAGGCTGTGTTTAGATAATGTTGAATCTTTTTGTTTAAAAGGATAAAAGGAAATTTTAAATCAACATTGAAGCAGTATAAAAGAAAAGAAAGAGCATTTTAGCAGAAAATGAATGTTACAGTACAAAAGTCTTATTAAATGAAATAGCATGAAAATTAAATGTTTTAACTCATTGAGACAAGCAATTCAGCCTTACTTAAATTATCTGAGCAAGTTATTTGCTTCCACCCCTTCCCATTGAAAATGGCATCAAAACGTAAATGTGAAATTTCTACTTTGCTGAAACTGCACTATTTCAGTGGAAAAAACTCATTTTGACACATTTTTCTTTGCTCTTTTTTTCTATGTATAGAATATGGAGTCTTCTGCAAAAAAAAAGCTCCACTACCCTGTTCATGGAAGAAAACTGGCTATGATAGTAAGAGCCCCATTTTTTTGCAACTCATACCTAAGGAACGGAAGCTAGTAGATGGTGAGGTCTTTTGAAAATGGTGTCCCTTTTATCTTGAAGTATAAATATTTGCCGAGAAATCTTCAGATCATGCCTGGGAAAACGCTCCTTGTAGTGAATTTTGAGAGCTACACCATGCTTGATGGGACCAGATGCAACTCAGATGTGCCGATGGGCTTTTAGTAGTAGCAATCCTAGTAAACATCACTAAAAGTCCAAATCAGATTGTGACCTTCCCCAAATCAAAATATAACAACATTAAGCTCAACACAGTGTACCATAATGCTCTTTTACAGCCTTCTACTTCCTTTTCCAACTTGTCAGCTCAGGTGACGCTTTTTACAGCTAACCAGTGACATTCCGCTGATAAATCCAAATATCTCAGTGATGTACTCAGGCTGCAGAGCTTCTGGCCACTTTGACACACATAGTGAGAGGGTCCTCTTACTTGGCAAAAGGATTTCATTGTCAGCTAGGTCCCTGTCATTGTTTAACTCTTAGCTGGCAATTAAGCACCACTTAGGGAAAAAATAACTATCACAGCTGAAACCAGGACAGGCAGGTGAGGATCTGTTAAGCTGAATGAAAATAAAAGTTGCCACTGAAGACACCACTTGGAATTTTAAAACCTTGATCATCCCAAGTCTCTTGTACCCATCAAAAGGTTATTACTTAACCTGCAAAATGGTGTGTGACTAAAAGGTCAAGCTTTTAAAGCAGTGCACATTTTAATGCTATCAGTAGTGAACCTGTTGAGCTAATGCCCATATTAGGTTACTGAGTCAAGTATTCTAGCCTATTAATATATTATAGCTAAGCCACTGAATGAAGATCTTTGGCACCTACACGATGCACTGCTTGAGCATACACCCTACATGCAGGAGATGGCAAACAGCATGACTTTCAATTTACTGAAGAAAAAATCCAAGATGCAGAGAAGACTTGCTGCCACATGCTTGCCCAAGATGACTTAGAATCTCATGATGCTGGGAACTTGACCCAGCAATCCTGGAGGCTGCCCCTTCTGAGGCACAAGCTCTTAGCCAACACAAAGTCCTGACCTGAACAACAGAAAGGAGCTTCCACATATCCAGGCATGTTTTATGGAGAAGAGAGAGGAGAGAGGGGATACTACAGCTCATGGCAGTACCATGGACTGACTCCAGGAGAGCAAAGGGCAGTCAAGACAGCAGAAAAACATGATTACAAATGATCATCACTATTTTTCAGATATTTTTACACTTAATTTTCACCCATAAAAGTGGTGTCTTTTTAAAGACACTAATATCATCTGAATTTTCAGTTCTTGTAAAGAGTTTTCTGCCATGTTAAATGTAGGAAAGGTTCATTCTCACAGTCATGAAAGTGACCCAAGCCAAAGACTTTAAACTCCATGTTGCAACTTTTGTGCCTTATGGATAACTCATTCTTATTCTTTCTTTCCTCTTTTCCCGTTGAGTTTATGTTTATACTATCTTTCAGGTTTAAAATTGGATTAATGACTAAAGAACCTTCCTATTTTTACTCCGTGTGAGATTTTTCAAAATAAGATGTTTGGTGGCCTTAATTACTCTTGACAAGGTTTGTTATACATATCTGTTGAGATAATTCAGTTACATTGTTTTAGGTGCTTTGTCTTAGTACCATTCTTTATAATTACTTCTGAAATCATAAATCTCTTGTAAACCTGTCTTTTGTTTTCATTTTGCTGCCTGTTTGAAAGCCATTCACACTGAAATGGTCTCATCGGCCTTTGTAAATTGAGAAAGAAATGTTAAATGCGTATTTCATCCTCTTCTTGATCAAACCCATGCATTTCTAAAAAGGTTCCATGTTTTTCTCTTTTTGCTTTGCAGAAGTGCCTTGTGAGCACCAATGTTCTGGTACTATACTAGAACTACAGTAAATTTATATGGATTTCCCAACCATAGTACTTATAATATGGGTCTAAAAGAGTTTCCTCTGGCTTCAGTGCAAACACATTACATCACAGTTGAAAACTGTGAACAAAGTTATATAGCAGCTTCAGTCACACACAAAGAGTTACTCAAGCCCCTCAAAAAGGGTATGGAGGTGTAATGCAGAGTCGCTCTGTCCCACTTGATCCCTCCTCCAGCCCTTCTTAATTCAGCAGCCACGTAGCTCTGCAACAGCTCTCTTCTCTCTTTGGGCTGATGCTACAGAATAGGGAAATCAAAATGACAGCTTGATTCCCATCTACTGCAGAGACCCACCTTCCCTCCCAGCAGCCATCGCAGCTTGTGTGGCATCCTGAAATGGTTGTTCCATGAATGACAGTAAGGGATGTATTGCTTCTCTGACCAGCTCACATACAAAAATAATACGACTGATGTCGTATATCCACAAGCACCAAAAAGTCAGATCAATGAAATTAAAATGGTTCAAGTCTCCCATTTTTCTTGGCTTAGAACTGCATATAAGTGTATTTTGAACATTGTTGGAACATGAGCTGGGACAAAACCAAGTCTACCTGTGATGCAGCTGACCTGACTCCTTAAGAGACACATAAATACAACGTACATATGAGCCTGCCCATAGTCCAGAAGCCAACCTAGCCAGCACAGTCTGTACTGTATTTGCAGTTAAGTGTTACGTTATACAATAAAAAATAAATAAAAAAGATCATTGGCTGCCTTTGATAAGCTGGTCCTTATTTTTTCTAATTTAATGCATTCCTTCGTGGCATCTGACCTCCTCACAGACCCCAGGAGATACTGCCAAGAAATGCCACCTTCAGAGCCTATGTAGTGGGACTGACAGCAATGAACTCATTTTCCACAAGAGAAGGGCTATCTTGTGGCCACTGATGTGGGCTGCCTTTGGGCATGCATGGTGGAAAGAGGGAAGGATTACCCTCCCACTGACCTGACACGAGCCATTGCAGCAAACAGACCAGCAAGTGACAGTACAGAGCTGTTCCACCTCCCCTTTTCATTGATGTTTGTATTTATAGCCTCAGTGGTACCACAGCTCTGATGCAGGATAAAGCAGTATGTGGTATTTCTTGCAGAGTGAGCCAGGAGATCACAGTACACCTCCAGAGCCAGTCAGTGCACATAAGAGCAGCGTGTACAAACCCTCAGGAAATCCTTACCCAGGCCAGCCTGCTGTAGATCTTGTACAAACTCACAAGCATACACTTCAGGCCTGCAGTGTCTCACTTGCACACATCCACTCCAGTCTGATAATCAGCCCTTGAGCATACTGCCACAATCTTGTTTTTTCCAAGTAATTCACATCTAAGCTACTGCCCCTCCAAGATGTCAACCCGAAATGAATGATACAACTTTGTGGTAATTTCTCCTTCTTTTACACAGGGAAGTCCTAAGCAGAAACTGAGCCCAATGAAAACTTCAAATACGGATGCAAGACGAGACAGCAAACAAAACAGTCACACAATAAAGCTGCTAGAGAATTCACATGTGCTTGCAGTCCCTTCTCAGGCAAACTCTGCTCATCTATTCTTACAGCACAAATTAGGAATGACCTCATATGGCAGGGAGTAACAGGCTCTCTCTGTTCCAAGGAATATTTAATGATGCATTCAAAATGGAACAGCTGTAATTAGAGGGAAGAAGAAAAAAGCAACTCGGTTTAAAAATTCATAGGTCATCTGTTCTGCTGGGGTGCAATAAACACAGTCTGACTCACAGCTGGGACATGGATAATGTTTCCTAGATCCCCTGAATACCTGAATCCTGACCACAAATAGTTCAGTAGATCTAGAGTTAGAGGTCAGTGTACACATGTAGACATGCACATCTTCATGCTCTTTCATTTCTTATTGTCCCATTTTTATTCCACCATGCAAAAAATAGATGCTCTCCAACTGGATTTTCTCTCCCCAACAGGATCTTACGTCAATGGCGCCATCCCCTCCTTTTTGCTACAAGCAACCACCTGCATATCTTCTCTCAGTGATCACGTTTACCCATTAAGGCTCTAACTTACTTAGAGAAGTGTTTCATATGTATGTAAATCTGTTGCCCAAATGCGATTCAACTACAGTGCATTTTCTTCAGGAGTTGGTCTTACATATTTTTCCCTGGAATGGACACGTGTGAAGTGGTAGGTTGCTAGCCAAGTGGTCACCCCCGGGAACATAGCAAGCTATGCATACTACTTCTCATTACTTTAATCATGTAAATGTCTGAAATGAGTTTATATTGGGCTCTTGAGACATTGGATAGGAAAGATAATTGCATAGGTACCTGTCCTTATGCTAATTAAAGAGAGGAAAACAACAGGGCAATAAGCTGGCCAGACAAGACACAGCAAGCATACAAGTTGGATTTTGCTCACCGAGACAAAAAGTCATCTATGCTCCAGCTCACACCTACCGCATTCCTGCAGCAGCTACCTAGTTAGGCGCATCAATCCAGACAGCCACTATTTAGTAACATCCCATGGAAATTATAGCTCCTCAAGAAAAAAAAATCCAAAAGGGTTTGAAAGAAATGACACTCAAGTAACTGCTAATACTTATCTGTTGTTTGGGCTTTCTTTTTATTGTTTATTTGTTTGTTTTAATTAAATGTATTGAAGCCTGCAACTGCTGTGGTTTAACCCCAGCTGGCAACTAAGTACCATGCAGCTTCTCGCTCAGCCCCTCCTCTCCCTGTGGGATGGGAAGCAGAATTGGAAAAAAGGTAAAATCCATGGGTTGAGATAAGAACAGTTTAATAATAATAATAATAGGAGGCAACAAGAAAGAGAGAAATAAAACCCAAACCAGACAAGTGATGCACAACACAATCGCTCACCATCTGCTGACTGTTGTCCAGCCAGTCTCCTAGCAGAGGTCAGCGGCTCCTGGCAAACTCCCCCCAGTTTATATACTGAGCATGACTTTCTATGGTATGGAATGTCCCTTTGGATAGTTTGGGTCAGTTGTCCTGGTTATGCTCCCTCACAGCTTCTTACGCACCTCATCATGGTCAGAGCATGGGAAATTGAAAAGTGCTTGACTTGAGTAAGCACTACTTAGCAACAACTAAAACATCAGTGTGTTATCAACATTATTCTCATACTATATCTGAAAAGCACCATACCAGCTACTAGGAAGTAAATTAACTCTATCCCAGATGGAAACAGGACAGCAACACAGATTACAAACATTCAAAACTTCAAGTTTGAAAGAGAGTAGATTTAGATTGGATATAAAGAAGACATTTTTTACGATGACTGTAGAGAGACACTGGAACAGATTGCCCAGAGACATTGTGGATGCCCCATCACTGGAAGTGTTCAAAGTCAAGCAGGGTGGGGTTTTGAGCAATCTGATCTAGTGAAAGATGTCCCTGTCCATAGCAGGGAGGTTAGACTTTGAAGGTACCTTCTAACCTGAACCATTCTATAATTATATGATCCCTACCAAAGACAGGAGTACACACAGGGAGGCAAGTGTGCTTTGCTTGTCAGTTCGTCAATGGAAACCCTAAAATTTATTAGAAAAACAAGTCAGCAAATATGGGAATTATTTTGAGAACTGAATTTCTTAACTAACTCTGATAAAAATGTTAAAACTATGCCAATCCAAAGGTAATGAGTATCACTCTTAGCAGGAAGAATTCAATTTAGAGTAACTATCAGTGCAATCACAGCTTTCAAAACAGACTCAGAAAGGAAGCATGCCTACAAGAAGACATCTACTGTAATCAACTTTTATCTGTAATGAGTATGCCATCATCTCAGGTAAAGAAAAAAAAAATCACCTTCTCTAAGACAATATAAAAAAAGACCTTCAGTAGAAGTGGAATATGCAATTTGGGTAAACATGTTGTTAAACAATAACATTTCAGCTACCACGGAGAACATGGCAAGCTGAAGGCACTGAAATCACATACTATAAAAGCAAATAGACTCAGAATATCCCAGCCTGTTTCAGCCATTATAGGCTGCCACAAAAAACATGAGAATAAAAATCAAAGCCAAGTCAGAAGGGTGTTATGAGATACGTGATAATTAAACATCTCCTATAAGACTCTTTTTTCCACTCCTACACACCGAATGTCATGCCCCAAACACATAAACGGTAGCCAGGAAGTTTTTCTCCTGGCGATGTTCTTGTGTGGATTTGTTACTGGAGCTTCTCTCCCATATGCCAGACAGCAAGTAACGCCGTTTCATGTCCTACACAACCACTAGATAAGTGACTGAAATATCATGGACACTTATAGTCATTTCAGTAAATATAGCTGCAAATAAAGGTAGAAAAAGATGTTTGGGATGTTGAAAGCACCTATTCTTATCCAGTGTTATCTACCATTAAAACTACTGGAACTTTATTACAAATATTAGTCAATACAAACATTGTCTCTCTTGGTTAGCAAGCCTGATATCCCTCTGCTCATTTTTTTGTTCCTGAAAAATTTTGAGAAAAGTTTTAATTATTATAATCATTGATCCTTAGCATTTCCAATCAGATATTTGCTACTGCCTGTCCTTGCTGTTGATTATCTAAACTACTGGGCATTGCTACTGACAGACTGTGTGACTATCATGTTTGGAACAGGAAACAACAATGAAGACACTTTACAAGGTGCTGTTGGGAACTGCTTTTTGATATACTGAAGAGAAACCTTGGCTCTATATTTAGCTTTGTTGTTGATCCGCCCTGTAATACTGAACATAGCGTCTTCGTTTCTTTTTCTGGAGATTATGCCCTTCAGAATAAAGTCTGTCTCTTCCCAAGTATCTGCTGCAGCACTTCAGGGAGTAGATCTGATTTTGAAGGAAAACAGTAAGGAGCAAGTGAACACTGAAGATGCAGGTAATTCAATTCATGATAATATGTGCTGTACTTTCAAGAGCTACAAACATTTCCAACTCATACAGAGACTTCAATACTTATGACTATTTAGTAATGTCTCCTCTGCTAATCTAGATGTTCATTCAAAAAAAAATATTTCCATTTCTACTTGACAGTGTTTATACGAAGGCATCTGACTACCCACAGGTATGCTTTATATGCTGTGGGTGAGCCACTGTTTCAGTTCTGCCTGCTGTGTAGTCATGGACTCCCCAGGCCTTTTAGTCCTCCACACTGTCACGGGTATGTGAAGCATGTGCTTTTACATCCCAAGACAGAACTGGTTGCTTGAGCCTGACAGCTCCTTTCCTTTTCCTGCACAGGAGAATGTGGCTTCAGAACCAGCTCTTAGAAAAAAAAAAAAAAAAAAAAGGGTGGGGAGGTGGGGATGGGGAAGGGAATAAATTGGTTCAATGAACAGGAAACATCCTTTGGAAATGTGTTGTGTTTTCTGTTCAGTAACGCTGTTATCTGTTAATGAACATCTGATACTGCATGAAACAGGTGATACCATCTTCACTTTTGTGCCAGTAGATACCAGATGATCACAAGTCTATGCCTGGGCATACTACCCCTGAGGTCTGTACTAAAGATGGAAAAAGAATGGTTCAGAAAGGAACACACTTGTGTTATTTACTGAGTTGTCAAAAGGACAGCTCTGCCTGCAACCAAGGCTCCTCACGACCACCAACCCCTGTGGCAGATCTTCCAGCCCTTTTTCTTTCCTTTTCTTTTTTTCTCTGGGAATTTTTTCACAGAACAATTCTTCACCTAAGTGGCTAATCTAGAACCTGCAAAATCCAGTAACATTGATGCCGTTAAATGCCTGGAACAAGAAGCATCAATCTTCTGGAGCAGCCATCTCTTCAACTCTAACTACATCCATATGACATTTCCTTAGTAAGGTCAGTGTGAAAAGACTGATTTATAAATGGACACTGACTAAAATGCTTTCCTAGGACATACAATCTGCTGTAGCATCACAAGATCTATTTTATCACAGGGTTTAACACCAATGAATGATTTCCAGCTCATTGGTTGTCACTTTTTCAAGTATGTCCCCTTCTCACCTCCAAGGGTCTCCCATCCCTCAGCCACAGCCCAGGCTTTGCAGCACTGAAAAATCCCACCTCTGCCAATAGCTGTTCAGCTTTACTCCTTGAAGTAACATAAGGTAAAGAGGTATGCCCACACAAAATACTGTCCCTCTGCCCCAGGTGACACATTGATGTGCTGAGGTAGACAGCAACGACTACTGAATGATGGAAACAGCAAAATGCATCTTTGGCTCAGTGAAATGCATTACCCTGCTGTCCCTAATCACACACCAACAGAGAAAATAGCCAATTGCTGGGGTTTTCTCCATGTAGCCAGCAACACTACAGTGGGATTACTTGGCTGAAAGGTGAGCTGAATGCATCTGGATAGAACTGCATGCTATTATTTACTAGAGGATATAATTAACAATCACAACCTAATTCAGGGATGGCATGGGATTCTTTGCCATTTGAAGCATTTAAATGAGGATCCAGTGCCTCCTTATAGGAAATGCAGTACCTCTGCCAGAACTACAGGGTCTGTGCAGGATTTATGAGCTCTGATCTATGAGTAATACTGAAAGTCAGAAAAAACTCTCTTATTTGGCTTTGAAATCTTGAATCCAGGAATAAAAAATAGGACCACATCATCATGCACATTCTCTGTTTCACCTCTATTGTTTTCCTGATACGTTTTAACCCCGTGACCATTCCTTCTTCACTGGCACACTGGAAGGATCAGAGGAAGAGGAGAGTCAGTCTTGTTGCTCCTGCAATACACAGTCAAGCCTGTCAACTATTTCTCCATCCATTGGAAAACACTTGCAAATCTCTAAGTATTAGCTAATATCACATCAAAAGAGGCAGAAAGGGGGTCCCAGCTATGCAAGATTTATAGTTTGTCAAGAAAAGAATGTCAAAGTCTGGGAGAATGGGACAACTTCTACCCAGACACAAGAAGAGGAAAAGGTTCTCCGCTTTACTTCCACAGGAGTCCTTGACAGAACCAAAATCCGAGCTACTGTGGTATTTTCAGGATACTGTATTTGTGTGGTTAACAGTTCTGCAGCATTTCCAACCTAGGAACAAATAAAGAGGCTACTGTGTGGAGGTATAAGATGAAGGTATATCTTAGTCACTGATCCCTCTTTCCTTTCCTACCAGATGAAGTTTTCACTGCAAGTGCTGAATAGGAATGAAGAACAACATGCCTTCACACAGTCAAAAAAAAAAAAAAAAAAAAAAAAAAGAAAGTAAGTTTTGCCTATTAAGGCTTACCTAAAAGTGTTTTTAAGAAAAGATTTTGCATTGGAAGAAAAAAAAATAAAGAAATTTATAGCTATCCATTATGTGTTCTAGGCAAAGGAAAGAAAGCAAAAGGAACAAAAAGACAATTACTTTATTCTGGAAGTAATGCTGATCCAATCTGATGTAAATCAAGAGAAAACAACTCGACATACATTTCAAAGAGTAATTGATTAAAAGATTAATTTATTAATTCTGTGATGCTGCTTCCTATCTTCCTGTGTTGTTTTCTTTCTCGCCAGCTCTTACTTTGCAAAATTATTTTCTATTCAATTGAAGAATTATTTCTTTGGTTACTAAGACATGAAATGCCACATAGAGACAGACCACAGACCACACCAAAATATTTCTGCAGTCAGTGTATTCTTTGAACGACCCAGTCCACAGGAGGTCAGTATGTGTAAACTCTGCAGAAATCTCATATACACAACTAACAATGTCTCAGATTTGCACGGGGATACCTCACTGACAACACAGGCAGTCTGATTTGCAAAGATGTTTGGGACACACAAGTTGATCTCCATCGGGATTCCTGGAAATTTGGGCTTTTAAAGAGGCTTGTCTTTGGGGACCTGTGCTTGACAGTGCTAATGATATGATTTCAGCTCTGTGGCATGCCTTTTTCCATCTCCATGGCTGCTGCTAGGAGATGAACACTTTCAAGAATCAGCCTCATTAATTCCCAGAGAGTGAAGTTTTAAAATATTATGTAAACACAATATGGAAGGAAAAGAAGTAATATATAAGGGTAGAAGCCAGAATACATTTTGCTATTCCAAACTGTGGGACAGGTTTGTCATATGCATCACTCAAATCAACTAGCCCTGTAAGTTCAATTTCCCATTTAATCAAGGACTAGAGTCACCTCTTTCTCTTTGGGCTGCTGGATAACTTTGTGGCTACCAAGAACTGATTTGGGTTACAAAAAGAGGGTTTAAAAGTCAGCACATCAGATCTAACCTTAATTAGAGACAGTTGTTACTTCTTCTCTATCAGTAGCACTGTGGCCACAAATGGAAATCTATACCATGAATCTCATTAATAACACACTATTGAACATCTTTCCCTGTCCACGGCAATTCACAGTACCAGCTCCTTGCTTTATTACTCTGCAAGTTCAGATGACATACCGCAAATAGCGACTGTATCTGTATTACAGTTTGTATCACCCAGAATCCCTCCTTCCCAAACGTTTTCCAATGTGTGATGTTCTTAGATGGTCATTGCCACATCCACTGATCACTTACATGCTCAGGACTAAAGTTTGCTCCTCACAAACTGGCTGGAAATCTTGCTGCTTTCAGTAGAAATTGCAGCTGGTAAAACTGTAGGCCCCATGGGATTGAAACCCAAGCCTTTACCCAGGCTGTATACAGATATAAAAATCACATATCTAACTGAAATCAGTGAAAAAAGCATTAAAGTACAGCCTTCAGGTTTCTTTAGATGAAAAGTGTTAACAAAAACTGCTGGGGATGAAATATCTTCACTGAGAAGTGATGTATACAAAATCTTATACTGGAATTTGAATATCAAATTATTCAGTGCCCTCAGCTGCTGGGGTTATGCAGGGGTAACAATGCACATTTCAGAAAGATGCGTTTTGAGTAGTTGTGGTGGTGGGTGTTTGTGTATTTTTTAAACAAAACACAAATCAGTGTTTCTGGAGTGCATTGTTATTTGAACAGACAAACACCTTGAATAAATAACAGTGGGTTTAAAATGAAGGTATTTAACGCATTGAGCACTTATGTGTGAGAGCATTACCTTTGGAGGCCATCCCCTCTCCAAAGTTTATTACATTTTAAAATAAATCAAGTTTGCTTAATCTATAGTTAGCATCTGCATTTAATGCATTTTTCCCCCTAAACAAAGATAAATACCACATATAACAAACTAATGGTTTAGCAATAGCTTTCACATTAATCACCCAAGTACCAGATTGGTGCCAATCCATTTATCTCCACTGTGATACTTTTAGAAGAAGGATGGATAAATAAACAACCACAAAATATGGAGGTGCTTAGCTCGAGTAGAATAAACTCCAGTGTTGGTGAAAAGGAAAATATGAAAGAGGCCATTAAACACATGCTCACACAAATTTATTTACATTTAAAGAACAAGGGGACCATTTGCTGTAACTAAATGTAAGATAATTAAAAGTAGGAATTACCAATTAGAATATATATATTAGCAATAAGTACTCTTAAAAATACCGCAGCGCTGAATGTGCCAACACTATCAGTCCATTTTATTTTTCAAGTACTGCTATTTCTAAGAGCTTTAAATAGAATTTTTAGTATACAACATAGTTCACTGATTTCTTATGAAGACAAAGCACACTTAATTTCCCCTTGAATTAAATGTCCAGTAACAGGCAGTACATACTAAGCAGCCTCCCTTTCCAAATGCTGCTTGCTCTCACTCTGTATTGACCTAAATATGCATGCAGGAATCTAAATTTTCTTAGTGTTTCCATAGGTTGAGTATAACCTGTATCAGCAGCTACAATAATACAGCAATAATTTGTTAAGAAACTACTACAATAATACAGCAATAATTTGTTAAGAAACTACTACAATAATACAGCAATAATTTGTTAAGAAACTACAGCGCACCTGCTAAAGCAGCCAGGTCTGATGGTTGCAAGCTGGTGCCCAAAAGCATGGGTTGCCTTCCTTCTGTAGATGATCTTTAAAGGCCTCTTCCAACCCAAACTATTCTATGACTTGCTGTCCATGTTCTCTAGCAATGTCCAACCCCTCAAGATGGTTACCTTTTTTCCATGGATCACTTTATAGTCCTTAACATCAAGGGACACTTCCAGCACAAAAAAATAAATTTGTTCCTTTGAAGCCAAACTGCCTGAAGACCTACTCAGTTGTGCTACTTACCACCCAGCTCCTGGCACAGGCAGGGCCAGCTTTGAGTTTTAGGTGTTGCCACCAACAGAGTGATGAGGAAACTGGTGTCCCTGTCAAAAAATAATCACACCTGGGAAGCAGCAGGAGTAAGAGTCTGGATAAGTGACACATAGGTACCTTCTCAGTTAGGACTGAAACTGCAGGATCTGCAAGTGCTTCTTGGGTAGGTAGCAGCCATGGTGGGTTCTTTCCATACCCTGCTCAGAAAGGTCTGGAGAAAACTTTACACAGTCCACACCTAACTTCTCTGCTGCAAGCCTGATGCATGGAAAGCTGCCTTCCAAACAATTGCTCTGTGTTTTTGTACATCCCCCACCTCCCTGAAGCCTAACCAAAAGCATGAAGAACAGCAGAAGGTGCTGCCAAAGGCAAGGCTGTGGTGCAGCACTGCCTATGCAGCTACCTGCTGCGCTGAGGCTCGTGGGGCTGAGACAGGACAGGGCAAACACAAGTAACACCCAGAGACCAGGCAAGTCTGCAGCCCAGCTCAGGCTGGGTACCAGGCTCCCTGAGCCCTGCTCAGGAATAACCTGCTAGAGTCCCTCCCCCGCAGTTCATAAGTAAATATTCTAAAGTACAGTAGCCTTGTCAAATAAACAAGGTCTCCTGTTCTTGCAGGCGAGAGAGATAAAAGAGCATCAGTTGCTAGCTTGTTTTTGCATGAATGCAGCCACATGTATCTTCCATTACCACAAAAGAGCTTTACACACATATACACACTGAGAAAATACTCTGCCTCCACACCTCTACTGAAAGGAGAACAAAAGTACTGAATGAATGGCAACCCTAAATACAGTGGTTAATAGAGTATCATGTATAACTGACAAGCAAGATAATACGCCTGCAGCCAAAGAAACACATTTTTATTATCAGTAGGTAAAAGCAAGTGGATGTAGTGTTTCTTACAAATTCCTATTTAAGCATTTCATAAAACCTTGATTCCCTGTAGTCCTGTCCACGAAAGCACTTCAAATTCATTTCTGCTAGCAGCCCAATTCACTGTTACAAAAGCAGGCTTTAGTCCCTGAAAAACTGCAAGATTAAGACTATTGCAGGGTCTTTCACCAGCAGACAAAGAAAATCTCATCCATGAAGATTTCCTGGATGAAAGTCCCCATCATGACACAGATACATATGAAGATAATGACACAGGTCAAGGAGGAACACTACAGTAAGACTGCAGGAAATGTGTAAGACAAGGTGCTTTGCCAAGAAATTACCATTTAGCATCTTGCAGAAATATAATGCCACCATAGCAGCACCTCAAAGCTCCAGCAGAGGTATGTGCTGCAGGCTAGGAGGTTCCTAGACCCCACAGATCTTGTAATCTAAAGAGACAGAATTAGATAGTGCCTGGCAGGGGGTAGATAGGCAAGAGGGTAAGCCAACTGCTTATAGTTATTTTATATTTAGGCCCAAGCTGCAAGGTGCCCGGAGTGCAGGCTTACGTACTAGTGTTGTCTGCAAAATAGTCAATTTGCTCCTGGTACCTACAGACCTCTTGAGTAGTCCGGCCATGAGCCCATATGGAAGACAATCTTCATAAAAAAGTAGGACCAGCTGTATTTACCTAATTTAATACCATAAAATGCTCTCAAATAAATTGGAATCATTGTTTTACTTTTAAACTCACCTGTTTTCGTGTCTTTGAACACCTATATACCTTTCAGTATGGGTTGGGGGACCATACTACCCCCTCTGTTGACCACTTAAAAAACTTTGTCCTGTATGTTTTTATCAGGATAAAAGTCTTCTCTAACTAGCTTACAAGTGCTAAGCTTTCAAATTTCTCCAGGCCCCTTTCTGTGGCCTCATATTTCTTCTCCTTACCTCTGAAGTCCATTTATTTACTCACAAACCAACTCATGACAACATTTGTCAATGAATTTAATGCTCTAGTTAGCAAGCAAGAAGCTTGTTAGCTAACATTTATTATAAATACTTTTCACTCAGCGGGCAATGGACTATACAGGCATTTGACTAAGAGATAAATTGCAGCAAATAATTTTAGGTATTTTTTTATTCACTGGAAGTAGTCAATCTGAGTTGAATGCAACAGAATGATTTTCATGGTGACAGCTGTAGCAAAAAGGCTCCTATAAAAGATATGTTTGAACATAAAAAATAGTTAATAGGAAGTGCTGCCTGTAGACAGAAGGGAATACGTAGCATTGTATAAAGTTCTTGTTGTGCCAGGCAAATGGCTGATGGTCAGCAGCCGGATGAACGCAGACCTAGACCATCTGAAACATTTCAAACAGCGAAGAAGGAAAAACTAAGCTAGGCAGCTTATAGGGTTATATAGAGGGTCTATGGAGATTTGGCCTCTCATTCACACTGAAATCAAGATGTTATGCTACTAAAATAGTTTTGAAAATCATACTAGGTATATATCTGCTTCTCAAGGGACCCCTAAAGGCTGTGGTGTCTGGCCCTCAAGTAGGTCTATAGTGCTTCTAAATCCATTAAGGACTCCTGAACATCTCAGAGTATTTCTAAATTGCCATTCTCATAGCGCATTTCCTAGAGGAAACTCTTGAGTCAAAACAACTTCTGCTGGAAGCACGAAAAGAAAAACATTACTATGATGCATGGAGCATTAGTTGCACTGCAAAAAGAAACAAAATAATGGAATTGCACTGTAATGATTTTCAAAACTATTAACTTTGTTAACGAGTCATTAAAAATTTACTCCTTGCACTGATTCAGTGAGAGAACACAGTCATTCATTAAAACCTCATCCAAAAGCCTTTAATCCAGCTGCCTCTTGAAATGTGCGGACAATGCATGTGTTTGGTTTTAAATTACAAAAGTTTGGAATGTGAAGAAAAATCTTTTTGGAAGGAATAATGTAGAAGTTTCCTTAAAGTGTTTACTACAGTTTTATTGCAGATGCATAACAGCAGTTAAAAAACAACAACAAAAAGAGATGGACTTATGTCAGTGGGACAGATATACATTGAATACTCAGCCATTTATCATTATTGAACATCTCTGCTCTGCTGCTAATCATACATTCAATGCAAAATAATTAAACATGAGTCCACAGAACAGGAGGGATGTAGTAAAGGACAGTAATATTTAGTTTTCCAGGAACACTAGTTCAATTTTAAAGGGTTTTGGTTTTAAGGAGTACCAAAAGACAGTAAGTTGGCAGTCCTGCCAGCTCCAATGATTTAATTATAAATCCAGTGACATTTCATGATCAAGCTGTGGCTTCTGAAGCCCTCTACCATAAAAAAAATATCTCATCTTTTCTTTTATTCATATGTGACTTGCCTTTCAGCTGGCAGAGGAAAGCTTAAAAATGTAAACCCTAAAGAAATACGCAAGAGAAATACACACACACATATCCTGGAATCTCAGGATTTTAAGGCAATCTCATGATTTATGGATTTTTTTTCAGAATTTCTCTATTTTGGAAAGTAGGCAACTGTTCTGAAGTAATCTATGAATATGAGTACAGCTTTACAGTATCAACACCAGACACTGTTGTATTTTAAATTAGATTATTTTCTCTTGAAATACAAAGAACTAACATACAATGGTACTGTAAGAAAAGTCGTCAGGGAATCAAAAGCAGGTGCTTCTCAAGAGCGTACCAGAGGGAAGATGGCCAAGCTTCAGGCTTAATGTCCTCAGTCATGCTGCCAATTTTGTTTTGTTGCAGCTTAGGATCCTAGATCAAAAGTCCTTCCCAAGACAGAAACAGGAGCATCTGCTGGAGTTGTCTACTTAGACAAGTCAAAAGAGATAATCGGAAAGGAGAAAGAAACTGAGAGGCTTTTCAAGTCAAGGAGTATCAAAACCAAAATCTGTAAGTCATGCTTAGTTTGGTTTAGTGTTTCAGCACAAGCAAAAGGACAACATGGAGGACTGCAGGAATGTCCTTCCCAGCATCAGTTGGAAGTCACAGTCACAAAAACCTCACTACCCTCCACCACTCTGGTAGGGTTTTAAACTGGTTCTCTCAGGGTACGCTATAAGCAAAAGTGCAGATTTCCATGACTAGGATTGCAAAAGATAAAAAGATCTTTAGCTTTGGAAATGAGAGAGAACATGAATTACTAAAAGGCACAATGGTATTATATACTAGTTTCAATAAAAGGGTTGTAGGTCTGTAGAGAAGCTGATAAACCTTCAAGAACTGCCCACAATATCCAATATGAATTTTCTTGTGTGTCCTAGAAATTCTTTCAACCTAATGGGGATGATTCTATGTATTTTTCAGTAAAAAATAAAAATAATCCTACTAGAAGAATACAAACCTTCAGAAAAATATAGAGGAAAATATTACATGGAAAAGACTGCACAAATCTCATGCAAAGGTAGGTAGCATTAAATAAAAGGAGTATTCCGGTTACCTGAAGGTCGAGCTACACAGCTGAGCTGCTTTAATCATCCTGACAAATGGATAAACTATAATTAATTACCCATCTCACCAGCTCAGGCCATAGATGAAGAAAATAAACGTTGCTAAAGACCTTCCCAGTCACATCACCAATGAGATTGATTAAGAAAGTCCTCCCCTTGGCTGTGGCTTATAAGGGCCTAAGAACGTTAAGAACAGGAGGGTAAGGGGTAAGTACTGCTGCCATCATCTTTTTCGGACAAGAAGGGCAAGACTTCAGGATGGTTCAATATGTTTGGGTCATGGACCAGTGCATGTGACTGCTGTGCCCCTGATCTTCAAAATGCATTTACCTTTGCTAAATAGCAGCAAGATAGTAGAAAAATAACAACTTCATGAATTCCACTACATTTTTTTCCTGACATAAGAAGCAGCAGCTGGGCTAGCTCCCTTTCCCAGTAGTACTTCTGGCCTCTCCCTTTGCTACTGCAGGAGTCTGTAAACCAAAGGCCATGAAAGCAAACATCAGCCTCTCCAAAGCTGTCATTAGAATTAAAGTCAGGACCATTAACTAAGCATCTGTGTTGGTGTAAGGCAGCGTAAGACTATTGGATACTGGGTTGAGATGCAGATCAAGATCTAAGGTCCACTAAACTCAGTAAGGCCCAGAATTCTCCTCCAAATACGTTCCTGCCTCTGACACTGAGGCCCTCAGCAAGTCGTTTCACTGCTGTTTAACGTTGCCTGTGCAGCACCAGTGCCTATGATATAACTGTGCAGCACAGGAAGGAACCATCTCTTAACCATGCTTGTACAACAGCTAGCACAATGAACCCCTGAGGTCTACTCTGTTCCTATCAGCAGTGACTAAACATATTTAGCCTTTTTGTAGGGACCTTCGAAGTCCACTACCCCCATATTTCTGTTTTATTTTCTCTGCCCCTTTCTTGGAGTAGCTTATTGTGAGCAGGAGGACAAGATTTCCAGATCTCTCCACTATAACCTCCATTCGCTCCTCACTTAAGTCAAGAGGACTTTTCCCCAGGAGATGCACACACCTTCCAGTGTACCAGCACTCTCCCAGCTGCTGAGCTGTATTGTGGAAATCTCTCACAATAAACAGAAGCAAACATGTAACCACAACCAAGGAGACACTTTCCAAGACCCGATATAATCATTGTAAACATGGAAGCAACTGTGTGAATAAATCATAATTAAATGCCATCATCTTTAGTTACCATGTTTTTCCCAGCATGTTTTATTTTGGTATGTTGTGTTTTCAACTCCTTTGGGTTGTTCTAATTGCCAGTGCATGAGCTGCTCTTGTCAATGACAGGTGGGCTGATCCTGGAAGATGCTCAGGGCAGCTGCTGATGTGCTAGGTGCCTCTAGTTTCCATCGACATTGCATGGGAACTGAGCAAGCTGAGCATGATGTAGGATGAGACCCCAAAAGCATTTTGAAAATAGATGTTTCTCCTCTGACATCCAGCAGGGACAACACTGATAATTAATTTTCTATCACTCTTAGAGCAGTTTCATCCTTCTTTATTTTCCTTTAACTGCCTTGACAGTATTTCCTAATCTGATCAGAGTGGAGCAGATTTTAAAAGATATATGTTTTGCCTTCTGCGCATACTGTTAATTGTTGACAAGGCTTAAACAATTTTGTTAAGCAAAAATGGCTGCTTGCTTTGGACCATTTCATAATGTGCAAAATACAATGTTCCCCCATTGCTGTGTTCCAATTCCTGTGCACATGAAGGATAACCACAAGATTAAAGTATCCTACTGGAAACCAAGGTACTAGTGTCTGCCTCAGGACAGTGCTTGCAGCTCCATAGGTAATCAGAGAGCATCTTAAATTCTCCACTATTTCCATAGGTTGACCAAGCAAAAATAAAAAAAAATAGTTTCTTTCTCTCAGTATTTTTGCCTTATCTACTTGTCTTAGCACATCTTCTGGGACAGGAACGTCTTTCACCGCGTGCATAAACAATGCAGCATCACTCAATATACCAGATCCTGGCTCAGCTGGTAGCCTCTAGCTGCTACAGCAGCATAAACAGTAAGAATTATTGGCCATATCTAAATGGCATTTGAAAACTGATCCTGCTGTAACTCTGCTGAAAACCCCTACTGCTTCTGCATTAGAATTAATCAGCTCATCATCAGATATATTCCTCTTGAATTTTTCATCCCAAACTACAATGCATAGTAATTTCTTATTGCTTTCTGCTATAAAGGCTGCTGCATTAGTTTCAGCATAAACAGGACAAATGAGCTTCAGTCCATGTCCCAAAATACGTACTCCAGATGGACTCCCATTTTAAACATGAGAAATAAATGTCCACTGAGGTCAAAATGACAACTACAAAGTCACGCAGGAAGTGGAAGCAAAGACTGGTTGCTTTGGTCTGAGCTGATCAGCATAACATTGCGTCTTTGCATTAAAGAATCTCCTCCCACCCTTGCACACATCATTGCAGTTTGGTCTTAGCATAGTTTTAACCTTCAAAAATGGTACTTTTTCACATTTCCATAAACTTTATATCAAGATATGATTTCCAAACGATCAAAATATTTTCTTTTTGAAAATGCCACCTTTATTTCAGCATTTTTAAGCAAAAGCAAAAGAACAAGGCAGGAGCAAATTATTTGCAGACTCAGGCTGCATTCAGTAGGTAGTTACAGTTAACAAAAAGCAGCATTTTTTTCATCAGGTAAACTATTCAACCAAATCAACTGTACACATATCTGCTGTGAACACTTTAATTCTGCTTCTTTATTGGGTTTTGAAAGGAGTTATTGAGTTCCTTCATTGATTTTTAGTGAGTGGAACAGTAGTTTTTGTTGGGATCTTGACTGGGCTAATTAATAAGCTCTTGGTAATCAACAATAGCAGTGGTAAAAAGGTAAATGAAACGTAATCAATGCAAGTCAGAGTAAAAAAATGCTTTCAGAAACTTGTGCAATGCTATCATAGCTACAAGCCAAGTGTTACTGCAGAAACACTTGAGAGCTGTTGGAATAATGAGTGTTACTGGAAATGTAATGACTGCACACTGAGTAATTAACATGTTACATGAATTACTGATACATCTAAGGATACATGTTTATTTTAGCTTGCTGGGCAAAATTAAATAAAATAAAGCATTCTACAATTTACTCGGTATGGAGTTTTTATTTCCTACAGCTTTGTTATAACTTAAGATTGAAGATGCAATTGCAGACATGTACTCTGCATGCACTGTTAAATCAGTAGGGTTCAACTTAAAAACTGTATCAAAGACCACAGCCTGAACTCTCTTTGCAAACTATTAATAACTATTGACCCATTGTGTAAACAACTTGTGAATGGAACAATACAGTATAAGTCATTGTATTTTGTTGGTCTAATGCCTTTTAAGTCATGCCTGACGCAATCTTAGTCAATTCACTCAATAAGCGGGGAAAAAAAAAAAGTCATGGTTTAGGGCGAAAATAGTCACTTTGCCCAGATAATACAGATATAATGCAGCTGTTCAATGAAGTAAAAGAGAGTGCTTGCTTCCCTCCCTTCTCAAGGCACATATATTTTTAGGTATTATTAACTGCCATTATGAAATCTGCTGCAGGTGACAGTTCAAAACCTTAAGCCATAAGGTCAAGGAGGAGAAGCTAATGTAGTTACTGTGGAGCATGTTGGGCAGATGCAGAGTTTATCCCTTCCACGCTGTTGAATAATGAGGTTTAATTGTGCAAAAAATGTAAGCAAAGGCTTGAAAAAGAAAAAAAATAAAAAAACCCAAAACCCACCACACCAAAACTTTAGAAAAGCATTTTTCACTGAAAACAGTTTCTTTTTTATGGGAAGTTGAACACTGACAATTTTCAAGCGCTACTGACTAATTGGAAATGCTGCTGTGGCTCCTCATGGGTATTTCTGTGCCAGAGCCTCTCTCCCTCCGGGTCAAGGGTTCCAGAGTGGACCACATTTCTCATGAGGTGCTGAAAAGTTTCCCCTCCCTGAGCTGCTGTGGCCTCAGAGCCCTGCATAAGACATGGTCCAGGGGGGGAGCTCTGTCCCCAGGAGGGAGTGTGAGGCTTCACTGCCACCCTCTGCAAGACTTACAACAAACTATCAGAAAAAAACATGCCCTGCCTCTCACCAAACCTCTGTCCCTTTGCAACAAGACTCGCCCTCAGACCCAAACAGGCAGTTTTTCCCCTCTCCAGGTTTTCAGCTTTGCTGCTGCTTCTGCTTTCCTGAGCTCAATTAAAAGATTCAAATGGATGCTTCTCCTGAAACTTTGAACACATTTCAGACTTGCCTTAAATGAAACTGCAAAAGGAGATGGCAGATGAACACAAAGACAGTGTGCCCGACAGCAACAGCCTTTGCCCATCCCATTAATTGTACTAATTGAGACACTGGGAAGTTCCCCCTCTGAAGTCTGCTAGTCTACTTGTTTGCATGGAAAGCACTCTTAATTTATCAAGTCAGATTGCAAAATAAGAAGAAAATACATGCAAGAAAGCCCGGCAGTCTAGCTCCTGACCACAGCACACAATGACGTCCTCATGCTTTCCATGGAGAAATCAGCCAGTGGATCGCAGAGTATGCTGAAACCGTCAGACAGATCCTTACAGGCCAAGAAATTGAGCAAGGTGCTGTGGAAGGGAAAATTCCTCTTGGCACCTGTTAGGCTCCTGGCTAGGTCAGGACCCTACGTTTGCCACCTGATTTGAAACAAGAGAGGCTGGAAATGGAAAAAGTGGAAAAAACCCTATTATTGCTTGCTAACAGGAAGATGCAGGATGGGGAAAAAGGATACAAATGAGGAGGGCTGAAATAGGACTTGGCGTTAAAAGTGCCATATTCCTTTGAGCTTTTTTTCTTTCATTTACAGAACAAGAGTCGGGGCTCTTCAGTCAAAAGTGATAAATGCCCTTGCTCTGGCTCTTACTCACAGCCTGTGCTATTATACACATGCATGGTTCAGGTAGAGCACAGCTTCCCGACAGGGAGTGAAAGATAGCTCCATTTGCCCATATTTCAGAGGCAGCTGGCATCACTACTCTTATCTCATGGAAAGAAGCAACATTTCAGCCTTGCCAAGACAAGTCAACGCAACTCACCTTGATCCCAAACAGTATCTGCCCAAACTTACAGACATAACCTGGGCTTCTGCTCTAAACTGGCTCCCAAGTATTATACTTACTCCCTTCTCTAGGAAGGAAGACAAATAATAAACTGCTGCTTTACCCCATAGCCCTCTGTAGGGCTCATCATGCCCCAGTCTCCACAGAGTATTTACTCCAGGAGTCCCTGGGGTGGCAGTGCCTGGGATTAAGGAGTGGGTGGATGTTGTGGTTTCACAAACAATGAAGGCTTCACCCACAGATGAAGCAGGATTAGGCATGACTATAGGCAGAGCTGGCTTTTAAAGCAGCTGTTCTGCTACTTGTATCCTAGGTGAGACACTCAGCATTTTGAAAATATTCTTAATGTGATTTGCCAACTTGCAGGGAGAAGGAGAATCAGACAACTGTAACTATGGCAATAAGATCAGTACTGGTGCGGAAGATCTAGCCTTTCCCAATGCTTCAGCAGCTTCGTGCATGATGCCAATTACACAAATTCTTCATGATTCCTTCAGACTTCTACAACACTGAATGCAGAGACCCAGCCTCTAATGAACAAGATTCACTTAAAATTATGTGACATAACCATTGTTGTAAAGTATGTTAACAAATTTGGCCATTATTTTCCCAGGCTGCATAGCCTTTTCCAATCCATCACCATCTTTAAGGACTTAGAGCTAGTTACTGAAGGCTGAGACACATGCCTGTGTCGTAGTGGGTCAGAGCATGCTCTGCCAGCTCACCCTATGCATATCTCTTTGTGATGCTAGGGGACTAGATAGTTCCCCCAAGGTGCCAAAAATCTGGTTCCTTTGAGTGCAAAGCTCTTTAAACAACCATTTCTGGTGTGGGTGCTATAGATGTCTGAAAGCCAGGCATACAAGGTGATTAAGTGGATGGGTGTTTGTTAATTGCATGGTCATATCTGCTCATTCGTTCTTGCAAAGACTGGGCACTCATTCATTTTCCTACCATGAATGACTTCAATGATATTCTTGACTATTCCGTAGTGTGAAATAAAAAGCATGTGCAAACATCTCTGAGGGCTTATAGCTAACACTGGCTAGCTATTTTTCAGCAGAACTGTTTCCATTAGAAACAGCTAACGGCCAGAACTGAAAGGCTTCATGAACCACGTCCCTTTTGATGAAGGATGATCACTTGCTTTTTCTCTGCCTGGCTGGCTTACCTTACCAGATCCACAGCAGCCCTCCTGTGACCTACTGGATTTCCCAGTTCTCCGCTACCAGTACATGGAAGACTTTCAAGGACCACAGACCTGTGGTGTTGCTCATCCAATCCATCTGCTGCCCATGAGAAAGGTAGAGTCCCAAACCCCTTGGTTTCTCACAAGCTAGCCGTGGCCCCAGGCCCAACACTGATGCTCTCCAATGACTCCTCAATTCTCTAGCTCAATAACGTTTTCTGCAATCTCTGCTCGCTGCCCAATGCTTTATTTCCTTCAAAGCTTTACAGAAAAAAACAAGACAGAGGTGAAAGAGATGGAGGTCTTTATTGCCTGTGAAACACTCAACTCTTATAGTACTTTTTGCAGATCAGCTTCCTCCCACAGTTTTAGCCAAACATCACTCATTTTTTCAGTTCTGGCCCAAGCTGTTATGCCACCTTGCTTTGTACTGTTAAGTAGCAACTTTCAACCATGAGCTACGCAAAACCTTTTACTCAAAATACTCTGAGACTGCTGAGAAAGATAAATGATCAAGGTTTACAAAGTGCTTTGATGCTAATAATCAGATGGAAGAGACCTTAGGACCATAAATATCATACAAAAAAATCAGAAACAACCTTTTAAAATTGTTTGGTTTTTAAAAAAGGATTTCTCTCGAGTCCCTGTAGACAGAACTCATGCAGGGGCAAGACACCACTCCATTGAAGAGACAACGGCACTGTAATGGCAACCTAAAAAAGTTATGAACAGGAGACGTGGCAACCCAAAAGCTGACAAGCCAACATCCTATTTGTAAAGCCACTGTCCCCATCATATAACTCTTCTGAAAGAAAAGGTCAGAATTCAACAGGAAATATTTTTGAGCAGAAGTGGCTTAGAGGGGTGAAGTGGGTATGATTTAGTTACAGAACAGACATCTAGCTCTCATCAGGTTTGGCTATATTACTGTACCACCTAAGCCAGTGAAATTACTGTGCTGGACTTGGGACTAAAATGTGAGAGGAACTTGCGAACATCCTGTTATTAAAAAAAGCCGTATTTACTGCAAACATCCTTGAACCAGCTTCATGATGGGCCTTGCACTGCCAGTTTCAACAATTGTTCTTATTTACTGTCATCTACATCCCCCTTTTAAAGCAGATTATTACTCTTACTGATCAACTCTTCTTACTGTGCTAAAGTTCCCTGATGCAGGCAGATTTATTAGGTGTTTTTTGTAAAACTCGTCTTCTTGTTACTGTTCAAAAAGCAGCTGTTCATAATCCCAAAGCTTAACAATTACATTAATTTTAAACTAAAGGTTGGAGTCATAAATTTTCTTCAATATTTCCTGCAGCTAAAGAAACTCAGTAATCAACACAAAGAAAACACTAATGATATTTCATGACTTCTTTATTTTCTTGTCACACATACTGCAGTAATGTACAGAGATAAACAAGTGCTTGCTTTTCAGATTTCATTTTGAACACAGAAACCACTGTAGGGCACCCAATAAAATTTGATTTTTGGCTTATGCTTCACAATCAATAGTTAACCCTCAGCTGAACAGTTGATACAGGGTGCTCTGCTTAACCTTTTCTTTGCTGTCTCGCTCCTTTTTGTGTGCTATTTGATTCCAATTAAGCTCTGACTGAATGTATCAACTCTGGGCAGGATCTCTTTCCTTAAATTAAAGCAGCACTTTGCCTCATGAGCTTAATCAGGAGCACCTTGAGGAGGAATCTATGCTGTTGCAACTGGGCACCAAGTCCTCCCCTCCCAAGCATCTCTGAGTATAGACCAGGAGAACTGGGGCTACCACATGCAAAGCGATCAATCACTGACAATAACATGAATATCGATGCCAATAACAACAACCTGTTCTAATGAAGAATGGCAAAAATTCAGCTTTTCAACCAGCACAGCACAAATAAGAGTTATTCAAAAGCTCTGTTCAGAGGAATTTGACTGTCTGGTCTATCTTCTCTGGCCAAAGCCTTCTTTAGGGTCATCCCAAAATTTTCAGAAGCCAAGGTCAAATCACATGCTTGGTGTCTGGTATTTTGATTAAATAAATGTTAGGCAAAGCACCATGAATTTTTCACTATTGTGAAAAATGTTCTGCCTTCTGCCAGTCCCCAAATTAGTGTTTCTGTGACAGGATTGCAGAGTGCATGTGTGAAGGTCCCTACAAAGCAGATGTACACTGTTGCTGTAACGTGACCACTTATTTCAATCAGGATGTTTGCTTTTAGCAGGACCTGCTGAAGATGCACAGCTTGGATGGAAAGGTTAGCCAGCCCTAATGAAAGCTTGCATTAGACCCACTGTCATCCTTCTTGCTCAGCTCTGGTGCAGTTCAAGCAGCCTCATAGAGTGGACAACCAGCGAGACAGACATATCCAAACTACCAATACAACCGTTCTCCCTCTATAATTGTGTAAAACTAAAATATATTTCTGTTAAGGTACTCAGAGACACTCAAGTCTGAAATCCACTGAGTCCATGTTAAAGATTCCTCTAAAAACGCCATAATTAAGTGCTTGACTTTAAGTAAGCCTTACAAAGCATGACAAGGGGCAGCAAAGGGGTATTCACACAGCCTGTGTTAAGCAGTTATCTTCAGATGCTTAATCCAGGAGTCTGGTGTCTGCAGGCTCCCTTAACATCAAAGGAAAGAAGCTCAGATGGAATGACAATGCCACAACTGTGGCAAGATTGAACAACACCTCATCTTACACCTGTAGATTCAAACACAAGTGACTAAGAAAAACAGCAAAGGAACAAAATAAGTCTGAAATCAATGTTGCCTTGCAGACAATCATGAAAACTCCACAGATCAAATTGCAACATGTCAAAATCACATCAAGCATTGCAAGCTGTTTCTACAGTAAATATTTCCAGTTAAGAAACACACTTTGATTTGGGAATTATATTAATTTTATGATTGATTTTGCCCTTTTTGGTTAAAATAAGATAAAATGGCCAGGTTATAGGTAACTATTACACAAAAAAGTGAATACTTCCTCCACTGCCACACAACTCTCACAATCTGCAGCTAATAATCCTCTGAGTGTTGCGGTAAAGGAGTGTTACAAAATACTTCAGTCTCCACAAAAAACCTCGGTAATGCTATGGACATGCAGTCTCGCTAGGAACATGCAGTTCTGGCTTTTTATGCCCATTTCTCTGCTTGCACAAGCAAAACAACAGCAACAAAAAACCCAATATGGAGTCTTCCCTACAATTGAAAAGTGTCTGATTAGCTATAAGGGGATGTGAGAGGTGTACGCTATATGTTTATCTACCTGTCAAGCCATCCTCCTTTCCACACTCCCTACAGATCAGCAGGGAAAGACCACTTTCCTTCTAAAATAAATATCTTACAGTTACTGTGTCCTTAATGCTTTGACATTTCAGGGCCTCTGTGGGGACATGTGATGGTGAGCTTGTCAGTCAGTGCCCTTTTTGAGGCAGCATGGGATGCCTCCTTAGCAAATCCTCCCTCTGTACATAGAGAGCTTTGGCTCCTTAATGGCACGTTTAAGAGGTGTACACAGGCACACATAGGGGTTGCACCCCTATACAATGAAGCAGAAGCGAGGTTGCTCATTTAAAAAGAGGTGAGGGAAAGCCAGGGTCTTTGATACTTCTTTCTGGATCCTTCCAGCCTTTCCCAAGAAGTGCCTGCTTCCCAGATCGATACCTGGCCTTGTAACAGCATAATCCCCCACCACACCTGGATGCGAACACAGACACACAAGTATGATTGCTCTCTTGTGTATTTATTTTTTTTCTATAGTACTACAGAAAGTTCACCTGCATTTCATGAAACAGGAAATTTCATGGAATAGAAAACACTGAACAGCTGTACTACCCAATATGATTTTGCTGGTTTGTTCTTGGGAAAAAATATTGTCTTGCATATGCCATCATTCAAGCATGCATTCAGCATCCAATTTAAGGGCGCAAGTGGCAGAAGTAGGGGAACAGTTTTGTCACATGGGCTTTGCTTAACCCTTTTGCACATCTTTCTCTGGAGCACACCATTTACAACTGCCAGGCAAGAGGAAAGGCTCTGAAAACTTTTTGGTGCCACTTCCTTCTTTTCTGAAGTTGCTTAGCAGTAGACTACACATTTGTTTTAGTTAGCCTCAGTCTTAAGCAATTTATTACATTTTGTGTGTGCTTTTATTTTTAGCAACAGAGATTAAATGTCCCTTCTGACAGAACCACAGTGTGGAACCTTGGGCAAGTCTGGTGATTTTTGCACCAGATCCTGCAAAAAGGGACAGTCCTTTCCTGGCCTCTGTCTGTCATGAGTGTATACAGCTCAGTGAGCAAGGCTGCCTTTAATCATTAGTGAACTCTGTGCTTCACTCACCGAGAAACTGCTCTCATTTGAGATCTTAAGCATTATTATAAACAGTTTAGGCAGGAAAACACCCTGAGGAAAGTCTGGTAAAAAGTTTCCAAATGCTATGGGATTTTTTTTTTTTTTTTTTTTTTTTAATATTCTTAAGCCCCTTCTGACAGGAACAAGATGGTATTTCTGCCTCAAGTTCAAAGTGACAAAGCATTAATGTATGCAAATATGCAGCCTACAGCTTGTTCATTAGGAACTGGAGAAGTAGAGGAGAGTATGTAGGCTAAATGTCACTAAGACATATAAAACTCTTTGTGGCTGTATAAAACTCTTCACCATATTAGAAACAGGAACGTGCAAAGTATGAAAAGGAGAGAATATGCAACTGCTCCACTCTCAATTGCCTAGCGATGGGTGTGACAAAAGCCAGGAATGCTTATGGAGATGGAATGCCATGGAGACTGTAAACTTCTGTGAAGAGACGTCTATAGCAAACTTGAACATACTAAGAACTAAAATTGCCTGCAAGATTTCCTTGTTTTGCATGGACGCTTGACTCAGAAGTTTGTTCTGCCTGGGTGTATTTGCTGCACTTTGCAATGCCTTGAGGTACTCTTTGCCATCCTTCCTCGGTATAGGTTCAGGTTTGATCACTGCTTGTAGCACAAGTAGCACTGGTGATGTTGCTATGAAGCAGAGACAGTGTGTCCCAAAGGACTAAGAAAGTACAATGAATAAATGAATTCCAGTCTTGGATTACCACTTTCATGCCACAACCTTGGGCTTTGCTTCTATCAGCAGGTATCTGCTGAAGAAACTGGGTTTGGCTTTCCCCTCATCAGCCTAGTTCAGTTTTGTACTCCAGCCAGCACCTTATATGTAATGGTTTTCCAAATTCATGGCCAAGGGCAATACACAAAAACAGACCTGCAAGCTGAATGAATAGCCACCAATTCTGCTAATTGCCAAATGGGAGTGATTAATCATGTAAGTCAGCCACATTATTAAAATTCACACATTTTTGAGGCTATCCAAACAGTCATAAAGCTTAAGTCAAGTTCAGAAGGCAGGAGCAGGCAGAGGGAAATCCTGTTGTTTAACATTTTTAAAACAAAATCTCTCTATTCAGAGTGCATTTAAGTGATATGAACTAGCCCGAGGTTTTAGTAGTGTTGTTGTATCATTTCACAATGGGAAAACAGCAAAGAACCTAATTTTCAGCTGACCTTACACATGGTCATATTAATTCTCACTGCCCTCCTTCCAGGCCCTCGTGTCTGTGCAAAACCAAAAGAGGCAGCATGGCTCACTGCCACAACCCACTGCTGCAAGTCGTTTTATTTTTCATCAAAAAGCTGTTTCATCCATTTGCATCACTTATTTCGCTGAAAACGTGAAGACAGGCCTGCACTGTCCTGAACAGAACTGTTCCAGTTTTGAGTATTGCCCTATTTTTTTTTAAAACATGTCATCAAATCAAAACAAAACTCTGCCAGATCTAACACTGAATTTTTGAAGAAAAATTCATTTTGAAATTCTTTTGTTATCCTGCTTGAAATAAAAATAATTTTTTGACTACAAACCGCTTACATAACAGAAATTATGTCAAATACCTTCCCAGTTAAGCAGACGAAAAAGCATGAAGTACGCATAACAACTCTTATATTTGACTTTTAGAAAAATACATATTTGTGAAGAATTAGCTGGGTGGGATGGTCAACGAGTATTTCTGGTTTTAGAGCTGGCTTGAAGCTCTGTTCGGGTGGTCACACTTGTAGAGTTATAAATCCGGAAGGCAGATTGCAACTCAGATACACTATTTGACCTTCCTCATTCATCTTTACCTCCTGCTCTCAAGAGATAAAGGGGTGAGGTGGAAGGAAATTTTATAATATATAAATTATTATTTTTTTTTTTAAATAGTTTTCTAGTTCTCATGATTGAGAGAAAACCTCTTGATCTCTACAGGCATGAAGTCCAGAACATACGACACGCAGAAAAACAGGAGACAAAGGAAAGGTCTTCTTTTTATATCCACCCTATCTATCCCAAGGGAGCTGACACACGTTTGTATGTCTGGTGCTATACTTACTTCTTTTTCACTAGACAAAAGGCAAAATCACAGACGAGATGCATTTCAGCAGTTTTGTTTTACTAATCACACAGCCACCAGATGGATCTGAGGTAGCTTTTAACAAGGGTGAGCACAATTAATTTCTGGTAGAATTTCAGTGAACAACATGCATGTGTATAACAAACAAACGTACGTAGACACACTGCACTGTATAAATTAGGCGTATTTAAGGTTTCAACAAAAAAATCTGAATGAGCCATAGGAATTAGTAAATCAGGTTCACAAGTCTCTTCTGCATGCTTTCCTGGTATCTAATAAAGGGTTAGCTTTTCTTGACTGTAACTCCTCTATGAGCTACTAATAAGTAAAAACTTGTAGCAATGCAGTCCTTTTGACACCTCTGCTTCTATTCCAAATATAATGAATTGTCCAGCAGCTTCAAAACTGTTAGACTGAACAGGTGGAATAGACACATCCAGATAGCAGAATTATTAAGTCCCACTACCCTGCCTTAGCAACCAAGAGATCAAGCACCGACAGCTGGGGCTTATCCTTCATGACACTTTGCATATGGGATATACAAACCTTTTCCCCATATATATCACACATATACAGGGAAGCAAGTACTGCAGAGGACACAGCTAAGGCATCAGTGTGAGCTAGGAAAACAATACCACTTCTCCTTACGTTCACACAGTGTGCCAGAAGACCCAGGCTAAATACTGGGACAACAGTAAGGATTCAAGTCAAAAGTGCATATATGCCAATTCCATTTAAAATGACTTGCTACCATTTTCTCCCTCTGTTTTAATGAAGTTGGCTGAATCCCTGGAGTTCAGGGTTGTTAGAACTCAAATGTGTCAAGCTTAGTATGTATACATGTGTTGTTAATGTCTGCTACAAGATATATGGCCTCAATGAGTACTATAGTAGACCCTGGAAAACTTGATGGACAATTACTTTTCCTTTTGGCTTCACAGTTTATATAGGAAAAGGCAGCTCTTTTCTGAAAGGATTTTACCCCAACTAGGAAAGATTCAGGGTAGGAGGAACACACTGCAGTCTGTGTTATGGAGCAACTCTACCACAGCCAGAAGCTGAGCTCCTGAAGAGAACTGTTCAAAAATGATGAACATTTTATTTCATCAACAGCTTTGAGATTTCCAACTCTGAATTCATTAAGCAGCAAAATTAAACATGACATTCTTGGAGAAAAAGAATCACTTTGGATTGATCTAACGTTGAGCTATGAAATTCTTTAGATTGCATTTATACATTGCATATAATTTAAAGATGAAGTAATTAAAAAAAAGTCTCCTCAGAGCCAAAATAGGATGTTTTGACATTGTTCAAGCTTTTCCTTCCTCTTTCCTTCCAAAATAGCAGCACAGAAATCAATGGACTTTCAGGAGGTATTTGGATCGTGATGACACTATAATGAATACATCAGTTTCACTAAAGTTTCTCCAGCTCACCTCATGCTTGAACCTTCAAAACTCATTTAATGCAATAATAATTGTATTTTACCAGGACTGAAAAGATTTCCCAGATATCCTGAAGCCTTCTTCCATTGCTCCAAATGAACTCTGGGAGATGCAAAGCTTTTAGCCACGTAGCGTTCATCACCCATGTCCCTCCTCCCAGCCACCGTAAAGAATTCTCTTGGCTAATTTTCCTCTTATCCAATGCTTCCTTTGCAGTAGCTGATTTTTTTCTTGATCTCTTTGCCTGCAAGATCTTTCCTGATCATTCACCCAGAGTTCCACATCCAGCCAGACCTGCGCTCCCCCACAGCTGGCAGTGGAGTAACAACACAAGTGCTGCTGATGGCAAAGGAGGGACAGAACTGCGGCCTGTAACTGGAAAAACGTAAAACAGCCAGCAGGGAACAGTATCCCCCAGGAAATCTTTCTTTCATTAGGTGAGAAGGTCATGCTCTTATTAGCCTCCAAAGCTGATGTGCAATTCCCCTTCTGGGCTGGAGGCTCACACCCGTGCAGCCGTGGCCTTTTGCTGCGCAGCAGAACCTGCTATTGAAGCCAGATCTTCCTCTGTACTAGCGTATTCATGCTCCACATGAAAGGTATATAAGGATGTGCCTCCAGGATGAAATATGCTTTTTTTTTTTTTTGTTTAAAGCTATTTTCCTCATAACTGCCACTGTAGATAAGCTTTGTCTTTTCTTTGTCTTGGAAGAGAACTGCTGTTGAAGGGCACTTTTGCAGCTTGCATGATCTAAAGCTGCTTCTGGCTGGCAGAGGTCTGAGCTACTGAGATAGAAAAGTCTTTTCCCCCTACTCTATTTCCTCAGCCCGATGCCTTGATTACCATGGAGTACAAAGTGCTTTCCTACAGAATCCCATGCGGCCTGTTAAATCTGCAATGGGGGCAAGAGATGTCTACCATGCAACCTTCTGATACTTGCTATGAAAAGGAAATGCCTCCAACTAAAGAACTGGGTTCAGTGGTGTCCTCCTGCCCCAGAGGTTACGCCACAGCATCTATTTGCTCTGCAGTTTGGACAGCTTGGGAGGAGAGGCCCTGCTGCCAGTGGAGTTCAGCTGAGTTAGGTGGCATTCAGTCCCAGCCTCAGGAACCACAGGATGAGTAGCTGAGGCAGAGGCAGCATTCCCAGATGCCCCACGACTTGCCTGTGAAACACCAGAATCAACCTAATATTTCTAAAGGCTTCAGCAAATCCACATTCTACACTCTCATGGCTCAGCTCTAAATAAATGATGGAAGACCCTACGCACTAACGCCGTGGGTCTTTGGGAACAACACAGCTGTCTGAAAGGAGAGTTAAGAGGCATCCTAGTCTCAACACAGGTTTCTAAGAGATTGCTTTATTTTTTTCCTCCACTCCCCACTCCTTGAGCATGAGACAGATGAGAATGACAAACCTGTAGACCCATCACTTCCTTTGCCTTCTTCATATGAGATTTTATCATCAACTGTACAAAGCAGGCAGTTTTTCCAGCTTTATAGCTTCTTTAATACAGAGTCTCTATTATACCACACCTAACTACCACTCAATAAACCATGGCATCACTGGTGCATATTCTACTTGCATGAACAGGCAAAGGAGCAGATCAGAAACTGAAGAGTCAGGACTCTGCATGTCTTCAGAAGTCACGAGTCAGCAATGTTGGTGTCAACTCCAGCCCTGGATCCATAAAAACATAGAAATGGGCTTGAATTTCAGTGCTGGCTGAACTTTTCAAGACCCATCAGCACTCTTTAGATATGCCAAACACCAGATGGGACTAAAATGCTTTGAGACAGTTTCCCCTTAAAACAGTTCCCATCCCAAAGGATGCATAAACCCTAACAAAACAAAAAGTCTGAGGTGACTGGAATCCAAATCTACATTAAAACAATTTCCTCAGTAACCAAAAGTCAAAGCAGCCTTCAAACAGTGCAAACACACAAACCTTTCACTCCTTAAAACTTTTCAATTAAAAAAGGACAAACATACATTTAAATTATGAAGCGGTAAAAGCCTTCTGAAGTGCCCAACCCAGCGGAGCAAGCTTTAACTGCAATATATCTCACTTATGTAACAGCACTGCCTGCAAAGTTTCAAGGACAACCATAAGATATAGTGGAAAAGACCCAGAAAAGGAATAACACATTTTGCTTTTACACTGCACCCAGGGCAAGCATGACAAGGTTTCTGTTTGCGAGTCCATGACACAGCACCCAGTCTGGACACACTGGGGAGGGTACAAGGCCAGTTTTTGACCTCTGCTGCTGTTGTGAAATCCAAGCTCCACTACCTTTATACAGATACTGGTCTGATACTGGGCATGGTAGTAGCTCTAGAGTGGTTTTGCAGCCACAGCACCAAGGTCCCCAAAGGCAGGTGAGGCTGTGTGCTAAGCTTTGAGGTGGAGCCTGCGCAGCAGCAGCGGATGAGGCAGAGCTCAGTTCATTCCTTGTAGCAGGGCCCAAGCCAGCTGGGCAGTGCTTCAGAGTGGAAGCATAAAGTAGCAGTGCCATCTGCTACCATTGGAGTAAAGGCTCATTCCTCGATTTCACAAAGCCTGGGGAACTGCGGGTTAGAAAGAAGCATGCTGCTGACAAAAACCTGCTGTGGCAACACACGAAGTTGCCTTGGATGTAGCATTTGGGCTGGGAAACCTGAGACTGAAGGAGCAGAAAAAGCAGAGATACGGCTGATGACACAGCCTGAAATGAGAAGTGAACCTCCCTAGTGCCAGAAGAGTTACACCTTTTACACCAGTGAGAGGCTGAACAAGTGTCTTGTTACCACTATTACTTTACGTTGTCAAAGAGACACTATGAAACTGAGTCCTTTGCCTTCAATGACAATGGTGTGGGGTATACCATTTTGTGCACTGTGTCCTGTCGCTGCAGAAGATGGGGCTTTGTGCTGTGTGGATGGTTTCTCCAGGTGCGTACTCTTACATACCAAGCCTGGTGAATAAATAGGCTGGAAGTGCGGATACTCATCCATGTAATAAAATACAGGCAAATTACTAACATTGAGACTGAAAAATATTCAGCTTCAGGCAGAGAACAACATTTCAGCCCAACATTTAAAGTTTATCATTAAGAAACTGAGAGGGATTAGTGGATTATAAGGAGTAGTAGCAGACATGCTTTAAGAATAAGGCTCACTGCCATGATTAAAAGGCATTTGCCTGACTCCACGAAGACCTGTAGTCCTCTGTGTATATGCATATGCATGTATATTCTCATTTTTATGGAAGATCACTCGTCTTTCTCTTCCCAAGGATTTCATGGCTTTATGTACATTCTTGTTACACCGAGAATCTGCAGTAATGTTACCAATGAAATTGTCTATGAATAATACATTACTGCATCACATAAAATAGTCAATGATTTCTTGAGGGATAATGAAAACTAGTAGTACTTACCGGGTGTTCCGGCCAGACAGTACATTGCTAACTAATTTATTTTAGTCTTTGTTAAATAAAATATACATTTCATTCATCTCTAGCATCATATATCATACAGCACTAGAGCAAATGGGAAGCTGATCTGAGCACCCCAAATGGTATCTATAGCCCAGAGCTCAGCTCTGCTGCAGCACAATTACAAGGGGACATTGAGGACACATTGGTATTCTGCACCGGAAGGCAGGAGCCACCACTCAGCTTTCAGCCTGATACTCATAAAACCTGAGTTTCATGAGCAGTGCAGAGTCTAAAACAGCCACTGTCATGCCTATTAGTCAAGAGAAATAAGCAGACATCCCTAACCAGCCAGATCTTTGCAGGTAGCGGGGTATGTTCAAACGGCCCAAGATAATTTAGAGAAAAGTGGTAGAAGTCAGCCGGTGGATCCTACCCCATGTTTTACCAGGTCTGCCTTTTCTACCTCAGCCGCCTGCTAGCACCAGATGTGTCAGTGAACGACTGTATTTGACACTTCAGATATATAGATAACTTTTGGTTCAGTCTTTTCATGCTCAAGCACTTAGCTTAAGCACAGTTAGCTTCTGCAAAACCTATGTGGAGAAGAGACCACTGTCTAGTGAGTGCATCAAGCCATACTGGCAAATGGTGAATTATATTTCCAAAATACAATTTTTGTTTTAAGTGATGATTCTGCAGGGTGCAAGCACAATTGCTGAGTAGAAATCAACAAAATAAAGTCTGGTTTGGAGGGTTTATTTTCTTTTTCAAAAATAAAGACATACCGGAAAACTTATCTTATTAATAGAGCTGGCTTTCTGAAATACTTGCCTCTTGGTTGTTTTTTTTTTTTTTTACTTTGCAAAATACCTCTTTTGCAAACAGCATTTTCAAGTATTCTGCATGTTCCTAGGTTCATTAAAATGAATTAACATCCTAGTCCTGACAGTGGACTGTCTCCGTCAGGGCTTAGAACTGTCACTGCTTTTTGTGTCCGGAAGCAACAACAGCATGTGCTGCACAGGAGAGCCCAGCCAGAACCCAGCAATGCAGGTACTGTGCAAACCCAGAACAAAATCCTCCTCCAGACAGCTAGTCCTGACCTGCTGGGAGCACACATATGGGGATATTAAATCCTCGATATTTGACTTCCCGGTATCTGAAAATACACAGACCTTTCCCTTATTAACACTTGGGAAACAAAATGCTACCAAATGAAATAATCCCTACTTACTCTTCAGGGAAAAACCGACACACTGACATTACACTCCAGTGATTATCAGACTGAAAACTGGCAATAATTATCCATACTCTTCACACGCTATTCAATTTGCTACAAAGCATCAGAATGTTTTGTTATAAAATACATTACAGTGTAAGCAATGTTCCCTTATTTTAAATATATCCAGCTGACACATTTCTGCCTCATTTGCTTCACCCATAGGTGGAGTTGGCTAGAGTGATTTGCAGATAAAACCTTCTAAAACCCAAAATAAGTTTTTCAGTGGCAATATTTTCATTAAAAAAGTGTTTTCTTGTGGTTCAGGGATTTGTTTAATTTTAGAAAAATGTTTCAAATAAAAAGAAATTCTATGCTGATACAAATCAGAGATGATAGCTTAGGTTTTCAGGTTTTGTATTTTTTTTTCTTTCCCTGCCATCTCCTTTTTATCATTACAAAAGTGGATTGAGATAAAAGATAAAAATTAGACACAAGAAACAAGAGCCTCAGGGGAAAAAACCAAAACATTTCAGCCCCCTTCAAAAAGCAGCTAAACAAAAATGTTGCATTTCTATTTAATTCTAAAACAACAGTTTTCAATTCAGTCCATCAAAGAAACAAGGAAAAAGCATGAAAAAATCTGAAACTTTTTCCATAGTACTTATATTTTTTTCCATAACAGCTCAACCCACTTTTTTCAGGAGAGCGTATTAAAAGTGTAATTTTTCTTTTAGTAACTGAATAAACTAATGTAGTTAGTTTCTTCAGCTGCTCCAAATGCACTTGCATGTGAGGCACCTACAAAATGTCCTTATAGAGGACATAGAAAAAATTCCTAAGAAATGAATGCTTGATGCTGGTCGTAGAGCAACTATTCTGATTCAATACCAACCGACCCTCAGACACACAGTAATTGCTCAGGAGTGGCATCCACCTCAGAGTGTGTTCCTAGGGAATCTGGTAACTCAAAGACGGACCTGTCCTGAACAGGCTAAAGCATTTGCAGAATTGGCTGGGGTTACTGTGGCAGGACAGGAGTGACCACATGCATTTTTGGTCAGACTACTATGGTCAGGTTTATGTTCTCACCCTCCTGACTCCCATCATAGCAGCAGAGTCTGTACAATTCCCTGTGAAGCTTTATATCGCGATTCACATGAGATGTTTATGAATTGCCACTATCTAAGAAAAACTGGCCACTGCAGGCAACTGGTTGCTGGGCACGGGAGATCAATCTGAAAGGGTGCAAGTAGCTCTTAACAGCATCCAGCAAGGCTGGGCTGTTTAGAAACCAAGATTCCCAAGTCCAGGCATGAAGAAAACTGCATCTGTTCCTTACCTTAGTTTGTTGCCATTCCCCACCAGCCAGGCTAGAGGAAGGCTGGCAAGAAAAACACAGCTTCTAATAAACAACTTCTAATAACCAACTTCACCAGCCCAGCTCTCGGTCTATAGAATAAATGTAGGACACTTTTATGGGAAAGAGAAAGGTTATAATTTGATTAGTGGAACAGCAAAGGGTTATCTCCTTAAGAACAAAGGAGAAGAAGGAAGGGAACTATGTATCCAAGTGGATGGATACACAGGCACCTGAGTTGAGCAGTTTATTTTGAAGATACAGCAAATGCTTTCAAGTGTATTTTGCTGTAGTAAAAAAAAACAACAACCCACAACCAAAAAACAACTAACAAACCACCACTCCCAAAAACCCTACACAGACAAAACTATTAAGTTGAACATAAAATTAATCCCCCAAATAATGAACTCCAAAGCAAGAGTGAGTTCAGCAGCAGTGATTTGATACACAGGATTTCATCCGTATGAAGAATGATTATGATCTTTCTTAAGAAACTGCAAAAGACTTACAGCCTCTAAGTTAGCAGCTTACTAAACTCTGTCTGCCAGGGAAAATAACAGCAACTGCTTCTAACATTTTCTTCTGTCGACAGACTCTATGATTCAGGGGAGAAAGGGAAGAACAGCAACCAGAAAACCTTCACACTTATCTGCTGTATTTCCATTTACATTATTATTCCTTCTTTGTAATGCAGCGTGCATGCAATCTCATTCCCTGGGAATGTGAAACCTGCAGCCACTATTTCTTATAAGGCAAGTTTCTAAACAGCCTAATCTCACTGCCCTTTTTCATGGATATAATCTCCATTTCTCTAGGTATTGCCTACCTGCCTGAAACTTCAACTGTACTCCTTAAACCAACAGGCCTTGTCACAAAGTTCTGATTTTACCAAGACTTTCTGCTTCCCATGAGAACCTGCTGACTCCCTGGACAACAGGCCACTGTGGAAGTCCAAACCCAGGGATCCCTAATATGTTAAGAGGAACTTCTGGTGGTGGGTGACAAGTAAATGCCGGTGATCTGCTGCATACTGCAATCCACAAATGTCCCAAATTCTCTCAGAAATATGGTCCTTCTTGCAAAAGCCTGAAGCTCAGAATGGCCAGTGATAGAGAGCAGGAGCAGAAAAGTTATCTAGTCTATTTGGATCTTCAGTACTGATATCTAAATTAGTGTTTTGAACCAAAGTGTAACAATAGTAGCACAAGCAAACAGCTAGCTGTTTTATCCTTCCTTCCTTGGGCACTACTTTTTGAGCCAAAGGATTCAGTTACCCCATTCAGCAGGCAGAGAGACTGGAGTGCATTAGAAGGGATGCATCTTGCCCCTGCCCAAGTGACAAACCAGGAGCTAAGCTGAGATCAGCAACCGGGTGTCCTGGCCTCCAGCCCAACCTGCCACCTCAGGCAGCCTGCACTAACACACCAGGGCAACGTCAAAGTACAGTTAACCCAGCAAATCCTTCTGGGGCGGCACCATGGTAGCACACTGGTGGGAGCGCATGGGATGGATCAGTGCTTCCTGAAGGAATCTTTTTTTTGTCTGATACAGCTTCTCTGGAATGTATTTCCATGAAAAATCAATTTGAATGCTTTCCAAGGAAGTGTGACGCTGTCTGGCTATACACATTTCAGCATGGCTTCTTCGCTGTCATCTTCTAAATCCATTTATTTCACTTGGTGCCAACGCAGCATATTAGTTTTTAAGTTGCCTTCTTGCTGAATGAGATATGGCAAACCTGTGAATTTTATTGGTTATAAGAAAGCTTTGAAAGGGAGAACAGTAGAGAGAAATATCAAAGCCAGACTTCAGACCATATATTGCTTTTTCTTGCAACAGCAGAGGGGAAAAATTCATTCTTCATCTTGTAATGTGATTCATGGCGCTTTCCATAAGGCATTGATAATGCAGTTCATAAATTTGGCTTTGGCAGTCTTCACCATTTTCTTTGTATATATTCCACTGGTATGAGCCTCTCCACACATTAAAAACTGCCCTGCCCTAAACATGCCAGCACAAAAGCAAACCTGGAACAGTTGCATGGGACAGGGGTGTTTCTGTGAGGGGAAGTTATCCAACATTAGCAGATGTAAAGCTAGCCAGAAACTCGAGGAGCTGAGCTCAGAGTTTTGGGGTAGCTTTTTAATTAATTGTTTTCTTCTTATAGAACCTCACCTTTCAAGAAAAAAATCATTACTCCAATAGTTTCTCTTCTAGCTCCAAAAGCACCAAAGTTGAGTGGCTTTTGTTACAGAAAACAGATTTTGAAGCAACAAGCAAAAATAAAAAGATTAACCAACAGACCACTCCCAAAGCACTTTATGGAGAAGGTCAAAATCATTGCACTCTTTTTGAAACACAGCCGGGTACAGGTACAGAAGTCAAAATACAGCAAAATGAGTCACTCGCGGCAGTCTAACAGTTAAGGCAGAGCCTACGTTTCAGTGCTGTGCCCACTAGCCTAAATTGGGAGGTCTAAAATTGCCATTTGAAAAAAAATAAATAATATTAGCAAGCATGAGATATGCACTCCTGCTACAGGAAAGGGAAATTAAGGTAATATTAACCTACAGAGCACTTCAGTGAAGTAGCTTATCACCATAAAGCCAGGTTGCTGTAGAATTGTGTGGGGTTATACCAGCCTACAAAACAGTTCTGAAGAAAATGGCATGGCCAAAACTACACGCCTTAAACCCTGCAAGCTCAACTAATTATAATTCCTAAAATGAAATATCTATGTTGGATTTTCAAAGGGCAGAAGACATTCAGGCATATATTTCCAATCAACTTTCAACAGGAGGAGTTTGACCTATTTCTGCTTTGATTTTACTTTAAATAAGAACAGTACTTCACATTTTGTATCAAGAGTCAAGCCCATTCACACAAGTCAGCCTTGTGATATTCCAAGCACATAACAACTCTAGAGAACTATAAAAGTCATTTGATGATAATTTTCCCACTTATGTGGCAAACAATAATTTTAACACAGGGAGGGAAATGTTTGTGCTGCATTGCCTTCTTTGCTGACCGATGACTCATGGCTGATGTGGGGCTGATATTAGCTGCAGCAGATCATAATCTGAACTTTTGTGTTTTTTAAAGGCTTTGATTATGCACAATGGTGTGTAAATACCAAATAACATTGTTTTATTTTAACAGCACTTAACACTATTCATGCACAACTGAATCAATCTATAATCAGTTGGACACAAGAACACTCTGTACTATAAAAAACAAAAGGGAGAAGTTAAACATCAGTTTTCCCAATGATTAATATTACCTAATTTCTAGCTAATTCTAGCAGACTAGCTTCCCTCTCTCTCGTAATGACAATTCATGCCTGACAGATAAAAAAAATGCTCTCTAACACAAATATATTGAGATAATGTACTGTAACAAAAATACTGTAATATCTAATGGCAGCTATTCAAGACTTACCTTTATTTGTCACTATTATCATGAGCATGTATCCAACATCCATACAGTGTTCTTAGGCACTGCATTTGCTGTATAGTGTGTACTAAACTTTGAGCTGTTTGTAATGGATCAACTAAATTTGGGCGTTGTTTTATGTCCTATAAAATCAAATACCGTTTTGGGAGAGGTAACTTCCTTATCTTCTTAAATAACCTACACTGACTGCGACAGTGCCTAGAAAGCACTGCCATCAGGTACCAGTTATAGTGCTAACTGATGCAGATTTAACTACTCCACCGTGTTTGCAACTGTCTATGCTACATTACCTGCTGTTCCACACTTTTGCCCAGGTTGCATCACTTGCTTGTTCACCCTCCGCACACTGCCAGGATCCTAGAGCACGGGGCGTTGCAGAAGGAGAATGCCTTTGCCCCACTTGGCTGCATGGCACTGGCTACTTTGAAACCCTAGCGCCTGCTGGGGCTCCTTGGGAAGCTGCAGCACCCACGGGGTGTAGATAGCAACAGCACTGCCACCTCACATCTCAGCACTCATAACAGCTTGAACGAAATCCATGAAGCACAACAGGGCTGCCCTGCGAACACTGATTAAAACACCTGCAACATCTTTGTTTTGGTTTCCCTATGAGGCCTCCAGACTAAAGCAATTAGCAGCAGGTTTTAGTGACTCATGAAGCATCAATGTAAAGCACTTCTTCAGAGTCTTGTAACCATGACAAGCTAAACTACTCTGAATTGTACATGTACTACTAACTATACAGAGACTGGAACAGACCTATAGGACCAGTTCTTCACATTTCAGTATTAACATTCATTTAGCATTCATTTCTTTCTTTATTAAGTTTACATTTTTGAAGTTTCCTAGAAGACTAAGGCACACAGATACATATAAAGATATCTATATATGCAGTACTTTTTTTTTTTGTTTTGTTTTTTTTTTTTTTTTTTTTCACACAGACACACACAGAACCCTTTCTCTCTACCTAATTAAAGTCACTGCTCAGCTGTAACATGCAAGCCAAGTCTGAGCCTTGCAGACCAAATACTGGAGGCATCTGGCTTGTGACCACTTTCATACTGTATTTACCTGAGCTGCACAGGATATACATATACTTAAAAGAGAAGAGAAGCCAGGTCACAATTTTACATTACTGCAGCTAGTTCTAAGCCAGCATGAGTGTCTTTGCTTTACAGCACTGGGCCATGTAAATGTGCCCTAGGGGAGGTTACTTGCTGAGTTGATGCTACTGGTATATGAAAAGGTTTCCTGTTCCTACAGACAACTTCTGTCAAGAATTCTCCCTGCTGCAAAAGATTCATAATTTAAAGAGGAAAAGGCACTAAATAATTTCTGAAGGTGATACTTATCAAGTCAAACCATTTTTCATGGCAGAGCCCCAAACAAAGGATTATCTGTCAATAAATCTATCATGTGTGACATCCATGCTCCCATGGGGTCAACCCCCCTGTAAAAAAAGTAAAAGGCTCTTTTAATGATTCACCATGGCCTAGAGAAGAGGAGGAAGAAAGCATCCATTTTTTCTGAAATGTAGGTTGACAGACCTACGTTGATGAGACACATCAGAAGGATATTTTCCCTATGCAGGGACAGATCTAGTTTCTAACAACCTCTTTCTGTTAGGGAGTGAGAGGGTATATCCCACCTAAACCAAGCGCTCCTAAATTGTGTGGCATAAACCACTGAATGTCCTGAAGTGTAAGGCTAAAGAGTAACAATATTCCTCAGTAGTCTGTGAGATCTGTTAATCTAAAATTTTGGAGACTCATTAAAAAAACCCAAAAAGTCTCGATTTCCCACCTGAACTTTAATAAGGAGGAGGACTTGAAACTTGCTTTTCCCCCTTCCATTGCCACTTTACTGGTGGGATAAAAGAACATATAAATTGTTTCACAGTCCAAGCAAGAATCTGACACAGAGAAGCTCGAAGTAAGCAGAATTAAACTCTTTTCACACTTCTAAACAAGTCCCCAGTCTGTGTGCTGCTTTTACTTGAAGACAGACACTTGGGCCTTGTTTTTTCCTTGTTTACCACTTGACCATCAGACAAGACTACACTATTCTCACTGCAGAGCACACACTGGTTAGGGGCTTTTCATTGGCTCAGAGCTGGGCCATCACAACTCTTTGTTTGACCCTGACATTTGGGGTGAGATAGAGGCCACTGAGAAAGCCATGCTGTGGCCTTACACAGCCCCGAGTCTCCCTGGCATCATGAGACAGCAGCAGGAAAATGCTGGAGCTGGAAACTGGGATGTAGCACTGAAGGTGAGTCCAAAACTAGGAGGCCGCTCAGTCTTCCAGCACGGAATTTGAGACAAAAGTATAAAGAGGGGTTCACAAGGACTTTGCATCAGCGTAGCCGCAACAGTTCTAAAACTGCTTGTGACATGCAGGACTTTACAACTGAACTCCAAGTTGCTTGCATAAGCATATTGGTAAACAAGAATTTAGGAAAAGGCACATGTTTCAGAGAAACCCTTATTAGATGCTACATCCTAAAGACTCTGCTCAAAAGGGCTGAGGCAGGGAGCCTGTGGTCAGTTTAATTGAGCAATTCCTTCACCTTAACCTGTTTAAGGTCTCCCAAATTTTCTCTTCAAGTTTCTGTGCAACTGAGTCACCTGAGCTAGAGCTCATATGCACTGCTGTCTGCCAGTAATGAGCTTTCATTCATAACAGATGAGAAAGCACTTGGGCATTCAGCATTTGGTGGTCTGTTCTATCACAACACTTCCCTGTCACTACTACACCAAAGTCAACCACGCTCACACTAGCATACAAGGGGACAACACAGTGGAGAATGGGATCTGGAAAGCACTACAGATGGTATTTCCTGAACTGAGCTGAGCTTTGTCATGTGGAAATACACTTGTGTCTAAATATACAGTTTTCAGCATTTATTACAGCTGACAAAGCCACACACATTATCGCTAAAAAAAATAAAATCATTTTTTCCAGTGTAACAGGTCCCACTGGTGAATAATGCCATGCACTAGGTGCACTGTGAAGACAAATGAGCTGGATTACTTAGGTAATGCCTCATCCATCTGAGTAAAGGGTGCTAAACAGTGTATGAGTATGTGTAAAGCCAAGTGACAGAAGTACATACTCATTTTCAAAAAAAGAAAAAGTAATAATGTTATACCCAGATTTTCTAACACAGCTCAAATTAAAGTTGGATTTTCACTCTATCATTATTTCCATTATATGCTTTTATTTGGAAGGGTTAAGAAATAAGCTATTAAAATGCACTCTTGGATGAATTTTCACAGGTAGAGCATGAAAAAACATAATTATGTATCAGGAAGAGAAATTGTTTGTAATTTTCACATCAGAATTCAGCACAAAACGATTCTCAAACTTTTCCGTTTCTTTCAACTGAAGTGTCAGATGTCTGTGTTCTCATTAAAGCTCTTAATGAATGAACTATCAGCAGCTAGTGAAGTACACACCAGGGCAGGCATTGCAATTATCACACATGCTAAAAAAATTCTCTCTCCTCTACTACACGTATTGCTTATTTCTTCAAAGTTTCAGGTGGCAAGATGAAAAATAAAACCCCAGAAGACATGAAGATATGCCCTCTGGCTTTCAGATCAAGATTATGGCATCTCTTGTCTTCACTCCTGACAGAGCATAGGCATTTGGGGAAGTCTGGAGGGCAGGGAGAAGGTGGAAAAGCGCTGCACCTACTTTGCTTAAAGTCAGGTACCATCTCTTACTTATCTCTTAGCACAAGGATATTGCTACAGCTTCAGACTTCACATAGAAGGTGTTCAAACCCTAACATAAAGACAGCAACCACTGGACTGACAGCAAAACCCAGTGCACACAACACAGGGTGCTCAGCAGAGTTGCAGGGTGCTGACACCTGCAGAGAAAGCGCCCACCATATGGAGGTGATGTAAAGTGTGGGGAACTGCCTGGGAGGTTTGATTCCAAATATTGCATCAGCTTTAAAAGATTACCTTCGATGATTTGACCTTGTACAATGTTGTCTTTTTAGTTAAACAACGGGAAATATTATTAAATACTTCTACTATGTCTTAAGATTAAATACCTTATGGTCTGCTTACACTGTTATATTCCAAGCCATTCAAGTGAAAGCAATAGAGACATATTTCTTTTCAGCATGATCCCTTTAATTACTCTGCAATGAGCTTTGCCCTGTTAGAGGTTTATAGCAAATTTTGTGGAAAATGCTCTATGCAATTCTATTTAGTCTTACTCCATCCATACAAATATCCCATAAAATATTGTAAAAGCCTACCACTATAGGAACGTGTTGTTCAACAAGCCAAAATACTAAGCTGGCAGTGCTCTCATTTGGGACAAAACGCTGCCCAAACCACCACCACTAATAGTTTACAGAGGAAGGAAAAGACATATCTCCATCAGGAAGGTGCAATGTATTAACTTAATACGAGTCCATTCAGCTGAGGTCATTTGACCAGCCCTGCAGGCTGCAAGAAGTTCTGATGCCCAGCTTGTTTTTAGAGTGTCTGAAGTCCAAATATCACACTACCAGCCCCTTGCAGGTGGGTGAAACTAAGTCAGGAGATGTGAAATAGTATGGCAGAGGCACTCAGCCCATTTTTGTGTTGAAGCCTGGAACTGCAAAACTAGTCACCTGATGACCAAGATGAGCTTTCTTTAATAAAAGGATTCTGTGAGAATGGGAGGAGCAGCAAAACATAGGATGAGCTCCTAAAAACTGAGAATGCTTCATGTGATGGCCATTGATTTGGCTGCATGCTGGTTTAGCCTGCAGTCTAACAATAACTGGCATGGGATCAGTTATGTTTACTGGTGGTAAGCTAATACCATGTGGACAGTGAAGAACAGCAAAGGCTGTGGCAGGAAAGAGTAGGGTAAGACTGTAAAAAAACAATGTATACTGCAATATATATATAAAATTCAGGCCACTTATTTCAAAATGTAAACACAGGTTTTAAAAACCTCCTCAACAGACAATCTCTGCCTCATGAAAAGCAAAGTGACTGTTAAGCCTCACAGCAGTTATTTAATTTTCTCCCATCCTTGTATTAAAGAAAAACAGTAGGAACAAAAGTGCCAATGTATGAAGTCTTAATTCTCAAGCTACTGTGCCATGCCAAAATCTGCTTTGCATTCCCAGCAGAAAAGCCCCAGACTCTAGTGGGAACAGCACATAAGCATCTGAGGACAGAGTTTGGCTCCACAGACGCATATTTGCCTCAAAGAAGAAATATTTAGTTCTCAACTTTTATGGTTGTTTGAAGTGGTGCCTCTCTAGCACTTGAGAGGAATTGGGAATGCCTGTAAGCATATTTGGATCTTACCTTCTAAAAATAAACTCCTTTCTCTATGCATCCTGACACTCAGCTCAGGAATAATAATAAGCCATTCTTAGAAACAGCGCTGTATGATGAGCTACACCAAGCAACTCAGCATGGTAGAGTGCCTAAATATTACAGCCTGGGGCACCGAAAAAAGGAAATCACAACGGGAGAAAAAAAGATGGGAAAGGTGATGCCAAATGCTTTTAAAAAGTGGTTTATTCATCCTTACAAGACAAGATAACCAAAAGCTTGACATCCAAATGCTGATGTCCATCAAAATCATCACAATCAATAGATATCATCTGGCTTTCTGGCAGCCATGTGAAAATAAATTTGCATGAAATCAGGACACAACTGGAAATCTACTCCCTGATGCCAAGTTACAGCATCATGTACGTTAAATAAAAACATAAATAAATAAACAAACCCGGGTCCAAGAACAAAGCCCTGGAGAAGACACAAATTAGTCACTGTAGAAACAGATGTAAAGTAAGTAGACTGAACAAACTTGGAGAGACATGTCTATTCAGGAAGAAAACCAAGGTAAAGCTGTGCCTGTGGTGTCAAGGCAGGAGGGAAAAGGGCAATACTTTGCTTCATTGTTGACACCAAGTGCTGTTGTTCTTCTAAGCACTTACAGACCAGACTCTCAGTGTGAAACTGAAAAACGTGTCTGTCAAGCCTTTTGTACTCTGGAAGGCCGCTGCTGCTGCTGCACAGACTGAAGGGACAGCAGATGGGTTAAAGCAAGGACAAGAGAAGAATTGAAAGGCAGGTGTTAGTTGTGTTTGAAGGAAGTACCATGGAGTTTTTCACTTGTTGGAAATTTAGTTTACAGAGAAGGCAAGATCCACACCATCCTGTCTCCTTTCAAAGAACAGCTGCAGAAAATTTTGGATGTAAAAATTATGCCCCTGCTTCTTAATAAAGCACTAATAAAGAAAGTAAAAGTATTGTTATTTAAATCTTACTACTTTCGTTAAGTTTTCTGACAGTTCCACCTGGTATCTTCTGTATTTAACACTGAGCTTTCTCAAGGATATAGTTTCTGTATTGCAAAATCCTGTGTAACTCCACCTTTCTGACCCCTAAATGCAGGTCCTGAAAATGACTTCTTAAAGACCAGGCTAGATGTTGCCCTCTCCATCCTAGAGGATGAAGACTTGTCAGCACTGAATTTGGGTAGAAGATCAGTTTTAAAAAAATGAGTTCAGTGGTCCAAAAAGTATTTAGGGCTACCAAAACTGAGGTGAGAACTGAACCTGCCCAACTTCAGCAAGACTCCTCTCCTAAAGAGCATGAGGACTAGTCAGGCAGTAACATATAAAGATCCCACCTGTGATACTCCCTGTCCCAAATAAACCAGCTCTAGAACTACATAACAACTCTTACTCCTTCACATGTGCTACAATCCTTATCTCACAGAGGTGAACTGCGTTTTTTCATCATCTGAATATAATACAGTGTTTCCAAACACGCATGCACAGATGGCACACTCAGTCATTGTCAATAAATGGCATTAAAGAAAATGGTTTGGCAGGAGCTACTGCCTTTAAAGGATAGCTTAAAAATATATTTATCTGCATCGTTGTTCCTCAACAGTCATAAAACAAGCAATAAGACATAACACAACCAACCAGCCAGATTTAATGGCCTCTATTTTAAAATGTCGCTGTTTTTTAAACACTGCTATACACTATGAAGGTTGACAGGGAGATAACAAAACCAGTTGTAGCAAAATCTAATCCAAAAGGTAGCTGATTAAAGAAATATATTGTGGGTCACTTGAAGACCGGCAATGACTAGTTTTGACAGGAAAAATCTCAGAGAGAAGTCAAGCTGTCTTATTTAAAGGTACAACCATGTTGTAAATCACTTACCTGAAAGTAGTTGCAAGCATCTGGCCTTAAGCCACTGCAGAACTACATTACAGCTCTTGTGAAAAGCACAAAATTCATTGCAGAACTCTGCAACTCTGAAACAAATAGTTTTTTAAGCCATAGCCCCTTCAAAATTATCTTTTCAATTACTTTGGACTCTCTTCAAAACAATTTTAGGCTTCAGCTTTCCACATCCAAAATTTTGAGCAGAATCAAATGGAGTTCTCTGTCCCACCATAAATCTTCTGGAACCACAGATTTCAGAGGAAAAATTCTGGAGCTTTATTACTAATCTGTCAGAACCACAGTGGCCCAATACAAATGATCCTCCTTTTTATAAGACCTAGTTTGTTCTCCATCAAATTGTGTCTTTTATGAACCTGTTTTCTCTTATGCTATTGTTAATACTCTGCTACATCATAATAAATGCAAATACCAAGAATGTTTATTTTTAAGTGACAGTTTTTTCAACAGTGTTGAATATACCTCCATATTTTTAAATACCTTCCTCCACCAAAAAAAAAAAAAAAAAAAAAAAATCAATATTAGCAAAACAGAACGGCAGGGAGATTGTCAGAAACTTAATGGCATGAAAATATTCACTGCAATATAACTATGAAACTCTGAATGGTTTGGTGGAGCAAAGTTGAAGCCTTTTTGTTTGTTTGTTTGTTTTCAAAATATGATACCTAAAGTCAGCCTAATATTCAGAAAGACTTCTGCATTCAATTTTCTATGGCATTTCTGGAAATCCCTGCTCCTGAAATTAGCAGGAGCTTTCAGGAATCAGGATTTTTGAAGACTGAGGCAAATCAGTTAGTTGCCTGTAGATTTACTCAGTAACTTCAGTGTGGGCACTCATCCTGCAAGACTGATTCAGTGCTGCAAATGTGAGCAACTCAAGAACTACTTTACCTAGCATGCCTTAAAGTGTCTCCCAAGCACGCCAAGGTAAACTGGATGACTGTAAACAAGCCGTGTTATCTCAGAGTATAATGTTGTTCATAAACATTGTCTTCTTAATGGCAAACCCTATAAGCAGCATGTAAAATTACTATATACACCAAAAAAATCTAGATAAAACCTTGCAAGCACTAAGATGTTAGATCTTTGTAAGATGATGTTAACTACTCTAGCACCAAGCACAGAGCCTTCCACTGCTCTCAGGCAGTCTATAAACACATAGTGAGGGACAACGTCTGTTTGGGCAAAAGACAAAGTGTGAGAAAAAGAACCATGTCATGCAGGTAATTGGTTTGGGGCTAGACAGCAGGAACTGAGCAGAGAGCTGGGGTGGTTATGGTAAAGCTACTCCAGTGCTTCTTTCTCAAGACTCCAGCCCTTCACAGCCATGATACTGATATAGCCTGTCCCAAGGCAAGGACTGCAGGCATTTTGGATACCTGACAGGTGAGTGCCAAGGACACAGGACAGCAAACAATAGATTTAGGAAGAGAATCCAAGCAACTGGAGTTCCTGCCTAGTGGTCTATCTATCTCTTAGGCATTTACCATCCATAGATGCAACTTTATTTCACATCAGCATCGCACTTCTGCTTGCTTTTAAAGTGATTTAACAGTTTACCTGCTTGCATGACTGAAAAGAACTTCCCAAGCTAATGCCAGAGAGTAAAATCTAATTGAGGCATGATACGAAAAGCACAGCTCCAGAATCGCATGTAACTGAGGCAAAATTACCTCCTCAAGGTTCTCTGCAAGGTCACATCAGAGCTGGAGTTAAAACTCAGGTCACTTCGGCAGCACTTTGCTCTGTATACTTCCCAGTGTTTCTCTACAGGTGACTGTCCCCCCTAAGTGAGTACAAGGTGGCTTCATAACCAGCAATCCCAAGCAAACAGTATTACTACAAGCTATTGAAAACACTGCTGCAACCCAAAGCAGGTTTTAGTACCCAGTTCATATTGTTTCACACCGTTAGAATAATCCACTGGATCTGAAGTTCACTCGTTGCCATCATCTTCCCAAAGGAAGGTGTCAGTGCAGGTGGAGACCCAGCTGGGAGCTGACTAGGTGCTCCTACCTCCACCACATGCTCAGCCTCACACCAGCCACATGCTGTCAGCTTGTGCAACTGTGGCATGTGATCTCATGGCGGGTGTGTGTGTATAGGTTGAAATCACATACCTAGCTGTGATTCACATGTCCAGCCACAGAATAAGAAATGAGCCATTGTATGTAGACCTCCTATTCAGTCAAGGTAAACCAGCACTGAAGGAATATTGTGTGTTGCTAAGCTAAAACAAAGGACAACCCTTCCCCGAGGCTCACTTTATTGAAATACACACAAGCACTTAAGATTGCATCGCATTTTGCCATATGTGTCTGAGAAAGGAATGGTTGCTGCGGAAATGATCAGCAGAGTAAGGGAATACCAGCTCAAACACAAACACAGAGCTGGACCATGTTACTTTGCAGATGATGGGGGAAGGGAGACCAAAACTTCAGTCATGCACGTGAAGTTTTCAGATCTCCTGTTAAATGGATATTTAAGGTCAGATACAAAAGCAAAATAAACAGCCTAGTAGTCTGACCATGAAGCTCTTGCAATATTTGATGCTGTTCACTCAAAATATTGCAGTATCCCAGTAAGTACAATCACTAACTGGGCGTCAGTTGGAGTGGCCTAGGTGATATCAAAACCACAATTTGGTGTAATAAAGAGCAATGTTTGTAAATGTGTGTGCAACTGCATATGCTCACTGACTTTCAAACAAACTATTGGCATAAAGTAGCTCTCAACTTTTGTGCAAGCTGACATCCAGGTTATCTTTCTGTGCCATGATTTTAACCATATAATTTGTCACATCACTAAAAGATGCACAGTAGTACAAAGAGCAGATGTCTTTGGACAGCTGCAACATCATTAGTGGCATAAATTTCTTTTGTGCAATGCTCTTGCATATTGCTACTATCTCAGGTTAACAAAAAAGGAAACTAACACTCATACAGCTACATTCGGGTATTGATATAACAGAACATCTATTTATTTTAGGTAATTAAAATAATTTCTTTATGAGCATGTGAAATCAGCAGAAACCCACTATTTAAGAAGGTCACATATCAAATAACAGATGCAAAGCTCTAATTACTTCTAACATACTTATGCCCTGGTGCTGTGGAGAGAGAATTTATGTACTACACTTGAAACTATAAACCAATTTTTTTTTTTGTTTAGCTCCTCTAATGCGACTTTTTCACCTCCCATCTGCTGAGGTAGGACAATGACAGTCCCCAGCCCCTGGTGCAACAGATGAGTGTTGAGCTATAGCCAAGAGCTAGTACAGATATCCAGATATTGTGCTCTGCCCACAACAAGATCTCCATTTCCATGTAAATAACAAGAATTCCTTATTGCCTGATCAAGAAATGCAGCCAGTAGTGGGAGGCTAAGGTGCCCATGCCCTCTGATCACCTGTTAGTGACCCAGAGCTGGAGAGCCTGAGGTGTGTGCAGAGGCCGAAGCAGTTCCTTTAGAGCACATCTCTGCACTGGGGGACATTCCGGGCAGAAAGGCTAAGGTACACAAGTGATGGTGTTTATCTGCAGGAGTCTTCTGTCTAGGCACAGGGTGAAGGCAAGCTGTCAAGCATATTCATAGCTAAATATTTATTAGTCAAGACAATGGAGAACGTAAAGAAATGAAATACAGTGAAAACAAGACCCTCCACCTCCAGGGCAGACCTGCTTTCTCTCTCTACCTTAGAAAGCAACAGTCCAATCCGAAAGCCTTTCAAACTAGAAACAGGCCTGAAGCAAAACTTTGCATCAGAACACCACATCTAGACTAAATACCTTGGCTCAAAAGCAGCCAGGTATTAATCTCTACATCCAGGTCCACACTTCTCCAAAATTTGGATTTGACCTAAAGCAGGGAAGTTCTGTACAGAAGCTTGGATTAAATGCAGGAATCCATCTAGGGACTTGACCCTTGTGCTTTTAAGATTGAGCAAGAGACCTGAGCAGTAACAGAGCAATGGGATTGTCTTCTACTCTGTTCTTTTTCTCCATTTCATCTTCCAAACTTTACCTGCTAACTCTTGAATTATATAACAAAGAAATTCTTCATGTTAACACCTAGTTAAACACGACTTATTGTAACTGCTTGGCAATAGACCAAAGTATTTCTGTTAAGGTCATAATTTATGCTAACACTACTATGCTAGCTGCTGCCATTCAATATCAAAACACCACTTCAGGTATGCGAGATGATTCAAAAGCAGCTTACCACAGTCTCAGCAGCCTTGCAGAGACCGTTTTCAAGCACTGCTTGCTTTACTGTGAATAGTCACCAGCTAACATCTAGGGCTGCCAAGCTGAAGGGAACAGTCTCAGCATTGCTCTTCCAGTGCAAGCACATACCCTATAACCCTGGGTTTGCCAGAATCAACGTACATTCACGTTGTTTGTGCTCAGCCAACACATGCATGTGGGTGAACATATGTGTCCCTCAAGCCCGAGATGATCAGCATTCGTGATGACCAGCAGTCCAGCTCTTTCACACACCATATCACTATGTACTGGGGGGCTACATCCAGGGCACAGTTAAACGGAGCCCACGCTGGAGCCAGGCTTTTTGTAAAACATGTAACATGCTATCAACAGAGCTGGACTTCTGTATCTCATCAGATGCTGCATCCAAAATGTTGTGGATCAGATAATTAAGAGAGGAAATGATTAATCCTTCGAAAGCTTAAAGTAGTACCTAGATTCCAAAACAGCTGCGCACGTCTAAGAACAACAGGAACCACTTACTCCTGCGCTTTCCTGGGAATTATGTTCTTGAACACTCTGGAGCTCTTCTAAATATTTGTCCTTCACTGTTTGTGTTGCAAACATAACCCCCCAAAAACTAAGCAAGCATACTTTAGTAAAAGACGTCTATGTTTAATGATGTAGATGGGCGTTATAACTGAGTGTAATGAAAACTCCATTTTTTTTGTGTGTGTGTGTCTTGTCACAGATCATTTATCCCAATTCTTGAGCAAGGCACAAAAGCCTAGATAGTAGACAACCAAAGGAACTGGACTGCAGTGCTTCTAATTTTTCTTGGACTATTCTAAATTGGTTAAGCATAGTGGGTTTCTTGCCCACTTCAGATCAGCTCCCTACTCCTAGAATAAACTGCCCTATTACGAATCTGAAGGCCCTCAAAAATTAAAGTAACAATTTTGCAAAGATCTAAACGACTTAGGAGTGCAAGCTGCCTCAAACCCAAAGTGCAGTCTCATTTTTTTCCTCAGACACTTTGCAAAAATTTCCATTTTCTGCTGTGTCATCAAGCAGTGATCCTATTTCTTGACTGACAAATAGGTGGTTTTGCCTGTGCAGATACATATTTTTGCAGCTGAAATGAAGATGCAAAAGTAGTTATTTAAAATAGCTCTGTCAAAAATGACTGTGTAAGTGTTAATATACATGAGAACAGCCATCAGAAACCTGAGCCAGACACATGCATCAAGGAAAAGCCTCACAGTTTTTCACTGGCTGATTTAGCGGACTTTAAATCGGAACAACTTGTTTCTCCATCAGACACAATGGAATCTCTCCATGCAAAGGACAAAAAGCTGTTTGTAGCTGCATTTCTTTCCGATGTTTGTTGAAGCCTCTCTTTACTAGCCACTGATTCTACAGGGTCATAACTTTAATAGAAACATTTACCCACTTATAGCACTTGTATTTTCATGTCTAGGCATATTTCCCTTTCCTTTTTCTAGTCAATATTTCATTCTAAATCATGGCATTAACAAGATCAGAAAATCTAGCAGGCATTCGTTTTTTTTTTGCTTTAATAATAGATGGCATCTATTTCAAAAGATAAAGATATTTCCTTGCTCTTGGGATGTGTTCTTTTCTTTCCAGATAAACCACTATTTTGCACGTTGAGTTTGCTGCCTTCCAGAAACAGCAGATAACATTGAAGAGATTTAATTAATATGTACCACAGCATGACCTCAATAGATAGAACATCTACCCTAAAGGAGCAGAGCTGTAGGAGGTAATTAGAGCACACCATGACATTTATTACTAATGCTCTTCCATTGACATTTACTGTTGACAGGCTGCATATAAAGTTTTTCTCTGTTTGCATAGACTTACAATGATACAGACATTCCCACACACATAGGCGAGGAATGCCTTTGCTGTTTACAGTGAATTAAATCATAAGAGACAGATGATCCTGGCCTTTTTAGAGCAACTGGCTAAACCCCCACTAACTTTCTGGACCCAAATTTCTTCTCCACACAGTGTACTATGGGGGGGTACTGGTATGAAATGCATCTTCTGAGAAGGGGAGAAACCCCATGTTTCTGTCCCTATTCCCTTTTGCTGTGTGGATTTAAGAAAACAATAACTGTTTGGCATAAAATGGATAAACAGAACCCAAAAGCATCAGGATCAAAGACCACCCTCTTCCAGCCCCTCCCCAGGCCTCGGAAACTGCTCTGCTGTTGGGTTGCATTACAGAGGGGATGTCTAGGTATTTCACCAGCAGATGCATTCAGATAATGAAATAATCCTTTCAGGGCCTAAACCATATCTCAATATTAGTAAAATTTGGCAAAAAGCACACAATAAGTGGAGGGCGTACTCCACTGATGTCAGCAGCAGTATTTAGAAACACTATAAAGCCCTGACAAAATTTGAGATATTTTAACAGGTATGAAACAGTGGCAGAATGAAGCTGGAAGGATTTATTTTTAAAAAAATCCTTTTCAACTGGGCTGAAGTAGCCTGATTAACTCAGCTAAACACATTCAAAAGCTTTTTAAAAAAGGTACTCCAATTCCTCCCCTTTCCATTCTCCCTTCTCTCTCCCATCAACATATTCCGTTTTGGAGTGGCCTGCCCTCACCAAGAGACAATTATACCTGTAGGTGTTGGAGGACAATTCTGTCATCCAAATAAAGACTGAAAATGTGAATTTGTTATAGTGAGTGACCAGGAAAGAAAAGCAGGTACTTATAATACTGGAGACAGCACAGGTCAGGTACTTACTCTGAATACCTCAGAAACTACAGGAATTAATCACTACCATGAATAGCATCTTGCATATACAATGCCAGAGCCTATTCTTGTGAAATCTTCCACGGGCAGGAAGTGGTTTATGCTGTTGGTTAATGGGAATGTAATGGGAGGTGTTACATCCCCCTTAAACTATGTTCTGTCTCAGAATATAATCTATTTGCATTTCCAATTTTGTGGATAAAGATTTAGCAGCCTCATTCCCTCATAATGTTTATGTCTACGAGAACATCCTGGATGTTCTGTTCAATTAATTTCCTAGCATCCCACTGCTTTTAAAACCACACTAAAAGAAAGCAGCAAGGAGAGTACACACAAGTGCATTGTAATTAAAGATTATTTACTAAGGGTGAAGAAAAGCAAACAATTTCAGATAAAAATCAAAAGAAAGCCAGGTTTCTGCTTAGGCATTTGGACAGCTTTTCACTTTAGTTTGTTAGGAAAAAAAAATATGCATTAAACTTCTTGGCACAGAGGAAGCAACTGCTATGATTTGGCCAGGGTTTATTGCGCTAAACACGCAGACCTCATTAGCACCCTGTGCACTGCTCCCTGCCCACCCTGTAGTACGCTCCCACTGTTGCTTATCATACACTAAAGTTACAGGGTTTGGGCCTGGCATCCTATTTATTTGGGCTGGTTACACAAGACCTAACCCCAGAGCAGAGAAATAACAAGTACAAACACCAACCAATTAAGATTAATTTTACCTTTGGTTAAAATAAGAGAAAATCTAATACTGTGCCTGTAGTGCTATTTAAAAAGGGGGTTATGTTTGTTTTATGTTGTGTTTGAAGCAGGTGATTAAAAAACTGGAATCTCATTTCTTGGTACAGAAAAAGAGTTGCCTATGTCTTTCTGTGCTCTTCTTCCCCATGACTTGAAGTGACTGACTGCGATGAAAGGCGCCCAGTAGACAGGGGGGCTTGGGAGAGCTGGGCAATGTGGGAAATTCAAGTAATTGAATTAGAGAGGCTGAATGAAAGTTATTAACTTGGGCACAGTCTTAGTCCAAAATTTGTTTGTCTCCAGCCAGCTTGGAAAAAAGGCAATGAATTCAAGTCTGCCAGCACATGTCCATGTCAATGTGTTTTCCTCATTTCCCTATGAAAAAATGGCTGCACATGACTGCTTCTTTCCTATAGCCAGCCACAACTGGGCAGTTTGCCACTTACTGTTAAAACAGTGCTTTAACATGCATAAATGATATTTTGACATAACTAATCTTCTACACTTTTCCATACTCATTTGCACTGAAATATTTTGAAAACAGCTGCTTGCCAGTCCAACATGGTGCATGAAATAAAGGAAGTTTCAAATGAAAAATTGTGTATTGCTGAAGGGTTAAACGCTACATGGTGTGTGGTTATACAGACATTCTGAATTGTAAAACATTAAAGCACTCATTAATGTCATAACCTGAAATCACCAAAAATCTAAATGCTGACTGTGAGCATATACATTTCTTATTCAGTGACACAGCTACAGCAGTCAAAATTCAGCAAAAGCAGAGACTTTCCTAGGTTTCTTTAAAAAATAGATGAAGAATAGGCTTATTACCCCTCTGTCCCCAAGCAATAGTAGTTTTGAAGCACTTTGCTTTAACTATATATATGTAATCAGGACACGTGACATATTCCAAGAACCTCAGGACTGTAAATATTGCTGTCTGTGCATCGAAAGGAGAGTGAGCTTGGTAGGGTCTAGAGGTTATAGCTGCCAAAATTGGGATTATTTCCCGACACACAGTCCTCTCACTGCATGTGGTTTGAAAAAGGCGGTCACCCATGCACTTCCCATGAGTTTAACTCTGCTGTAAGAGCTTGGCAATACGTTGCAATAACACTCCAAGAAAAGAGATGTCTTATTTAATATCATATTTGAGGAAAACATTATAAGCCAATCTAATAAGTCCTTGATGAACCATTTTACAATTTCTTCACTTACGTATGCATGCAGAAACCTTCCCTTCCCAAATTTTAGCTCCTCTATTTTAGATTATGAATACAGTTTAAGATTCATATGTATTGGGCCTGGCTGAGCCCCACAGCAGCCCTCCCAGCACTGTGCTGGTGTTGGTAGCTGGAAAGATGGTGATAACACACCAGTGCTCTGGCCACTGCTGAGCAGTGCTGGCAGCATCAGGGCTGGCTCTCCAACATTCCCCACAACCACCAGTAGGCTGGGGTTGGACAAAACCTTGGGAGGGGACATCACTAGCTGACCCAAACTGACCAAAGGGATATTCCATACCGTATGATGCCTGCTCAGATATAAAAGCTAAGGGAAAGGAGGAACATTCCTTATTTACATTTGTTTTCCAGAACAACTACTATGCATACTGAAGCCCTGCTTCCTGGGAGGTGGCTGGACATCGCCTGCTGATGGGAAGTAGAGAATAACATCTCCATGAGAATAGTTAGCCAAGTTCAGATCAGCTGAAACTCTAAAGACAAGATACATAACTTACATTGTGTTAAACCCAAGAAGATGATATCCTGCTTTCAGAAAAGCATTAACTCCATGAACATGAAACTACTTGCAGTGGTTTATAAGGGAGTGCATGTGGAAATGTGGATCAAATATTGAGCACTTTAGAAAAATTGAAAATCTAGTTCTGCATCTGCTTCAGTGATACCATTTTGAGATTCCATGTCTATGGTTTGTTACATTTGCCTTAATAAAACAAAACATGCACACACAGAGCACAAAACTTGCACAATATATTTTATATAAAGGAGCAAGTTGTAGATTTCCTTTCTAAATAAAGGAAAAACTGTAGAAGCTCAGTGAAAGCAAAGAAGGTATAATTTTTTCCTTAACTAACTAACTAGAAAAAAACAACAACCCACCCCACAACACACACAAAACAGGCTCAACATCTCCGGTTTTCCACATTCTTTGCCAGCTTTCTCGCTGAAGCTCTTCAGGACCCTGGCATATGCTCCTCCTGGAAATACAAAGCTAACGCTTGTTCTGAAAATTCAGAATCAAGCTGATTATAGGTGGCTTGTCATGGTTTGTCCTTGTATTAGATCTCAACTAAATTCAATTACACAGTGTTCTCCTTGCTGCCATGAGGTGAATGGCAGGACGAAGATGAATGAACACAACTGCTGAAACTGATTGATCCCAACATGCAGGCAGGTTGATTAAAGTGTCCAAAAGCAAAATGAGGAATAGTATTCATCTGTAACTACTGCTTGGGTCTTCAATTAAATGCTGTTTTCACCAAATGCCAAGAAACAGTCTGATTCCTGTTGTTTTCGCAAGCATCCAAACTGAACCTTGATGTACTGAAATAAAACTGATTTTTACATCAGTCTACGGCTTTCTTTTCAATGACTACTTAGCTGCTCAAAACATTTGCTTGGAACAATTAAGCAACCCAAAAAGCACGTTAATAGAAGGCAAAGTTAAATTAGACACTTACTGATAGTCATACAAGTCATGGGTGAACAGACTGGAGTTTGTCTGGTGCCTTTCATCTTTCCACAGCATTACTCTTTAACTCCTATGGTAAAGCGAGGAAGTGTGAAAATACTCTACTGTGCATTCCTGAGTGGTTAGCTACCTCTGGAAATATTTCCTAGTCTGGAAATACTGCATCCTGGTGATATGGCAGCAGGCTTTGATTAACGAGAAAAAAATCAGATACCTTCTGCATGTTGTGGCAAGGGATCCCATAATCACTCTGAGCCAAAGGCTAACAATTCAAATGCATCTTGATCCCCAGGCAGATATGCTCAGACTTTGACAGAGTGCAGAAAGGTTGAGGAAAAATGCCTGAGCACATCTTCAGGGGAGCAGATAAGTAAATCTCTACTCTACTCTGTCAAAAGCAGCATTTTCCATATGTAACCAAGGACTTGCTATGTTTTTAACCCAGGGACGATCCATCCCCAGATGCTATTACAAACAGTATCTATTTCAGTGTCAGCTGCATATTTGGTTCATGTGTTTCCAAAGCAGAGGCCAGATCCCAACTGTCAGCTTTGAGTTTTAACTGTTTTCTCTCAACCATCTGTGGTTTCTTCTGCAATGCTAACACTACTGTTTGTTGGCTTCTGAACTTGTGTCCAACTTGAAACTAATAAGTGTCCCTTTATTTTCAGGCTGACAGCTCATTTGTCTTGTCCTGGGACACCATCCTGTTCTCTGAAAAAACCCTTCAATGCTATCTTCTCCCTGGATCTATGCATTGCAGTAATGCTTGCAAAGTCACACAGAGCAAAGCCATCTGTGCAGGGCTTGAGCCTTCCCAAACACCTCCAATACTACATTTATTCTGTGCTTTGTTGACTTGGCTTAGGTAATTTGCCAGGATCCAATTTCTGCATTTCCCTTCCTTTCTGAAATCTCCAACAAAGCCAGTCCTAACTGCTCAGATTCATGCTGCATCTACAGAGACAACCTCTTTGGCCAAGTTAACAGAGACCTTTTCAAACCTTCAAAGGCTCTTTCTCTTTACTTGCATTTGCTCTCTGCAGATAGAGGGTAAAGTGTAGCTGAACTGTTCTCTTAGCCTATGGACTTCCAACGAATTTTCATTCTGGTAAGGTTTCCTAAGCACACTGTGTTTCCATGCATTGCTTCCACCGCTGCTATCACACGCTATGCAGAAATAACCGACAGCCAAAGACTCCAAGAAAGAATTGCTTCAGCGCACAGCTCATAAGTGCCTTGCCCTGCATCACATAAGTGAATTCAGAAGACAGACAACCACCAGCCCCAAAAAGCTCCTGGGAGAGTTTCTAATCAAAAGATACAGTTCATTGCAAGTCACCTTGTGACAATATATGGACTAACTCTGCAAATGCAGAGAAGTAGTGTCCTGGTTTCAGCTGGGATGGAGTTAACTTTCTTCTTAGTAGCTAGTACAGTGCTGTGTTTTGGCTCTGATATGAGAACAATATTGATAACTGCACTGATGTTTTCAGTTGTTGCTGGGTAATGTTTATACTAAGTCAAAGACTTTTCGGTTTCTTGGGCCCTTCCAGCCAGAATACTGGAGGGGCACAAGAGACTGGCAAGGGACACAGCACAGTCAGCTGACTTGAACGAGCTGAAGAGATATTCCAAACCATGGGATGTCATGCTTGGTATATAAACATGGAGGGTTAGCTGGGGGGATCATTGCTCAGGGACTGGCTGAGCATCAGTCAGCGGGTGGTGAGCAGTTGTACTGTGCGTCACTTTTTTTTTCCCCTTTTCCTTTGGATTTTACCCTTTTTCCCCACCTTTCCATTTTAATTATTATTATTGTTGATCTTACCTCTTTATTCTGTTTGAATTACTAAATTGTTCTTATCTCAACGCTCCAGTTTTACATTCCTTTCTGATTCTCCTCCCCACCCCTCTGGGTGGGGGTGAGCGAGCACGTGGCTGCGTGGTGCTTGGTTGCTGGCTGGCGTTAAACCACGACAAGTAGATAACTACCAACTTCACCAACTTCATTCAAAATCTGGATGCTCAAGACTCTCACCTCCCTGCGCCATTCCCCAGCACTTAGCCTGTGCAGCTCTCTGCTCATCTCATTAGTGTCTCCTAGTGCCCTAACCCTTCCTAATTCTGTACCAGGAAACTAGGTTCTCAGCTCAGGCCAAATTTGACGTAGTCAGCAGTTGTGATGGCCCCTGGAAAGAGTCCTCTGATTACGCTGCACACACTAAAATGCTCTGCCTGATGAAATGAAGCATGGCACTAACAAAAATAACCCATAAATTAAATCACATAATCTATTAAAAACACCATTTTTAATGTTTCATGCCAGTTAAAGACTTTCCTGTATATGGCCGGTATCAAGAAGGGTATGGCCACAGGACTAAGGATTGCCAGAAGCATGCCATAAAAGCATGAGGATCAACTCCTGAACCCACTTTAATCAGCTGCAGTGCCACCACCAAGGTCAGTCAGGCTTGCTAGCCACAGGTCTTGGTGAAGTGGAGTCTGTTTTCCACATCCATCATCTGAGGTCAGAAGCAAGAAGCAAACACCACTGACACAGGAATGGCTGCATATGGTGCTGAAGGGGTAACTAGTGATTGTGCAACAGATACCCACAGAGAAGATGCAAGATGATATTGGATGCAGCAGACATCAGTTTGGTGTAAATGCTGACAGCTGGGGACTTTGTGCATGATGAGACATGCACATACAAATCTGGCCTCTTGGGGACAAAGGCAACACGGCACATGCAGAGCACTTCTACTATTCACGCTAGATGTAATGTGAGGGTGCTCCACATAGCTGAAAGGATTGGCTTAGGACCAACCATGACATCTCAGATACACGAAAAACTGATGGCCAGTCTTCCAAAAAGCTGCTAACAGGTGCGTGACTGCATCATTCTGGGATGAGGATGAGAAGCCAGGGCAGCCCCCGTTTCATAATGATTAGTGCTTGCACCTGAGCCTTTGGGAGAAGCTATCTGAAAAAGCTGTTTGAAATGGCAGTAAAGCTAAACCAGAGGAACATTAAATATGTAGGTGATATTTTGCTGGTGCAGCAAGATCCTTCAGTCTCAGTCCACTCCTTTATTGCGTCTTACAGCCCAGACTTGCCAGATGTCTGACTTTAAGATGAAGTAGAAAGAAAATAAGCTTTAACTGTGTGAATCCCATTCTAGTGCACTTCTCAACAAGGATTGAATGTGAGCACATCCTTCGCAATTTAACATTCATATCAACCCTGGGCTAGACAAAATAAGAAATGTGTTAAAATAGTGAGGCAAATTATTGTGGTGTTTTGGATTTTTTTTGTTTGTTTGTTTTTTAAGGATAAATTGTGTCACCAAAACTTTTCATTATGGAGCAGATAGGGTTTTGTCAAAATAGTTAACAACAGAAATAAATCACATTCTGTATTAGTTTGTTCTGGAGATACCTGCTATATTATATTCCCAGGCATGACTCAGCTTGTGAAAATGATCTTTTGGGAAAAGAACATTTCAATATCCTTACATATCATGAATTATAGGACCCTCTATAAAAAAGGAGACTGGCATTGTTTCCAAATCTGTGACTGTATGCCAGAACGAACACAGTCCTGTAGAAAATATATTTGCACAGTCAGTTGTTAGAAGTCTCATCTGGGCAGAGCTGGAGTGTTCCTACCTGGGCACATCTGTCCTGTAGCACAGCAGGAACTTGAAGGCAACAGCAGCTATGAAGACTCTCACAAAACACGAGTAAGCAAACACTAGATACAAACCTCCAGTTGAAATGGGTCTGTTCTTTTTCACCACGGCCCCAAATGAAATACACATAGAAGGAAGTTATAATATTGGGATCAATGAAATGAAAAGATGATGTATGAGAGAGAATTTATATACTTTGAGTCAAAGGAATTGATCTGCTTTCAAGAGCTGGAAAAAGAAATCTGTTAATAAGTTTAACTTGCTGAACAAATATTTCCAGAGAGGTAGACATAGAACAAATACCTGTGGATTAGACAGTCTGTCATATCAATAGGTCAAATGCAGCTATACTCAACAGAAAAGTTTCACTTGGTTGTAAGTTGATTAGAGTTTTCTGACAGCTAGCATATTAACAGAAAAACATGGGGTCAATCTGTCTGAATTTAGGTCAAAAGTTTACCTCAAGTCAGAAGTTTGTGGTTTAAAATGCAGCTATTGACTTTTCACTTCAAAATGACACTTCCTATATTTCTTTGCCCCCAAATCAGACAGAATTTCATTCAGAATGAAAGAAATTTTTTCCCACTTGCTGAAAAAAACCAAAATATTAATGTGAAGCTGGTACTAATCCTTTTTGAAATTTGTATTGCTTTGCAAATACTCAATTCTCCCCCCACAAAACCAAGAAGAAAAATCTTTCACAAAGCTTTTTTCAAAGAATGACAATTACAATTTATTTTTCCAAATATGTCTGTTGGAAACAATGAAAACCCCAAGTCTTTGCGGACCATAAAGCTCAACAGATTTCATCCTGTGAAGACCTAGTTAAAAAACCCAAATAATCTCACAGTAGTCAGTCCCACTGAATTTTGCACCCCAATGCTGAATAACCAGCATCTGTTACAAAGAAGTTGTATATATCCACCACCACAGTAATCCAAGCTAAGTACAGCATTAAATGCTGAATTTAATTAATTACAGCCTAGTTAAAATATCAAAGATCAACCACGAAATTTCCACAATTACTGTTTGACAGAAGAGAGAATTTAATAATTTCCAGTTGTAACTGAACTATAGGTACAATGAATAAGCCCAAATAATTCGGTGGGTTTCTGTATGTCAGCCACACGTATGGTATATTCACTTTGGTTCTTGTGTAACTGATAACAGCTGCATTTTCACACATTAAATTATTCGTTCTTATTTAGAGTAGTGTGAAATTTTATTCACCATTCCTTAGCCATTAGGAAAAAAATGTATATCAAATTATGCAAATCGACACTGCTGGTCTTTTAAAATATTGCTGGAGGTTTTTGAGATATATTACCAGGATAACCTCTGTACATCAGAAAAACGCCGGAATGCCGGCTATCTCATTTCCATTTTATAGCCTGTGTTACCGACATAGGTACGTTATATTTTAGAAATATATAACAAGGAGACTTATAATTTATCCTCATCTGTAGAATGTGAAGTAGGGTTTTAGAGACTCCTGCTTAGGGCTATTCTGCAGTGCAACTTTGATAAAATTGACAACCTATCTTTTTAGTCAGAGATTTATAGGACACATGACTGCTTCCAATTTGCTGTTTCAACCAGAAACAGCATTTCATGTAAAAGGCTCCCACAGCAGACTTTGGGTGCAAGTATTACTGTTGAAAGAGAAGGGAAATGGCTTTTTCTGATATAGACTGGGTTTTATACCTAGGTGAACCTCTCAGTCCCTGGGGCTGGCCAGCGCAGGAGCAGGGTGTCCAACCCCCTAGCTAAATTATGGGCAAGGAAGATCAGGGGAAGGAGTTCACTCTCACTACAAGCAAACAAAAGACCTGCAGGGCCATGATTTCCACTAAATTAAGAATATTTGAAATATTTGATGTCACAGAAAAGGGTACCACTACATTACCTAAACCTTAAGCATTCTAAGACAGAGATCAGTGTCTCCATCCACTGTCCACAGTGACCCTGTTCTTCCGGGGCACGTCTCCCTAAGGCTACCTCAACTCTGCAGCCAGAGCCTCTATATTCCCCCAAGTAAATTACTGGAAATCGGAGAACGTCATTGCCTGAAATCCTCCAACATATTCCTGATACAGCATCCACATGGGCATTTGGGTGCAAGTGCAGAGTCCTGCAATTTATGCCAAATACAATTGTACCCGCTCAACAAGAGTGTTATGATGATTAATTAATTCATCTTTGTGAAGCACTTTGAAAGACTAAAAGCTGCAATTAAAGTGCTTGGCTTGTACAAAGCTGAGACAACAAAACAATTTGGAAGAAAACAATAACTGATAACTTTTAATATTAGTGCTGCCACTTAGAACGGATGCGCCAACAGTTACAAATTAATGAACCGTTTTTTAATGAATATTGTAACCTGAAGGGATAGAAGGAAAGGCAAAGATGCGCTAAAATATTCTGAATTGCTTGACAACTGTGGATAGTACCAAGAGGCTATACCTGGCTGTAAATGAAGGATGAGGTACTGTTTTTGTGTGCTGCTTACTAAGTCTAGGAAAGTTTCTAGAAAGTCACTTATCTTTCTACTACCTAAACATCAAAGAAAGTTAAATCATAAAGCAGATACTACACACTCTATCATGAAGCAGCTGTAACATAGTGGAAAAGTCTGCCTTGCCTAGGAATTGCATTGAAACAACCCACGTAATTTCAGTTTCACATTCTAAACCTTGACCAGTGCACAGCAAGGAAAAAGCCATCTTTTCATCTGCTAACAGTAATGTGACCCCTGTCCTTTAATTTGTACCTGGAAAGAAAACAGATTTGTTCTCATCAGGAAGAATTCCCTACAGAGAAGGGGCCCTTGAGTAATTTGTTTTGCTACCACTCTTTTTATGTTTTGCAGCACAGGTTGGTACTGTGAACCTTGAATTCCATAGTAACTATAAAAGTAAAAGAACGCAACTGCAAATATACGTCCAAATATACTCTGACAGTGTTTTCCTTCCTTCCTGAAAAAAAGTACAGAAATTGCAGATCTCCAAGATTAATGGAAACTCAGCACTGAAATGAGGATCATCAACTTGTCTTGCATCTCAGTTCTCAGGGTACCTGGTTTCAGCCAGGCTTACGTGTGGGTATGACTCTGCATTAGGCCATTTGAAATTCTTCCAAAGTGGCTCTGAAGAAACTTGTCATACCTCTGATTACACTATGGTGGTGTTTATATTTTGGGTTGGATCGTCAGTGCTGCCTAAAGTTATGGGTGGAAGTAAAAGATAACTGTGTGCAGCTACAGCAACAAGGAATGCAGAGGCAGGTAAACAGCAGTAGGTGGAATAATTTAAGTGGCAGAAGTAGCACTGGTTCTCTCTGAAATGCCCATAGCACACTAGTGACATAATACAAATCAATATGTGACAATAAAAGTAGAGCCTGGAATCCCATGTAGTCACAGCTCTACACACTGAAATGGACCTGAATCATGGGTAAACAGCACTGTCCAAAGTTATAAACATTATCAAATTGTTACATATATATTCCATTACATTAGGTAACATTTTCAAGTACCTGGATATGTGATTATTCGTTGTTTGTAATGGACAAATCATCTACAGTATATGACATCCAAGCATTGATCAGCACTAGAACGTTCACTCCCTGATTTTATAGGTCAAATTCACTGTTTACTCTTTGGCTGACAGATTTATATGTACACACAATGGACTGCAATCATATCAACTAGAGCTGAAGAGTCAGTGTTCCTTGTTTTCCTTAATTCATCGATGACCAAGATTATATTTCTCCAAGGATTGTAGAAGCCGCTACTACATACCTCATTAGTGTCTCCAAGTCTTTCTACAACCTGACCATCCCTGGCTATAGTACAAATGTATATAGGCTGCCTGTGCCACCCTGGCTATAGTACAAATGTATATAGGCTGCCTGTGCCAGCAAGCCCCAGTTTGGCCAGATGTCCTCAGCATTGGCTGATCTTACAAAGGAACACAGACAGGGTGCCCACCCCACTTGCCTACCTCATCATCTGTTTCAGTCCCAGGAAAGCATGGAAGCCAGACACAACCACAGCCTTGATGCAAGCAGTCTCCAGCAAATACCCTCCTAAGAGATTTTCCATTTGCCTGCCTGTTACCTTTCCTGTCATCCTCTTGGCTAAACCAGTCTCACAGCCAGCGTTTCTGCTTCACTCCCAAAACGGCGTGCACACTATCAAAGCAAAGCAGCAAGTCCTGAGCCAGAGTTTCAACTCCCTGCTCATTTCCTCAAAGTTCTGTTGTTTCTACATGGTGTTGCCATGCAGCAAAGATGCCATCGCCACACACAATTCAAAGCTTATTTCAGAACAGCTGTACATCCTTCACATTTTTATTGACATAGCTATCACAGGCTATTAAAGTTTCATTAGCTATACTTAAAGACGTGATTATCACGTTGTGTGTTTATATTATACAGAAATAAATCTGGGAAGAATCTTGCATCATTTTCATCCATAAATGCTTAACCATTTATACATGGGTATGCACATTTGGAATACATTGTATGAAATGCAAACTTCCCTACACTTCCCTCATGATAAGACCCCATGTGGACCATCCCTACCTTAGAGATAAATGACTTCTCTATTCTTAATCGTTCCTTGGCTGTGTTTGAAAATACCAAGAAACCATCAGTGATCTGGATACCTGAACACCCAGCAGAAAACCTCACCCATGCAGGAATTAGTACTATTCCTGCACTTAGTTCAGAATTAGAATGAACTGCCAACATTCAAAACATCTCTCAAAGTATGTATTTGGGCAAGGATTTCATTTCATCAATTATAACAGAACATTTTTTAAAATATCATATTATTATTTCTCATCTAAATTTCAAAGCAAAAAATCAAAAAGCTATCTTTTAATGAGGTAAAAAGCTACTTCACTTTGATTTCTTTTGTAAATGGAGTTTGATTGAAGTCTGTATGTTTCACAGGATGTTTTGATCTTGTTGAATAAGCAGTTTCTGTTGGAAAATCGTATTTTCATCATTTCTGTGCAGCTTGGAGAAATTGGTATTGCTCTATTAACTTCAGTGATTTACAACAAGCGAGGACCTGGCTTGTAACAGCAGCAATCTTTGTCAGTATCTCATGGACACGTTTAAACTGAAAAGGTATTGCACAATGGCAGAGCATGCATTTTTGAAAGATTGAGAATGGTGGGTGTGCAGTAAATTACTTTATATTAATAAGCTTTGTTTCAATGTCATTCTTGGCAAGCAGAGCAGAAGATGAGCTTTAGCAAAGAACCATTCCAATATATGCCTACAAATGGCTACTGTGCTACACGCTTTACAAAGCAGATTTCAAAATACTGCCTAAAGCCAGCTAGAGGGATCAAGCAGGGCCACAGCAAGCCAAGCTATAGCTGCTTGAGAGAAAAAGCTGTATTTCTGTGACAGCTCGCAGCGAGTCTTATCAACCACTAAACCGTGGGGACAGAAACCTGGAATTTTTATTCACACCTGTTTAGCGTGTGTGTTAGCTGCAGCAACTGTGTGGGTATGTGCATGTGTATATATATATGCATATATACCAAAGGCATTCTTAACTGACAAACCCCAAGCGCTAACTTGCTGATAGCCTCAGATGACTCATTCCACTGCAGCCCCCCAGCATGGATTTATCAAAAGGTCTTGGAGAGCCTCCTCTCAGGGTGACACATCTTTATGGTTTGTTATGGTCCTTTGTATTCACCTGCCTGTCTGCTTATTTCTTTTGTTTTATTCTTGAATCAAAAGGAATATTTTTTTTTTTCTGTGTACATGTAGGTATGCTAAATATTCTGTGGCTTTGGTATCATTAGGAATAGCAATAATGAACAGCACTGCCAGTCCTATTTTAAGAGTTAAGAGCAAGTTTCAGCTGCTTCAGTACCATTTTTATTTTGGTAGGTTGAAAATGAATTGCTTGGCAATTATTAGGAACCATACCTATGGAAGCATAAGCACTGACAAACATAGGAAGAAGAGGGAAATTAAAAAAAAAAAAAATCATCAAAACTCTCACAACTCAATTGTAACTGAGTTGCACAATTTCAAACAGGCATAACATTCATCTAGAGATAAACGGAAGCAGGTAACTACATTCATAGATTTTTTTTATGCTTATTCACACACAAGGTTTGTTCTAGGACAGTAGTTTTATTAAACAATCTGAATGGTGCAACAGCGAGAAAAACTTACAACTAAGGATCATACTGAGCTAGCAGGGACATAGTCCCCTTTGTAAAACAGTATTTGAATCCAAAATGATCTTGAAAAAATTGGCATACTAGACGGAAAAAAACATGCAGCTAGACAAAATCCAGAAGGGAACAATATGAATAATTAAAGTCTAGGAAACAGCACCTACGAACAAGGCAGAATGAGTTCAGGGTATAACTTAGAAGGAAAGACCTTGAGGGGAAATAGAACAGTGTTTAATGTAAAAGATCCAGATGTAAAACTTGCCAAGGGGATTGGAATGATCTGTCCTCCATGTCCTTAAATATGCAGACAAATCATGGGAGTAAGCTGCAGCAGTACTTTCAGGATAGACGTAGGAAAAAAGTACCTACACCATGCTCTCCAAAAAGCTGCTTGGGAAAGGTAAATAATCCTCACCACTGGAGGTCCTGAACAGAAGGACAGATAAATATCCTCTGTCACAAACAGCAAAAAGTAGATCCCAGAGCTCTTCAGGGCCAGGTGATTTCTCTTGCCCCACACCTTGCAGCTCTTTGAACCATGACTGATCCCACTGGCCTCACAGCAAGCAGCCTAACAAACCACGGAAACCTCTCCGGCAGCATGGAAAGATGTGACAGCCGTTCCAATAATATTGATGGGGCTGTTCATCACCAAGTATAAAGAGGAGGATCTTTGCTGCCAAGCATGTGCCAGAGAGTGAATTCCTATGTGAAAGCAATTTATATAGGACCAGTTTACTTTGTTTTGGAATAAAATGCAACTTCACAGAATCAAAAATGATCATTACTTAGATGACATATGCAAGACAAGACATCATCTTGTAAAAGACCATTAGAAACTCAAAGGTTGCATTGCCACTGAAATAATGCAGTAACAACAAATTTGGTTCAGAACACATTACAGTATATTCCAATGACATAAAATCTCTTTGAGATACATCAATGTCGTATTGCCAAGGCACATATTTGAACAAAACGCCCACAAGACTACCAGTTTTGCTCCTTTGACTTGAGAAGTTCCCCAGAGTTTTATAGGATTGCTTATAAGAAAATAAGCATAGATTCATAGAATTGTTTATGTTGGAAAAGACATTTGAGTTTATAGAGTCCAACTGTTAAACTAACACTGCCAAGTTCACCAGTAAACCATGCTCTTTTCGTTGAGTCTTTCAACTTAATTTTGGGACACAACACCTAAATGTTAAGAAACTTCTCATGACTTGAATCTGTATTTACTGGAATTCACATACATGCTCCAGTGTTGTAACTATGTCCCCTAAACACCAAGTCATCTATTCCAAAAGCGTTGTGAGTGCCTTGTTTATTTATGGTGCTTCTGCATTTAACTATCCTTAATTTTAATGCTATTTCCAAAGGAAATTTTTTTTGCTAAACCAGGAGAGACTGAAAATGTGTTTAAATGGAGTACAGTCAGCACCATCCACCAGCCCACCCCCAGAAATATGCTTCCATTATAAAATTTAACACTTAAAGTCCTGGCAATAAGCAAAGATAAAACTTAAAATCTCTGAAAGAGACGGAAATTTCAAAGAGCATGATCTTCCCCATGGGAAAAAAAGAAAAGAATTTTTTTTAATTTTTTTTTTTCAGTTACAATCTTCCCTAGGAATTAATGTGAGCACTGAAGCTTTTACATCTCCTGTCTACCTAGAAGTAATTTTTCCTTTTTCTAAATTGGAAGGAAATCTGCTCAGTTTTTACCAAGTTACTGATGAGAAAGAAATCCCAGCTCCCTGTATGAAGTTATTAGTTATTTGCAATTTTCAACTCCAAGGAAAAAAAACCCTGAACTACCAAAAATCCCACAACCACCACACTTGTCTTGCTGAGGTTGTTTCTGTGACTGAGAAATTTTAATCGCTGAAAAATCAATCATTTCACTCAGTAGAGAGAAAGCAAAATCTTGTCATTACTACATAGAACTCAGTTTGGATTACAGGTTTTAAATGGATACAGGTCAAATACACCCAGAGCAGAGCATGCCATTCCCTCCCAGCTGCAGAACAGAGCAAAGCCCTCCCCTCCTCTCATTTTATACTCCTTACCCTCCAACACCTGCCAGTGCCCATGCCATGGGAAACTGTGCACACAAAATAAGGTCTTAATCTCTAAAACAATAGGAGCAACTTAAAAGTAATACAATATGCCATTAACATTGATTAAATAATTGGCAGGTAAAAACCTTGCAGCTCTGGTGTAAAGTAGTTGCTTCATAATGGCTAACACAACATGGGCAAGATGCTCCAGTAGTGCTAACAGCATCTCTGTGAAATACAAACCTCAGTGTGAGAGATGTGCTACTTACAGGTCCTTACCTCCGTAACAGAGATATATGTAATGGAAGTGAAAGCACACACAGAAGAAAACAAAACAAAAAAATGAGCAAGTATGTCTCTGACATGATCATGATAATGGAGAGACGAACACTGACAGAGATTATATCCCATGGCTTGACAGAAAATGTATTCTCTGGAATATTATATTGTGGAGATTTATTATAGATGAGTTACAGTGATTCATTTCTCTGAAGTAATTAAGTTTCTGTTGACACAAAAATCTCATCTCTCAAGAGGTTCAGCAATCCCTTGAGTTAGTTTCAAGAGAAAATGAAATTAAGGTATGTTGGATATGGACAAAGTGAACAGATAAGGCTCATAAAAGTAAGCTAATCGAAAAATTCTGTGCCGTAGACACTCAACTGCCTCTGTGGCCACTTGATTATTCTAATGTCCTTCCTTTTATAGCTCATACCTGCATTAATTTATGGTCTATTGCACCAAAATGTCAACTGTATCAAATGTAAAATTTTATAGTGGAATAGGAAAGCATGATTGCACTCTCCTGCTTCAGGCTAAAACAGAGGTGTTATGTCACCTGCTCTCCAAGGTAAAGATCACAAACTGAGAATAAACAAGCATTGGGGTTTTAAAACTACTTTTACTGTTTCAATTAGTTTTATCTAGCATATGTATATATTACAATACGCTCCCTCACAAAACCTAGCCTGTTAAATGCATTTAAGGTTGTAGATGTCTGCTTGTTACCTGTCAGGAAATCAAAGCAAATAACAAAGTTTAGCATCTCAAAGGTGCCCTGTTGTGCACTCAACTCATAGCAAGAAGGACCTTACTCCACAAGTTGCTCAGCTTCAAATAACTAAAGGTGTCCTGCCCAAAAAAAGCAGGCACACCACCACTGCCCAGTCTCAAGGGAAGGCAGAGCAACAGCTCCACAACACCTACAAGAATGTCCTCACTAAACAGACAGCTCCTGGGAGCTAACAAATCTTCTACCCTCAGCTGACCTTCTCCCAACCAACTCCAAAAAGAACTGTTTTTCTTTTTTTAGCAAGTTTTCCAGATGATCCATGTTTCTTTCTGATGCTTGTCTTTGAAAGGACACAGCAGAAGGCATTAACTTAGCATTCACAAAACTGCAGAGCCAACCTTGGAAACTGTGTGCAACCCACTAATTTAACTGCGAACAGAGTTAACACCGAGATCAATGTGTCTGACAATCCCCCTCTTCAAATACTTGATCAAAGCTCACTAACAATGGAAACTTTACTTTTAACTTCAGCAGATCTGTGACCACACTCAATTATGTTAACTTAGCACATCAAACTAAAATTTCCAGAGCTGTCTGTCTGCAGAATTTCTAGTTTAAATGCTAAAATTTAATACAACTTTACTGGAGGATAATACCTTCTCTTTTTATTTGGTTCATCTAGGCACTGTTTTTCACCTTGCATAAGAGGAAAAAAGAAAAAAAAGAAACTAACCCAGGAATATGCTAACTAGTAATGAAGGAAAATCATTAAAAATACACCTCCAAATATTTTGAATTCTGGTCACCGCTTTATGGGCAGATTCCTGCCCTTGTATAAACTGGGATTAGGTTGATATTGTTGCCAACTGAATTCTAGATTTACCTGATATTACAAAGAATCTTGAGTAATTCAGTATCAAAATCCAGTCCCTAAGGATCACACCACATTAAACTCAGCAGTATGTTAATTCCCACCATTGCAGCCTCAGAACATAAATTCAAAACACACAACAATTCCCTTCCAAGTCATGTCACGTGCCTTCACTCCAAAGGCAAAGCTGCAAGTTTGACCTCCTGCTATTTATACATTACAGGATCCTCTAAAATATCATGCAAAATTTGAAAAAAACTCAAGGTAAGCAGAAAGGGATGATTTTGAATCGTGTCACCCAATAGTAAGAGTAGCTAAAGTCACAGTTAATATAAATCCATAGTAGCAGGAACAAATCTGATTTGCCCTAGCTAACTAATTAATTTCATGTGTTTATTTTCCTTATGAAAAAAAGTTATAACATAGTAGTACTGCATAACTAATAGGATCTTCTAGGTTGATTTGTTCCCTAATTAGTTTTTAAACTTACATAGTTGCTAGTCCTGATTGTGTGTCTTCACTCTGCATTCTTGAATTACATTTATGCTGAAGTTTTTTAATCCAAATCCTTCAAGTTGAACATTCTACTTCAAGAAAAAAAATAAATCTGATTCAGCTTTGTATTTTTTTTTTTTTTTTTTTTACAAAGCTTCCCCTTAATATTAGAAAACCCCCAATCTTCAAAACATTATTTTAAAACAGGCTCCTTTCCGAGTTTCAGATCAGAGAACTTTGGATGTTTATAGACTCAGCTTCCTAAAAAGTTCCAAAGACCACTACCAAATTAAAAAAAAAAAAGGTCTTAAATCTATACTTTCAGGTGTCTCCTTAAAATTATATGGGTTTGTGAGAAATACTAGTACCTAATAATGAAAAGCCCAATCTGGGCAATTAAAATAAATTTTAACACCTATCCAGCATGCAGTGCTTTCTCAGTTCTGACCTTATGTCCTAACACAGGCTGTCCCCATCAAATTAAGATATTTCTACAGGTAGTTAGAGAGTAGAGAGACTCCTGGTTATTCTCAGAAGATGGGACAAGACCATGAGATGCTCAGGGTGTGAGAAAATGCTGAGAAAGTGTGTACATCACATTGCCTCTGTCAGGCTTCTGAGATTTTAACAACTGAACATGGTGATGTCCAAGATGTACCTCTTGGTACTTGGATGCTCCCTATTGTGCCCTGACAGTGTGGCAGGAACCCTACACACTCAGGGAGGAACAGACAGGCATGAGGAAAAGGAAAAATCATCCTACTTGAAATGAAAAGAGACCAAGGAGTAAAGACTACATGTGACAATATTCAAACATCATGAGCATTCATGTGCAATGAGAAACTAAACCAAAGGAGTTTATCAGATGGGAAATGTATTTTGCCTGTGAAGCTATGGATCTACCCACTCCCTTTGTGCACTGAAGGGCTTGGGAAGGAACTCAAACAAATATTGTCTTTAATTAGGCAATTTAGACTCGATATAATTCCATGAAGGAAACAAGGACTACTTCAAATCCACCAGCAGCTTCAAATAACTGACTGGTATACTTTAATGACTGCTTTCTGTTACTTATGCAAAATATTCCCAATAGCTAAAAAAAAAAAATTAAAGAAAACTAAACAGTATGTGTCTCTAACCATTCAAAACCCACCTAAATCACACATTAAATCAGCCTGCTGCTGCACAGTAGATTTGGTCACGCTCGTCCCAGTATCTGGCACAGTCTCTAAAGAAGGATTTTCACCTAAGCAGCCAGAGACCACAACTTTTCCTTGTGCTTGAGCATTCCTTTGGGGGTGGGCACCTGAATGCACCATTTATTGACACCTCTGGCAGAAGGCTGTTTGTTCCAAGTGTTTTCTGAATCATCTATTTTCAGAAGAGTTCAAGCCCCTTTAACATCTTTTTGCTAGTCTTTAAGGAACCTTTGACTCTCAGACATACCTCTCTTCAGGGGGAAGTGCCAAGAGCTCTCTTAGCTGACACGTACAGTTACACTATTGCTCCTGCTGAGCAGAGAGATTTCTCTCCCTGTAGAGTACCCCACATTCCCCCCATATTTATTTAATACATACATTCACCCAACTGAAGGTCCCAGTGCTGTTTGCATCAAAATTTAAGAACTGAGTAGCCCCCAGGCAGTAGGCTTGGGTCTTTTTTTAGACTCCTGACCCTGAGTTTCCTTGGCAAATTAAAAAAAAATTGTATGCAAAGCCTGCTGAATCAAACAACCAGCAATCCATATCACTCAATTTGCCATGCCAGTGAAAAAAAAACAAACCAAAAAACAAAAAAAAAACCACAAACAACATCCTGAAAAACCGACTTTTGCAAGAAACAGAAATCAAAAAGGAGGAAAAGCAGCTCAGCTCAGTCTCCAAAGGCATTTAGTCTCAAAAGGCACTTACTCCCAAGGGGAAAGGGAGAAGAAAAGAAATATATATAAAAAAAATAAAATCATTGTTTTGTGAGGAAGTTCCCTCATTTTGTATATTCACAAACAAAGAAGGACTGCTTGGGGATGTGAAGACTCGGGGAAGCCTTGGCTGCAGTGCACGTGACATGCTGGAGTTCAGGATCCTGCATGGAGGAAGCAGAGCAACAAGCAGGATTGCAGCCCTGGACTTCAGGAGAGCTAACTTTAGCCTCTTCAAAAACCTACTTGAAGGAATCCCATGAGTTACAGCTCTAGAAGGTAGGGAGGTCCAAGACAGCTGGCTAATATTCAAGCATCACTTCCTCCAAGCTCAAGATCAGTGCATCCCCATGAGCAAGAAATCAAGCAAAGGGGGCAGGAGGCCTGCATGGATGAGCAAGGACTTCTGGCAAACCTCAAACAGTAGAATGACATTTATGGAATGTGGAAAAAGGGACAGGCCACTTGGGAGGAATATAGGGGTGTTGTGAGAACATGCAGGGAGGTGATGAGGAAGGCTAAGTCCATTTGGGATTAAATCTGGTGAGGAATCTCAAGGACAACAAGAAGGGCTTCTTCAAGTACATTAGCAGGAAAAGGATGACTAGGGAAAGTGTGGGCCTGCTGCTGAATGAGGTGGGTGCCCTGGTGACAAAGGACACAGAGAAGGTGGGGTTACGAGTGCTGCCTCTGCTTCAGTCTTCACTGCCAGGGCCAGCCCTCAAGAACACCAGACCCTGGAGGCAAGAGAGGAAGTCTGGGGAAAGGAAGACTTTCCCTTGGCCGAGGAGGACCATGTTAGGGATCACTTAAGCAAACTTGACACCCACAGATCCGTGGGCCCAAAGGGGATGCACCCCCGAGTGCTGAGGGAGCTGGCAGATGTTACTGCTAAGTCACTCTCCACATCTTTGAAAGGTCATGGAGGACAGGAGAGGAGCCTGAGGACTGGAGGAAGCCAGTGTCACTCCAGTCCTCAACGAGGGCAAGGAGGAGGGCCCAGGAAACTACAGGCTGGTCAGCCTCACCTCCATCCCTGGAAAGGTGATGGAACAGCTCATCCTGGAGGTCATCTCGAAGTATGTGGAGGAAGAGAAGGTTATCAGGAGTAATCAACACAGATTCACCGAGGGGAAATCATGCCTGACCAACCTAATGGCCTTCTGTGATGGAATGACTGGCTGGATAGGCAAGCGGAGAGCAGTAGATGTTGTCTACCTTGAGCTTAGCAAGGCTTTGGACACTGTTTCCCACAACATCCTCATAGGTAAGCTCAGGAAGTGTGGGTTAGATGGGTAGACAGTGAGGTGGATTGAGAACGGGCTAAATGGCAGAGCTCAGAGGGTTGTGATAAACAGCACAGAGTCTGGCTGGAGGCCTGTAGCTCGTGGTGTTCCCAGGGGTCAGTGCTGGGTCCAGTCCTGGGTCCAGTCCTGTTCAACTTATCCATCAATGACCTGGATGAAGGGACAGATACACTGCATGTATTAGTTGAGGAAAGACTGAGAGAGCTGGGCCTGTTTAGCCTCGAGAAATGATGACAGAGGGGATGTTACCAATGCATGCAAGTGTTTTAAGGGCGAGTCTCAAGGGGATAGGTCCAGGCTCTTTCAGTAGTGTCCAGCAACAGGACAAGGGGCAATGGGCACAAACCGCAACACAGGAAGTTCCACCTGAGCATAAGGAAGAATATCTGTACTTTGAGGGTGACAGAGCACTGGGACAGGCTGCCCAGAGAGGTTGTGGAGTCTCTTTCCCTGGAGATTTTCAAAACCCACCAGTATGCAATCCTGTGCATCCTGCCCTAGGTACTACATGAACGTGCTTTAGCAAGGAGAGTGGACTAGATGATTTCCAGAGGTTCATTCAAACCCTGACCATTCTATGACCCTGTAAATATACAGTTCCTCATGGCTTTAATTCTTCTCTCTCAATGAGGTGTCCACAAATTTCTCTCCTAGAGCACTAACATCTGCACAAAATCCATGGCAGAAACAGGTGAGTGCTTTTTTCTGGAAGTTATTGCTCATTACTACAGCTGAATTCAACAATAACTTCTAAATGAAATGTAGATAAGCTCTCTTAATTCCAATTACCCTTTATTTTAAAGCTTAATTACAGTAGTACAAGACTGTCATGGAATGATAATTACAATTTATTTAAACATCAATAAGTAAACATTAGATTTTATTTTCCTACTGTGAAATGTATCTAACCTAATGGGCTGATAATTCCATTTAATTGTGTGCAAAGAAACTGGGTAATTTCTGTCAGGTATCATAAAATGGCAATGGCTGCTTTATCACAACATATTAACACTTTCCAAAAACAACTGTTCTTTTTATAAATTGGCAGTTCCACTCAGCTTTATTTAGTTCTTAATAAAAGGACAAACTAAAAAGTTGGAGTCTTGTGCAGTCAAAGAAAAAGGGCCCCTTTGGGTCTTACCAGTAAAATGTAAATTAAATTGTGGCAGAACTGAACTGACATCATTCAGGCTTCAGGAGAAGTGTAGTGACTGCCAGAAGGCTGTGAAAGCCCTACCTTGAGACCTAAGGTACCTACATGGCATTAATCAGCAAAGTCCTTCAAGCTGTGTCCACTTACCTTAGCTAAAATGTGACCTGCATCTAGTTACCACCTTGGTCCTGAATCAGGCAGATAATGGTCTCAGACACACTGCTGTAAATCTGGAAACATTCCTTAATAAACCTGAAGCTGGGTTTTAAAAACATTTGCAAGATGAGAATCTTCCAAGACAGGCCTTGTTTTCCAAACATCCCAGTTGTATACCAGCATGACTTTACTGATTGCTGAAATAAAAGAATCTGTAGCAATTTGCCTGCTTAATGCTTAAAACCAGGTGCTGAAGACAGTGAGAAGGGCTCATTTTAAGACTTCAGGGCATCATCAAAAGGTAACTGAACAGTTGGATCAAGCCCTTGGGCACTTTCAATTTTATTTCCACTCCAGAAAAATTAATAAGAGAGACTTCCTTTGAATCCCACCTACCAGATGGTGGTTGCCCTTTTCTAAACACTCTTAGGTCTATTTCAGGATATGAAATAAAGACTTTTTAACTGGGAAGAGATGGAGGGGTGGAAGACATGATAACATGCATACTGAAACCTAAAGATTCAAATAAAGAATATGAAAACTTGGTTCTTCATTCAAAAACTTTCCCTGCAAATCTCAGAAGAATTTTAGTAACTGCAACTCCATACAGCCAGAGCCTCCACATCTGTGGCAGTTACATCTGTGTCCTGCTTTCTGCTGGGATAGAGTTAATTTCCTTCTTAGTGAAGAATCCCACACCATATCAAATCATCTTTCCCAGTCTTCCCAGAGCTGCACTGCATGGAGCCTGACTGCCAGGAGGAGTGTGTCTTCTTGTAACACCAAAGAAACCAGCGTCTACTTGGAAAAGCAACGTTAGTGATCCAGTATAACACCCCCTCTGCTCTTCACCACTACAGCCACAGCTCAAACTGAAATCAGCTCAGCTTCTTCTTCCCATGTCAGAAGGGAAACAAAGCAAACCAGATGCTGGGAAAAAAAGTCTTTGCTTCTTGAAATGATGGACATCCCCTTCTTCTTTCTCTGTGCTCAAACTTCCTCACCCACCTTTCAAAATGCAGCATCAGTAGGAGAACTCCTCAATTTTGTTCCTCAGGTCTTCCCAAAAGGAACGCATTTTTTTTAAAGGGATACAGCATTCCTGAAAATTCCTTCTGTAACAGTGACCTGGCCACACTGATTTACAAAGCCTAGCACTGGTCTGTAGCCAGCCAGACACCGTTACCAGAGTTTTTGCTTTCCTGCAGGACCTTTCTGTGATGGGATTTTGCCCAAATCTGTCAGTCAGAGACCTGGGCTACACAATGATATGTCCATCTTCTCTCAGAATCAACCGCTTGCTAATCTTCAGTCCAGAAGCATGAAGCAAGTGAGAACCCCTTCCAAGTGCTCTGCTCAGATAAAGAGAAGCAACTCCTTGAGATGTGTGCGAGTAGCTCAGAGCAGAATTTGCATGCTAACATCAATTCCATTTCGCCTGCGTCATGATGAGAAATTTGAAGCATCTGAACATTTTACAGACAGAAAAACCGATTTGTAATTGTCCCATTACAGGAAACTTTATTTTACCAAAACAGAATTTTCCTTGTCTCTACACTAGATGTTTGCCAATGATTCAAAAAGGTACCACTTCTAGCTGCATCAGAGTGAATATTCTTTGATCTAGGATATTAACAACAAAAGAAAAGTTGTGGATGGGAGGAGTTTCCTGTCGTCAGGATGTGTCATTTTTATTAATAAACACAAGTCTATGCAGTTTTCGTATGTGGATTAAGCTAGCAATAGTCTAGCAATATAATTGTCACAGAGTTGTGCTGGTAATTTTCAGATTTGTTCTGCATCAGTAATAATTATACTTCTGAAGAGGAAAAAACACGAGAAAAGGGAAAATATCATACAGAAAGAACTATAATTTTATTATTGCTGTGTCTAAAATCATTAAGTTTATGGCACTACTGAATGCTGAGGCCACTGCATGCAAATTATCCTGATATCTAGGTCACAACATGCCTCAATGTGATTTCTAATTAACAAGCATAAATTACCATTCCATTCAAACATTTCAAAAAATTGATGGTAGTGAACTTAACTAACCTTTACCAATATGGTAAGCAATTCCAAAGCTGAAATCTGGATATTTACGTTGTCCACAAGCCATGTTAGCAAGAGGAGTCATTCCTCACATCTACCATGCTTACAACCTCGTTCAATTGCATCTTTTTGGTTCGATGAGGCTTTTAATTGTCATGCAGATGGAGATCAGGTTCAGGTAAGCAGGCTATTTGGATTAGATACATTTCAGTAATGGTGCAATAATTGCATTGAAACAAATAGATTTATACCAAGCAAGAGCAGACTCTGACTTTCTACCCCTAGCATGCTGATATAAGGCAAGAACTGCAATAATAATAATAATAATAAAAAAATTCTTGTTTTTACTGTTGCAGCAGGACAGATCTTTGTGCAGCCTGAATTAGGTCCAGCTACGTCTATACTTTTTCAGATTAGTTTTCCCTTATAAAATCAGATAGGTTATTTTACCCTGTTGTCTTCCAAGTGAGCTGGTCATGGATTGTTTGCCTGACAAACAGATTTTTTAACTATACCATAGATGCACGCCCCCCCTTTAATTTTTAAAAATAGCCCCACTATGAGGCAGATTCCTTTCCCTTTGAGAGCTGTGGTAGTTTCCACCAATTACTCAAGCCACAGTATAGCTGATTTTACTTTATAGTCTCCGTAAATTAGAGATACAATCAAGTACAAAAGTGACATGCATTATTTGGTGTGCATGTGAAATTAGCATAAATGAATCATTTAATTTACTTAGCTTCACCATATCTCTGCATATTAAAAAAAGGCATCAGCTAGTCTTCTCATCCATATCTTGTTTATGAGCCTACCTCTGTGGCTTAGAGTCACAGGCAATGGCATCATGTGCTATGAGCAGTACCAGTTAAGCAAAATGTATCCCCTTCATTAGGATAAGTAATATTCCCAAAGTCAAGAATTAACTCCCAGAATGGTCTAACTTGAGCCAGATATAAATGCTGCTAAACGAAACTAAGAGCATCAAAATAATATTTTCCGATACTAGAGTGAAGGGATTGCTGCCTTGATAGCATAATTAAGGTGAAAAGCCCTTTCCCTGTTGAAGGTGACGGAAAATAGATTTGGACATTACTCAAAACATCTACTTAATATTAATAAACACAAGGTAAAGAAACACGCAGACAGAACAATGGTAGAGAGGTAGAAACTCGGAGAATAGCAGGATGGAAGAAGACACTGTAAATCAACACTTTGACTCATTTTTTCTCACTCAGGAAAGCAGCTTTTCCCAGTACTGCTTTCTCTTTTTGCACATATGTATGATAGTGTCTACTTTTCTGTAAGGAGAAGGTGTGACAGGCCCCCTATTTCCCCTGAAATCACCTTGAAATAAACTGCACATGAAAGTCAGGCTCCTGGTTCTCCAAATGCAGATTCTACAGAGCTATTAGTAAGTCCAAAAAGAAAAGAGAATAAAATAAAAAAAGGTGGTTAATACAACCTTTTCCCCATTTTCTTCCTATACATTAAACACATTTCTAACTCAGCCTTGAGCCAATTAATTGACATACCACAGCAAGAAATGTTCCTTCATCCCCAACACTTTGACATTTCCAACCCTGCTAGATAGGAATAACTAAGCTGTGAAACTTCTACAAAGAGACCTCACCCCAGCAACCTGGTAATTTATCCTGTGTTTCATGATACATCTAAAAAGACAGTGAAGCCTGAAAACTTAAACCAACACCCCACCCTGGTGACTAGACTGGAAGGTGACACCTAGCCATAGCCCTGCAACACACATAATGCTGCTCTTGTGCCAAGACTGATGCACAAGTACGCGCTCCAAATGAGTGCCTTTTAAGCAGAGCTTTGCACCCTCAGAGATCAACTAATTTTCAGTGCTAAATAACATTTAGAAGACTTCAGGGAGCACAGGATAGTGTTGCCTACTTAACATTTTGCCTCCACTGAAAACTTCTTCCAACTACAACTCTTAAAATAGCCCTAAAACACTTTTGTACACATGAGGTTAAAAGGCCCAACTAGAGTTTGGGACAAGAACGTTGTATTTATAATACTAATGTTATAGTTAGTATTTTGGTGGGCTTAAAGAAACCAGTCCCTGAGCAGCTCCAGCAAATAAAAGGCTTATGGCCAACAAAAGCAAGAACCAGGCAGAACTCTGAGGAGCTAACTAAAGGCATGTTTGTTATCCCCAGACAACTACTGCTCTCCAGAGAGCAGTTCCCAGCACTCAAGCAAAGTGCTGGGGTACTCCATCTAAGCCACTCTGACGAGGCACGCTCTAGCACACAGCTCCTGCAGCTTTTCCTTCAGGCTCCCAACTCTGATGCAAATACAGTCTCCCTCCTCGCACCTTGCAAAGAAGGTGCCATGCAATACTGAACAAACAAATACACCCTCCCTGTGGAGTTTCACGTGTAAATGTCACACCTTGCAGCTTTCTCTGCAGATACTGTTCCTGGAATCACTCAATAGGCATGACCTAGATGCACTGTGAAGGACTCCAGGATCCATCCCTTCTCTTATTTATCTACTAGATGTGCAACTCACAATCAGAGATTTGTCTTGCTCAGCACATATAGCACCTTGGATCGGCAGGAGTTGCTACCTTTGTTCCTACACTGTATATTATCTCCCCATCACCCATCCAGTGCCATATTAAATTATTCATGAATGAAATAACAGTTTTCAGCATTAATAATTTACTGCTACATCAAGGGGATATGTAAGGTAAAATGTAACTGATATGGGAGCCCGAGCTTTGGCAGCTTTTGTAATACTCATTCATCTAAAATTTTTCATCATTAATCCTTGTGTTTTGCTGACTAGAACATTTGCTCAATGACAGGCATATTTCCCCACTGACATGGATCTGGTACATAGGTTCAGTACCTGCAAACAGGAAGCATATTTTTGTTTGTGGGAGTTCTCAAAGTGCTGACATCAGATTTTGCAAAGTCTTGCTCTCGGGAGGAGTCACAAGGACCTAAGTAGGTCTACTTGCTTAAAAAAAGCCTGCTGACATCAGTACAAGCTAGCAAGGATTGGTCCCAGGTATGCATGTAATAATGTAATTAATAACAATTGATAAATTCTCTAGCTTCACAGACAGTCCTGCCTTTCTTGTCAGAAACATGATACAGACTTTCACTTTTGGGAGACCTGAACCCGTTATATTTTCTGAGACCTTCTGGTCTAATTCACCATGGCAATACGTAGGCACTGGAGCAATGCAGTTGCAGGGAATTCCCCTGGACAGTGACCAGGCATAGGGGTGTTCACTACACCCCTCCATTAAGGTGACAGTATATCTGGCATTTCCTTGATGTGATCCCTCTGGCCATTCACAAGATGAAAGTAACAAGACCACAAGTGATGTCCCTTAGAATCAATTCTTTAAGAGCAGGAAATACAAGTGCTCATTTCAAAATTAAGCTATAAATTCAAACAAAGAGATTCCATTCCTTGCTCTTTCTTTCCACTAGAAAAACTTAACGAAAAATACACCAATAAAACTTAAGTTGCTACTTCACCTAAGCATCCATGCAAGGTAGGCTGGGAAACAGGCAATTGTCTCCACCTGTAACTCATCACCATTGACAAAAATAAAGCTCAAGATCTGCCTGTACTTCCCAACAGTAACTCCCACTGTCCGGACTGAGTTCAGTGAGGCACAGAATAAGACAGAATTCCCAATGACTCCATAGCACCATGTCTACCTCTGCATTTATACATTAGAGATATAATTTGTAGATCAACAGAGACAAAATGGTTCATCTAACAAGCCATTTAAGTCAGAGTAAATGTCAGAGTAGAACTGAACTTCAAGGGAAGTTTCCTATTCTAAAGAATTTCAACCACGAGAGACAAAAATATTACTTAAAAAAATTTTTTTTGTGTGTGTGTGGTGATTTTTAAAGTCATAGTTGGATGAATTCCAAAATTGGTAATTGTGTTGCTCAGAGAATATTAATGTATTATGACAATTCTGATTTTTTTTGAGGAAAAAAATTATCAAGACTTGTTTCAAAATGAACTCCCACACAAACGACATTTAAATCTCTTGTTGAAAAAATCCCAGTTGACAGCAAACACAGGAAAAACAGTATTTCTACTTAAATTCAGTGACATGGTGATTGATTTATTTTATTTACCAAGCGAAGAACTGAATATCAGAAAACATTTGAAGACCAGGTTTGTAATTATTGGATCTCTATCTTCTGGTAGCAGCCATATCTGGAAAACTACATAACAAACGTGTTTTTTCTATTGAGATCTGGGCAAAGTCCTAACAAGTTTTATTACCTTGGCATACAGCGCCCTCTCACAGAATTACACGATGACATGATTTTAACTCATTTGCTTATATTTACAATGATTTGGCTGAGTTTTCCTGCAAAAACAGTTTTCAACCTTCAGGTTGCTCCAGACTCATTCCTGGATGAAAATGCATGTTTTCTCATCTCCCTGCTCTTGTCTGTTCATTTTACTGGGTAAACGTACCACATACAACATCCACAACATACCAGTCTACAAAAGCAGAAGACAGAATGGGAAGCCAAAAGCTAATTGCTTTCCAAGACATTGTATGTTGCAGCACAAGCAAGCTATCAGGCTGCAACAAGACTTTTACCATTGGTCAGATTCTACTGTCCACGCTGTTTCTCCTTCCTCCAGAGTTCAGACCACACTACTCCTCCTCCATCCAACCCCCACTCCCACCATCCTCAGGGCTATTTAACCACTTAGCAGGAGCGAGCTACAGCTGCACATCATCCATGTCAATCAACCCACTGTCCTCAAGGCAAGGCCACAGCTGCATGTTATCGATGCTAATCAACCCACTGCCTTCATTGCTCTACAATTGTACACTAGTGCTGGCTTTGCCAGTTGCTTATTGCATCGTGTTGGTCAAGTCACCGCATTGGTTTCCCCATCGTGAGCTTGCTGGTTGAGGACCTGTCCCTTACAATGCACTTACACAATCAATAGCATAGTAAGGCCTGGATATTGATTGGAGCTACCAACTGCTACGCTTAAGTACATCTTAACAGTAATAATCAGAACAAATAAGAAATGCTACATGAGGTTTCCGACGCAGGGAAGGCATTCCTTATACTGTGCAGTATGTCAGTATCAGTGTAGCAACCAACAGTACTCAGAGGCACAGAAGGAACACATTCATTAAGCAGATCCCACTTGATGCAGTTGCTCTTTTTACTGTAATCACAATCTAATGGTATTGTGGCTGTTAGAGCATGCTACTGGGAAGACCAAACAACCAACAAATAATGCGACTGTTCTGACTCCCAGAGGAAAATTGCTGCTGTTTCACAACGAAACTGCAAATGCTCATAATGCGGTCAGCTCAATTGCGTGTCCTTGCTGAACCTTACTTACATCACTTGGCAGTTTTCCCACTGGTGCAGCCAGACACAGACGTTTTTCGGGGGAAAAGAAAGGCAGGCACCTTTGCTTAAGGACACGTTAAAGGGGCCAGACTTTTAGAGATCCTATGATGCATTTAGCTTAACTAAATATTGCATTTTTTTCCTGCAAACATTTTGCCAGGGAGGGAAAGCTGATGTACCTATTACTTAAAATGTATAAACAACAAACCAATAACCTATATGGAGGAACAGACACTTAACGGAGAACTAAGTAATAAAATAGAGACCCGGACCCCAATTCAGCCTACACTTAAGCTTGACAATATCAACACTTATCACCCACAATTTTTTCTTTGACTGGCGCATTGAATCAAGCTGAAAAATCACTTCCTAAACCCACACTCTTAAATAACCAAGACAATCTTAATGTTACAGACAGGCTATTTCCTTCTAATTCTAGCTAAACAATTCCCATTTTGCACAGGCAAGTTTTCTCAAGACTTGTGATTCAATCTTTTGGTCAATGCATACAGAAGCATGACCAAGGATAAATATTAACCTGTATTCGCACTAAGGCCTTGCCTCAATGTTCTTAGCCATGATATGCTGTTCCTAAGGATGTATTAGTTATGCTGCAGACCCATGTGCCCCCAGGACATGTATTTCAGCCCTTGAACAGCTAGTACAAGAACTTGAGACTTGATATCCACACCAGAGCTCAGTACCGGCTAGCTACCCAAACACTAGAAATAAGTTTTCTAGAGCAGATTAAATCCCATTTTGAAAAAAGAGCATCGGGGGAATCTGTGAAGCCAAACAAGCTGTTGTGCAGATGTAGGAACATACAAGCCTCATCAGCATGGTGTTAATGCAGATGCCAGAGTCCCCTTATGCACAGGGTTGGTAAGGATGGTGTATCCACACTGAAGGCTAAGCTGAAATTCCCAAGGTGAAATGCCATCTCTTCCCAAACAGTTTAAAAGAAATCTGGACATGTCTATACAGAAAACAAGGCAGAACCGGTATACTGAGATGCCAAGTAGCTTAGTGGGCTGATGGCAGATGCTCCAGAAAAACACACCATGTCCCTCAGAAAAAAACCACAAATAGTTACGGCATTTAGAGGATTGTTTCCCAATGTCACTAGCACCAAGACTCTGGTTCTGCAGAGGTACACATCAGCACAAACAGAGCAGGCAAACTCATTACAAAATATTGCAAACAGCTGAAGAAGAAAGATTTTGTGAAAACTCATCACAGCATTATGGTCACACATCCTTTTCTTCCTTAACATGGCTGTATTCTTAGGAACACTCCTTTTTCCTGCTACATGCCCACAGCTTATAAACACCTACCTGACAGTTGCATCAGAGGCCAACCATTACTCAGATTTGTCCTCTTCACCCTTGTTTGAGAGGAAATACCTTCCTTAAGTTATTTACTAGGTGCTGTAGATTCTGCATTGACCGAGCACACCCTTTGAGGCTCTGCAAAACCTCTGCCTCAGAAAGGCTCTGACTTACCTTGAGATGTGTGCCAGAGCTTGATCTAATCACATTTATCCTGCCCATATCTTTACACCTCTTTAAGTCTTTCTTACTTTGTTCCTTTAGAAAACATTACTTCATTTACACTTTTGACCAGTTTCTCCTGCCTGCCTTCATCCTCACCAGCTGTGGAAGATATTATACCTTTCAGTTGACAGTCTATAGAACAAAGGTGTATTCACTCCTGTGTGATGAACCAAAGGAGTCTCTGGGACGCATATCTTTAATAATCTTTAATAATAAATCCCAGTTAAAAAAAATGATGCCAAGACACCCAGTTTTTTTAAAAATACTACGATTTAATTCTCTCCATTAAAAAAAAAAAAAGGAGATTATCTTCTAGAATTCAATTCCACATGAATCTAAAGCTCTGGGATGCTGCAGAATGCAATATACAACTACAAGGGATATTTGAAAGTTAAGGAAATATCTTCTCCCATCGGGCAACAGAGACAGATTCTAGGAACCATTAAAAGGTTTGTCAATCTGTTCTGCAAATAGACATTCTATATTGGCAGTTCTCTTCATCAAGCACATTTCAGGAATAATAAAAGGTAAAATACCAGATAGTATGTAAAATGAATTGATCGTGATATCTGAGTGCCAATACAGGACAAATATCCTGAAGTAGAAGAGTTTTTTAATCCCTTAGGAAAGTCATATCATCCATAACTGGAACTGAAGTGAGAAGAACAGAAAGTAAAATAAAGTAAATTTTAGGTGCATATATTTAGCAGATAGGACAATTCATCCTCAGAATCAGCATGGAGAAACAGTTTGGGTGGGGTTATAGTTTTGCATGGTCCTAAATACTGTTGCTCCATGAACAAGGCAGCAACTGGAAAAGCTTCAGACAGCTACAGTAGGACAATGACAGCTACTCCTTGCAGGATGCTTGTGTGGGAGACCAAGCATATGACTGACTAGAACAGCCTCTGCATGTGCAAAGCAATTTCAGTTGCAATTTGCGATAACCAGTCTCAGTTATGGTGAGATTGAATACCTCACAAAGTCATGTATCGCCCAAAACTGTAAACTGTCTTTACTCAGATGACTGCCTATTTACCTTCTGCTTTTCCTAGTTATCCCTCATTTACCTTCATCTCCCTGGGGAGACAACTACCCACTTCTAGAATTACCACGATCAATCCCAGCCTGAGGGACTGCTGATGACTGGATACCTGCAGTGTGTGACAAGGTGTGATGGAGCACCCCACAAAATGCACCATAATCTCTGCCTGAGAGTTCTGCCTAATTAGATGAGAGGATTAGGTGCTGGGAGGAAATCCCAGGCAGAAAGAGGTTAAAGTAGCTTGCTCAGGTTTATTCAACAGAACAAAGCAGGACTGATTCTGCCCAATTCACTTAGCTTCACTTCTCATCTACCCGATCAGAGAAACCTTTCTTGGTAAAGGGATCTTTTAAAATTATTTTAGTATAAAGACTAAACCAGGGGCAAAAGAAACAGCTGGAGTTCTGACACTTTAGCTGACAATCTGACCTGTTCATCTCCTCTAGCATGGGTAATCAATTTTTCCCACATCGAAATGTGTTGACAGTTAATAGCAGCAACTCTTTTTTTTTTTTGTTAATTAAAAGTGTTCCACAAACCATAATTATTTTGGAAAAATGTCTGTGATAATTGAGCATGTGACAGACAACATTTTATGATCCTTTGAAGAAAAAAAATACAGCCAATGTTCTTGGAGAAAACTTTATATCTTCTAAGATTTTAAAAGCAAAATTAGAGAAGATCAGATTCAACAACTTTACAGTATTTTAGGAGATGAGTAAAAGGACTTTTTTTGTTAATTCATTAAAATCTGCCCTGTGACCCCATCTCAGTACACCAAGGCATGAAGTGTAGAGGTAGTGTAATAATTGGGTTGTGTGTGCAGCACATACTTCTTAATGACTCTATGATGCACATATTTCACTGCAGCCAGACAAGGGTGTGCTACTTCAAAGCATTTTGCCATTTTGGGTTTTTTACATCTTCTATATATCTACAAAAGTCCATAACAAGGTGTTACATTTGCCGGAGAACAAAGTAGGTGCAACCTCTCTTGCATTTCATGTCTGTTAAGGGTTTGATCATCTATGAAATCTGACAGTTGCATGAAAATGGCCTCATCCCTCTCAACCCACCTCAGCAGAGTTCCATCCTGCTCACTGCAGGGCTGAACTCCAGCTAGCTGAAATAAATAATTCTTTGTCCTCTTTGTTCATCTGCTTAATCCCCAAAGGGCAGCAGCCAAGTCAAAGAGGCACTCCCTGCTCCCCATTACTAGGACTTTTTCATATGACCTTTAAAAGCAAACCAACATGACACAGTACACACATAGAGCAAACTGAAAACACACAAGCTAAACCCACCACACTCCAGGTGCCAACATACAAGGATCAGATCTCCCTCTGGAGCTTTGCAGACTACTTGAATAACAATAAGCCTCTCAGACTGCCAGGCAGGTGCTCTTATCTGCTTTAACTTCCCCAGGAAAGGAGAGCCACTGAGGTACCAGGTTGCCAAAATGCCAGCCTGAGAGATGGGAAGGAAAGGTCTTCTCTGGAAAATGCTCACTGGTAGCAGAACTGCCTGAACGTCTCCATGTAGTCCACGCTACTAATGACTCCAGCAATATAATGACTTAAAGCATTATAACTCAGTTAGCTTCCTTAAACTCTCTACATGAATTTATAGATTATCCAATTCTAGATGTTTGTAACAGTAGATTACCTTTTTATTCCCCTAGCTCTAATCCTTGAGGTGAAGAGTTGCTACAAAAATCACTTACATACTAATACAGGTTCATCAACAATTTGCATTTGCTAATGATGTTTAACAGACCAGTCATTGCTGTCCAGAATTCTTCTAAGAGGCAAAACAAACATCTAAATTATAAGTTTCTAACATCTGCTTCCTCTAGGGGAGGATTTGTATGAGGTTTGACAGATGCAAGAGCTCCAAAGAATGGCTGTTAGAAACGAGCCAGCTAGCAGAGTCTTGGAAAATGCAGCCAATCTCAGCTTATTGAGATGAGCTCCAACCCGAGGCAGAAATAACACACAGCTGTTCCTTCTGACTGCTGTTCAGGAGGGAGATGGTGTCTCATGATGGTATTAATAGCTCTCTTTTACTCTTTGTACCACCTGGAAAATGAGAGCCCAGCATTTCATCTCATTTCATGTTATTTACAGCATATTAAATATATATATATATTTTAAAAAAAAAAGAGCACCAGTGCAGCAATGACAGTGCTGAATAAAACAGTCAACAGCTAGCAAAGCCCATGCATTAACTTTTCACTCAAAACATGAATTTGAGCACACCACAGTAGGAGCTTTTAGGGTCATTCTGCCTTCAGAGAAGTGAACAACAATTCTGTGAATAATTCTTACTACAACTTACTGCATATTTTATTTACTAAGCCAGACACAAAGACAGTAGTATGTAACATACCAGCAATCCCTTTAAACAGAAATTTCAGATCTGCCTCTATACCCTATTCCCAAGGCACTCCTCTGACTCAGGGAATAGCTGCTTTCTAAAGAGACTGAAGGAAAGAGGGCATTCTATGCTTACAAGTCCTTCAGAGAAGGAATAACACTGCAAAATATATACCTTTTCAAAATTTGTTGAGGTGGGACTTTGGGGTTGGTTTTTTTGTTTTAAGTCTTCTCGCTAGTTCTGCTAACAGGGCTCCTGGCGGTACACACTGCCAAACAAATACCACGGTCAGAAACAGCAGTGCAACAAGGCTTACAGCTGGGAAAGAAAAGAGGAGCAGATACTTGTTATGGCCAAAGAAGCTCCATGAAACCGGTGAAGACAGGCTGCTGCCATGGACCAGTGGCCTTAATCCCCTCTCAAAACTGTGGAGTTTCTTTACTGTTTTGGGCATCATCAGTACCCACAGGAGGAGAAGCAGCTGGGACTTGGGTTGAGCTCTGCAGTATGTCTCCAGGGCCAGCTGTTTCCTTTCCTGGAAGAGGTGGACAAGGGCTGGGCCAATCTGTTCTACCAGTTTCCTCGCAAAAAGCGAGCAGTGATAACTTTCTCAGGCAGCAGGAGCAAGGGCGTATGCTGGCTGTGTACTGATCTACACGTTTTAAAATACTGCTGATCAGGGAAATGGATGTTTGGCCACACAACTGTTCTTCCCCTGTGTAAGAGCCTAGCCGTACAATTGCTTTTATTCAATTTTGGGTCAAGCTTACACAGGCTGTCCATATCACACGCAGGGTATAAAACCACAACCACATCTGTTTCTCACACAGGGATTCCACACAGCTCTGCACTCTTCTGGCTTTGCAGTCCATAATTCCTATTAAATTCTGTACATATCTGACAGCATAAACTCTCATTAGCTTCTTGTGCTTTCCCTTCCAACATGTCATAGGGAATAACACACATTTCTTGCAAAATTAAATAGTGCCTTTCCCTGTGCCCAGCCTCTAGCACACAGAGAAACAAAGGCCAACTATCCTGTAACAGGGAGCGTCAACACAACTTGCAGAATACGATGGCTACAAGCGGTGAATAACTTCCATCAAAGCCCAAACTGACAGGATGCTTATTGCCTGCCAAACTGAACAAAAGTTTGATGGGCTCACAGCACCAGTGGAGCACGTAGGCAATGCTGCTGCCGTTGTTTCAGTATGTGTTGAGAAAAATGCGGTACCCACAGGAATGCATCTGTATTGCCTACCACCTAGCCAGAAAACGGAATGTAATTTGCAGCTTCTTGGCATAGTATAGTCTCTACTTTGAATTTCTTGGTTTTTCTCAGTTCCCCTTAAGATACCTTTACCAAAGCAGCTCAAAATGAACCATAAATATTTAACCCCCCTGCTTCAGAGATGTGCTAACACAGAGGAACAAAAAATGCTCACAATGTTACACAAGAGGCACTGAACACGTAAGCCATGTGCCAGGACTAAGGTGCATTATCACATACCCACAGTAAAGTTCCAGGTGATGTGTAGCAATAGGAAAGACCTGAATGAATATAGTGCACATGTTATACAACTGACACAATACTTCAGGATATGTAGGCGAGTTGCCTAAACACTTCATCATTAAGACTTCTCTTTCCAATCACCTACGATATACAATCTTGAGTTGTCAAAGCAGAAAACCAACAGCCCACTGTACAAACCATGCTTACACTGCTCATCATTAGGATTAAGACCGTTGACTCAAAGGCGATATACCACAAGCTGAATAAACGACCTTTACTACTACTGGATAACGGTTCTCAGATATGGGGAGGCTTGTCAAGTCATGGTTTCATAGAGCCTTCCAAAAAAAAAAAAAAAAAAGGCAGTCATAAGAGAGTAGTCCAAAAAAGTAAGAGTACTTTCCTTCAGGGTATCTTATCCATCACAAATTATTAAGCATTCCCTAGAAAAATAAAAGCAGTTGCTGTCCAAGATATTTGCAGGCTGAAGATTGTGATCAGGTGCAGACAGCACCTGCAGATGAGATTTTATTTTTTCAAGGTACTCTGGGAACTTCTCTTTAACTGTATACCATGGTACCCTTTCCCCAGAAGAAAGGGTTTGTACACTTGTTACTGGTACTAAAATGACCCTTGAGCAACGTAGCAATTCAGAAGCGAAGTCCTTCCTGAAAAAATGCACTGCTTGCAAAAGTCGGCATTTTACAGCCACTTTAAGGGGTATGGACTCCCTAACCCCATTTAAACACCTAAATTCATGTTTGAGCAGTTGTAAAGTTTTCCAGAGCAATGAGTGTCAACTCATCCCTGGGGATATCACCTCCAAGTAGCAAACTACAGAAATCTACAGGTGGAGTAGAAGCAACCCCTCCATTATCTATATTCTAGTAGAAAGTTTCTGTTCCCTTAAGGGACCATGCAAGAGAATAAGTCATGTGGAGCTGAATCCAGTTTGGGAACATGAAGCTGCAAGAATCATACCACTCTCATGGAAACATAGACTTCCAAAGTCAGCACAGACTAGAACCACAGACAGTTTTCTTGCAGTGCAAACAATTATGAAGTACAGAGCCATGCCCCCTCCTTCCTCTAGTCCACTGAAAAACAAAGTGTTGGGAAGTAGAACTTAATGTCTGAGCAAAAGATACTGGACCTTTCTTTCTTTTTTTATTGTTGTTGGTTTTTTTTAATTTTGTTTTCCCAATGTACAGCAAAATAAAGGGATTAACAAGAAGATGAGGAACTGCATCATCCTACAGTCTGGTTCCCAGTCCTACAGCCCATTCTCAGGTGCAGGAAGCAGAAGCCTCCTGCTGAAGTATATAAAGGAGCTGTACGTTGACAGCAGCTTTTTATCTTCCAATGGTTCTACAAATGAGAGGAAAGCAAGAATTTAGCAATAGCTGGAAATGGATTTTTTTTTCCTGACCACAGTCATGTTATCTGTAGGATAGACAATTCTTGCTTCTTGCATTTAGAGGCAATATCATTTCATCAAAAAGGGTTAGATCAAATGTTTTTTCCCCACTCAGTTTGATATAAACAGCAACATCAAAGTACTCACTAATGATGTTACCTAGACACAATGCAGTACACTGAACATACAGCAGTTTCCAGTTCACCATGCAGAGGATGATGACAAACACTTTAATACAATAAAATCAGGAAAGGAATCGCTTCCAAAACATCTGTAATAGGAAGGAAAAGGGAGAAGCTGCTAAGAGGGACTGATCAATATTGGAACCTTAGTGCTGAGTAACTGGAGAGATCTTGATTAATTAAAGTGAAGATGTTGAAATATATCACTTCTCAGGTCACGTACAAGGAGAAATGAATCTAATAATTCAGAATATATTTGCCCCAGGTTGGCGATGGTTTCACATCCATGGATACAAGTCTCAGGGGGATCTGAGAGTTTTGCTTTGTAGTTCTAATCAATGGCTGGGAAACAGTGCTCAGATGTCCTCTGCTCAGCGATTAAAGGATCAGCAGAGCAGGGCATCAGCTTTCAACCGCTAAAAAGTTCTGAATCTGTGTTTGTACATGCTGAGCTTTTAGGGCTGTCCAAGCAGGAGATCATTTGAATAGGATTTTCAAAGGCACTCAGAACATACGTAGCCCCTTTCCATATCATAAAGTAAATGAAAAACACACATTTCCTGAAATTAAATCTTGATCCTCCAATAAACTCAACAAGAGAACAGATCTTTCCATTGATGCATGGTTCATGGAAGGGCCAGAGCTTTAGTGGGTAAAGTCTGAGACCCAGAGAGTTCTGAGAAAGTTTTATCATTATCTGCAGGGCCTAGAGATGAGAAATAGGAGTGTCAGAATTTCACCAGCAATCTCTGCCACTAAATACTACATAAATCAATTTCCTGAATGCTTAAACTTTAAAATAGTTTTAAATTAATAAGGAACTGGATTAGATACTGGTTTATCAAGTATTGAAATCCACTTTTGAAAGAAAGATTTATCCTCCATTTAAAGTGCATATTGAATGAGCCACCTGTGTTTTGTTGAAACCATCACAATAATGTCCATTATTACTTGACATGGCTTAATTTTCTATATGGCTCGCACTCTTTTCAACACAGGAACTGCCAAAATACATTAAGCCTGTTCTACACTCATCAGGTGTCCTGAACCTGGCCACAGCAGCACATGCTGCTTTATAGGTTGTCCTGTTTTCAGCTGGGATAAAGTTAATTTTCTTCCTAGTAGCGGATACAGTGCTATGTTTTGGATTTAGTATGAGAATAATGTTGATGACACACTAATGTTTTAGTCGTTGCTAAGTAGTGCTTACACTGAGCTCAGGACTGTTCAGTTTCCCATGCTCTGCCAATGAGCAGGTGCACAAGAAGCTGGGAGGGGACACAACCAGGACAGCTGACCTGAACTAGCCAAAGGGATATTCCATACTGTGTTCAGTATATAAACTGGGAGAAGTTGGCCAGGGGGCACCAACAGCTGCTCAGGGACTGGCTGGGCATCCGTCAGTGGGTGGTGAGTTGGTGAGTGATTGTGTTGTGCATCAGTTGTTGTTTACCCACCCCTCACACCCCCTTGGGTTTTATTCCTCTATCTCCCTCTCATCTTCATTATTATTATTGTTATTGTTACTATTATTATAACTTTATTTCAATGCTTAAGCTGTAATTCTTATCTCAACCCCATGATTTTACCTCTTTCTGATTCTCCTCTCCATCCCAGTGGGGGGTAGGGGCAGGAGGAATGAGTAAGCAGCTGTGTTGTACTTTCTTGCTGGCTGGGGTCAACTACAACATAGGTAAAGCACAAAACCAACATAGATTGGCAGCATAGAATAATCCATTTATAGGGGATGCATCTCCACAGCACTTTCAGCTAGCCTACCTCCCAAAGCTTCTCCCCTCTAAACTGTTATTTTCTCATTATCTGTAAAGCTACACAGGCTTTACTGCCCGCAGTGCCGAGCACATTAGCAATCCCCCTACAAATGCACACTCCCCATTTCCATAATACCTGCCCAATTTCAAAGATCTCGATCTTCTGATCTGTTTTCTTCCTAAACTTGTGATTTTTGTCTGACAAAATAAAAATTCAAGTCCATTTTATCTGTAAAGCTAATTAGGCATCGGCACCGCAAACCAATCAGCTGGCATCTCTTCAGCTAAGCGTATCAACTATGAAGCTTTCTTCCCATTCTTCAGCTTTGCCAATGCTTTACACCATCTTAAGAGCTTGATGCTACCCAGATATCCTTATAAAATGTACTTTCTCATGCTAAATTAAGGTAGAAGGTTTCTACCTGGGCTCCCAAATTACTTTTATGTTTATAACTTGATATCAGGTCTTGTTTCTGTTACTATTACTCAGTCATTCTCTGGAAAAGTTCACTGAACTTCCTTCAGAGCCATCTCTCTGCTGGAGGCAAACAGAAGAATACCTGGAAAGAGTAGGCCTGCTTCAGTGCTAATGGTCTCCTTGCCAGTTTGGGGTGATGACAGCTGGCAGAAAAAGCCCTTGAGATACTGGAGGAGAAGACAGGCACAGCCCCACAGGTGATGGGAGAAGCAGGCACCTCAGGCAGTGTCACCCTCCCTCCCCTGGCATATCAGGCCAGATCTTGTGGCAAGAAGGTTGAACATACAGGCTCACAAGGTGGGCCACATGTCACATCTGGTAGTGCCTCTCTGCCTCCAGAAGAGATAGGGAGAAGGTGCATCTCTGCACCTGGGTTGTCAGCATCACAGCAAATAAAGGCAGTGATGTGGAACATAAGGAGAAGGAATAAAACCCTTTTACCCTCTCCTATAATTCCATCAGTCTTATACTCTGACACATATGGTTGAAATTTGACAGTTTACACTAGAACGCGGTGCAAGCCAATGGTGTGGGGACACAACTATGAGAACAGCTTGCCTAGGTATCTACTGGGTTCTCTAGTACATTAGCTTCTTCCACAAAAAAACCCCACATCTACAAGAAAAAAAAAAGAACTGATCAAATTTGAAACAGTGGTAAGCTTTTACGGTTGTTATTACCACTATATTTTACATAATGCTAGATTAATTGGGTTTTTGTTACCTAAAACCACATACATGCGCAAAGCTAGAATTAAAAACTAATGCAAAGCAACGTCAAGATACACATTATTCCAGACTGAGCCTTGCTGGCAGTAGTCACCTACCTGCAAGTCTGCAAGGCTTGCACACTTGCTGTACCTCCATTCTGCCCTCTTGTGCAAGGACTCTGTGGGACCCAGGTGGCCACTCAGCCAGGCTCCCAGCTTGCCACAACCCTGACTTGCTGCCTAGCCCCAGCAATGGAAGATCTGCACTTCTAACCCTTTTAGCCAGGAGTGTATGCATGCATACGCTTTCCCCAGGAATAGTAAAGGATAGTTTAACCTTTCTTAAAAAACAAAAAAACAAACAAAAACCCCAAACTAACCAAAAAAACCCAGGTAAAGGACACCTGAAAATGCAAAAGCCACAACCAGATACTGGATGGATGTTTCCAGTAAACATTTTTAAATGCTCAGAGCTGGAAGCCACAGCTCTGCATCATTTGCACATGATTAAACAAATGCATCACTGAGCTTGCGTGCTATTTGGTTAACACTGGATCTGCAGCACAGGAGTTAGACTTGTAGTTTGGAGAGGGAAAAAAAAAATATATTTGTAAAGTAAAGTTATGCCAGTCAGCTAAAGCTGTTAAGCACCGTGGATCTCCAAAGCAGTATTTTTGGCACCAATGCAAATAAATGTAAACTAAGTAAAGACTATATGAAAACAGCATGATGAAATTTAAACACAACTAAATAATGTTTTCGCTCAACAGGAATTTAATTTAGGAGATACTGTTTTAAAATTACCAACTACTGTAGCATCTGTAACTAGACAAAGATGATAATTCACTGGTATTTTTCTTCATGGGCCAGAATATATTTCTAAAGTATAAATACAAAAAGTTATTGACATTTTGCTATTACAGAGAACCTGTCACCATGTAATCATCAAAATAATACACTGTAGTATGCATCAAGTGCATGATAGTGTGGAGTGTTATCTTTAGTAATGTAATTTGGGAGTGAATCACAAAAATCAGAAGTTACAGACATAATTTACATGACTGCAACAAACCTTTCTACTGTACTGTACATTTGCATATTCTTGATAGACCACACATTGTGGAAGATTATGTTTTTAATTAAAAACGTAGAGGTTTGGACCTTTCTGGCAGCAAAGCAGTGGGCTCTCATAGCAGCCCTTGGAAGAATGGGCAAGCCTTGGTTAAACAAAAACAGTGCTTCCACAAGGAAAAGAATTCAAAAATATTTATATTCAAGTAGTTCATATGTGGCTTAAAGAATAAAAATTATACTGGGAAAACACATCCCAAACCAACAACGGATGAGACCTGTGACTTGAAACGTGCCTCCAGTGGACTTGAGTCACTGACGACTCTTCCCACATACCCACGCCACAACACTTGGAGTTGTCTCTCTGGCTGTTGAGAAGGATGCATGCAGATGGAACAGGCCAGTCCTCCATCTGTCTCCAAGCCACCATCAGTCACAGGGCTTCTCTGGAGAAGCAAGAGCAGAGGAGGGCAGACTGTTGTAGTTCCCAAATGCCTGGAGTCCTGGACAGATGCCCAAGGCTGGAAACATTGGGTCAACTGCCTTGCAGCACTTCTTCAGCTTAATTTAGTTTAGTTTCAAACCAGACCTTCTGTGCTAGACTTTTCCGTTACTGAAGCATGTCAATCCTCCACCTTTTCCACCAGCAAAATCTTCAGTCATTGTGTGGTCACCGTTTGCTATGTAGCCTGCTCCCCACAAAACCAGCACTAACGATGCTCTCTGCAATGCAGGCAGGAGTAGCTGTCTGGCTATAACCCTTAAGAGAGCTTTGCAGCTTTTTATAGTTTTGTATGTCTCAGATTTCCTTTCCCCATTACATTAATAATGCCCTCGTCGTTCTTTTCTTGTTTTATCTGCATATGATAACTGCAAGCTGAAAGCTACTCCTGTAATCACAGTATTTCATCCACTCTTACCCTGTAACATCTCATTTGCACTAATGTAGAAATGTGGCAACATGTTGCCTAGTGACCAGAAGCATTCCTCTCCACCCTTTTCTCCCACAAGTGAGGCTTTTGCCATGGCAAATGTGTAAGTATTTTAATGTTATGGAATTCAGTTTTATTAGATGTCAGCTTCCTAATAACATTGGAGAGAACTATAAAATAGAACTCCACACATCTGCTTGCCAAATGGCTTTCTAAGCCTCCTAATGTCTCCATTTATGCAATACAATCCTATTTTATATGGCATTTTACAGCTCTAGGAAAAACACTTTCCAGTCAAAACACATTTTAATACATATATTAGGCTACACAAATACATACAGGAAACTGGCCAAAGGGTTTGTTCTCTTTTCTTACTCTAATTCCAAACAGTCACAGTCTGTATTTCACCTGTATCTTAATTGCCCTTCCATTACACAGTTAATAGGAATCGCAGGAATTACTGACTCGGGTTCTTTCACTGGTGATCTGCAGGTGATGATAATGGTCCCTTTGGCCTTAAAACTGTGTCAGATGAAAAGACAGAATGCGGGATGATGCACAGATCAGGATGTCAGCTGCAGTGCTGCCGACACCCAGCTCACAAATCTCGAATCTAGTTCCAAGAACACACAGAGCAAGCTTAAAAAGCAAGGATTTTAACCATAAAAAAAAGTGATGGGATGCTTGTTTCGTTTGGTTGCTTCCTGGTTGTTTGTTTGTTTTTTTTGTTTTTGTTTTTTTTTTTTCCATGCTTCACTCGCCACTTGTTTCTTCCATCAGTAGATAAGAAGAGGGCAACAGTTAGAAACGTGCCATGACAATTTCAAATAAAAGCTGTCAGTCTCACATAAAATTCCAGTTTCTGGAATCTCTGAGAAAAGTAAAGTACTGCAAAATTCAGCCAATTCACCTGTGGATGACATGGCAGTGATACTCCTCTGCCATTCAGATATAACAACTTCTCTGTGGCATCACACAATACTGCACTAACTCAAACCCTCTTAGAGGGAAATGCCATCCTTTAGTTGACCCTCCACTCTGCCTCCTTTGAAACACTGCACCAACATCTCTGGAACAACCAGCCACCAGCATCCAGAAGTTTCATCTGTAACAAAGTCCAAAAGTCATCAAAACCATCCCCTAGCAATGACAACTCAAGTTTACAAAGTATATTCTGGTATTTTCCTGAGCTTTCTGGAGGAGGTTCAAATATTGACTTAAACATGGCCGCCTGAGATATTTTCAGCCAAAATGAGCAGGAGATTAAATGTGCAAAGAATGAAGTAAAAATTCTATGAGGACCCAAGAGAAATAACAGGCCCCCTCACATACCATGTTGTCTAACGTTTAGAGCATTAAAATCCTTGAATGTTGCTGTAGACAAACGCCCTCTCTTGTGGAAGAGAAATATCTTGTAAGGAAGCAAGAGAACAAACAGCCTAAGCAAAAAAATAAACCAAACACAAAACAAAAAACCCCCACACACAAACAACAACAAAACAAACAAACAAAAAGCAGTAGGAAAAATTCCAGCCTTTGGGATTTGGTTATGAAGTTATATTTACTCCAGCCCTTTCTGAACAGGGGTTTGGTTTAACAATTTAAAAGGCTCTAATTCCCAGTTTCATAAGTGACTTTTATTTTTTAATATAACTGGCTTCTAATTCAGTTGAGCATATCTGAGAAGTACACAGTTAAGTAGAAATCATATAAATATTGTTCAGCTTCCAGCAAGCCTTACTGCAGTTGGCAAAGGTAACAACCACAGCACAGCTTTGGAACAACCAAGAGGAAGGATGTCAAAGGCTCAAGTGAGTTAAGTGACAAATTTCAGAGAGGGGGATGGAGGGCTTCCCTGGATATTATTAGAGTGAGGGCAAAAAGGAAGGACCTTCAGACCCAAGTACATAGGAAAAATCACTGACTGATGTGCCTTAGGCTATGAGCAAGAAAGCTTTCCTGCTGTTAGATTTCATTCTTGCTAAGGGAATTTGGGATTTGTCCATCCCTTTATAAACGAGCAAAATTCTTCCAGCTAGAGAGCTGATCAGGGATGGAACCGTTGAGCTATGTTTCTACCTTCTGAGTTGGCTATAGCAGCAATAACTGGCACAAAATTTTGCTATGGGTTGCACATTTATGGTCTCAAATTTTATTAAAAAATTATGGAAAACATTCTTTATAAAGCCTTGCTTGGGTTTTATTTATGAATACTGAGGGGCCAGATTCATAAAGCGAATTAGGGATTATGGTTCTTTTTGGCTGTAAGCAGCTCCTTATGTTGCTGCGTACAGGGGGAGGGAGGAGAGGAGATGCTGATGCAACCTACCAAATATGCACCATCAAGTTAGTTTCTTACTTTCAGCCTGCTCCCATCTTTTTCCCCGTTTTGCTTTCTATCCCGTCTCAGATCCTCAGATGGCCACCGCTTTGAGCGGTACAGGTGCTTCTTTTAAAAGGAGACTGAAAACAGACTCCAGCTCCTGGAGCCCTTACACTGACCGAGGAACATAACTTCATTTCCTACCTGCTCCATCTGGAGCAAAGGCTGGCATCTGAAATCTGGCCAACTCACAGAAAGTCAATGAATGCAGAGAGCTTGGCAGACGTTGTCTATATGGATATAGAACAGAAAAATTGTCCACCCTGTACCAGAGCTCCACACATGCCAGGGATCACACCTTTCTAATTCGGAGCCTGAAGACTACAGCCCAAGAGTCATTTGGTCAGGAAATGGCAGTAGGTTATTACTCTTGAGAAAAACAAGCAAGTCCAATTCCATCTGAGCTGCTGCCTTGACACCACATGCCCCAGCTCACTAGATAAACTCCCACGTCACCTGAGGCAAGCTGACATCAGCTGCCTCACACACATGCAGCTGAAACAGCACCTGTAAAGCGCTCTGTACCAATGTGCTGTGGCCTGTAGGAAAGCAGAGAATAGACACTATGAGGGCTCTTGTGGTCCAATACATTGCTGCTTGTGGGAGCAGGAATCTTTCTAGCCCTGTTTTCTCCTCCTGAAGCACTTATAACACGATGGGCATCTTTACCAGTAAAAAACCAGAAATAAACCCCTGAGCTTCTGGCTTTAGAGTTGTGTGTATCCCCATCCCACACCCAAGTTCCCTTTTCATCCAGCATCTCCTTTCATTTCTAGTCTGCCCTGCACAGCCACAGCCTCCAGACCTCTCTCAACCCACTATGGACTACCCCACATTGCTACCTTGTCCAAGTGCTTTACGTATTTTCAAAAAAAGCATTACTGCAATCTGCCAGTTCAAAAAACACTAAGTCAGTCTCAAGAAGAGAGAAATAAAGGAATTGCCTGAAAACATAACAAAGAAATGAAACTTCTGTTTCCGGTTGCCATCTACCATGTTTTTAAGTATATAATTTGCATTATGATTAACAAAGCTCTTACAAAGTTCTGGGACTTGGAAGTCAGTTCTTAAACAATATAGAAGTCACAGGAGTGAAGAGAGAGCCAAAAGCAAAAAGCCTATTGAGAGAAACAAAACAGGCTACTGAGAGAATGGAGAGTAGGGAAGGCAGAAAAATCAAAGAAAAGAGGCTCCTGAGGAAGCAATGCCCATTTTACTTCCCACATATGTGGAGGAACCTGCAGTGCTACTATATCAGTTTTCTTTGCCTCCCTTGTAAAAACAGGCAAGCTAGGTGTTGCCAGTGTGGAAAAGAAATACAACATAGATCTCCAAGTCCAAGTGCCACCAAAAGCAGATCAAGTCTTACCTAGCAAGTAGAACTGTGTGTTTGCTAAAATACTGTACAAGTTTGGGCAGCACAATCTCGACCAGTATGATGGGAGAAAAAAAAAAAAAGGTAAGGGTATGCCATAGGTGTTGAGCTGGGATGGAAGCAAGGGATTGCAAGTGTGGACTCTATTTCAGAGCAAAGAAATTAAGAAGCTTCCTGAAGGCAGTACTAGATACTTATGACAAGCATCATTTAAACACAAGGGGTGGGGTGCAGGGGTGGCGGGGAACAGCCCTAAGTTTGCTATAGCATAAAGGGTATTTATACACTTACAAATGGGGAAGTGTTCTGATTTACAAGGTAGAACAGCAAAAAGCCTTGCTTCCTTACATGTGGAAACCAAGAAAAGTTGTCTTTTATCTACTTGGTATTTTCAGGGCAGAAGCTACCGAAACACTGCAGATTAGTATGGGAGTATCTTTTTCTGACATTTGATTTCTTCAGTCTCCCAAGATTTCACAGCAAGACAATTAATAAATCCATCTGTTTTCATTATTTTTTACTGGGAGATTCACAAAAGAGTTTGACAACTTTTCAGTTATTCTAACTTAGAGACAACGTTGGGTTTTGTTTTTTTTTAATTTTACTAGATTTCAGCATTGTTACAGATTCTCTTTACACTGCTCAAGTTTCTCATTTATGGTACTGATATGACTTTTGTCTTCAACATCTCTTCTTCTTCTATCCCCAGCCCTGAATTTTTGGATAACAGTCTCATTTGAAATCGTGGATGACCATTATAACATAGTAACTTCCTTAAAGAAAAAAAACAACGTACCAAGATTGAAGTTTGTATGCTTACTTAAGTATATTCAAACATGCTCTAATACCTGTCACAACATGGCTGCTCAGCTGTATGACAAGCACAGTCAATATGCTTTCCACACGTACTTCTTAATGGAGGGGGGAAAAAAAAAACCTGCCCTGAAGATCTTGATCATTAGATAACTATGCCAAAAACCTCCTTGTATACATGCAAAATGCAAATAGCAGCAAATACTGCTTCCTTCCATACCTTCTATTTCTTCCTTCCTCCTTTTTTTATTCTGTTTCCAGTGGTAGTCTTAGAAACTCAGACACCAAGCTCATTTGATTACTCAGCTCTTACAGAGGAAGAAAAAACACAGATTAAGAGATTAGCAAACAATTTATTTTTGTTTTCCTGGAAACCACAACAAAATAACTCAGAACAAACACCCCATATACTTCAGGTAAGCCTTCAGTCATCTTTCGGTTTTAGAGACAAGTGAAAAGAACTTAAGTCAACCAATGGTTCTTGCTCCAAATAAGTGTTATCTTACAGCAGCATGTCTCCTCTATCCACACACACTCAGAGGAACAAGACTGTTGGGCATGCAGCCATTTCTAAAATTGTATCGAAAGAGATGCTTGAAAAAAAGCACAATACGCTAAGTGTTGGAGGATTTATCTTGCCAAAAGGAAGCATGCCCTCAAGCCAGCAATGTAGCTATTCCACCCCATTGCGTTCATCAGGACTATTATATTACTGTATAATCTAGAGGAGTTGCTGGAAATGGACCACACTGTACTACACACTAAGCACTCTACATACGTATAGAGAACTCAAAAGTCACTGTAGTGCTGTTAGCTAAACCCTGGAAAAGGAAACAAGACCAAAAAAATAGTACATAACTCCTGGCCATAGAAGTCAACCAGTGGCAAAGTTAGAAGCAAAGCTCCAAACTCCCAATTAAATTTTCAGCTCAGAATTAATCTCAACTACAAAAGCTTTCAGACTGTTTTCACAGTTTAACCAACAGCAAGAGCCAAGAACGCAGGTTAGTTGCAGAAGTGACCTGAAACACCATTGTTTAGTGTCCCAAATACGCGAGTCAAATGGAAACCAAGCTGACTGCAAACCATAGTTAAGCCAGGATATAGCTGGCATTTGTTTTTAAATAGCAAATGTTTTTCTAGAGTGAACTTCCCATTTCAAGCATCCATTTTGTGATTAAGGAGCGCAAATAAAGAAAAAGAACATCCCCAGCAAAACTACTTGTCATTCTAGATTAACCATCAGTGCATCATAACCCAGGAGTAAAACGACAGAAAAATATTTTAATGTGTGCTTCACTTGCTTGAAGGCTGCCAAACGTCAAACAAATTTAACACAGATTTTCCTCTTTAGGAAAGGAACTTTATGACTTTTTATCAGAAGCATTTGATTTTTTTTGTTGTTGTTTGAAGTTTTGGGGGTTTTAAATGTATGTCTTTTCTTTTTTAGTATACATTTTGTAATGTGATAGAATATGATAGAAATCCTAATCACGCAAACACTATAGCATAGGAATAATTTCATACATTTCTTGTTCTGCCAACCTCTCCACATAGCTTTGATCCAAATACAGCCAACGAACACTTCTGTGCACTCTGAAGAAGTCACAGCTTTGGTTCAGCTCTCACCTTTAAGCTGAGCCAAATACTGGTGGGGAGGGAGAAAGAAAGAAGCTGCTAACCTTCCATTTATCTACCTGAACATGGCATTCAAACCTCCCAAACCACTCAGCTTCACAGGAAAGATATGATTCCTTCTGCTAAGTGGCCCAAATATTTGCCCATCCCCTCCTGAACACAATCGTGCCACACAGAGGTACTTGCTATGAGATGCGACAGTCACGAAAAGGAAGTATTTGCCATCACACAGACCATCTCCTAGAGCCCGAAGGCTTAGTGCAACTGTGCGGGGTGTGCCATTTGTAGTATTCCTCAGTGCTAAGAGAATATTTGCTAATTCTCCAATTGCAAAGAACTGTATTAATATAGGAGTAATAAATTCCAAAGGTCTGAAAGTGTGCAGAACCATTGAAATGTCTCTGGAGAGGCCAGAATAGAGAGGAGAAAAACTGGCTAGAAAAGGAGTCCAAATTGCAATGCTTGCTACCAGTTTAAGGAAAAAAAAACAAACACAAACCCCAAAACACCACACCTTTAATTATATAACAGCAAGCATCTGCTTTGCAGAACAGAAATCCGTGCCTGAAACTGTAAAGAGACAGGGGCTCAGAAAGGATGAGGGCAGTCCCAGGGCTGGCTTGTGGGTGTTTGCTTTTTTGTTTGGTGTTTGGGTTTGTGGGTTTGTTTGTTTGGTTTTGTTTTGCTTTGTTTTTTTTAAACACAGTGAAACTGGATGCCTTGAAATCTGCTCAGGGATTTCCAAGGAAAAAGAAGTAGTAAAGTATTCCTATATGAAAGTCATGTTATTATATCAAATCCTGGAAAAGATACCCTGAGCTCATTCAATACCTTTTAAATTGAAGTTTATGGCTGGGTTGTCAAAGGTAAACATAAACATCGAGGTGGTTCTTATTTTTAAGTTAGACCAAAGAAAATTAGTCATTATAGGGCAGTATTGTTTTAGACGCACTGTGGAACAAAAACTGCAGGAACTTAATCGTGTCAATATTTACCCCAAAAACCACTTAGCAAGTTGCATTTGTTTTGAAGAAAGCAAACAGCTAGTATTTTGGAAACAGTATTGTATTTAAGGAGTAGAGGACTTCTTTTTGTTTGTTTGTTTTTCTTTTTTTTCCTGTAGCAGAGGCATCTAGTCTTGACAAGAAGGTACAATTACTGTGAGACAGCCTTTTTGCAGAGACTTGTCAGGGAGTGTGAGTTCAGCAAGGAATGCTGACACTTCACTGTCCCCCTGAAAAAAATAAATCCTTCAAAACTCCTTTCCAAACAGAATTCTGAGGAATAGCCCAGTGACCAAACTGTTCTGTTTTGACAAAACAATAAGTCAGACTTTCACCTGAGAGTCCCAAAATAATCTAGAAACACTCTCTAAGGAGTGAAGGAAAACAATTATAAAGAGGTGCGGTAAGCTCAAAATGTTCTTTTTGAAATGGCCAGGAGGAGCTCTCTGAACTGTATGAAATAAATCCACTCCCATTTACCTCCTAGAAAATATTTTGGATAAACTGACATCCTCAGAAATCTCGTTCACCTAGTGATATCGCTGACTAGGAAAACAATTCTCCCTCCCACCCTGAACTTAAACACTTGTGCCGGTAGTATGTTCACCAATGCAATGACTATAAAGTGGAGCTGCAAAAGCCATGGCCTGTTGAAGAGATGGCCAAGCTGAAAGCCAAGTCCCTGTGGTTATGGGAACACAGAAAAAAAGTGACCGATACCTGGGGATCATCCAGAAGCAGACAGGCAGAAATCTGCCCTTCCAATTTACCTAATGGCAAGGCATTAACCATGTTTCTTCACAGACTCTACAAGTTTCATGCTTTTATTCAATAAGAAAAAAAAAATAATGTTTTCTTCCTATAAAGGTAAGCATTGTTCTGCACATGCAGGTCCAGGGCTGGACAGAACAGGTTGCCACACAAGGTTTAATTACATATTCTGTACTCAGATATGAAGTTCTGCAACACTATTCAGCCATCAGCCTCTCTCTAAAGGCAAAAACTCTGGAAATCCAGAGCAGACCCCTGGCTGCCCCACACTACCACTGCCACCCTTCAGACAGCTGGTTACTGCTTTTCACTGTGTGTCCAGAGCACACGTGCTTGTGCGCCCCTGACTATCAGAAACTCACAAGAGGTTTTCTTGTTAAAAACAACGTGCAGAAGATCCCTTTCAGACTCTAAAAATCTGTTTCTCCTTTATGATCAACCACCACAAGAAAGCAGCCTGAAAGATTTAAAACTACAGAAGGTCTTTTTTTTCCCCAAAATAATTGTTTTACTGTAAGCCACATACCACTTTCTAGATACTTGGCAATACATTGAGAAACTAACAGAAGTCAGCTGCTAGAGCAGCTCAAGGAACTAGGGAGATACTGGAGGACATTGACAAGTCTTTTGAGTAGAGTGTTTCTTCCCTAACCATTTCCCAAAAGCTGGGAGCCACTTCCAGGTTCAAGACAAGGAAGACAAAGCTCTTTCTTACTAGATTTTTCACGTTTTAACTCTGTTTTATTGCACTGCATTTATCAGCACAGCTGAAAATAGGGCAGAGTCACTATTAGACAAGAATCTTTGCATACAGGGTGCTCACAATTGTGGAGCTGCAGTCCCTGTCTCTTCCCCTGCTGCCTGTCCCCACAAGCCGTTACCATTCCTACCAAGCCAGCATCTCTAAACTTATGTAGTAACTTGCTGACATCTCATATTCATGCCAGAATCCAGAATTGTCTCCACCAAGTGGATGTGAAGTCTTAGCTAGGCTACTACATCTTTAAATCCTGCTGTTCCTTTGCCTCTCAAACCAAGCCTACACAGCTCTAAAGTCCTTTGTGCTTACATCATTGCACAGATCAACTCATTCCCTTTACCTCATTTTTTTAAATATTTTTTTTTTTCTTTGTGTCTTTATCTGACCTTTTCTTTTTTCAATTTTAGAAATGCTCCCTTGTCTGGGCTACTCCACTGTGAATTCTTCTGACTCAAATAAAATATTTATGGCTTTAAATGTTCTCTGAATCCAGCACCACAGGCCATGGCCTTTCTACTATGTAAAATCAGGCTTGTTAAATTAATGCAGCATAAGGGTTTGTAATGGTGAGGGGTGCAAAGGTACGTCCTTTTTGAAAGGCTCTTACTGAAAATCAGGGCCAGCCAAAGCACCGTGCGGTGTTACACCATTCACAGCAAGCACTGCTGAGTCCTGAGCACTCCAAATATTCCTATAAGCTTTTCAGCTAGTTTGGTAAAACCAAAACTACTGATAAACAATACCATACATTGATTGATAAGGTTCCTTCTTGCCCCTTACCTTACTCCCCAGTCTCATTCCAACATTTCTATATTCATTAAATTTTTGTTACTTCAAGCAGACTTCCCTTTTAGAGCAATGATTTTTACAGTTGTCACTGCAGACAGTTCAAATTACAGGTTTTTAATTCATGCCTTTAACTGATGAGCTAAGATTTTGAAAATACTTTCCTTTCCTCAAAATTTCACATTTTCTACTACACACCACAGAAACCTGAGATCTAGTAAGTCACCCTGAACAGGACTGGCCCCACTACAGGGTAGGCAGCACTTCACCTTTGCTGGTGTGTCACAGAGAACTAGGAGAGCGGTCTTCAGAATTTTAAAGCATTGAATTGTAAGGTATAGTGCACGATGACATACCTTGAGGCATTCCTCAAATTTTAAAAGTTCTAAACAGTTTTTGAATATGAAAACATAACTGTCCCACTAACACAGAGCTGTTTGTAATGCTTTAACTAGTGACTGAACCAGTGATCTCATTCATGGCTGCAAATCACTGTTTACACACACGCCATGTAAATACTTTTGGAAGAAATTCTGGCAGGGATTTTTGAAGGATCCTGCAGGGGTTTTGTTGCAATAAACCAGCTCCCTCAAACAGCAACATTAACTTTCACCTTCATCACAGCCAAGGTCAGCAGGAATCTAGGCATTATTCCTAATGTCAGTTTCAACAGGAAAAACCTTCGTTTGACTCATTCCTATGGAGAAATAGTAATTTTCCATGGGAGAAGAAATTACAGAGCAAGAAAATGTAGAACAGGAAACTCCACCCATTTGGCATGAACAACTTGGCAAGATTTAGTGTTTGGAGTAAAAACTGTCTTCAATCCCTCACTTTCTAAGAAATTGCTTCTTTGTCCTTTCTTCTCTTCAAAAGCAGCTGTAACTATTTGCAGAGCCTCACTGATAACCTCTTTGGAAATCCTCAGCAGAATTCTTGACTAGATACAACATCTGGGAATGGGAAGATAGGCAAAGGATGGGCCATTCCTTACCATATCATCCAAAAACTCTCTCATGCTTGGACCCATATGTACCTCTCAAACCCAGTCTTTTACTCAAGTCTGGACCCCTTGCAAAGTGGCTAATCCTTTTGCTTTGACCTTCATAGCATGTTGCACAAAACCTGCTCATTTGGACTAAGCCAACATGTTAGTGCAACATTCCATGGAATAGGCTTCCTGATGGAAGCATTCAAGGTTTAAGTGCCACTAATTGTTTAGTTGTGTTTAATTTTTTCTCCTTTTTAGGTTTGTTTTTGAGGAATTCAGGAGCACTAGGTTAACGGAAGTGGGCAGTACTTTACCATTGCAACGCGTATTTTTTTTTGTACTGCAGCTCTTTTGTCTGTACCCTGTCACGGTACACTTGTTCCCTTCTCATCACTTTCTCTAACAGAGAAAAGGAGAGGAAAAAAAAAGCATGGAACCTCGCTTTCCCAAAACTCACTTCTCAAACACCAATTCAGGAACAGCTAACAAGCAGGCTGAATGACATTTGTGCTAAAGTACTTTGTGCTATACCTACAGCACAGAGTTAGTTGCAATGCCCCCAACTAGATCTCTACTACCATATTGTGCTTGCCTCCATACCACCTTAAAATAATATTTTCTTAGAAGGAACAAGATCTTATTGGATTTGTAGGGGAAAAGAACCAGTCTGTTCTTACCTTACAGCAGCATGGCCATGGACATAAGTCAGTGCTTCTTGTTGACAGTTTGGCACCTGAAGGGGAAAGCTGTTGCTCAAGCAATGCATAGCAAGTCTCCTATTTCGATACTGCTTTACAGGGTCTCCTTTATTTATTGGATTGCCACCACACAGTTTAATAAATATTGATTTAGGCAATAATGCTCAAGGAAAAAAGAACACACAAAATCAAATATAATGCCTTGTGGAAAAAAGTAAACTACTAATGTGAATAGTAATTTAAAATTATTAGCTAAATCACCTTAATAGGCAAAATCCACAACTGGATATACATACATTTGATACAGTTTAGCTATCCACTGATGCAAATAAGTTATGTTTAGCGTACAGAAATTTTAAACAGAACGTTGCCTTATTTGGAGAAATGTTTACTTTCCTTTAAACAAGAAGGCTAGAGCCAAGACCTTGAGCTATATCCAGCATCCAACTATCCACCCACCTTTTTTAAAGGTTTCAGCTTTTCATGCAAGTAGGAAAGCAATCTTTGTTGCACTATGGCCTTGTACACTGCAAATTCAGCATATCTAACTGCTGGTGGCATGTCAGGGAGAAAGCAATAGCAGCTCACTCTTCTGGCCAGAGCACTTTTCTGCTTCAGCTTCTCCCAAATGCTATCCTCCTGTGGAGCCACAGAGCTTATGGAAGAACTCCTGGTTCAGGTTAGCAGATTTTGCCAACCCTTCCTGTGCAGAGTATGGATGCTGTTTGCTCCAGCTTTCAAGCCCTTTCCCTTCTCAGTGGCTGCTGCACCTCAGCAGCAGGACAGGAGGACACCCCCTTCTTAACTGCCACAAACCCCATACCCTATTACCTTCATAGAGCAGCTGTTTGCTACAGATATCTGAATGTCCAAAAGAGGAGGCTGCTATAAACGTGGGCTGTCTCTAGTGAGACTTGATGGGATTCACAGGCCTGACAAACCTACTTAGAACTGAGTTCCTCCAAACTCCTTTGCATTTAAGAATGCAGTCCTTTTTGAAAGATGGCTACCAGAGGCTGAAGGCTGACTGCACTTTGCCTTCCTCAAGTTTTTAATGCATGGTTGCAGATTTTGTTTCCTGAGCAGAACCAAGCAGTCTTGCTCATTTTGTTGCCTAAACTCCTGAATTACCAAACTCCGATTTAATGTTTAACTATATGTTAAAGAAGTATGTGCATAAAGTATAGGTCAAGCTGACCCACCCTCTCAAGGTGTCAAAACTGATGAATGAAAGGACTTCTAACCAAGGGACTCAGTCTTGGGAAACAAAGACCAGATAATGATAAGAATACCGTTATCTAAATTATGCAGAAAGAAGTCTCCAAATGAGAAAGTTCTGGCTGCAAGAGGAGACAAGCTGATAAGGTGTTGCAATTCACAGAAGATTAGTTGAAAGTAGGAGAAAGGTAATTGTGGTAATGGGAGATCATGACCTCCAACTCAAATATTCCCCACCACCACAAAAAAAAAAAAAAAAAAGCCCAAACCCCTGCTTGGGGAGCATGATGGGTAGGTGGTAAAGAACTTCAGCAGTGCTACCTGAGGATATGCACTGATTTGCATTAGAAGTGAGAAACTTGTAACCAATGCTGTTTGTGAATGGAAACAAATATGTAATGTTCTATGAATACACAAGTACTCTACTGTATGTAATGTGTACCTTCGGGTAGCTTGGTGCGCATGTTAGGAGGAAAGATCCCCCATGCACCCAGCGCTGCAATAAAACAATGTTTGTTTTCTAAACTATCACTTGGTTTGGAGAGTTTTCCTGGTTATGATTTTTGGTAACAGTCTGAAGAAAAAGAGCACACAATGTTGTGGTTGTGCAAGTCAGGGCATATACCAAACATTCACAAAGAGCAGCAAAAAAAGCAGGTGTTACGACAAGCTTCCAAACTTGCCATACGAGCACCAGCAATGATTTACTTATAACTACAGTTCATCCCACTTAAGTTGTTTTCCAGCAAGTGGTTCATCTGTTGGTCAAGCATATGCTTAAATCAAGCATTTTCTCTTATCATCTCTGTTACAGTGGCTGTTGTCTGCCTCTGAACATCCAGTTCTACATTTGCTTTGGGACAGAGAAGAGAGAGAAGCACCACAGACAAAAAGGAGTGCATTGCATGCGATACAGCCAATATGAGCAGAAGGGGCTCCAAGAAATGGAGGATAGAGCAGCAGAACATATTCCCTGTACGGGGAAATTTACATCCCTGTATAGGCCCTGCAGCCCATAAGAAATTAGCAACATCAAAAGTAGAATTTATAAATGCTGAAATATTCTGTTATCACTACAGAGTAATGAAGTAAAAGACCACTGTGCTCTGTGAGATTTCTTTGGAAACATTTCAGCTCTTTTGCCCACTTGTGATCAATGGTGCTAAAATGCTGCAATTTCCCGAGACATTAGATCAAGCTCCTTTTGTTGATCGAGCTTTATTTTTGACATTGAGCTGCGATTTCAAAACAGCACTTTGCAGCCCTACTAAGCACCTTCTACTTTATGTTGAGAGAAACAAAGGTGAAAAACTGACCTCATTTAAGTGCCTAACCTGAGAGCTAAGCTCCTCTGAACTTCTGGTTCCCTATGCCTGGCCCTAACCCTTTCCAGGATGGGTTAATAAAAAAAATAACTGACATTGCTTTCACTTAAGTTTAAACATCTGAGCCTGTCACTTTATAACCACTGTGAGAATCAGACAGATGAGTCTGCAATGGTGGTTCACTGATTTCAAAGGGGGCTTTGGTCAGTAGTTTGAATTATTTAGACACTGAAAAGTTAGTGCACAGGGATTCCATCTCACATTTTTGGGATAGATGAAAATTATGGGACTGCTCCAACAGCTGAAAATTTAAGCCCGAAGTTCAAGACTCTCACCTTTGAAATCAGGAGTTTCCCAGTGGTGGGTTACAGAGCTCACAAAGGGCAATTTGGGAATTGTAGAGGACAGAAGGCAAAGCCCATCCAGAGGGCAACACAGCAGCCCCCACAAATGCACCTATCTGTTTCCCTGTCTAACAAGGACTAGCAGCATTCTGCTATCAGAGAACTGCTGTCACAATAATGAGACAAGCAAAGAGAGACAGAGGTCTTCTCCTGAAAGTAATCAGTTTTTAAAATAACACAACACTTTCTACTTCAGTTTATTTCTACATTTACAAGCTGACGAGGCTATAAATTTGAAGAGAAGTGTCTTCCATCCTACTTTGATAAATAGATTGCAGACAGTATGACAGCCTTTTTAAATTAAGGACCTGACTTTCATCAAGAGAGATTTTGCAGAAATATCCCCCTCAGCAAACTTAACCTGAACTTTCCCAATCATAAGCAGAAACCCATGCAAGCCATCCTTCAGAAAGTATTTGTTCTGTCCAAAACATTTTTTTTCCTGCAGTAATTCCTGGCATAGATTCATTCCCTTGCTGGTGTTGATTAAATTTCAGCTATTACTTGGCAGGTTTGGGCCATAACCCTCAGATTACCCTCCTTAGAGTAGTAGTGTTTGTTGCATGTCCATTAGACAATGAGTCAATACTACTTCCATCTGCTCATTTCCTTAGATACACACTTTGAGACAAGAAAGGGTTATGGAAATACAGTTTATAGCTTTTAACTGGCAGATGATTCATAGCCTTGGAAATAACACTTTTTGCAGCATGAAAGTGAGAAGCAGTACCACACCCCAAGATTTTAAAAGCAAGATAGATGCATAAATCAACCAAATGGATTAGGTGACTAAAACATTAGCACATGTGTCACTACTGTTTATCCAGATGCCAGACTATCAAAGGCTTGGGAGCCTAAGATGGCAGACATAGCAGTTCATATGGCCCATCTTCCACCGTCTCCATAAGTGTTCACCCATGGTCCAACACCAGCAACAGAGCGACATCAAGAGGAGCTGAAGAATGTGACACTTCAGTTGAGAGTTCTAGCTTGCTTTCAGAGGTCATCCCCACTTTTGTTTTGGATCTCAGAGTGCTTTTAAACTGGCAAGCAAGCCAGCCACATCACTGTGAAGTCCCTCAGCACATACTGAACACGTGTACTCCAGTAAGAGTGCCAAAACAACCTTCACATTTGCTGTAGACCTCCATTCCCCAATTCTTCTTGCTATTTTGTCTTTCACCAAGACACCTCTAGCATCCTGACTAACAAGTACAAGCCTAAAGAAATAAAGGGTAACAAATATCAAGTTAATTACTGGAATAAATGGTTATTTAAGCCTGCAGGGCACTAGCTTGACAGTTAGCTCAACCATAAGCTTTCTTGTTTGTGGGGTAGAAGGCAAGTTACTTGGGAGAGCTGGGAATTATTGTGATCGACAAAGTGATACTGGAGCTGTAGGGACAAGGAGAGCAGAAGCCAGCACCATGAGGGGGTGGAAGTACCTTTTTGACTGTGACAGTCTAACAGAAAGCACATGTTGCTTGTGGAGCAGGGACCCCTCTCTGACAAGCTGACTTCACCAACCACCTAGTCCACTCCGCTTGGGCCCAGTAACTGTCGTTATTTTCTGCTTGGATGTTTTGTGAGAGAGGAGAAGTTATTCCCACCATAAAATGTCTTAGTTGCCAGGCTATTGCTTATTCTGCTGGGAGACTTGACATGCTTAAATGTTTTGAACCTTTTAAGCAAAACTGGGCATCAAACCTCTCTCTCCCTACATCCCAAATGCACTGCCTAGGCAGCTGGCCACTGTATGACAGCTTTTGAACATAAGCTTCTCCACCTCCTTCAATCTCTTCCTAGGACCTCAAAATGCAGGCAGAGAAATGCCTAAGCAGTGGCATCAACCTGGGCACAGAAAATGAGTAGCTGTGTTCAAGTGGGATGAGGACAGTTCAAGGAACACCCAGGACTTAAGATGGAAGGGCAGTTAGGGCACTTAACAGCATTCAGTAGGAAGCTTGTGGCCTTCATACCGATTTAGCCACAGAGCGATACTTAAAGAATACCGACTGCTGAAACCCTTGGAGGAATCTCCTCTTAAGCCTCTTCTTGCTCCCGTTTGTTAGGTATAACATGGAGAATAACACCTTCCTGCCTCACAGTAGGGTTTGCAAGGGCAAAGAAAGTTATGCAGCTCAATTCTTTGTGTTACAGTACCAAAGACTGATTTGAAGAGTCAATCACTCCAAACCTATTTTTCTCCCAAAGCAGCCACTCTCAAAAGAAAGAAAAAAAAAAAAAAAAGAAAAGCTGCATACATATTACATCGCCTTGTGCATGAAGACAGAAAGGCCTAGTGAATGGAGATACTTCACAGTGAAAAGTACAAATTAGCTCACCGTGTGAGTGAGTGGGATGAAAACAACTCTGAGTTAAGGAATGACCCCTAAGCCACTCCAGGACAGGAAATGTCATCCAGTCTTCAAAAGCAGCACCTGCATTTTCAAAAAAGTGAGAGTCCTTTTATCAGCAGAAGCTGGAAGTATATTCCATGAATAACTCAAAAGTAAATGAGTTTTGGACGGGAAAATAAGAAAACTGAAAGGAACCCCTGGAGGACTATGGGTCCTCAGGTATAAGAGCTAGGACCCTCTTCCAAGAGCTCTCAGCAAGAAGACTGAAGGAAGTCTGAGATACAGGGCATGCCAGAGGACACAAACTCTCATGAGGAAAGAGTCTAAAGGAACTCTTCCTATTATTACAAGGAGAGATACTTTGTAGATCAGTGAATTTATATCAAGCATGGTTTTCTTCCATTTCTTCACCTATAATTTCTTCAGGCATTTGCAAATTGTAACTTGGATCTAGTTTGCAAGCTGGCTTTCATTTGGGATTCCTTAATATTTTATTTCGTTGCACCTTCACCTAATCTGAAGAGAATTTTCTGATACCAGGCTAGCATCAAAACAGGATGTAAAAATCCTGAAATCCAATTATTAGTGCAACAGCCACACAGCTCTTCTCCACATTGCTCCACAGTATGAAAACTGTAGCTGTCTGTGCCAACCCAGAAGATGTGTTGGCCAATTTGGTAGCAATGGAAAAGGAAGAAGTGCCTGCCAGTGGTCAGAGATAGCCAGGAAAGCCCTCTAGTATGGGTAAAACAAACAGAGCATACCTGCATCCCAGAGAACTATTTGCAACAGCCCACAATGTTATTGAAAATAAAAGCCATTGAGTTTACACAGCTGTTGCTTAGAAAATCAATTTGCAACCTAGAAGCCACAGCTCTGTGGTTTCTGTCCTGCAGCGTGAGAATTTGTTTCTACTGTCTGCTACAAGTTTTTAGCACGTGTCTTCACTTCTCTCACCATGGGCTCAGACTCAGAAATAAGTTACTAGGGAGCAACAAGCTGCTTCATGTCCAACAACTAAGTGTACTTAGCCTTCCTCCATCCTACTTTGAATGCTCTTGAACTTGCCAAGATGCATTTGGCCAGCCATGCCTTAACTTGCCAATACTCTCAACAATTTCTTGTAGCACTTCAGTCCCCAAAAAGCTCATCCAACTACAATGTTGAACCTAAATTTCAAGCAGAAAGAGCCCAGGGATAATTCTTATGAATTATACTTGACACATGATGTTACAATTTTCAAGCAAAGTTGTTTCTTTTTGGCATTCACAAATAGTCTTAAAACTTCACAGTTGCATCTGTCATGGCATAATCACATCCTAACACAATCATTACCTTAGAAACACCCTCCTCCGGTGGTAACAAGAGTAGTGTTCCCATAGCAGGGCAGCAGATTATTTAGAGGAAAAAACAGTATTAAAGTATATTTTGCTTCTTTAAATACATCTTACCAGAGGAAAACAAAAAGCAGACTGCTGTGGCTGCACAGGCGTTTGAAAGCATGGTGATATCCTAGTTCATGCGAGCTGTTTTGCCCTACAAGTTGTTCATACATACTCCATTTCATCCTCACATTCTTCTCTATATAAGCTACACAATCAGACTCTTGAATGAAACTGTACTATGCACTATGATCAGGTAACAAAAATTGTATAGGATGTCTAAGAGAGGTAAGTTATGAGTGTATGTAGAAGTTAATACATATAAAAATTAAAATAATATAAGTACTGTAGAATTCACAGCAGTCATATGCATGCATACAAAAGGGGCATAATCCAAACCTTCATGCACATGGGAACTTAATTTCCCCTTTCACTTGGAAGAAGTTAGTTGTGTGTTAATTGGTGAGGTCTAATCAGCAGGCTCAGATACACTTGTAAGCCATTGCACAAATTTGATATCAACACATTAGGATTATTATTGCATTTGCATGAACATTGTCACAGAGTTTTGATGGTTATAATTGAGACATGTTTTTGATGATTATATTTTAACAAGATTTATGAATAAACACCATACCAAGAAGTCTGCAACATCTGGATAAGACTTGCTCAGAATCATTATGACAGCATTTACTTTATCAGAGTCACTGGAAAATACTTTTATCTCTGGTTACATGACAAGCAGCAAGAATTCAATCTGTGCGTCTGGTGTGTAGGCTGATTGCTATCCCTTTAGTAGTCTGCATTGTTAGCAGTTGTGGAGCTTGAACTGTTTGAAAGTGTTTTTTCTCCATAAGGGAATATAAAAGCTTCCTATCACCACCGAATTTAACCATTTGCTTCCCTTTCAATGAAGGTGCATGCTTCTAGGAAAGCTAAATCACGGCATGCTCTTTCCAAAACTGACCTGCATACAGATGCAGTTCAGTCTTAGATCGTGACATGTAAACATAATGGTCAAAGGTGTTACAGAAAGTAGTAATTACAGCCAGACAAATTAGAAATAAAAGGACATTAAGTCACCTACCCAGTCTTCCCTTTCTCTTTAGTAGCATAAGCCCATAGAGGGGAAAAGAAACAAAAACCCCTAACCCTGCCTGCTCCTCCCCGCCCCCCCCCCCCCAAAAAAAAAAAAGAAAACCAAACCCAAAAAACAAAACCACACCACCAACAACCAAAACCAAAACAAAACATGATGGAAAGGATAAAGATCAACTTTTAATTATCCCTACTTGCCAAAGGAAAACATATTCCAACATCATTATATAACATGGATAGACTATTCAATTGATTACAGAAAACACACCTTTTCTACAACGTTGTTAATTCTACCACCAGCATTGCCCTGTTTAGCTGTCACATGGGATGGTAAACCTACCTCTTTGCAATGAATAACCAGGAGCAAAGTGACAGCAGAAATGGTCGCCAGACTAAGGAACACCCTATTAGCTGATGTCCCACGTGAGTACAATATGGCTTAATATTTTCAGGGAATAAAAATAATAAGTCAAGTGAAAAAATAATAAATCAAGTGAATACACTCACCATTCTCTTCCTGTCATACTTTCAGAAATTTCATTTTCATTTGCAGCTCTCCAAAATCACTCTAAAGAATGAGGAACTGATGCATGCTGATACACGGAAGGCTAGCAATATGCTTTCATGACTAGTGAAATCTGCTGGGGATCAACATCGAAAGCTTTTGTTAGGACTTTTTTGTGTACTTAGACTCTGCAGCATCTTAGTATGGTGCTTTCCGATTAACTCCATAGCACCACACATTCAGAACAACCAGAAGTTTATCTACAGTTATTGCTATCAGGAACACATCAACTCTTTCCAGCAAAATGAACTATCAGTGTTTAAGCATTCAGACCAACAACTCCACTATCTAGTGATGCTCTTTCATAAGAGACCCATTGGGGGAGGCGGGGGAGAAGTAGACAAGGGCATTTACTGTGTTCTTGTTTCCATCAGTTGTGTGGGTTTATATTATTATTATGAACAATATGCCAGCTGCATTTAGTGGCAATATTTTTATTAATTATTGTTCAGGGAACTCATTTAATTCTGAAAGAACAGATGTTGCTCCATTAAAGTAAACCACAGCATCTCTTTTGAGGGAATAAATGATGTTTACCTGAGATAGTGGTTTGTGAGAACATTTATGCCTTTATTACTTTACTTGTACAGAAATAAGCCTTACACCAATGGAATTTAACAAAGAAATATTACAGTACAATAAAAGGTAGAGTTAATTTTCTGTGTATGTTTCTTCAGTGAAGTTGAAGACCATGAACTCCATTGCAGAGTTCACATTAGAATAATATGGATTTTTCAATATTTAACTAGGTACATGTGTTTCGATTGTGGGTTTGTGGTTTTTTTTGCCAAGTATGCAGCCTCTTAGTTCAGATGACTATAGTTTAAATTTGTACCCTTATGTACATATTTTGTATATGTATTATATTTTATCATTCCTACAGCCATTCTTGATCATCCTTTAGGAAAAAGCACAGTGCAAGAAATTTGTGTAAGTTACGTACATAACATGTAAACTCAAAACCAACAGTCAAATGTTCATTGAAAAAGGTTGCAGAATTAAAAAAAAAAACACACAACAGACTGAGATTAGACACACATGCATTGGCACAAGCTGTTAACACATGTTGTGTTGAAGGGACCTAGGCAAAGCTTTCCAAACCTTGAGAGGATCTGCATCATTTCAGTGATAACACAAAGACAAATGAATTGATGACTATCATGGGGGTTGAGCTTCCTGCTCAGGTAGCCATGCTACCTATAACCCTGTGGTAACTTCCACAACCGCAGTAGGTAGATAGGAATGATCATCCATTACAAATACAAACTCCGGTCAAAGGGAGCTGGAAGGGCTCACCATCTCCCAGATCAGACTGTCATTACCCAAGTCTCTGCATGCTGGTCAGCAAAGACCTACAGCCCCAACTTGGCAAACAGCCATCCCAGCTCATAGCTGTAGAATATGGGCAATCCAAGTCATCTATCATCTCCCAGCACAGGTAGCTTATCAACTTATCCTTTTAAGTATCGAAGGAGGAATAGAGTATCAACCTGACTAAGGCCACATACAAGTATCCAGAGGCACAAGCAAAAGACATGAGTCTGCAGTATAACTGTTCACAGAAGTGTGCCAAACTTCCATCCTTTGTTAGTCAGTCATGGGGAAACCACGCAATGAAGACTGATTGCACCACTACAGTGACTTTCCACAGAGTTATGTACAACTGCAAAGAAACAGCCAGAAACTACCATCAGTTAATAACTGCTCTAACGGCAACACAAGTAACCTCTGAAATGCAGCCATGCACCTATTTTTTCCCCCAAGCCCATGATTTATCTACTTTGGACTGCTATCCAAATTGCCTGGAGCTATAAACCACCACAGATGTGATTCTTCTTCATTTGAGTCAGGACAGTATAAGCCACCAAGTTTCCCATTTGAACAGGGATTTGTATTACTGAAGCTTGGCAGAGAACATGAAGGAGGAACAAAGATGGGAACTTCAACTATGCGTCCCAGGGCCATAAGCAGGAACAGCTGTTCATGTGCTGCACCATCTCTTCAAAGAGTGTCCTGTGCACTTGGCTGAAGAGGCTTCCAATCCAGCCAGTAATTTCCCGTCTGCCTATTTTGATGTGGCACCACCAGCAGATCATCTCAGTCTTCTGTTCTTTCTCATACTACTTCTCTCCCCTGTACATGCCACCTCTTCAGCCTTGGAGGTTCAAAGCTGTCTACTTAGGAAAATCATGGTTTCAAGGATGCTTCTTTTTGGCTAACCCTACTTGTCAATGTCTAAACAGTTTGCACCTTCAGCTCATATATTTTGCCAGGCATACATACTTTGAGGAAGTGGAAAGCGCCAGAAGCGAAGCACAGCCAGAGCCATGTGGTGCTGCACAGACGACAGTGAGTCACTAGGACTCAAGGAGCAGGAGAGAAATGTTTGGGGAGGGTACAAGCATAAAACCAAAGTATCTAAAAAAAAAATAAATCAATAAAATAAAAATAAGTTAGGCCTCTGCTTACAGAATTCACCTGGGCTGATCTAATCACTTTTTGCCACAGTCCTGCTATTTTTTCCATCACAGACTGCGGCCCTGCACTGGCCTTCCTCCACTCCTGCACTGAAACATTTCACTGCATTAAGCTGGCAGAAAGTAAGCCACTGTGTCAGCTAAGAAGAAGGTATTGTTGTCTCAGTCCCATGCAGCTTCCCACCAGACAGCGTGCCTTCTGATCAGCACAGGTGGCCCCACATCCATCGCTCAGACTCTGAAAAATTTCCCAGGCTAAACTCCCAGGTCTCCTCTTCTGCAATTTTTCTTATGTAACTTGAGATAAAATCATATTTTCTCCTGAATTTCCAGAACAAGGGGATAATAGAAGTCGCTTTTGATATATGGTTACTCACAGTTTACACTGGTATCAGTGTCACGGTCGGGTCACAGGACAAATTGCTGTGCTAGAAACCTCTCTTTAAGCCCTTCTAGAAGCAAGCCAGCAGCCTAGATTTGCTGTAGTTATTCTATTGAATGCCATCAGTCTACCATGCAGAGCATCCGTAGTCCTCTTCACAGTCCTCAGGACTAACACTCCCCTGGTTTAAGACTTCAGGGGACCACCTTCATCCTTCGGCTCCTCCAAAACTCACAGCCCAGCAGAAAGCAGCTAGGATTTCATCTACCACTAGCATCTTTCTGAAGGTTATTGCTCTCTCCCTTCATATACTGAACCCATCCTTCTTTCTCTTTTCCATACAAGCAATTATTTCACATAAGCAGAATAACTCACCCAGCTATCAATTACCTTTTCTTGTCAATCCTTGCTTAAAAGAGGAGGGATCAGTGTCACAAAGCAACAAAAGTTCTGCTTATGGGTAGAGACTTCAGATGCTGCTTAGATAAGATCTGTGTCAGGAATTCTCAAGAGGCTTCCTACCCAAGACTTCCCTTAAGAGGGGTGTCTTTCTTTCTCCCTCCCACCCTTTATCATGGAGTAAAGAGAAATGTTTCTAGACAGCACTCTAACCAGAGAAATGAGAGTCAGAAATAGCAGAAATTCAGGTTATTGGCCTGGGACCACCTGGGCAAAAAGGAAATATCTTAGTCCCTCCTCTCTCAATAAACTGGCAGCAAGAAACAAAATGACAGAAAGCTGCACAAGCCACTTGCATTGCAACATGAGTACATTTGACAGCAAAATGAATGCATCAAAACCAATGTTTGTGCTGATGGCTACTTTTTGCTGCTTTGGGGTTTTTTTTGTAATACAGTCCGGCTGCCTCAGGCCTGAGCTGCACATTGGTAGTCTGCTGTAAAGTTTGTTGTACTAGTCTTGACCAAGCTCGCTCTAATTTATCTTGATCAGAGCTCAGGCTTCTGCTGAGCACACAAGCAAAACTTGGTCATTCTCACATTAACACCTGCAACATTTGACTGCAAAATTGCTTTAGACATGCCAAACGCCTAATCCCATAGAAACATGAGAGATGTTAAAGCACAGATTGCTCCAATAGTTTAAAATCATTGTGCAAAATACTTAAAAAATCCATGTGCTTCCATTTGTTAAGGCACTTCATTAATTCAATGCTCTATACATCACTTTCTTGGTATCAAGTACCAGATGTGTTAAGCTGCCAGTACCTCCTAAAGCACACAGAGGAAATTCAGTTTCAAACCAAAAGAAACCTAGAGCGCTTATTATCTGTGACTGCAAATACTTAATTACGGAGTACCAAGTAACCCTCATGTTCCTTCCCTTCATCCACCTTATCAAATGGATTAATTTCTATTTCTCTGCTCCCCTGAAGTTCTTCTGCAGTGCTTTCCTCTTGGAAGCAGGCATCTGGTATGGAATAAAGGGAACGGCTGCAGCCAGATGTATCATGGCTGTCAAAGTAATTTGTGCAATTGTGACTATTATTTTGAATGTAGATATCATTGTGGATTTAATTTTATAGTTGATTTGCCAGTTCTAGATATCTAGCCATGTAGAAGTACTGACTTCCTTCTGCTTCAAAGGATTCAACAGTGCACCTACAGGAAATAACACTAGTTGTATCCTGAATCACTTGCAGTAGAGAGGTTTTTGAGGGCCTTGACTATAAATATTAATGCCATGGACAGACTTCTTCACAGATAAGCAGACATTTTGAAGCTCTAAAATACAGCATTAAAAGCCTATCAATGTCATATACTAAACCCACTTAGCTAGCTACTTTAACAGTACTTCTTTTAAAAGCTACACTAAAAGTAGATTCACTACTTGCACGGTTCTGCAGCTTTAAATTTTACAAGGGATTTCACAGCTGATGGAAAAATCACTGCTTCCAATTGAAAGCAAGGTTAAGGGTAAAGGGAAGAACCAAGCCAGCACTATTTCAGAGACTCCATTCCCATGAAATCCCTACAATGAAACAGGTCTAGCACCAGACTCCAGTGAATAACATTGCACTTACTCCACTACCTGGCACCAGCTGGATCTGTTCTGAGCAAGGCAAAAAAGTACTAATGTTTTGTGACAGAAAGAAAATCGCGTTACTAGGAAGTCAAAAGTGAAACTTGCCATTGAAGTTTCACACAAAGCGAGACTGCCAATTGATTTTATCAAATATTTATTAAGATGTTCTAGAAACATTTCCATGTAATAGCAATTTCTCGAATTAAAGACAGCATTACGTTAAAAGCCATATAATAGTCTTATGCTGACCCTGGGCAATAGCTCTGAAAGGGTTGCCACATCAAAAGCTTACAGTTGTTGGGGAAAATAGTTGGTTGCATGGGTTTCATTTTTACACATAACCCCCCAGGGTAAGAGCTGCATGTGTTTTGGATCAGATCTTTTCTTGAAATCCACTTTGTTACAGAAGCAAAAAGTTTTTTCCTCTACAGCTATCACTGAAATCATTCATCAAACCCTACAAACTGTCAGAGTGGGTAGAAGAAGCTCCTAAGGCAAAATAACTTTAGAAGTCTTGTTCAGGTGTTTCACTATTCATTCAGACAGGCAATCATTAAAACCACAAGGCAAGACAATACAGGGTTCTGCTGTGGATGAATTAAACTATGTATTGTAAACAAAAAGGTGTGTTTCAAGGGAATGGAATATGCCATGTGAATAGCCTTGAAGTAACTTGGGAAAAGTGCAGATGTGGAAGGACCTACCCTTCCAGACAGATCACCACTTTTGAGTCGAGTTACACAGTGTGCTCTAGGATATTCCCAGCCCTGTCTGCAGGAGCCCACAGAAGTCACATCCCCATAGCTTCATAATAACCACATGGGATGCAACACACGTTAAACTAATTTTTCTCCTGGCTTTTGCTTTGTTTGCTCCCAACTAACATGGACTTTACACACTAAAAAGTGTTTATCATCTTACTGGAGACAACCCACTATGTGCAGTGCTTTGAGGGAGAGCCTTACTGGGGGGGGATGAATGACACACTGGATATGGGAAACTGCTTCAAGAACACAGTTCATCTCATTAGGCATGATTTTCTTGTAAGAAAGGTGACACCAAGACAATAAAGTTTGTATATAACTATGCCAGAACAAGCCACGGACACTTCAGACAACCAAGCTGGCATGCCCCCTTCAGGGAAGGGGTCACCATGGAGATATAGCTCTTTTTATATCAAAGTTTATATTTTTCAGTATGCAGTACTTACCAACATCAGCTAATTGATTCCTTTTGAAAGGAGATGAGAAGACAGACAGGTAGTACTGGAGAAAGGAGACACAAGGCAGGCTGGGAGGGACAGGACTATCTATCACTGCTTTTGTCCCATATGTTCATTTACCAGACTCAGCTGGTGGAGGTAAAAAGTGACAATGAAGAAGGGATATGGGCTCTTCAGCAAAACCCAAGCGTCTAAACCCTTCTAGGTTTATTTCCTGATAGTGAGAACATGCTCCGTGGAATGAGGCTGAAGTGCTACAAAAGTGTCAGAAAGCTACAGGCAGAGCTTTCACTGGTGGTATCAGGCAACCAATGAACAGTGCACAACATTCCAGCGAGATCTGGGGCCTTACTAAGCCTTCAGATATTAAGACCTCTGAAAAAATTATGTACATGCAAATTCAGTCAACTGTGACTTTAAATCAGAAGGTCCAACAAAATTTAGTTAGAACCTATTAATAACCTAAGGTAATGCAAAACAAGATTCCCTACCAGTGAAAAAAGTTTTGATAGTAAATAATTTGTCTTGAAGTATTGTATGAATATGGAATAAGCATATTTGTTTTCATAAGAAAATATGAGACAATACTCTACTTGGTGATCCTGAATAACGGTAACAGCTCCCCTTAACCAGACAGGTGACAGAGATTTCACTGAACATTTTCCTATTCAGAGCTGTGTGCAGAGAAGGAAGGTGCTGCACTCTCAGCAATTATCAGCTGCTCCAATTTTTATCTTTTCATCCTCTTCCCAAGATCTGCAAGAACTGTAGTTCATTACACAAATGAACAATTTAAGATTATACTAGATTTCCTAAACAACTAGGATAGCCAACTTAAAAGGTTCTAGTAGTTTTGAAAGATACTGATTTTGGAAACGCTGCATTGCCCAAATGTTAAAGACAAAGGGTAAAGACCATGGCTAAGCTTGGACCATGAAAGAGGAGCAAGAATTAAAAAAATAAAAAAAAAAAAAGGAGGTTAGCATCTATGCAATGATATTATGCCAGACCTCTTTTCAATAAATCTGCTATGCTCCCAGAAAACTGTAGTGTCTTTCCTTAGACATTAAGCTACAAGTGACAGACGCAGGCATAAAATCATATGTGCTTCCAGCAAGCACCTTCTGCACTATGCACTTGTCTGGACTGCTGCCCTGCCCATTAACATCTCAATTTCTCAGTGCTGCAGAACAAATAGAGAAGATCAAACCATTAAAAGACCTGCTTTTACATCTTGATTTTCAGTCTACTTTGGGGACATGGAAATAAGCAGACATTGATTACTTTGTTCCATGTTTTTAGAATGTTGCTGTAGGACAACGGACCTGGCAGGGGATAGAAAAAGGATAATATTTAAGGTAAGCAAAAATCTGGTCCATGAAATAAGAAAAAAAGGATCTAAAGGTTCTCTGCCAGAAAGACAATGTGGGAAAAGACATTTCAAAGACTAAGAGCACCCTCATTGACAAAAGCTGCTGAGGAAAAAAACAGCAGGGATCACTGACAGCTTCTTCCAGGGGAGTGCTTGCACCAGCCAAACCTGGCTGACCACCTCAGCTGACAAAGCCTGTGGGGTCATCCTCTACTGTTTTTCCGAAAGCTTAGGGGCAGAGGTAGGGGTCAGGGTTCCTTCAGAGCACACAAAGAAGAAACTGGTATATTTCAGAACACCATGGAGGATCCATACCCTACATTAGCCACACAAAGACCATACACAGTGCAGTCAGATCCTCCAGTGAAATTGCCCAAGGTGCTAGTTAGCCAAACCTGGAGGAAAAAAAAAAAGATTAAAAATCCCAAATCCTTTCCTGTTATTTGATCTACCTCTGCTAACAGATTTTAGAAGGGCCAAGAATGATCTGGGTGAACAGTGGATAGGGTATGTAGGGTTTTCTTATGGAAACTGCAGTCCATTTTAAGTTAGATTTTTCCGCATACCTACATGAGCTAAGAAGCACTGGGAAGACCAGCCTTTCTCACAGAGTATCTATACAGATTAGACATGCTTGATGGAGAAAAGAAATAGCTCATCCTGCCTTAGACAGAAGGCTCATCTAGGTGTCCTTTTGATAATGCTGTCCAAAAACCTCCTTTCTGCAAGACTTCAGCTTATAGATAGTCTAAGCTTTCAAGCTACAAATTCAGAACACAAAAAGACCCCATTCAGAAGAAGAAATCAGATCTCTTGCACAGCATTTCCCTTCATTAGATCTCAAGGTGCCTTACACAAGGCTGACAAGAATACCTCCGTTCTGCAAATTGAACACTGACTTGCATAACTTCACACAAACTGGTAGCGAGGTACCTCTCAAGCCAAGGTCAATCTGCCATTCCAAAAACATTTTGGGTCAGAAATCATGTCAGTGCTGGATCAAGGATATATTGACACACTTCTTTAGGCTGAAAGAAAAGCTCAGCCTCCAACCTCAATCAGCACAGGAGTCAAGCCCCATAAAAAGCAGACATTTTATGATGTGGATGTCCCTGCAGTAGAAAAAAAGTGCGTCGAAGCATTGCCAGCTGACTCACGACAGGGACAAGGGGTTGCTGTTCATCAGGCCTGGACTGCAAACAAAGACTCAGCAGTTAAAGGCTAAACTACTTCCTAACCTAGTCAGGCACTCTGCTCCTCTCCCTGCATCGGTATTGATTATGATAGTTTCTTATAGTAGGTTTCCCCATACCTCATTAAAATAGGGGTTTTTTAGAAAAGCTCCTCCTTTGTGTCTTGTTCATAAATTCACTGATGTCAATTCAATTCCTTCTAAAGAGCTCATGAATAAAATATGAGGATTATAAGTTCAGGAGTCTTTGATGTGTTTTCAAGCATTAGGAACTCAATCAGTTCTTTGCAGTTATCCCTTTGAAGTTTCAATTGGGCATTTTCTTCCTCAAAAAAACAAAAAAAAGAAAAGCTCCTGTCCTTTTGAAGGATGACTTTCTTAAAAATATACTATTTATTCTGGCTTTATTCTTGATGATTGTTTAAAAGTCAGAGGACAGCACAAGGGTTAGGAAAGAAAATGGTAACCATTAAGAAGGGCTACCTTTGGGGTAAACATGGATTTATGAACTTAAGAGGGCCTTTTGACCTATCCCATTTCCATATCTGTCGACATCAATGCAATTATTTCAATATCAACCTGGAACAATACAAGACAGACCTCACCCTTGATTATTCATAACAAGGCTTAGCAAAACTCATTCCAAGGAAGGGCTCTACCTCCGAACTTACGAGCAAGTTAATTGACAGAGGTGCAACGAGTAATTTCGGGAAGACACACAAAAGGAAAAAAACACTAATTTTTGCCCTGTTTCTGCTAAGACGAAAATATTGCCCTTCTTATTCACTTGGTGTTCGTAACATCTTATGCTGTTCTTAATTTTGTCAGATTTCAGGAATGAGATGTGATTGTTCAGGCCTGAGCTGCTCCTGCAGCTTAAACACCAGCCTCCTTGAAGAAGTGCATTAGTGCCTCGCAGTGACATACATCATAAGATCCTGTGGAGTTCTGACAATACTTTACCCAAAGGGATCCCATGCAGTCATCCTAAGAACAGAAATAAAATCAATTTGCTTTAATTCCCTTTCTACAGACATTCTTGTCTGCCAGGTTTTCTCAAGGAACACTTCTGTTAGAAGACATGTTTCTTTGCAAGGAAACATGGTCTTTTATTCTCTCCACTAATTACTTTCTTCAAACCATATCCTAAAGAAGTTTCTTGTGCAATTTCTGTACTTTTGGTCCTCTGCAACAATGACGTGACTCTAGTAAGCCCAACCTAGCCTTAAAATAGCCTGTAGCAAACTGCACTTTGCTTTCAGCTCAACACAGCTACAAAATTAGTCAAACAACAAGACTTCAGTATCTGTTGGACTCTGTGAGGCTTCAGTATGGCTAGCATTAATAGCCAAATGAGATATTTTTGCACCTGCAGTATCCAAACACTAGTTGTTTTGCCCACAGGTGGATTAATGGAAGCAGCAAGAAAAAAATCATGCTTAAGCACCCACCTACCTCTAGAATACCATAACTTTCCAAGTTGAAATGGCCAGATACTTATATAGAAACACCTACCCTGACTGCAGCTGCTTTTAGCCACCCACGTGTAGTAATTTAGGGTCTTATCTTCTAATAATGTCCTCAAATAAAGATAACTGCAGAGCTGCTGTGAAGGCAAGTGCTAAAGTTTCCTATACCACCAGTCATCAGTGCATCCCATGGAAAGTCAGCATCTCTCTGCCCCATCCCTTGACAGTATAGTGCCTGGCTGAAAAGATGCCCCCAGCAATACACTCCAGACCCAAGAGATTCTGGTCTGCTTAAGGTTTGCCAAGGAAAAATTATCTCACACCATCACCTCCTTTGGGTATTCACACCTACATCTTCTGTTTCATGGACTCAGAGGTGCTCAGACCTTAAGCCTACACAGTACATTATTGAACTTTATCCTTGCTCAGCCAAATGGAAATTAAAATAAAGCAAGCCTGGAGTACACTGTGGAAACCCAGGTTTATTTAATATTAGAATATCAGAAATTAGGCTTTTTACCCTCTCAAGCATGAGATATTTTTTTTTTTTACAGCTTAAAAGGCATTCACATAATTTGTAGCAGGCTGTAGGTGCCAAAACCATGAGGGAGATTATCAGCTCTGCAGTGAACTAATCCATTTAAATAAATAGTTCAATTAGAAATGTATTCTTGACCTAGTTTTGCTTCCATAGTGGATACGGGTGTCAAACTGCACTGTGCAAATGGTGAACAACTTATTCTCTTACATGTGATTGAAGTGAGGTTTAAAAAGTACTTTTCATGAAAGATGTTTAACAGTTCTCATCTTTCGTGCTTTTTATCAGTAGTTAAAAATGAATGAAGATTACTTTAAGTGCATGATATTAGGCAAAAAATAAATAAAACTGAAGACTGCCAAAAGATTATTTTGATACATTTTAAGCATTAAAAGTCTAGATATGCTGGTAATAAGCATTTTAAAACAATTTCTTTAACTCCTTAGATCAGTTTAAAGGAATACATATGTAAAAAAATTCTTTTCAGGTATAAATGCATTTAAAGTAGTTATTACAGCTTTTACAAATTACAGTTATTTTACACACACTTAGCTGAAAATAGTATTCAAAACATTGTCAGCTGAATCCCAAAAAGCATTGGACTCCTGTTGCTGTGGTAACACATTTTTCATGGTTTGCCCTTCTGAGGCAACAAAAAGTCTAAACTATTGAATGTTTTAAATACATTTAAGTCCAGCACTTTGATTGCACCACCATGTCCCAGTTGAAAGCTAGATTATTCCATTTTCAGCTAGGGGTCTCCTCTCATTGAGACCCAAACTATTACTTAACATACTCACTGAGAGCAAAAGGCTTTCCAGATGCTAAGAAAAAGTATTGTTTAACACCCTGTGGAGCAGCACTACTAACAACAAAGGGGTTTTTCCTTCTCCAGTTGTTACCACTGGGTGGGGTAGAAGTCAGAAAGAGGCCCTGCTCTTTGGAGCTGAAGACATTCTGCTTGTGGAAGATAAATTAGGAACTCCACATTTCATCCATACAGAATCATTCTGCTGACCTCTACTGCCAAGCAAGCAAGATTTGGACACCCTCTCAGCTTCGCAGCAGAACACCCTGGTGTCAGCTGTGCTGCTCCAGCGGATGCTTTCCTTTCTCCCAAGGCAGAGCTGCTAGGCAACAGGGTGCAAAAGCAGCAAGAGATGTCCCCTTTAAAGCGCCGCAGCTCACTCTGTCTAGTACCAGCATGGCATAAACAATGTCAGAGATGAGGAAGAAGCAGAGCACTACTCAAAACTTCATTATGTGTCACCTTATAATCAACTCCAAAACACAACATTAAGCACAGAACATACATACGTTTTCTCAGCACCGAATGAATATGACCCTGAGCATCACCACTGCCCTCATCTTCCTTAGTAAGCTTTAGTATTTTGCTTTTTGTCATCCATCTGTAAAGAATTTCACATGAGGAAAACGTTAGGTAAACTTGCAATTAATTCATTCACACATTTTCAGGAAATGCTCCACAGTCCTGTGGAGCACCTGCCTTCCATACCTACACTCTTCTGCAGAATTCCCTTCTGGGTGGCTGGATAACAGAATTGTATCCAGTAAGTGTTACCCGAATCCAGGAGACACTTAAGGAAAAGCTGGGGTTTGTTATGCCCTGACTCTCATTTAAGGTAAGCATGTTTATGACATCTAATTACCATGTTCTGTGCTCTCAGTGGAACATTAACTTTAATAAATGTTTGCATTTTAATTCCAGCTGTAACAATATGCAGCTGCCCTACTTTGGACCTGAACAATATCTTCCTAAAATACCAAAATGAAGACCTGCCAGCTAATCCGAAGTCATCTGCCTGTATCTAAAGAGAAGGGAAATATTCCCTCTATGAATCAGCTGTGGTGACCTTGATTTAGCTTTCATATAGCTGCAAAATGACTACCTAATACCTAGACCAGCATAGATGGCAAATGACACTCCCAGGAAATAAATTATTTGGTACGCATACATGAGTTCACAAGGCAGAAAGTTACTTTCCTTGGAAGAATGTCAAAGAAACACAGCATTAAAGCCAAATCTCCAATGTGATTAGTTCACCAAAGGGAGTTGAAAACACACCTCTTAGTTTTGAAGGAGTAAGAGGATGTGAAACTATCTGCATACACCAACAACAGGAGGCAAAAGCAAAGTCCACTGAGAACAGCAAGGTGATGACCTTCATATGCAGGACTTGTAGGTACACAACATTTGCGACAAAACAAGTTATGTTATTCATAAGCCCCCCTAGGTAGCCTGCTGCATTCAGCGGGCCTGGCCTGAGATCCTGTTAGCTGTCCCCACAACTGCCTGCCTTTGGCTAATTCAGGTAATAGGACAGAGAAATTTCGGTGTCAAAAACCCCAAGCAATGACCAATGTACCATAACACCTTGCTCAAAGAAAACCTTCCTGAAACATGTAAAATCCACTTCATTAAAGATTGTGACAAAAATTCGGGGGTGGGGGGGAACGTATTGCAATACACATCCAAAACATTTTAAATATTTTGTGCACTAAATTGTCCGTGCCACATCGATAGCAAAAATAGTTTCCAATGACTGGCTAAAAATGAAGAACATGAAAATTTTGAGTGTGAAATTACTACTAAACCTCTGTATTATAGATAGCCCAGAGCTGTGAGAAGAAATGCTTTTACAAACAGGACAAAATCATTCAGAAAATAATTTATTTAGGCAGACATGCCTGTACGATAAAGGGAACAAGCAGGAACAAATCCAGAGAGGCGCAGAAATACTCTAAATAAAAAAAACAACAACAAAAAGCCTCAACAAAATCCTAATGTTAAAAATTTTTAGGTTGAATACTGTGTGTGGGCAAGAAAAAAAAAAAAGTCTTGGACCTCTGACGTTCCCACCATTTGATTCTTTCTCCAGCTGTTTGATTCTTCCTCTATTCAGGCACAACACTTTATTTTCTGGAAAGAAACAAGACTGAATCACATAAGTAACTGCTTTCACCATTAGTTTCTTTGCCCTCCTTCCTGCAAGTGATTGAAATTACTCAAGAAACATAAGCACCTGCAGCTTCTATGGAAGAGGAGGATTTACCATAAAGATTGAGAGCTCTACCCTTGGATTTTCATGTGTGCAATGTTTTTTGGTTTGTTCCCCCCACCCCCCTCCCCCAAGCAATAGATTAGAGCAAATCCCTTTGCTGAAGACCTATTGAACCCATCTCAAGTAATCCCATGCCCATCCTCAAAATATTGGTACTTTTCCTCAGGTCTAGAAACATCCTCTTTATGCTGTCTTCAAGCTGTCTGCAAACATTACAGCAGAGCCTTCTCCTCCTAGACTTCAGCTGGCTTCTCTCCAACTAATCAGCTCAAGAGAAATTAAGCCTCCCCCACCTGTTTCTTCCCCCTCAAATAATAGTCTGGATATACTTTTCTGTGTTAGAGGAAGGACCCACACACCATCTCGGCTTACCTTGTGGATCAGAGGTGTGAGCAGCTGATTCTACGTATTATGAAGAAAAAAAAAAAAAGATTCAAACCAAACAAACTCTTTGGAGAGGGAAGGGCAGGTACATTGTGAAAGAGGGAGCTTTATAACTTGGGGAATCTCACACCACATCTGGGGCACGTTTTACAAAGGGGTTTTCAAGACAGTCCGAGTTCATGGTTATTGGGGTACTTCAAGGGGAAAAAACCCCCACAACTCAACATGCTGTTAAGGTGACAGTATCTCAGCATCAATGACAACAGCAGTCCCACACTCAGTTACAGCACAGGGTTTTCTCCAGCCCTGGGATCTGTAAATATTTTTCACAGTCTGGAAATGCGCAAGTAGTCTTTCATACCACACACCTCAATGATAAGGTTCCCTTGGGCCATAAATTCAACTTCATCTCTTTTCTTCACTTTGCCTCAAAGCAAACCTAGGAAAATCCCACAGGCCATGTTGCTCTTCTCAGGCCAAGATCGATGGTATTCTCCATTCAGCTGGAGCTCCCAGACTGCCTTCCTACCAGAGAGCCAGCCTTGCCACTGCCGCGTTCACTGGCATCTATTTACTCTCCTACTTCAGAGGATGTCCCAACTTCCCTTCAGCTCTTGGAGAAATTCAAAGGAATCTTGTGTTCAAATGCTATCCAAATATTTATATTTTGCTTATACTGTTTACTTAATGTGAAATCACTACCAGCTTTTTTTTTTCTTTTCAAATAATGAAGTCATCTGGAATAGATTTTCTATAAAGCTTAGCTCTCATTTCCATCGTCCAAAAAGCTGCCTTTTTTAAAATGGTGTTGTTTACAGCAATCATTGGAAGCTGCACACTTTTCAGAATCCAATCTTCACTTCCACTGTTTCAATAATACTATAGCTCATGTGCCCAGGGAGTAATCTCTCTTTCCTCAAGTGAACATATTATCAGCTATTTAGCTCTAGTAGTATTATCTAGCAGTCCAACTTTTAATATTCTGAAAATATCAGAGGACTCTGTACCACTCCTTTAGTACTGCAATAGCTGATAATTAAGGTAATACATTCATCAAAATGTAGTTTGGTTTTTTTGGTGTTTTTTTTTTTTTTTTTTTCTTCTTCTTTTCCCATCCCTTCTCTCTCCCTCGAGAAATTTATCAGGTACCATGTAGGAACAATATTACTGAAAAGGCATAACAAATTTCCACCTGAGCAGTGGGATTTAGAGAAGGCAGTGATTTGCTGATTCATTCCTTCAAATTCCAGTTTCGGCATCCAAGTATGACAACCTTGGTTTTAGTACCTACAAAGACTATCTCTAGAAGTCTGTATTTTTTGTCATTCTTCTCACAGACCGAATATTCCAGGCCCTGCCCCAGCTCCCCCGTCCCCCCTCCCCCTAATGTCCTTCAAGACAGGTAGACAGATATAGATATACTGGAGCATATCCAGCAAAGGGCCACAGACGATTAAGGGATTGGAGCACCTGAAATATGCTGAGAGAGCTGGGATTGCCTAACATGGAGAGCAAAGTTTAAGGGAGATCTTATATGTGTGTACCTGGATTGAATCGGCGGGGAGGCTGGTAAATAGGACAGAGCCAGACTCTTCTCAGTAGTAGCCAGTGACAATATAAGATGCAATGGACACAAATAGAAACATAGGAAATCCCATTTCAACATAAGAAAAACACTTTTACTGTCAGGGTGATCAAACACTGGAATAGATTGCCCAGAAAGGTCATGGAGATATCCAAAACCCCAGAAGTCCTTCCCAACCTTGAATGTTCTGCAGTAGTGACTCACTAGGAATTATGAACTACCTATTTCAACCTTCTTTTATTATTATTTTCTTTCCTAAGAAACAAACAAACAAGGCACAAAAATCACTCTTCTTTATGAAATCAAAGACACTCTCACAGGAAAATAACCACCATTTTATCCACAAAAAGAAATATCAAAAACTAATTTCTCAAAGCCAAAACCTGAAATGTTTCTATTCTCAGAATACAAAGAGAAAAGTCAGACTATTCCATGAAAAGCAGCAAAAGAAGAGAGAAAACAATAGAGCTGTTCATACCATCCCTGGTAACAAAACCCACTTTCCAGCCTATTTGCATGTCTGCACATCCATAGTTATTTGCCATTCAACTCATTCTAACCTGCCGATTTCCCCAACTTACATTTTACGGGGTTTTTTGGGGTTTTTTGTTTTTTTTTTTTTCAGTTTCAAATGCGAGAATCTCTTCAGAAAACCCACTTTACAGAAACCCATAGCACTCAAACCCAAGGGACCCTGTTGCCTACAGAGTATTGAATGCTGGCAGGCTGTCAGATATCACTTGCAACTTTCTCATTCTCCACAGTACTTTCAAAGCAGTTTGCTTTGCAGGGAGAGGTAAGGCGCTATAAGGCAGAAATGGAAAAAGCTGTTATAGAGGCTATCTGGCTGCTGAGAGATTCGAAATACATATTTGAAAAAGCAATATGTTCATCGTTGGGAAAAAGTATGAGACTTTCACAAGGTAAATTAAAAATTACTTGAAATAGCATACTTGTTCCAAGCTTTGGAACAGTAAGTGCAGAAAATACAAGATTTCAGACATTTTGGTCACTCTCTGCTAATCTGCACCTCCCTTCACTCTTACTGCAATTTCAGTTCATGTTTTGAAGCTACACAGTGATTATTATCCTAGAAAGGGCACGATCCCACCAAGAACCAATTTTTCCATAGTGATTTCTCTCATTTAGCACTTGCAGTGGGTCAGTCTTTGGACCACTTTGCTCTTACTGCATGCATTGAAAAATTGCCGAGAAGCTTGATGGCCCTCCAGGTTCTATTATTTTCAGATCCCATCATTTTTACTTTATGGTTCTGGGATTTTTATATTTATAGAAATGAGCATTTCTGTGACAGCACCATCTAACTAGGTGAGGATCATTTTCTTTACTTTCCATGCACACCCAACACCTCTGTTGCTTCAGCATTTGTGATCCTTCCAGGATCAGATTCTTAAAACCAGCTACTGTTAACTGCTTGATTCCTAGAAAACGGCACCATCTCTTATGTAAAGCTTATTGTAATATTTCCTGTGTTAGCTGGTAGAAAACTAGTTGGTCTTTATGAAAGGATGTCCATTCATCTTTTGATTCACATTGCAACTAGGTGATAAAGGTTTTTGTCTGCAATGTAAATCTTCTTCTCTCTTGCAAACACCAGACTACGTATCTTGTCAGTTCCCAGATTGACTAATATAATTCCACACTGGCAGGTCTCCCAGACAGCACCGTAAGAAATGTCAGCTGGTCCACTGTATTTCTGCAGAGTTAATCATCGGTTCAAAATGTCACCATCCTATTTCCTTCTTTTTTCATTTACTCAATTTTCTTCTCATAAACTTCTGAATTAACTTTAAAAACTAAAAGACTGCATCTCCATTGCACCAGAGCATAAGAAATAGTTTGGAAACAAGTAATCCACAGCTGGAGCGAGGTGCACTGAAGCTTGATGCCAAGATAAAGTAACCAGTAAAAGCCTTAAATGCTGTTTAAATTCTCATTCCATCCCCACCACTGTGATACACAAGGGCACTAGATTGCATCATACAGTCCCAAGGAAAATACCGAATAACAAATGCTGCCACACCTCCAAAACTGAAGGCAGAAATCAGTAATTGCTTGCACACACAAGCTTTCTTATAACAGCACTTGGCTATACAGCTGTTGGAGAAGAGGCGTATTGTGCATAAGAAATCCTTATGATTTATACAGTCCTTATGGCTATATCCTTATAGCCACACCTGGCCTCCTTGAGCAAGTGCTGCTCAAGATGGAGCTGCAAGCTCAGAAAAGGGAAGGCCAAATTTTTCAGATATGCTTTAAGGATCACTACCACACAAAAAGAATCTAATATGCAACAGTAAATTTTAATACAAACCTGGAAGAACACTGGACATAGGTTTTGACTCCAAAGAGCTTGGGCATGCCTCATTAAGATAACTCCCTCCAACCTGAATAATCCCAGTCCTGAACACAGGCTACCCATGGGCGAGGACCTCTGCATAGACCAAGTAGCACTACTTAGAGTAGCAGAGTAGCACTTCAGCCAGGGCATGGTTTCATTTAGGTCAGGCTACACACTTTACCCCACCAGCAACATCAGTGCACTGTGTGTTATTACACATGTTCAGGTATAACATCTCCCCCGTTCCTTTCAGCATCTGGAACAGGTCAAGGCGCATGTTGCAGGATCCAGCTCTACAGGGACCTGCACATATGAGTAACTAAGCCTGAGCCCTGGGATCAAGCACAGTAGTTTCCTCTAGCTGCTACCTCCACCTGCACTGAGCCCATCCAGACAGTAGGTGATATTCTTATGCTATGCTTTCTATCCCCTTTCCATCACTCCAACAATTTGACAGCAAGTCTTCTTGATGGCTTTCTAGAGTGGAAAGTATTAAATATAGGTATGCATATTCAAACCATTTTAAAACAACAAACCCTCAGGAAGAAAAACAAAGTGACAGACTGCACCATCACAGCAGGTCACTTGCTTTGGCATGGAACTGTGCTGCTTTTTAAAAGACATGTTTACTTTTTTCAGATCTACAGATGTGGAGTAATATTTGCTAACACTTAAACTCAGTCCTTAAAACCCACAGTGACAAGGGTGAAAAACATAGCTTTCAGGTGTACAACGTATCACCAGGATAGCTTTCTGCTCAGAGCACAAACCCCTTCCCGATTTTCCACACTCAAGAAAACAGTAAGCGTACTACTCTTCTTTTAGCCCTTCTGTGCTTGATCTTCACATACTGATGCACAAAAGTTGCATTTGCTGGAGCATACTTATAAGTTAAGATAATCATATAGGCATAGATTTGACAGCTCTGGGAGCCTTCCCGTGTGTTTTGGTAAGAACAGCTACATCAAACCAGGTCAAAGATCCATCCTGTCTCTGAAACAGGCAAAATCAAATACTTTTATATAAAGTCTGAGGTAAGGGCATACTATCTCCCAGATGGATTTTTGCAGACAACCAACAAGTTGCTGTTCAGATACTCCCAATTCAGAGATGGTACTATTCTTTTTAGTACATTTTAAAATCCTTTGAGAGGCATATCTTTCATTAAATTGCCCCTAGAATTCATGTAAACTTTTATTACCTGCAAAAACACGAAAAGCTGCCACTGTTTTCAACCTGACACTTTCTAGTTTTGCCAGTTACCTCCAAGCTGTACTTTCTTTTCCAACACAAAACTGAACACACAGTCCTTATTTACCTCCTATATCCCACTCAAGATTTCACAGATCTGTGACATACACCCCTTATTGCCTGCTGTCCTGGCTGATGAGCACCAGCACAGAAGCCTGTCTGTACTTTACTCCTATATGCCTTTTGAGCTGGGGAACCAGAGGGACAGTCAAAAATGTAAGCACACTATGGATTTAAACAGTACACGATAATAAGTTCATTCTCCATTCTTTCACCTGATAATTAATTACTAACGGTTAGCGTCCTTTTTTGGTACTACTATAAATTAGTATTAGAGTCCCAAACACACTTCCCAAGTAGTAGCAACCAGTCCAGAATTTACCATTATATATTTAAAGCTTCAGTTATTCCCCTCTCCTGACCCCCAAATACCTATCTATCCACATTATGCTAGTAACATTTTGCAGTAATTCATAACAAGAGAAATCAGCCTAGATATGAAATGCAGCTATTTTAAAAATGCCGCAGTGGGTTCGACAAAAACATATTATGTTGCTTTCTTTGAAAGACTGTGTCTCTAAAGGTACAATCTCTTTTACTCCTCCAGTTCCTTAAGTGTTAGAACTGCCTGTATCTTCAAGATATACAGCCCCAGAGAAACAGAACTAATACAAATTTTTGCCAATGAATTTTACACCTGCTTTGTGTTATTTACAATAAACACAGAAAATGTGGGTGTTGAGGACATGTGTGGAGAAAAGGAGTCTTGCCAAATAATTTTTGTTTTACTTTTGCAAGCTGGAATTAAAAGACTAATTAAGACTAATTCAACTGCATTTTAGTAAAACACCTGCTTTCAGGATTTTCTGTGCCCTGTGCTATTTCCCACCCTTCCTCCCTCAAGGCAAAGGCTTGAACATAAAATGTGCGAATGGTGCAGGAGTGCAGGGAACAGTGACCAGAAGGAGTTGCAGTCTATGAGCTCAGCTACAAAACTCTTTCTTAACAGAAAAGCTGGCTGATGCCTTCCAGTCAAGCTTACAGCTCTGTCGTTGGGGTTGGCGTCTGGTAGACATGGGTATGAAGCCCTTAAACTGAAAGGGCAGTTTTCAAGTCACAGTGCTCAAGACGTCTCTGTGTATTTATTTCCCTGGACAACAGAGACAGCACGAGGCCTACAGGATCCTATGATCTCTCCCTGGGCTGGGTCTTTCCTCAATGCAATTTCAGATACATTTATCACCACTTCTAATCTAGAAAAATCAGCTTCCTGATTTGAGCTAGGTTTGAGGAGCTGTAGTCCAAACATCAGCTCATTCTTGATGCTGGATAGCCATAGAGTTCCTGCATCTGTGATCACTGCCTGGAGCACAGGTCATTTGTTCCTAAACTCCTCAAAAGATGGGCTCTAACTTCATTCCGATGGTAGAAAAATTACTTGATCACAACCAAAAGCCAGAGCAAGCAGCTCCTTATGGGACCACGATTTAAGTATTGTGTTCCTAGCTTAACCTTCTTGTTTGTTCTCACCTATAAGATGAAGCCTGAAGTGAAAGTATGGCCCTTTAAAACTGCTTATTGACAGAGGTGGACAGTGGAAAACATGATTCCAAACAGATATTCTTGGGTGAATCCAGAGAATTAAAAGTCAGCACCCCAGTGTCCAAATTGGATCAGCTGCATGAAGTATAATGAGGATAAAATAGACATAGTTAAGCATATTCAGAAAGACCTTATGTGGCTTTTGCAAGGGAAAAATCTTATGTCACAGGTCCACTAGCAGGGTTTTTTTGTTGTCATTTTTTAAACAGCTGCTTAACACATGAACTTTGATACTTAACGGGTACAAACATCTGGCCTAGGAAGCAAACCTGACCCATTCAGTGGCACAGAGCAAAGCAGAAGCAAACATCCAATATCCACTCTCTGAGGGAAACATTGGCACCCCCAGCTATCCCCTGGAGAAATCCCCATCTCCGTGACTATTCCATAAGCTTTTGTGCCTTTCCAACCCTCCCTCCCCACCCCGACTTACACTGTACTTAGACATTATACTGACCACAACAAATTCTCCAAAACAAGAACTCCACACACAGGCAATTTCTAGCTAGCACACATTTCACCAAGAGGTGGAAAGCCTGTAAGGATGGGTTCTCACCATCTTCTTTCCAGTTAGGAGCTGGAGGTGATGCAGAAGAGACCCCAAGGTGGAGACAGAGCTGCCTCGCTACCCCTGGCAGCTGAGGAAGCCACATACAATTACAGATTTCAGCACAAGTTTCCAGATAAGCATCTGGAGAAACTCCCAGGTGCACGGCCTGGTATGACAATCCTCATCAGAAAATTTGCAGACGTTCCTGGTCTGCTAGTAACCCATCTCCACTTTCTTTACCATCCCATCTATGAGACATGGAGCCATTTATCCATACTTTCATAAAGGCTAACTAGCCCTGATCCACAGCAGAACAAACCAAGACCTGTACCAGACAGCACCCTTCTTGCCTTGCGATACAGCCATTTCATGCCAGTGAGTGCTGTTTTGTCTTAGGACAGGAGACAAGGTGTATCACATGGCAATAAGTTGTTGCCTGTTTTCTAAACTGCCTCAAGAAACACACAAACACAGAGGTGAAAGAGTCTGAACTGTTCAGGATAAAAAAAAGCCAAAAGCTAACTGCAACGACTTGCAGAAAGATTTCATGACACTGAATAAACAGGCAATAAAAATGGCAGATGAAGTTAAGGTTGAAGAAATATTAAGTGATGCATCTAACAAAAAGCAATCCTAACTTCATGTTCACAACAGTGGGGTCTGAACAAACTATTACTTCTCAGGAATGCGATTTCAGAATTAAGGGAGAGAGAGTTCTAATAAAACACTCAATCAGTAATCAGTGGCAGTCAGAGAGCCAGACTAAATGCTAGAAATTACTAGGCAAGAAGTAGCAGAGAACAAAATGGAAAATGTCTGTACAAATTCAAAATGACCCTGACTTTTGAATACTGCTTGCAGGTTTGACTTCTCTCCAGATCTCCAAAAAACACACTGTAGAACTAGAAAGAAGGGTAAGCAGAGGTACAATATGCCTTCAATACAAGGAACAACTGGATCACATACAGCTTTTCAGCCTAGAATACAATCAGACAGGAGGGAAGACACAATACAGGTTTAAAATAAAAAATGGTAGTAAAAATGAATATGAGATTAATAGACATTTTTGTTATAAGAGAGTGCCTAAAAGGCATCAAGCCACATAATCAGGTAGTAGGTTCAAACCAAAGAAACAGTGACAGTTTACCATGCAACATACAGCCAAGAATGTAAGGGTCATTATTACAGGATTATGTGAATACCAAAATTCTACACATGATCAAAGAGAAATTAAATATTTTTATAGAAGGCCAATGCACTAAAAACCATTAGATGAGAATTTCACTTTGGCTTCAAGCAGGCTCTTAGTTCCAGGTTGCTAGAAGCCACATCTCAGGGAACTGCCATAACACCGCCTCTACTTGTGGCTACCCCAGGCACATCTCACCGCCAGACCTACTGTTTAATTTGGTTAGGTCATTTTTATGCTCTCAGGGAAACTGTATTACTCAATGAAGCCAGTAAAGTCCTGCGTCTCGTGTTAACAAAAAACCACAGAGTGCATACGGACCTCACTCAAGAAACCTCAGCTACTAGTCCCACTGAAGCCAACAGAACTAATAACAGCTTGTTGCTCAGATCTTTCTGGACTGGCCACAAAGACATTCTTACTCACAAACTCATATTTCAGCTCCAGCTATAAATAATTTCTATCTAGTAACTAGTTAATTGGTAATTCATTAATATTCATCTGCTAATAAACATTGATGCCGAGTTCAGTTGGTAAGTTATTTCTACTCACTTCCTTCAATAGTCTTCTGGAGTTCCATAATTACCAATAACTTAGTTCTAATTACAACAACTATTATTCCTTATTAACTGACAGATACTTTACAAATCAGATATTAAAGCAGCTGTAAAATAACTCCTGTTTATTTTCTTATTCAATTTAAGATACTAACCTGTGACATTCTGTTCCTTTCCAAATGCCATCTGGAAGAACAAGTAATTTCTTACTATATCTGATCAGAATCTTTATCCATTTTCCTAACACTTTATTTTTAACTACCTGCAGCGAAGCAAAATAATTTTTTTATCTCACCACAACTGCAATGTGGATAAGGAGTCTGAACCAGGAATTTGAAATGCTGCACATAGGTGCACATAACAGCTATTACTGTAAGGTTGTCTGAAGCTGACCAAGTATGTCAAGCGCTCACTGCTGGTGAGCTTTGCCTGATTTGATGTGTCCACACAGTACAATGGGAACAATAGCAGAAAACTCAGCTACTGTCTCATCCACTTCAGTTCACACCAAGGCTCTGTATTTGACTGCCACTGCCAATTCGTCTTCTCTTTTTTGCTGCTGTCAAGAGGCTTGGAGTACATGAGAGTAAAAGGCAAGAGCCATCTATGGCAACTCTCTCTTGATCTGCCTTTCAGCATTAGAAGAGAACACAACAACTCAACAGCAGAAAAAAAGGAACTACAGGACATGCGTCAGCTGGCTGTGCCTACTTACAGGGCACATACAGCCCACTGGGTACCTTGTCTTCAGGGCATACTTTTAGTCCAAGTGTCCCATGCCCCTGCACACCTGCATTTCCTTCTTTTGGAAGGAAAACCATTACATAACCAACGGGGATCAGGGAACCACAAATGGCTTTATTAAGTCCCCAGTGCAGAGTGCTGGTGAAGTTAAACCACCTTGGGGCAAAATACACATCTTATGACACAGGTACAGCCAGGCACGCTCTGGGTGGGCCAAAGACCAATAAGACATTTCAGAAATCGTAGTGTGCATCCTGGCACTTTCCAGATGGGACTGCAGGGCAAGCATGTCCCATGCCAGCTTGTTTCATCCAAACGTTGCATACCTATAGCAGCACTGTTCAGTTTCCTTTGAGCATTTACATATTTAATGTCTGTCCATATAAATTAAGTATAGCAGGAAGTAACAGCTATATTTAAGGTTGCCTATGCCTTTCTGCTTTATACTGATATTTATGAAAACAAAACTCTTGCTTGCCTTTCTGCAGATCTGTTTATCTAAAGCAAGCAGTATGTGAGAACAAGGGATTGTTCTCTGGGGCTTTTTTTTAGGAAGAATTCTTTCAGTCTTCATCCTTGTTTCCAGAATACCAGCTGAAATTTGTTTAGGCTTAGTCAAAGAATGCATTGGGAAAGCAGACAGTTATTGCACCTGCCAGTGGCCTGTGACAAATCCGCTTCATCAACAGTTTGGAGCCAGTTGGGTATGAGCAGACCTCTCCTCTGGGAGCTCACTGCTAACAGTGATTTTCTGCTCATTCTCAAAAGCTGAGTGTTATTTAGGCTTCACACAGGGATTAAAGGAAAATAGAAAAGGGAACAGCAAAAACCTTTTTCAAGCATATCTCCCTCTTACCTAGGGGTTGCTGTTCCTCTGGGGAAGAGCCAGACTCTCTGCATCCCCAAGCATACCCCTCCATGCTTCTCCCTGGCAGGGTAAAGTGACTGTCCCTCACCATCAGGTGCCAGCTCCCTCAGGTGCCTACAGGCAGGACCCATATGTGCTCTTCTTGTCCCTAACAAGCCTCCCTCACCACCCTGTATCAGTGGCTACCTGCAGAGCAACAGCTTTGAACAGGTTAATGGTCACAGCTCAGTGGTAAAGCCAAATATTCAACATGTCTAAGGTATTAGCATTAAGAACAGCAGGACAGGATAAATTGCAGAGAGAAATCTTCAAGATCTCACTGAAGAAAAGTCTAAGTTAATTTTGAGAAGAGTGGGGAAACTCAAAGGGGAACATAGCAAATATACTTCCAGTTGCCCATATCTTTCTAGATAATACTGTTATTTATAAGCACAAGTCACCTCAACTTTCTGTGGCACAAGCAATCATGAAGGCAGCAGGTGCAATAAGTACAGGGATTGGAGGTCTTTCACTCTTTATTCTCATCAATTTTATAATTCTAGGCTGAAATTCTAGGCTCAGGAAAAAAGTTCTGGGCTTTTTTTTGTTGTTGTTGTTTGGTTTTGTGTTTTGTTTCATTTAAAAAACGGCCTGATGGAGATGACCAAAGCTTATAGTGTGCAGAGTGTCAAATCATCTTTCAGGGCAAAGGGTAAAAGTCCAGCCCTGCTGAGGCATTCTGATGTTTACATCTCATCTGAAAGCCTCAGACTATACCTACAAAACCCAAACTGCACAGTCCTGTATCAACTGCTGACTAAGGTAGAATGAGCATGAAGTCTGCAAATACATGTTTTCCCTCCAAAATTTCACTTGTACCTAAAACTTTAACACCAGACAGGCCCAATATCCCTAGCAGCTCAGTACCTGTTATTCTAAGCATCCCATCCTCCGGCTCTATTTCTCACAGGACCTGACCTGCAAAGCCTTCTCCAAGCCTAACCCTCTAGGCTTGCCACAAACCAGAGGCCAAAACCCTCTTCCACAGGATGGCAGATTCCTACCTTCCCAAAGACTGTAGAAAAGGGGTCTTCTTTTGAGGCAGCAGGAGAAAGAATCAAACCAGCAGAACAGCTCCCAGAAGTTCAAATTACAGGACTGAGCTAAGGAGCCCCCACCCGCATGTCTGTGCTGTTTGAGGCAGCTGTATGAGCAGCTCATTTTCCTCCGTATGATAATTCACTTACTCTAAATTAAAAGGTTACTCAGAACATGCTTGAGTTACAAATTTACAGATTTTTATAACTGAAGTACACACTATTTCATGAACAAGCTTCATCTTAGACATTAAAAAGTAATTTTCAAGTCAAAGCCACAAATTTTAAACAAAATCTGCTTTCCACAGAAGCAAAAGAAGAAAAAGAAGAGGGGCATTCCCTTTTATGTCTGGACTCCTGTTAAAATGTGTTCCTAAAGGTTCAATAAACACACAGGAAACATTATAAGCATATTACTTGACAAGTAGGTACTGTATACATGAATACAAGCCATGATTTAAGGCAATCTGTGTCAAGCCAGTTTTCTAAGAGTACATTAACCATTTAGTCACCCCTCAGAAATTACATAGAAAAGCAAGGTGTAAAGCATCACTGAATTTTGATCTGAACAAAGGTCTGATTTAACACTTAATTTCTTTTCTGTATACTTTGAAGTGAACTCCCCTTAACGTTCCAATAACCAGCACAGTTGGTACTGAGGAGACAAAGCAGTTCTCTTCCCCTGGACTCCTGTTGCTACTACTATGAGGTGAAAGCAGCTATAGTACTTGTACTCAGCATAAACCAGCTTCATCATAGGTTGGAGCTGATCAGGTACCAGCAGACACCTCCTCCAAAAGCTCATTGCCAGCAACAAATCACCATCCACACAGTCTCAAAAGTCAAGTATTAATTAAGCTTCACATAGGAAGTAAAGCATAATAGGAACAGCAAAAATCACCTCCAGTGCATTTATTTCTTCCTTACCCAGATGCTGCTGCTCTTCCAGGGATGAAGCATTTTGCCTGTGTTCCCCACACAGGCCTCTACTGAGGGGGGGAGAAAGTTTGTCCCCCAGTGTTGGCCACTAGCAGGGCCTACAGGTTGCTTTCATTAATGAGCCTTGCCTGGCTTCCCACTAATTGAAAACACCTGAAGGGCACCTATCCCGGGCATGTACACAAGTGCAGGGGAGTGGCCACTGCCCTGCTCCACCACCCCACAGCTGGGCTGCTTTAGAAATTAAACTCATTTTCCTTACTCTGAGCATTCTTGTTTCAGAGGTCACGCATGGCGATTCTGTTATAAATACTGCTTGGACTGTCTGTGGTAAATTCATCAAAAGGCCTGGCTGTGTTTTGCAAAGCTGGAGACAATGCTGGCCTGAGGTCCCCTCTCATGCCCCCAGGAGCCTTCCCAAATGCATTTAGAAAAGCCACACACATTGGAGATTCAGCAGCTCGGCAAAACCTCATCTCCCTGCTGCCTCAGGCTCACCCTTAGGGCACCATTTCCTGGCCTGCACGGTTGTCACCCAGCACTCAAACCCCCACTAGAAGAGCCACAGCCTGCCAGCTACCAGCCAACAGACACCACACGCACCCTTCAGCAATGTCTTAAGCAGCAGGAGCAAGTGCAGCTCAAGCAGCCGACCAACAGATGCAGTGAATGGCTGTGGTGTAGCTGCCTAAGCCAGAGCAGAGTGCAGGGAAGCTGCGCTGGATCCTGCTGCAGCCCCCAGGAAGGGACGAATGCCAGGCGATCTAAGCAACCGGAGCACAGCAGAAGTCTTCAAAGATCAAAGTCTTAAAAGATCTGGTTGAAGAGATTTTTAGGCTTTGTTAGTTTTGGAACAGTGGAGAAACTCAAAGACTGAACAGAAGATTAAAAATAACCCCCAAATAAGTAAACGTGACTGCAGCTTGGCTAGCTGGCCCACAGTTCTGGATGCCGCATGGAAAGACTGTGATAGTCAAAACCTCTACCCCTAACAAAGAATGCATTTTGACCATCTACAGCTCCCACTTGAAGGTTGCTATAGCAATAATGCCATATCCCTTTTTCTCATTCTCTCAGAGAAAAAATAGTGTGCTGCCTGAACCAGAGTCAGCTAATTCTGCAAAACTGTACAGGAATCAAAAAGCCATTTACCTGAGCTCTGCTTTTTTCTATCTCTGTTAAATTGCAAGTCAAACATTCGCTAACTGTCCTTTCTTAGCCTTGGAAAACAAAAAAGCTATTGATTTTGAGCACTTTTTTTTGTGTGCTGACTTCTTGCTCCCATTTAAAAAGCTTCCAGAAAAGCAAAAGGTTTCCCACTGATTTTGTATCCATTGTGAGTTTGCATGGAAGCATTAATGAAGATAATAAAAGACCAATAAATGATGTGTGACAGGAGATGTAAAATGCCAGCTCAAGTAGCTTCTGTTCCTTCTGTCTTCTCCCAGAAGATGGAGCCAAATGACCAAGCGTCTGTGGCCCCGCCAAGCTGCACATAAGTACTACTGAACAGAACCCCTTCCAATGAGGGTACAGTTAGTCTCACTCAATGGCTCCCATTGCCAAGGTTGGCTGGGAAGGCAGTCAGGTTTCTTGCAGATAGTTTTTGCATGTTACAGCTGTTCTACAGCTCTTTGAAAAGAAAGGAGGCCAACAAGATCAAGGTCAGAAGCCTACATTTTAAGAAAGCTCAATGAAAGGCAACCCCCCCCCCCCAACCTCTCCATAGACAGAAGGAAAACTTTACTTCTGACAGGCAGCATCACAAACCTGTTTGATATCCTCACAAAACGAGTTTCAGAGTTTAAAATACTAACATGTTACCCATCCTTGGCTTGCATGTTATTTAAATTAACTAAAAAATTATGAAAAATGCTGGAAGGAAAAACGCTCACTATAAATGTGCAAAAATTGATGAGCACACCCTGTACTTATATTTTGTGATCCCTGCTGGGAGCAATTGAGAAAGCTATACTACAAGAGCAGGCTAGCTGGAAAGGCATTTAGGTTTAACCTAAACCATTCAGAAGTCATTTAGAAGGGCTTCTTTCATTTTGTACAATATACAGTGACCTTGTTTCTCAGGATAAGCAGAAAGGGATGAGCTGAGGCTGTTCCTGGAAGCCAAGGGATGGTGATGCATCACAAAGCACTTTCTGAATCCCTCCTGTGGATCACTTCCTCTATTTGGCTGGGAAGTCACGTAAGGTCCCCTGAGGTCTGTCATTTTCAGAGGAAGGCTTGGTATCCGATTTACTGATCCCAGCCTGGGCCCTTATGGCCAGTTCAACTCTGATGGATTCTGGCTTGCTATGCTATTATGTTGTTCTCAGTGTAATGACACTGGGCCAAGTTCTCGCTCATGTAGCAACAACTCCTCTCATCTGCAATGATGATACCATGTTATTCAGGGCAGTATAAGAGGTGAGGACTGCCCGAGGAACTGCAGAGGAAGAACATCTAAGACTTGGTGACTGGCCAATACAATGGCAGACAAGATTCAATGTAGATTGCAAAGTGACACAGGTGGGGAAGAAAACATGCTTCATTTAACACACAAACATTGATTTTTCAGCAGACTCCACTTGGCATTCAAGTTGTGCAGCACGAAGAAAGGCTCCAGCTACATGTCAGGACAGGGCATAGTTGGGTAAACTTCATGCCTAGAAATTCGGTAGAGCTGTGATAATTAGACTGGTTGGGGGCCACTAAAAAGGCTAGTAAGGTCTGGGCTTGGAGACAACTGCAGATGCATGTGTTGTCATCACAGCAAAGATCTCATAGTACAGGTGCATTCCTCTAGCAAGAAGAAAATAAAGTCTACCTTCTGTCAAATATGACAGAGGTAAGACCTCTCTCTTACCAAAATTACAGATAAGGCCACTTGATACCTGAATGAACATTTCAGTTGGGGTGTAGCAAATCTCTCCTTTGATTCTTTCCATCACCACCTACCTTTACTCCAAACTAGACATTTTCCTCCCATTATTTTCAACAACTAAAAGCCTGTAAAATTGGGGATTTCAATTGTAACAAACTGTTTTCAAAATATTTTTTCCCCTGCTTTTAAAATACTATTTTTTCCTTCAAGGAGTCAGATGATGATATCAAATCATTTTTGTGTCAGGACAAGCTCACTTACATAAGACAGCAACATTTATTTCCAATTATATATTATAATATATTATATATTATTTATTTCCAACTATAATTCATTATTTAGGGGACTGAAATCTTCCCTGTTCCCCTAAAAATAAAACTAGGAATTGATTTCAGTAACATAGTCCATTTACCTCCAGAGATTTCAGAGCTTCCACTTTAAATCATATCACTCTTTAGATGAGGTGGGCATTTCTGTTTTAAACAAAAATAATTATTTTATCTTTGTCACAAAATTTTCAGAGTTTGTCACAAATTATGCAGATGTTTCTTATTACAGAAGATTTAGAATTGAGCCTGAGGTATGTACAGGAGATTTTCTCACACTCTGTATTTGCTAAAAATGGATGCAAAGGGATTAAAATTTGACAGTTAACATAAATATTGGTAGGATATTGTAATTATCACATGGAGGTTCTGGATTCATAGAGGGGAACACAAGTGAGCATGGTGAGTGAAAGCCTAGCCACATCAGTTCTGATTCTCATTTGACCTGGATCCTGAGGCAGCATCTGGAGAACAGGCCAGTCTAAAGAAGTCATTTGTGTTGGTTAGCCAGGAGAATGCCTTGATTCAACTGCATATCCATGGTCCCACTTTAGATTTAAGCTATACAGAAAGTAGGAAGCCTGTTAAATAAAGAAAAGCTCTGTTTTTTTTAAAAGGTGTGTAAAGAGTCAGGTACGGTTTGGGACCAAATACAAAATATTAATTTAGCTGAGCCTTCTGTAGGCATACAGATGTTGATAAACCCAGACAAATGGCGGAGAGGACCCCATTTTATCCAATGAGTTATTTAAAAAAACCCAAACAAACGTGGGGAGGGACACTTAGGTCAAAAGAATCTTAACAGTGGAAAAGCATGCCTGCCAGTTCCTTTCAGCTGCTGTACATCAGAAGGTATGTGGAAGTACATCATCCTGTAGGAAGCAATTGCAACTGAGCTCATGGAGTACACAAGGAAACGTATCTATTGCTTTGGGGGTGTTGTGTTGCAGATGTGCTGTGTGCCTGGATTTAGCCTTCACGTTGCATTCTGCTTGGGCAGGTGGGATTTTTATATACCTAAATCTCAGATATAATGCAAATACTGCTGTGGAAATTCCAGACATGACAGAATACAAGCTGGGAAATGACAGAGGAATTAAAAAAATTAGGATCTGGCTTGCTCTAGACCAGTTACCATGCTGATAGATGGAAAGAGAGAGGAATTAATTTGTTCTTCAACTGCATGGCCTCAGTCCTTCAGAGTCTCAAATCCCACAGTTCAGACCAGATTTTTGAAAGGGCAGTCCTCACCCCTTTTAGAAGCTTAAAGATGGAGGATGCTTTTCAAACAGGATTATCACCTGCACAACATCTGTTTGCCAAAAGAATAGCTAAGCTCTTAAAACGTCTTGGCCTCTTCTTTGAGAGAATGCAAGCCAAAGACATGAACTTGTATTTTAAGGAAAAAACAACCCCCTGCAATCTATTTTAAAATCACTGATCACATAACTTCACCTTCATTACTGCAATGGTTAGTTAACCACAGGGTTAAACTTTTGTATCTAATTTCCACTCCAAGTTTCAATTTGCAACTCCTGGATTTTGTTACTTCCTAGGGTCAAGCTCAAAGCTGTCAATTATCAATGTTTTTGTTCCCTTAGAGGTAATTATAGCCTATGAGGAAGTTGCTCATTTATCTTTGCTTTGATAAGACAAATACAGAGAGCTCCTGGAGTCTCTCTGTATAATGCATATTTTTCCAGCCCATTTAACCATGTGTGTTTTCTTCAAATATCCTCCAATCTCACAACACTTCTGGAAGTATGAAGTCTAGAATGGGACTCTGTATTACAGAAGTGTTCCAGACAAATCTGTGTGTGTGTGGGGGGGGGGGGGGGGGGGGTCTCACATACATAGAAGTACTGTCACAGAGTCGAGGAGGCTGTTCACAAAAAATATGAAATACACTTTTACCCAGAATAGCTACTTAGATCTATTGGCAGATTATGGTATTACGGTATAAGCACCTGCAAGAGAACTGGGTGAACAGTATCATTTTATTTACAGCTACTTTAAAGTAAAATCATTCTGTCTGGCAGGATTCCAGTTCAGCTTTTTCAAATTATTAGAGGGAGATTTTGAAGGAGAAATGCTTGAGATTCAGTGTAAAAAAATCCAGCAGCTTTAGGTCAGTAGCAAGAGCACAGTGCTCCTTCACAACCTCTCCTTTACAATTCTGTGTGCCGTGCACCTTTCTCCTCAAGAAAAGGAGGAGGTAATAAAAGCATGTTAAACTTGTTCCTGGTAAATATCACCGCCTGTGAATGGAAGGAATGGCTTATAAATTCCTAAATGAAGACTCACATAGCACACGTTATCTGGCCACTGAAATCTGCCTGTGGCTGGCGCTGCTGGTATATAGTGGTGTAAGGGGAAAGTAAGGCCTAAGAGAACTCCAGAAAGGTGATGTTCAGTATAAGCACACTCTGACTTGAGATGCACATCTGGAGCAGCCACAACATTTCAGAATTTATTGAAGGATCAGAAACTCTGTTTAACACATGTCCTGCCACTCCTTGCTTCAGTTTTGGAGATGTGATTATCTGGATATAGACAAGAAAAAATTTCAGCTTCAGTTCTTATCTAAAGCTTTTGATACACTTTTTAATGGCAAGATAAAAATGCCTGGCACACAAAGTGATTTTTTTTTCTGTCAGATCTGGGAATTACTGATAAATTCTGATGCAACACCATAAATAACTGTTTCCATTTAATGATGCTGAGCATGCTAGGCTATGTCAATCATCCCTTGGAAATGAAGAGGAGATGTGATTTGAAATGGCAAGCTGCGGGTGTCTAATCAATAATCCCATTATGTGTCAAGCAAACCAAATTTGATTATCAGAGAGCAGCTACAGTCCTCCTCAGTGAAGCTGCAACTCAGTTGCCATTCAAACACCCAGTCTCAAATCCAGCAGGTGATACTGGTGGAAGACGATTTAGCTTCCAAATTGGAGATATCTAGAGGGTTTGTGAGACAGGAGTCCCGCAACTCCTGCAAACCACAGGAGATTCTACCGTCTATTGGAAAAAGGGCAAAACCACTAGTGCTTCCTTCTCTTAAAAAACCCTAGCTTCCCACCATTCCTTGAGACATCACTTCTTCTCCAGGCCCCTCACTGGCTCCTTGCACTTCTAAGCTCTTTGAAATACAAATAGCTCCACACCTTGGCTAGACTCCTCACTTGCCCTGTAAAACCATCAGGATTATTCAACCTTTCTAGTTTTGGTTTCTTAGCTCTGCATAGCACAGTCCATCTCATAGATTGTTTCTTATCATTGATCTACCCACAAAGGCTCATATTCCACCTTGTTCTTCAACCTTGTGACGTAACTAAGGGATCTGCACAGGAGTAAGCTGTAAATTAAAGGATGTTGTGAGATCTAACAGTATATACTTACTAAGGATCTGCAAGACCTCATGACATGAGGAAACTCAGCTGTTTCCTCAGTTTGCTCTCCACATTTGCCAGAACATCGCTACAAAGCCGTGTTCTCCTTACATATACAATGAAACTGGATGCCTTTGGTAGGTGTACATTTAGCAGTAGTATCAACACCACTGTGAAGCACCCATATATAATTAGCAGCTTGGACCCCTGCAAGCTACCATTTGTGGTGAATCTGTATTAAAAATAATGCTACAATTTGCACTAAACAGTGTGCCCATACCTAGCTCTGGGCTGGTTTCAATAAACACATGGTCTCTTTGGAAGCGATACTAGAATTATTTTTCTCTTCTTCTGTAGTGGCAACATGGTGAGAGGTTTGTGAAGATCAAGAGATAAAATGGGCTCATTTACATTTCAGAGACTCCAGCTGGAAGTGTTTCCTGTCTGTTTAACAGCAATACTGTTTATAACTCTGAGATTAAGTTTTCGTATGCCTTATGTAAAGCATTAAAAAAGTTCTGTCTTTTATTTACTAAATTAATATTCTAATTAACACTGAAAGTTTTAGCCCAAGATAAGAAATTGTCTGTTGAATCAGATCTAAGATTTTAAAGAGATGATGACTGACTGTCCTTTGGGATATAATAAATCAATGCTTTGTCAGTCGTAAGTACCGAAAAAAGTGCTCCATGATGTATTTTTGTAAACAGCAGTTTACAGGCAATGCTGTAAAGCATCTGCCTTGGATCGTGATATCTTGGAGCTGCAATCCAGATTTCACACATTAACCACACACAGGACAAGGTTTTTAAGGAACTCCAATCCCAGTTAGCTACCTGCAGACAAGTTCCAAAGCATCCAACAGCCAGCAGCATCTCTGTCCCTTCCCTTTGCGAAAAACACTGCTACCACCATCACTGCTGCATATGGCTGAAACAGGAACTTCTGGCACGTTATAGAGGCATGTAGCCAGCCAGCAGCAAGGACACAGCCATGCTCCCCTTCAGAGCCCTCACACACAAATCCTGGAGTTGCAGATCTGTTTGTGGTGGGTTGATAGGACAATAGCCCTTGATCCTTGTCTCCACTTGCTGAGCTCTCTCATGGTCTCAGCAGTCCTCCCAGCATAGCCAGAAAACGGGGGCAGTTCCTCCAAGCAGCAGAACAGGGGTAAGGCCTTAGCTATAATTCTCCTGTGACCTGGCAGTGTATTTTGTTCCTGCTGCCATTTGTGTTTTTTTAAGTTCTCCTATTTCTCAGCAAAGATCTCAGCTTTCTTCCTTCACGCAAATGGGCGTTTTCTCTTATCACTTTCTGAAGTAAGCCCCAAGCTTATTTCAACTCCTGAAGGAACCAGCTGCCCTCAGGAAAGAAGGTAGCGCTCTCATTTTCTGTGGGAGGCGATCTGCTTTTATAATAAGTATATAGAAGGGGCAGGATGTGTTTGTTACTTCATTCCACAGCTTTTCCCATAACTCCAGCTGAATTCTGAGCATGTTTCCGTTATCCCTTGTCTGCTTTTTGTTCCCTAACAACCTGGTTATAACAATCATAGTTAAAGCCCAGAAGACCCGAGCAGGATTACATTGTCATGATTCCAGTTTGGTGACATTGGCCAGAAAAACACACTTTGGTATGAGACAGGTAAGAGCTTAAGAAGCTAAACCTGTGTTGTGCACAATCCAAAGAGCATCGACCCTGCTGTGCTTTTCACAAAAAACATAGGTCTTGACTTTAAAAAGTCTGTGTACATTGCACTTCCCAAACAGCAGCATTCAGGACATCGTGCTCACTTCCTTTGCTAGGTATAGAAAAGAGGGCAAGAGCAGACTGCTCTGAAGCAGACAAGAGTTTTCCTATTGACATCAGTAGGAATTGAGCCTTTAAGCTTCTTACTGCTTCTCTATTTTTTCTTGTGTATCAACTGCAATTACCAATAGCATTTTAATTTGGATTGGAATACTTAAAACTTTGTCTTTTTAAGGAGTGCTGACACCACCTACTTTTCCTAAGCAATGCCACCTTACTGCCAGGTATGTTTATTAATTAAAATGTCTCATAATTTTCCTGGAAAAGTTGCCTGATTAAACTTTAGCATCAGCGTGAGTTTTCTAAGGAAACAAAAGGAACAAAAGCTGCATTTTCCTCATGCCATGTTCATTACAAAGGTCTTAATTTAGCAAAGCACCTTCCAGTTTGGAGTGTGAGCAAGCCCATTGAGACTAATAGGATTACTCCAACCTAGGAAGGCACATGCTTATGCATCTTGCTGACCCCTAAATAGAGATGTGATTGAAAAGTTTTCAGGGAAAGATCATTTTGATCAGGTGGCATTTAAATTACAGACAGACTCAAAACACAAAGTCCAGCCTGTATGGTAAGATCGGGTGAGGAAGGCAAGTCACTCTCAGAGGAAGGCATGCTAGAAAAACCATGTATGCCAGATGGAGGGTCATGTACCCTGTAAAGGGATGGCTCTTTTTTTGAATGATGTAAAATGCCTTCCAGAGAAAAGTTAGCTTGGATGATTCTGCCATGCTATGCAATACAAAAATCCTGGGAAATCTCTTACACATCAGCTGCCCCAACTCCTGTTCAGTTCCCCATACATTGTTTTCTTCCAGTTTTCCCTGGCAAGGCACCTTTCTGGTGTTATAAAGGATAACAATTAAAACAATTCTATTTTGGGTTCAATCAATTTAGGTTGAGAAACAATAAGCAAAAACAGTGCTGGGTGCATGGAGAACTCAATTAGTTCCACCACACGCACACCTGAGTCCTAGAAGCAGGGTCTTTTATCCCCGGGTCTTGACCAATCTCTTCTCGCAGGATGTTCGTCCTGCTCTTTCCCCATTGGGCCGTTAGGGTACGCCTTCTCCTCCTACTGGCTCTCCTTTGGCGCGCTTTTTCAAATCTCAAGGTCTTTGTCTCCTTTGGTGGGCCTTCTCTGGCATGGTTCGCTTTCCTTATCTCCTTTGGTGGGCTTTTCCAGGCAGCGATTGCCTCAGGGGAAGGGGAAGCCATCACATTGTCTCAAAGGAGAACCACACGTGCCCACTCACCACAACTGCGATACAGGTCCCAGATTTACACAGGGTACAACAATTATTTTTGACATGAATCATGACTGCGCTTATCACACTGGTAAAGGCTGTCCAAAAACACTGGAGAAACTCTCCAGAACAACTCAGATTGCAGATGTGTAACATGCTCACCTCATACTAGCAAATTCAGAAAGAGTTGCTGTTCTTAAATAAAAGGAAGCCTGGAACAATGTAGGCGCTAAGCTCAGGCCCAGCAGCACTACTCCCTAAGCTCTGATCTTGCCAGCACTCTCCTGCTGTGCCTCAGCAAAAGCAGATGAGAGTGTGGCTGTGAAGTCTCTGATGAATGTCCTGGGGCTAAAGAAGTTTTGCTGATGATTCATTAGCACATTTCTTTAGGTCAAGCAAAGTGCACAAGATGTGCTGTCCTGCAGGCTGAGGTTCTCTGCAGCCCCAATGGTCATCATAAGGTCTGATATCACTTCTCAAGCTGGAGGAAGGATTTGGATTCTGGTTTTCTAGGAAAAAATCCAACATTGGGAGCTTTCTCATTCTATCTTTTACATTTTTTTCTGTGATGTTTTCCATGCCCTGTGCTCAGCTTTGCCAAATGAGTGTTGGCAATCTTGATATTGAACAGGACAATTAGCTAACCGTTAATATCCTTCTTAATTTAAGAATTCTATGCTTTTTAATGCCAATTCTAGTGCTTCCAAGTGGGAACTAAAGCATGTTCTCAGACATTTTCCATGAAGAGCATTGCAGGTGTAAGATTTATATGTCATTGTGTTTAGTACACTTATGAAACAGATAATCCTATTCATCTAGCTTTGCCTTATGAAATTAAATAGGTTCTCGCATACCAGGTGTCTTCAGTATTTGAATATTGAAATTGCAAAATGCATACATTATTAACGCTTCTAGGAACAGACCTAGCACTTCATAAAGCAGAGTAAGATTTCAAGCTGGTGGCACAACTTGCTTTTAACAGTAGTGAAAAAACATATTGAGGTAAAGCAGGTTAATGCTCCACTGAATAAGAGAAGTAGTAAGCTACACTACATAGCATATAGCACTATCCCAAACCATACTTCAATTAAGAAATAAAACATGCTGTAGAAAGCTCCATAGTTACAGCTAAACAGAACGTACACTACCCAGGAGCACGAACGAAACCTCACTACTAAGACATCCTACCTCCTCGCTAAGGTGTCCAGTTGGGTTACACCGGCTAAATACCACATCCACAAAACTTCTGCCCACTGGAATTTTTCTCCCGTGCAAGGGAAGATTTCTCAGAAGTGGGCATCAGGCTTGCTGTTGTGCTGATGGAAATAAGTTGGTGCCTTTTGATAGCACCTTATGAAATTCTTAAGAGTAAACAGAGTGACTAATTTCTCTTGGAGTCCGTGGAAAGCACATCTTCTGCATGATGATCTAACAACACGCAACCCAGTAATCCACCGTGTATTGTAACTCCACCTAACAGTGTCACCAGCTGTTGCTTTTCTTTTCCATGTAAGGATCTCTTTCTCACCTAAAAGCTGCCACCTTCTACCCCAGTGACAAGTATTTCCAACTTTGTTCTAAGATATCCAAGAAGTCATAGAGAATTCTTTTGAGAAATAAAAGGCCGTACTCCATAGTTGGTTTCAATGCATTCAGTGCACTTTATACTATAATTCACACTTGAATGGGCAAGAAAGCTTAAAACCACAAGCAACACTCCTGTGGGTGAATCCCATTAATACCTTTCAGCAGTGTTATATACTACTGGAATAACTTGGTGTTTGTTGAAGTTGCATGGAAAACAAAACACAACCCAAACAAGTGGTCCAGTGAACAGTGAAACCAGGGAAGGTGGGTATCCTGCACCTATGGGATGGGTGTCCTGTGGTAGCAATTCCTGCACATCCCCTGTACACCTTTTTCTCTCGAACAGCCCTGCAACATCCCACCTCTGAGACAGGAGGACAGCAACAAAAGTTCTAAAAATCCCCTCGGGCTAAATTAAGGTGAAATGACATAAAATGACCAATCAAATGTTTTATTTATAATGAAGGCAACTTGAAGTTGTATAAAAAAAGCCTTGGCAATGTGGGTTCTTATTGAGAAACAAATCTAGGAAGAAGAAGGAAAGGAGGACAGAGAAGAAAAGAAAGATGTCACCCCCTTGGGCAGGGCTCCCTGGCATGGTGCCCCTCATGGCCTATAGGTCCTGCCTCTCCAATGCACCAGTTACACCGCTCCAGGGTTCGCTTGTGTAACTCTTGCTCTTCTGAGCAGGCACTGTTGGGGGTGGTGGTTGCAAAGGATCTTTTGGGGTGGGCGGGAGCCTCTTCCTCAAACACTCTGTGGTGGTTACATATGGCATGGTGCTGCGCTGGGCCTGCCCCTGCAGGGAGCTGTGCGCCCCCCAGCATGCCTGCCACTGCCCACCTCAGCCACTTCTTGTCCTTGCGATGCTGACCGACCCCGACTGGTCTTGCAGTGATGTTGGGGACACCATGCACCCTGCCTGGCAGAAGCTATTGTAAACTGTGGCTAACGTAGAGCAAAACTCATGCAGCTTACACTTTCCAGCACAGGCAAGCCAGCAGGTGGGCTAGCTATCATCTAGCAATTTCCAAGGGCTAAGTCTGGTGTCCTGCCCGCAGAGAGGCCACTAATGTGCATTGCTCACTTCTTCCAGCCACCAGTTCTCATGAGTCATATGGGAACACAATTACCTTAAAATCCCTCTTTCCAACTGAGTCAGGAGATTTTAAAACTATCGAAGGAATTGCCTAAGCCTTTCCCTTGGAAAACAGCTTTAAAAAAAGTCAGGACTAAAAAACTAAATACCAGCTACCTGAGAGCTTACTGACAACCATCATCTCTTAAAAATCAGTCTATCCTCCCTTCACCACCTATTAAAAGACACATATGAGCATGTACACACACAGTCACTTCTAGTGGAATTTTTATTCTTCAGCCATACCTTTCCATTGCTGTTACCATATGAAACCTTCCATTTGTTTATGACTTACAAGCTTCTAAAGTAAAAAAAAAAACAACAAAACAACAACCTACTTGCCTTTCCATAGTAGCAAAATACATTTGAAGTGAGCAACAAGAAAAATAATTCATGCACTTAGCAAATTATAACTGTGTCTGTTTTCTCTTATGGAAGGGAAGAAAGTGTCTGAACAAAGTCAGTCAGTCAAACAAAACCGTTTATGGATTACAGGATTACTTTTTTTTTTTTTCCCCTGTGATTGGATTTGGGGTTGAGGCAAAAAGCTATGGGAGAGTGGGGAGGGATAAAACCAAGACATTAAAACAGAAACTGAAAAATAGAAAGGTAGGCGTAAATAAAACATGGAATGATTAAGTGGCAAAAAATTATAAGGGTCATCCAGCCTCTGTTAGGAATCCAGACTTGGACAACAGCTCTGAAAGATTAGGTAAGAGCTTAAGGACACCAGAGGAGATGGTTCTGTGCCCACAGTTCCCTGTAGGGACAGCATACTGATGTGTCCCCATACTGCCTTTGACCTCCCCACAGGCTATAAAGAACCTCCAAAGGAGTCTCTTCCACTGATACATGGGAATGGATGATGTGTAGAGTAGATTGCCTTCACTATCTTGAACCAGTTCCTTAAGCATTTTCAGAAAGAAAGTCCAATTCGTCTTTTGCCCCTTCATTTTCCATGTCACATTCACTTTCCCCAAGTTGAAATATGTCATCAAGCATTGCCATTTCTCAGGAAAGGGGACTGCCCTGTTTAAGTTCCCAGCAGTACAGAGGTCTAAGTCAGGGGTCCTCAAACTACAGCCCGCAGGATGGATACGGCCCCCCAGGGTCCTCAATCTGGCCCCCGGTATTTACAGCCCCCCCCCGCCCCGCCAGGGGTTGGGGGGGATACCAAACAGCCGCAGATGGCTTCCTGCCACTTCATCCGTGCGCCGCCCCCCTGGTTAAAAGGTTTGAGGACCCCTGGTCTAAGTGATGAAGAAAGAACCAACATTTTATTGCCTGGCCACTCAAAATAAGTGCCAATAATAAGACACACAGGATAAAATTTCCCAAAGCACATAACCTAATTTAGCAGCTTAAGACCCATTTGTGGAAATCACTTAGGAGTTTGAATTTTACTAAAGAATCCTATTTGACTTAAGAATGTATTTCAAAATTGCTTTTTAATTTCAGGTAGCATTTGAAACATAGGCCATGGGCTAGCATGGAAATATGACTGGGAATATAGTAGGATTTTCCAAAGCATCCCACCCTCTTCTGTGCTTCCATATAACACTTCAACCATTTATCTGCATCCTTATTTACAAATCTTTTTCTCCAGACTCCTTGCAGACAGAGGTGGGTCTGAAAATTATATCCTCTTCTTTGTAGTCAAATAGAGTGTATCCGTACAGCAAACTTTGGTTTGATTTTTTAATTATTTTTGTTTTTTCTGCTGGTTGAAACCAGAGGTTTAAGGAAGCTGAATAGAGTATAGTCTGACATGCCAATATATGACAGCTGGCTTCTGGTAAAATGATCCATCAGGTCCTTGCTTGGGCCCATTTGATTGAAGAGACAGTGATGAGTTTCCAGAACACAGCATGTGGCTTTAAAGCCATGAAATCTAGTCTCCTGCTCTATACTCAGCGTGCTACAGGCATGCTGGTATGTCAATTATTTTCCTCGACCAGCTTGTGAAACAAACTGTAATCCCTGAAACGCTCTGACATTGTACCTTCACGGTTCCCGCTACAGAGAAGACAGCCAGGAACATACTATGTATTACCTTCCTACACACCAGTTTATTTATAGCATAATTGGCAGAGCACAGCTATTGAAAGAATAAAAATGAAGTGTATGCAAATCAGTTTCTCCCCCCCCCCCCCCAGACACAAAGATCTCTTTGCAACCGCAGAGGTATGTGCAATACAATAGATTCAGTCAACTGGGACAATCCACTCGAGTTGGCAGGCAACTGGTCCCATCTGGGCATAGAGATGATAACATGGAAGGTACTCTGAATGGCATATGCTAAGCCAAGGGCAGAGACCCATGACCCATTTGAGAATAAAGAGGCTAGCTAAGTACCCAATGCCTACCCTGCCCATTTAGGAACTAAGAAACATTTTAAACCTTGCTTTCTCTAATGTACCCACTTCATCTCCCCCTAATACTTCACCTAACAAGCTAATAAAGCCAAGCATTTTAACCAGCTCTATCAATACCTGCCTTAGCTTGAAAACAGTTTATTGCACAATCTGTGAGCAAGCTGGCCACATACACATATTACAATGGATGGTGGGAGTGGACAGCTAGTTAGAGACAGCTCTAAGATTCCCACTGCCTGCCAAAGCAGACAAGTTATGAAAGGGCAGCAACTACACTGCTAAGATATTTTTTTTCCATAGACATATAACAGGCTATCCATGGCCCTGTGATTCTCATGTAGTTTATAAGAAAGATTTAGCTCATGTTTAAGCCTACATTTCCAATGTTGTCCCAAAGGCAAAGGGGTTGGTCACAATCATGAGAGTTTACTTAACAGTGGAGAAAAACCACAATGCCATGCCAAGATTTTGCAGTGTTCCTAAAAGTACTGAGTTCTAGTGAATTTTTCTTCTTTTGTTAGAGCTGATAAACACATAACAATGCACCATGTAAATGAGGAAATCTCCTTCCCTATCCAGTCTGCAAAGCTGCATAAAGCTGCAAAGATAGATAGCTATGAGGTTTAGACCCAGCTGGCAGAAATGTCAGGTCTCTCAGCTCTGTATCTCTATTATATCAAATACAAACAGCATTAGCTCCTAGCTGTGCCAGTCCTTGGGAAATGCAAGTATTTGGATGGAGAAAGACTGGATAAATCTAAGCCTGGACATGCTGGAGAAATGACAAGGAAACAGGACAAAAGGAGGAGCCAGAAATAACTTTAAAAGGCTTGGTTTCACTATATATCACCAGCTATCACATTTATGTCTCCTTTTACATATGCCTGATCTCAAGATCACTAGAAGCTGCTTTCTGAGCACTTGTTGATAAGCTCTTTTCCTGTCTACAGAGGACCAAGACATTACACCCACCCCCAAATAAAAGCAGGCAAGAAAATCTGCCTGCTTATTATCTAAGATTAGCTTAAAACCAAAGAATTGTGTGATGCTGCTTTCTTCACAGCTACTGGCACCACACCTTTCTACAGCAGATGTCCCCAGACACAAGTCAGGGTGAATCATTTGTGAAGAAAGAGTAGCTCTTTTTGCCTTTCTACTTGAAAATAAGGTATGTAACCTTCAACAATCCATTTGGGCTCAAAACACCTTTAATATTTAAAAATACAGGCTGAACCTTTCTTCTTTTAACTTGCTTGCAGCGGCTTCTCAGTCAATACAGAAGGCAAGTGAAAACAGCAGTCCTAGGGACAAGCCCTCCAGGGACTGCTGATCCTTCAAAGGGACCACTTTGCCCCACGTGACCAGAGCATGTGTGTTACCTAAAGAAGCTGACACTAATTCCTCATGCACCTGCTGTTGTTAGGACTTGCTGTAACTAAACACAAGTGTTTTCTTGGCCATTTCCTAATACCTGTGAAACACCCTGATGAAGTTGTCTAGAAAGATCAAGAGCCTCAACATACTCAAGAAGAATGAACATTTCATTTCAGACTCAAACTAAGAATTAAGAGCTAACAAATAGGTGATCCCCAAATCCAAATCCTTAAAACTTAACTGAGGGAGCAAAATGGAGAAGGGTATTCACATAGAGCAGGGGTCCTCAAACTTTTTAATCAGGGGGCTGGCACGCGGATGAAGTGGCAGTCAGTCATCTGCGGCTGCTTGGTTTCCCCCCAACCCCCGGCGGGGCGGGGGGGTTCTGTAAATACCGGGGGCCGGATTGCGGATCCTGGGGGGCCATATCCATCCCGCGGGTCGTAGTTTGAGGACCCCTGACATAGAGCTTCCGTCTGAATAGTCACAAAGTGTGATGGTGCTCTGAGGAGGGTACTAGACAGATTGATGAGTACCTATTTTGCATCCGGCCTCAAACTAGACATGCTTCATTTTCTGATACCCTGGACAGAGCTATAAACAAAAGGTAAATATGATTTCATAAGTAAATTGTTTTTTCAATATGGTGTTTCTTCCACTTCCAAACTCCAACATCTTCTATTTAAATAAAAGTTACAGTCTATACAATTGCATATACATGCTTGCACACACACTTTGTCACCTAGCACAGAACACAGAAAGCCTGGAATTCCTGATTTCAGGGATGATTTTTGCCTCCTTCAGCACAAGCTAATCAACCTGAAATCCCCACACTGCTAGGACCACAGATCCAATAAGTTTTATTACTTACCAGACTAATGGGAGTTCTAGCAAAACCCAGAAGCCCCCATTAGGTTCTCCCTGGTATAGGGAACCCAAATACTCTGGAAGCTCCTGTGATTGACTTCCACACAGCTACTGAGCCTAGAGATTTCAGCTAGATTGTCAAGAAATAGGTCTGGAAAGGAGAGCGACAGTCGTTGGAAAGTTTTGGGTTTTATAAAACTGAATGCTGTAAGGTTTTGGGTGGGGATTCACCTAGCCAGCTCTAGATCTCACCTCAGAGAGTGTGCTGTTGGGACCAAGCAGTTTACTTTCACTTGTCTTCTAGTGGCTGTGAAGAGCAGCCTTCTCAGCACAAAAGGCCCAAGAAGACTGGCACTGCTTGGAATCAGTTCAAAGACTACAAGAGTACAGAGGCTCAGCTTTCTCCTACATATGGTCTTTCCAGATTGCAGGAAGGCATGTTCCTCAAATAGTGTATAGGAAGTTGCTCATCTGCTGCTAAAGGTGTTCCGTACATTAGCAGCATCACACTTCTCAGTGAAGCTGAGTACTAGAGTAGTGGGAAACTGTTCTTAGAGAGCAACATGGTGTTGGTCTAAACTCCTCTTTTTGAATGACTGAGACCATGAATACTCTTGTCATTTTCTTTGAATATTATATGAAAAAAAATGATAAAATAGTTGTCTTAATAAATTGTTCTGTGTTCCTTCAAACAAATTGAGAGTAAAAGACGGACAATAAAGCATTGCTGTACTTTGGCATACAATTGCAAAACAAACAAATGAACAAAATTATTCTCTGGAAAAGCATATTCATCTATAATATTGCTTAAAGAGCTTCAGGACATCTTTATCAAAACAATGTTATCAGTAGAAGTTCTTTCCGATCCCAGACTTCATACACAGAATTCTGTTCTCAGAGAAAAGCCATGTCTGCCAAAAAGCAAGCAGCAGATGTCATTCACATAATGCACTGGGATTGGTGTCTGTGTTTTCATTGCTTGCAAAACAGGATGGTCGCTTTTTCCTACAGTAGGCATTTGACAAACTAATTGTCACCAGCAATGTCGTCATCTGCATTCTTCAATATGACTAGATGATTACCTTTCATGCATTCCTGAAGTAGAGCACCCAGGAAGAACTTTCCAGTGTGAAATCTGAGCTGGGATTAATTCAAACTGACTCTCAGTTTGGGAATCTTCATGAATTTTCAGGCTTTTCTGTAGGATACTCCACTGAGAATCCAGAACAGTATCTCCTAAGTAAACAACTAGCTTTACTAAAACCAGTGTTAGTCACTGACCCCTGCGCACATTGGCTGACAGTTGTACTTTAGGATACGGAAGTTTCACTTAACATTAACCTCCTCTTCAGCAGGTGGTAGCTAGTTTAGCATGACAGCCAAGATTAAGGAAACAGCAAAATCCCCTCAGAGGTGTCCAAAAGAAGTGTTGCTAGAGAAATGCAATAAAACAGAACCAAATCAGAAACCCTCCAAACAAACCTCACACTGTTTGCAAAAAGGACTACACCGTCATTGTTTACTGAATAAATACGTACCAGTATACTGATCTGTAAATATACAGAAGCTTTTCTTAAAAAGAGAAAAAATAATCCTTTGTACTTACATGCTTCTAGTTGATCCCTAACCCTAGGGGTTTAAACACATTCCTCTCAGTAACAGCCACATGGTTTCACAATGAAAAGGTATTTAACATTAAATTCACAATTTAGTGTTCCAGGTCAAGAGCACAAGCAATCATGTAAGCAAATGGTGTAAAACTGGAGTTATACCCAGCAAACCAGTTATTAGTAGAAGACCAGCCAGTTACTTGAAGAGGTGATTAAAGAGATCAACAAGTATTCTTGTCCATCCTTCTCATATTTTCAACTTACCCGAAAAACACAGCCTTTCCTTTCACATCTATACTTGCAAATGCCTTTCCTCATATTATTTGGAAGTTAAAGGACCTTATGTATTTCATATAAATCACAAGTTCTTTCTACAATATATGTGCGCAGATATATATATATTTTCCGACTTAAATGGCAGCCTTTGAATTAGCAACTTTCTCCTCTGGTAAAGTGAAACGCTCGCAGGACACATTCATCTTTACTGAAACCACATTTAACCTCCCAGTCCAAGAATTTTCAGGCTGGAGAGGAAGACTTCAACATAAATGGTCTGAGAGGCTTCAAACATCCCTTACTTCATCTCTAGGCAAGAGAAGTTCTTTCCCTTGTTAGGACACTGAGACCTATTTTGGAAAGCATTAGATGACCCTATTGCAACTGTTTTTGAGGCTTCATTCAGTTACTTCAAAAGCCAAACCTTACTTAAACTCTGCTGTGTTTGAAGATATCAGCATTTTATACCATTGACCTTTCATTCCCTCCTTTTCTTAGTGAGTATTAAGTGCTTCTCAATCAGATTTAAATTTACTTCCAACGTCATCTAGACTAACAAAATTAGCTACCACTGCCTTAACTTGATATTCAAGCATGAAGCTATTTTAATAAATGTCAACGAGCAAATTAAATATTTGAGTTTTGATGTTGGTTTCCAGAAGCAGAAGAGATTTAATGCTCATCTAAGGAAAAGCATGATTAACATTCAGGTCAGACCCAACCAACAAAACCTGCTGAGTGTTCAGCACTGACATATTCCTAGTGACTTTTGGAAGTGCTAGTCACAAGATCTGTTTGCATATAAACATATGTGACAAAACTGACAAGCCAATTGCATATAATTTAAATAGTCGAAGATTACTACAACGTAGTTAACACTGAATTGGTGGCATGGATGCTGTTGCTATGGGAGCTGGACTGATTTTTATAGAACGCAGGAGGCATTTGCTCTACCATGCAGGTCAAAGCATGGGTGAGGCTGTTTTGCAGTACTCAAGTTTATACTCAGTTTGGCTCTGGCCAAATTCTGTTCAGGACATTGAAGAAAACAAGGCTTGACCTTAGCCTGCCTTTGCTCCCCATATGGGCCCAGAAATGGTTTATAGTAGCTTGGATACTTCATCAGTATATGCCAGGTGGAACATGTCTTATCTACCAGCTATCTTTGGCTGGTCTACTCATGGTATTCCTGGCTTACCTGGACATTTTGACATCTGACATTGCAGTTACAGACTAGCTGTGTATAGAAACACTGTCTGTTCTGGATTTTCCGGTAGCCCACAGCCTGGTCAGAAGAGGAGCAGGTTGCTTATGCAGCACAGCACAGGCACCTGAATCAGCTGCATTTGTCCATGTTACGTGGTCTCCTTATCACTTACAACATAATGCAGACCTGGCAGGAAGAACTAACATTGCAGCACTCCAGCCAGCACAGCAGGAAGAAGGAATTCAGGATACTGGCAGAGACAGCCTGCAGTCTTGACTTCTCAGCCCTGCCCAGAAGGCCAACTAGGCTCTGAGCAGGGCTCTGAAAAAAAAGTTGGGAAAGGCATGAATGGATGAACAGGGGACAGCAGGACATGGAAGGAAAGCATGTTTGGGGTGGAGTTTAACACATCATGTTGTGTTTACAGACCTTACTAAATGAACAGGCTTTCTACTGCATTCTCTCTATTATCCCTCTCACATTAATCAGCAAGCTCCACAAAGTCAAGACAAAGAGATGTAGATTTGATCAGATCCTTGATTATCATTGATAGAAGAGTGCAAACAAACACACAGCCCTGAGACAAGGTAAAACAAGGATGTGATTGATACTGTAAACAAACAAATAAGAGATGGCGCACTACAGATGCAGAATTCTATTTGTGAAGAAGTTAGCAAATAAAAGAAAACACTTATATCTGGAAACCTCCAAGATCAAGGCACATAAAGACAACAATTTGCATGCTAATAAATTGAAGTCTGAATGCAAAAACCTAATGAAAAAAGCTGAGCGCAAGATGCCATCCAGAGTACCACTGTGCAGACTAAAGGACTCCACACACCACTACCCCTCACCCTGTGCATCCTTATTAATGCCCTGTGGACTTAGTGTTGATTACTGCTGCTCCCAAGTAATCACTGGGGTAACATTGTGGGAAGTGGCTGTGATGGTGAGAAGCCACTGGACAGTGCTGCAGTCACAGACGAAGCCACTGGACAGTGCTGCAGTCACAGACAAGCCCTCACGAAAACTAAGCAGGCCCTTAAGAAAAAAAAAAAGAAGAAAATAAACCCAAACCCTGGCCAACACCTCCACTTGAAAGAGGAAAGAAAAATACTTCCAGCATAAATGGTGTTTTTAATTCAACCCTCGTTATTAACATAATCACCTTGAATTTCAGTCACTGTAATTCACCATTCAAATAAAGTAGACATGTATACAGAGGAGATGGGAATGCTATGGTACAGCAAACATTTGCTTTCCATCCTCAGATAATCCTACCAACATGTCATTGAATTCAGTGTGCCAGAAATTTTTAAATTTCCCATTAGAGCTAATATTGTGGGCTCTGGGGTCAACCTGTGCTCTCTGTTAAGAGACTGTAAATTCAAAGACTTCAGTGAAGTCATCTCAGATTTATGAAGGCACATTTGGCCTTGGATGCCCTGAACTTAATGCCAATTGAGATAATTTTGTGTGTTTTAAAGAGAGAGAGATAGAGAAGCTATATTATGATCCTTTCAACACCAATTTATTTGAAAAGAAACCCGAAAAGAAGTCTTCAGAGAAAACTACTATTAAGATAGCATTAAAGGAACTGAGAAATGAAAAAGAAAATAAAAGAATTGAAGGATGCTCCATTGAGAGACATTCTGATACAGGCTTTGTTATGAGCTGCCACTGACAGAAAACTATGGTATTTAAATCGTAGGGAAGGCCTTCTGAAGAAGCAGAGAATGGCAGAGACAGAAAACAGAGGCAGTTTTACTGTTATCATTAATTCACTGTGCAGTTTTAATTGAGGTGCAAAGTGTAAGCAACAGTGCCTCCTAGCCTCCCAAAGTAAGAAATGTCCCAGTGCTTCAGAGTCAGTAATAAGAGGAAACAAAGGTAAAGACAACAAAACCCTAGAAAACAGGATGGAGAAAACATGAGTGATCTCTTATGCCATATGTCTGAACATCTATCCCATCTGAAAATCTATCCCATCTCAGCAGTACCATCAAGAGACCCTAACACAATACTTTTCCTCCAGAAACGGTACACCTGAAAAACACACGTGACTGTCATGTGGGAAGCATTAGGCTGGTTCCAGTGTTGTCTCCATCTCTTTTACCAACTCCTGATGTTACATTATATGAGTACCAGAGATATTACATTCATTCATTATTTGCCATGCCAGAAGTTTGGAGCTGCCAGGCTGAGATGCCAGGAACCATGTGTTTAGGGTCCAGAATAAGGAACTACTAAGTTCCCACAGGCTGCAGGAGCCCCTAGGATATCCTCACTCTTGCAACAGTTCCCTACTCAACCACTGTGGACCTTCTAACTATGGCAATAAACAAGACACTAACCCTCATTTAGCAGGTTGCATATCCAGTCTGAGAGTAGCAAAAATAACGAAGTTCCCTATATCACCTGGTCTTTACTTGGCTGTATCAAGCTTGATCCCAGCACAGAACTATAAGGGGTTAGAAGGCCACGTGAAAGAATGTAGTTATAAGGAATGTAAATTCAGCATCCTCCAGGACACTAATAAATTAAAAAGAGAACATCTCAAAGCTTTCTGATTTTGACTAACCAAAACACATTGCAAAGCTCATTCCCATCTATTTAATTTATTTGGCACTGCATTTAAGACTCCTTGAAATGCATGTGTCTTTTCAAATTAACTCAGCTGTATAATAATAGGCCAAACACGTCAGCTGCTGGGAAATCTTGCAGTGTCCTGTCTATTTTTACTTTTTTTAGTATCTTTACTAATTTAAAACATCATCACTCATAATAGCATGTTATTCAAGTTTTAGCAAGAACAACCTCCTCAGAGGCCAGTATTTGGTAAGATTCTGTTATACCTAATTCAGTTTAATTGAACAGCAATAATGATCGCTTCCAGGACGAAGGATATGACAAGCAGGTATATGAAATGGAGCTCAGGGTCCTGTCTGTTTGCACGTTACCAAACAACTATGATCTACCTACAGGTTTTTTTCTTTTTTAAACTCGTAATAGTAAGTTTGCATCTGAATATTTTCTTGCCAGAGGAAAGCATCCCCAGGCAGCACGCTTAATACAATTGAGTTTGTTGATTCGTGATTTGTTATTCTCCTTCGTTGTGTTCTAAGCTTCTCTGCCTGCTAATGCATTACCTCCCTGTGGGCAATGCCTACCGAGTACATAAAGCTGTGATTCAAGGTACTTGATAAATGTTAGTTTGATCCCAGGATATTTGATTGGAACACCTGCCACATGAAAATAATTTGCATATTTTCCTGATGCCAGAAAAAGATCTGCTACTGTGGAAGCTGAAGTAGAGCCAACCTAGATACATCCGCTTCAGCTTAAGAGCAGAAAGAGTGAGGTTAAAATGATAGCTGTCCATTTTGACTGAGAAGAATGAAAACCTTTGGAACTACTTTTTCCTGAGTGTCTGAGCCCTCTTCAGCACTTTACATGTTCTGGGTGGGGCCAGCAACAGACCCATTCAATAGGCTGTAACACTGTTTGGCAGGGTACTCACACAAGTCAAGACAAGTTGCAAGATTGCTATCAATCCCTTCTGACTTCATCAGCCTGTGAAATAATCCTAAACAACCCAGGGGAATGGTGGAAATCTACTACTTTGGGAGAGCAGAGTGAGGAAAAAAAATGTGAAGCAATATTCTTAAGGAACCAATCCTATTATTGCAGCGCTATGGATGACAGGCCAGGTTTTAAACATATCTAGGGAGCTTACAGATGCTAAAAGATGACAAATACGAACTTCAGAGGCACTGATAAGCCTAAATCACTTTGCCCTGAACCTTCTCACAGTAAAAGCGAAAGAATCCCAGCCCCAAAGACCTCATAGTCTCAGTAAGATACAGAAGAAAAAGCTTGACCTCTTGGGCCAGGGCTGTTTCAGGAATGCAGGCACAAAGATTTTGGGGGCAGACTTAGGGTATTCAGGCACTGAACCACCAGTACTTTTGAACTAAAGGATTTGCAAAGTTCTCAAAGGCATTATATAGCAATGCCATCAAATACCACAACTTTTCAAATGCAGACCAGTGCTGCCTCCAAGTTTTTGGATAAATCTTTGGAGCTTGAATCTCACCAATGTGTCTATATGTAATCAGTGCCATATATCCTCCACACATCATGGAAGAAAACCTTCCAGAAGATGGCTGGCATTTTCCCTGAGCACTATCTATATCACACACTATTCAGTTGAAGAATTTTAAAGAGCTTTTAGTCTCCAGAGCAAAATTAACTATGAATTAAATATAAAGATTAAAACAAGGAACACACTAATATTGTACTGCGTATAACAGAATTGTCTTTGAGGGACAAAATGCAGTAGCACAACATTTATATGTACTATTGGTGCAGGGTTGGTTTTTTTCAAGTTTTCTATCTTCCACCCAGCTCCGTCATGGAGAAGATTCTTAACATTTGGCACTCAGAATAGGTCAGCATTTATTGATTTTCTAAGGCAAAGTCAATGGACTGTTTCCTTCCATTTACCTGAAATACTGTCATATGTTTATCGGTTTAATCATTAAAAAATAACACTGATCTCCACAAAGAACTGCACTGTGACTGCAATGAATGAAGAATTAAGAAAAGACTGGAGCTGGGGGAAGATGCTAGATAATTTGGGGATTTTTTTAATCTAAAATTTATGAGAGATTTCTGAAAGAGCTGGACAGGGTCTAGCACCCACAGTGAAACACTAGCACCTGATAAAATATTACTGCTCGATGCTGTTAAATCGTGAAGTCTTTTGGTTGAAAACCTTCAAATACCAGGTATTTATCTGTTTCAATGTATTGATAAGAAGTCCACCAAATACTTCTAGTAAGGGCCATTACTTTCCTTTGGGGCAGTGGAAATAGTGTGGTCCTGGACTGCATCTGTAGTTCACAGGGCTTTTTTTTACGGTGGTATCAGACTGACTGTAAAGAAGTTTTTGCAAACATTCTACATAAAACAAAATTATCCATTCTCTTGGCATCTTAGTCACTGCCTAGAATCTGCTTTTCTAAGGTCTGAATTTGCTCAAAATCTTGCAAGTACTCCTTGAGGTGAAGTTAGAATACCATGGGGTAAAGCTCTGGAGGGAAGAGGGGTCCAAGAAGGCTCATTAATATTCAAGGATCAGTCCTCCAAGCTCAGGAGTGATGCATCCCAGCACAGAGCAAGTCAGGCAAAAATGCCAGGAGGCCCGCATGGGTGAATAAAGAGCTCCTGGACAAACTCAAACACAGAAAGGAAGCCTACAGAGAGTGGAAGAAAGAGGACGTAGCCTGGGAGGAATACAGAGAAATTGTCTGAGCAGCCAGGGATCAGGTTAGGAAAGCTAAAGCCCTTGTTGAATTAAAACTGTCCAGGGACACCAAGGACAACAAGAAAAGCTTCTATAGTTACATCGATGATGAAAGGAAGACTATGAAAAACATGGGCCCTCTCTAGAAGGAAACCTCATTACTCAGGATATGGAGAAGGCTGAGGTACTCAATGACTTTTTTGCCTCAGTTTTCACCCGCAAGTGCACCAGCCACACCACCCCAGTTGCAGAAGGCAAAGGCAGGGACTGGGAGAATGAAGAACTGACTGCTGTAGAGGAAGATCAGGTATGAGACCATCTAAGGAACCTGAAGGTGCACAGGTCCATGGGACCTGATGAAATGCATCTGCGGGTCCTGAGGGAACTGGGAGATGAAGTAGCTAGGCCACTACCCATCATATTTGAGAAGTTGTGGCAGTATGGTGAAGTTCCCACTGACTGGAAAAGGGGAAACATAACCCCCCATTTTTAAAAAAGGAAAAAATGGAGGACTCAGGGAACTACAAGCTGACCAGTCTCACCTCTATGCCTGGCAAGATCATGGAGCAGATCCTCTTGGAAACTACGCTAAGGCACATGGAAAACAAGGAGGTGATTGGTGACAGCCAACATGGTTTCATTAAGGGCAAGTCGTGCCTGACAAATTTGGTGGCCTTCTATAATGGTGTTACAGCACTAGTGGATAAGGGAAGAGGACATAAGACATCATCTACCTGGACTCTGGACTTGTGCAAAAGCATTTGACACTGTCCCACACAACATCCTTGTCTCTAAACCAGAGACACACTAATCTGACAGATGGACAACTTGGTAGATAAGGAATTAGGTGGATGGTCACACTCAAAGAGTTGTGGTCGATGTCTTGATGTGATGTCCAAGTGACAAGTGGTGCTCCTCAGGGGTTGGTACTGGGACCAGCACTGTTTAAAGCCTTTGTCAGTGACATGGACAGTGGGATTAAGTGCACCCTCAGCAAGTTTATCAACAACACCAAGATGTGTGGTGCTGTCAACACACAGGAGGGAAGAGATACCATCGAGAGGGACCTTGACAGTCTTGAGAGGTGGGCCCATGCAAACTCATGAAGTTCAACAAGGCCAAGTGCAAGCTCTTGCACCTGGGTTGGGGCAATCCCAAGCATGAGTACAGGCTGGAAGATGAAGGGATTGAGAGCAGCCCTGAGGAGAAAGACTTGGGGGTGTTGGTGGACGAGAAGCTCAACATGACCTGACAATGCATTCTTGCAGCCCAAAAAGCTAACCATATCCTCCTGGGCTGCATCAACAGAAGTGTGGCCAGCAGGTTGAGGGAGGTAATTCTCCCAGTCTGCTCCGCTCTCACAAAACCCTACCTTCATGAAGTACTGCCTTCAGCTCTGTGGCCCCCTACCATAAGAAGAACATGTACCTGAGGACAACCACAAAGATGATCAGAGGGCTGGAGCACCTCTGCTATGAAGACGGGCTGAGACAGTTGGTGTTGTTCAGCCTGGAGAAGAGAAGGTTCTGGGGAGACCTTATAGCAGCCTTCCAGTACCTAAAGGGGGCCTGCAAGAAAGCTGAAGGTGGACTTTTTAGTAGGGCCTGTAGTGTTAGGACATGGGATAATGGTTTTAAACTGAAAAAGGGTAGATTTAGATTAGATATTAGGAAGGAATTCTTCACTATGAGGGTTGAGAGGCACTGGAACAGGTGCCCAGAGAAGTTGTGGATGCCTCATTCCTGGAAGTGTTCAAGACCATGTTGGATGGGACTTTGAGCAACCTGGTCTAGTGGAAGGTGTTTCTGCCTATGGCAGGGGGGCTGGAACTAGATTATTTTTAGGGTCCCTTCCAACCCAAACCATTCTGATTCCCTGAAGTTGGCTTGGGTATTACATGCAGTATAAGGCAGGTCTCACAGGATAGTGCAATTGCACCAGCCTGAGGAGCTGCTACCTAAGTGTATCCACCATATGGTTATCCACCATACCAGAGAGTGTGCAGCCACTTCCAAAGAAGCAGCTGACAGCAAGAGTGCATAGCAGAGTAGGACCCAGCTCTGCAAACTGTGCAAGTTATCCACAACAAAAGCCCAGTAATTGTACCTCCCACTAGCATCCCACCACAGGACTATCAGACCATAACCCTGAGGCTTAAAAGATGCCTCCTTCCACTGATTTTCTCAGGTATCATCACTGATCTGCCAAACCTTCTGTTCATAAGCTGTTGAGTGACACAGCTCACTTCAAAACATCAACACTCTTTAAAGCATTAGAAGATGACAAACACTGCATTAGGACACTGTAACAGACATAGGAACAATTGTCAGTCCTGCCTGGATTTGTCCACCTAGAAAGGTGAGAATAACAACCCAAGCAGGACAGAAAGGAAGAAAAATGTCTTTTCTATTGGAAAATTTCAAGAAAACTGAAGTACTTTACTAAACAAAAGTACTTTGGTTTAACGATTTCACTTAGACAAAGCTATGGCTTCTTAAGCAGCTATACTAATGTTCATGTCTGTGGTAAAGGAAAACAAGGGAGAATCCCTATTGCTTCTTCATGTCTTGGGACTTTTCAATATTTGTTGCCACCAAAATGCAAAATGCTGCTAGTGAAAACCTAGATCCTTTAAATTGAATTCTTTACAATTGTCTGTAATATCTACTCTGAGGTTGTCCTGATCAAGCTACTATCCACAGGGCTTTCCAAAAGCCACCGGTTGCCACTCCATATACCTATTATAGATGGCAGCACTCTTTAATTTGTTCTGTTTGCATTAACTTACATTTTCTTACAGAAGCTTTGGCTGAGCAAGACGGAACAAGGTTTTTGGCTTGTTCTGGCTACTGTAGAAACCATCCAGCAGGCAGGAATTTCTTCTTTGACCAAAAGACCTGAGACCTCTGGCTTTAAAGCAGACTGAATAAATCCAGTTGTTGAGTGCCACAGTGCAATCCCATGCTGTGAAGTCCCAGATCTGACCCTGTTCCCAGCCTGCTCAGTTTGCTGAAAAAAAACCCCGAAAAATCCCACAGAGGGAAACAAAAAAAGTGTCCAGTTTTCTGCTGGCTCAGCAAACTGAACAGGCTGGATGTATGGGAGGTGCCAGGACCACATGGCCAGGTAATAGTGGCAGAAAGAACAGGATTGCTGTGATTAGACTGATCTGAGCTACTATAGATTTCCAGCCTTAATATACTCAGCTGGATGAACCTGACTGGGGAAAACAGGGAGAGAGAAACCCTGTGAGCGGATCAGGGAGCAGGTGATAGTCAGCACTTGCATAGCTAAACCACAGGAATAACTGAAAGAAGGCATGCAATCCCCTAGGAGTTTTGTTAAACAACACAGGATGTCCCAGAAAACTGGACTGAAATAAATGACCTGCCCTGAAAGGACTCTGTGGACAAATCAGAGATTTACTTTCTGAAATTTAATTTACCTCATCCAGCAGTCCAGAGAATTACAGGGCCAAAGAGGGAAAAAGCAAGGAAGAAACGACTGAAGGAGCATAAAACATTATAGAGGGGAAATGGAAGAAGCAGCTAAAAGTACAAGCCAGGAAAAGAGGCTCATTACAAAGCTTGACCAGAAGCTAGAATAGTTTCTTGATGAATCCTATCAAGAATGGTGTCTTCTCTTCCCCTTTCTACTCTATGTATCCCAAAAAACTGCCCCAAGAATGGGTCAGTGCGTGTGTCAGGGGCTCCTGCTGCACACTCTGATTATCAACTCCAGGAGACCACCACATCTTCAAGATGGCTCTACACCAGTGTGCCTGGTGTGACACCTGCATCATGTTGGCCAAGTTTCCCCTATTCCCACCAAGTGCCATCAAAATACAGCTTTCCCAATCTGTCCAGTACCCTGAGTGAAACAGCCACACATCTGCTGGTTAGGGCATTAGTGTGGGATGCAATCAGCTGAGATTTACAACCCAGACTGAGCCAGAGCAGGCATTGAACCCACATCTCCCTGTCTCTGTAAGTTCCTCAGGCCCTGAACATCCATGACTGTTTCAGACTAAAGTTGCCTCTTCTAGCCCTACCAAAAAACATCCCATCTTCACCTCTCCAAAGCGGGAAATATTTCCTGAAAACAGATTTGTCACAAAAATTATATGTCTATCAGAAAAGTATTGTCTGCTTTTTCCTGAGCAGAAATGCTCCCAGCAACATGATCTAACCTGTCCAACCAAATAGATTTACCTTACCCTGTCTTCTCATCTATTTCATACTGCTGATTTCTGAAAGTCTCTCATTGCCAGTATTTCCTGCTTCCAGATGGTCAGTAAATAGCACACAAACAAAATAACCCTTGAATTTTCACATTTCCATCTCCAGCAACTATTTATCCTGTGTATCAAACATCTTTGATTACATTCTCAGCGGGACAATAAAATTGTCACCTCTTATTAAAATCTGATGATGTACACAGGGAAAAAGTGACAATTGCACAGCATATCTGTTCAAGAACTGTGATAAACTCATCTGTGATGACTTCCAAAAAGAGAAAACAATTTCTGAAGGTGGAAAGCAGCTCTGTCCGTAGGTTGCTATTAAGAGTGCTGTTGCTTGTACCAAGCTGTCTTTTTAAAAGAAGTACGCTACTGCACTGAATGTTGATCTTCACCCATGGACTTTTTTTTAAAATTGTGCTCCATCTGGAACAATAAATTTCTCTTGCCTTAGACATTAAACCTTCTTTAATCCTACAGACTAAACAACAGGTGGTAGATTATTTTTCAGAATTAGCAGCCAACTGCCAGAGCAATTCTCAACCCAATTACTTTGGTTTGAAGTTTGAATTTCATGGCTTAATGGCAGCCTGCATTTCTTACCAGTAGAAACCAACCTCAATCCTCCAAGACATGTGTCCCCATTTCCCTAGTCCCTCAAAAGAGGGGCTCCAAAGACAGATGGGTCCTCCAAAGACAACTTCCTAGCCCTCATTGTAAAGGGAAATACACTTCCTGGCATTAAAACTCTAGATACGGTAGACCTCCCATTACAAAATATAGGAAAGGGTTTTCAGAAGCATTCTGAATTTTCCTAACATTTCCTCCCACTGGGCCTCAAAAAAAATCACCCTTTTACTAAAATGGAACACATTTAGACCAGCACTTGATAGAGATAGATAGGACATTATTTTGCCTGCTTAAGAGACTATATAAAATATGAAAAATATTCACTATGTCAAGTTGACACTAATACTGGAATTGCAATAAATGCAAAAAACACACCCTAAACTAAATGCACAGTGTCAGCTCAAATCAATTTAATACATCATACGACTTGGATTGTTTTTTTCTAAATTTGATCAGTAATCAAAATAAAAATCACCAAAGTAACACATGCTTTTAGAATTCATCTCAGGCTAGAAGACAGGAACTTTACAGTTAGTACATGTTGGCAGGAAAACACCTGAAATCTGGACTTTTTTGTAAATTTTGTAGTTTACTTCTTGAAAACAGACCTTTGTCCCCAAACTTAGTGTTTCAGTAGGCTGGCATTTTCTGATTAAAAATAAAAGAGAAAATCCTGACAAGCTCTAACACTAAGCGCTTCTGACAGATTCCAGTACTGAGTGATTTAAACCCTTATCCCTGAGTTATATAGGTGTATATTTTTAGAAGCATCAGTTTTGATGTGAATGGCCATTACAGGTGCTGCCATGGGAACAAGCTAGCAACAGGTTATCATTAGGTAGTTGGGGGACCAGAGAGCAGCAAAGCCATGGGCATCTCCCTGCTTCCACTCACTCTTAGATATCTGATTTTTAGGTGACCTGTTTGAGGCAGTTACCTTGTTTGTCCCCGGTGAAAGCAAGCACCTCCGGACAGCAATTCATCTTTTCTGTCAAACACTGATCTCATGATGGGGTTATTCAGCCTTCCCTGCATCAACTACAGAAGGAGGGCAGCTGTCTGGTTTGAACAAAATTCTGTAGCACCTCCACAGCTCACAGCAGAGAATGTGGATCACCGTGTGGGCAATTGGCAGAACTATGTAATGAACGCCAACATACTGTCCTGCAGACTAGTTGCCCCTACAGCTAGTTAAGGGGCAAGTAATTGCTTGAAAAAGGCTCATCTGAGATTAAAGTGAAAGTAAATGGAAGATGACAGGAAGAGCCAAGGTTATCTAAGGCAGAAGTTTTTCAGACAATGATACATTTCCATGTAGGAGAGCCTCCTTCAATTTCAGTTAAATCTGCTTCTACCCTACCATTGAAAACAGAGAGAACCATCTGCCTTGTAAAGTTCACCTCCAGACTTACAGATTTCTTTTAAGTATATTTAGACACAAAAATAATTAAGGCATCACTACGTATTGAGTGTGTTAATTGAAAAATCAAGGACTACGCACTTAACTTTAATTAGCAACTGTTCAGTATTTACTTAAAAGCTTGTCATACTAGAGCATGCTTCACTTGCTGCCAAAGATATTTTTGCCATGTCTGTTTTCCATGTTGGTTTGAAATAAGGGGAGGATGAGGTGTATTGCACAAGGATATATACATTAATGCGATAAGCATAATTTCTCATATAATTCTAGAGAAGAGCAACAATGAAGGTGCTACGATTATTTTTGCTCTGCTTGAGCATATGAGCCTTACTCCGAGACTTACTATGGCTGTTTGCCAAACACATTAAACTTCTCCTCCCTCTCCAACCTAACAGCCTCAAGCTCCTGCAATAACAGGCCCATCTCCAGAGCCAGTTCCAGCCCAGACTCACTCAACAAGCTGCTGCTCTGCCATCCTGGCTTGTTCCACTGGCAGTCCCCAAAACGCTCCTCCTCACTGTGCCTCTGCTGTATGTTCACCGGTCCTACTGTGCCACACTGGGTAAGCTTCTAGCAGCTTCTCACAAAAGCCACCCCTGTAGCTCTTTTGCTACCAAAACCTTGCCATGCAAACCAAATACAATAGTCCAAAGGAATGCCTATGTGGAAAGTAAGGAAACAGCACAGGTCACATACCACTTTAGTCAAAGCTCTAGTTACTAGCTTTCCTTTGTTCAGTTAATTCTTTTGCAACTTCTTCCCTTAGACACTGCATGTGTATTATTTAAAAGCAGAACTGCTACAAAGACACAAGTTATTCAACATCCACTTCTTTAGAGCCTGTGCTTTGTCTGAAATATTTCTAGACAATAGCAATCAACATTTAATTTTAATTTTAAACTTAGCAATAGCAAAAAAATACAACGTGCTAAAAATTGAATGCAGACACAAAGCCCCACAAGCAGAATTTTCAATTAAATTAAGTGCCACTTCATTTGTTTTCTTTGATTCTTGACAGTTCAAAACTCAGTTTGGGAGAACTGTTCCTTGGTGAACATTTTGAGGAGGTAAACATAATCTACTGGCTTTTTCCTTTTTGAAGCATTGTTTTCTTACAGCCAGCATTTGCAAGAATGCAGTTATTAGCTTCTAAAATGTAGTCCCCATCATCTCACCTTCAATTTGGAGAGGGAAGAATGAATGTAAAGAGAAGATGGTGCTTGCTCAAAATGAAATTGTCATAAAAGAAGAATTTCTACACCTCCAGGGAATGAAAAGATGATAGGCTCCAAGTGTGCAGAAGTTGAGTATGCAGCACAACAGGGCATGGAAAGCTTATTCTACAGGAACATTCAGAACACAGCATCTCAGCAGGATGTTCTCTTCATGTTGTAACTGGTGGGAAAGAAATAAGACCTTCCAGGGCTACACATGCAGGGAGAACAGTAGACTGACAGGGGTAAGAAAACACTGTGCAATACTGAAGATCAGCTACTCTGGCCACTCGTGATTGCTACAGGCATGGTTTTTAGCCAGCACATTTGAGCCAACATAAGACACATCATATAGTATCTAATGGATTTAGGTATGTTAATTCCCAAAAGAGTACTGAAAATCTGCCATATAGCCCATGCGCACATCCATGTAAAATTTTCAAGCTGAGGCTCTAATAAGCCTACTTAGGGCCCAAATACCAAAAAGAGATGTGGGTGCTTCCACTGCCCTCATAGTAAATAGTCGATTTTGCTACTCATTGCTGCTGCCATATGCACACTTTCAGGTGAGGGTTTGTATTGCCATTATGTATCTCTATTACCTGCTAGGAGAGAAGCTGTTTGGCTTACAATTATCCATTACTGGTACCTGGATACATTTCCCAAGGGAAACTTTCCGCTAATTCATACTCTCGTCATGTTTGCTGCATCACATCTAATGTCATTTTTCTAAATTAGATAAATAAAATATTTATATTTGGTGACCTTGAAAAGAAATGTAGACCACGAGCTCAGTATGAATTTCCTTGAATTCAATAAATATTAATAGAATACAACAAGCACCAGAGCAGAAAAAGAACGACTGATGCACCCCTAATGAGCGTGGTGGCATTTATTATTTAAATGACCATTAGAAACACTCTTAGCCTTTTGAGGAATTCAGGCAGGAGTAGCAGACAGATGCTCCTATATGCAAGAGATTAATCACTCTTTCAGTGCAATGCAGGACCAATTAATTCATTTTTTGTGGTTGGGTGTTGGTTTTTTGGTTGGTGTTTTTTTTTGTTTCCCCTCCAGTAAAGAAAGTAAATTAAAATTAAAATCTGAATCTGAATCTTCTTGGGTCTAACTTATGTACTGCTATGACTTCTGGGCAAAAGACAACACTTCCCACACAAACTACCGTAGACTGGCTACAACCAGTTCTGTTAATCCTCACAAGCAAATCATGTTTCAGAGACAAGAGGACAGCCATGCTGTCGTAGAACAAAAAGTGTTTTGACATGGTTATGCCAGAAATAGCAGTTCTGGTCAGGAATGGAAACTGCTAGGTTTTAGCAGATCTCACAACCTGTATAACAGACAGATCTGGAAGACTGGCTTTAAGACAAGTTTCCTCATGCTGAGAACATAAGTTACTACCACTTGATTAAAATCAATAGATCACAGTGATGCACAGCAACCAAGACTATGACAGACCATTGGAAAAGGTGAGATAAGGAAGAATGGTGATATGTAGCACAGTTCTTCCTTTTATGTCTACAGTGACTGGTCCCAGCAAATGACAGAGGAACATCACAAAAACAGGGTGGTCCAGTCCCATCATCTAGTCAGCTGTCCTTGCCCTACCACTGACCTGTACCAGCACCAAAGGGTTAGACATGTTTCTTAGCGGGGCTGTGCCTCACCTACAAAATTCAGAACTCACAGAACAACATCATCTACCATACAACCATAGGCCAGAAGAAAAGGTATCAAGTTAGCGCTGTCATAAACAGACCTTGAAGTCAGACAAATGCTTTAAGTTCCACATCGTACATTTTGCATTAAATTGAACAAGCACAGGATATTTGTCACAATAAAGTTCTGATGCTGATTTCAGTATAATTCTGATTATTTCCACAAAAATTTGGAGTTGAAAAGAAAAATAAAATCCATCATGTCAGTTATCATACTTACTGGCTATATAGGGTAAACACGAGGGGAAAAAAAATAAATCAATGTACTCCATTGATATAATCAGTACTGCCTGACATCTCAAAAAAATAACTTCCAAAATGAGAGACTTCTATTTAACATAGACATTTTTCAAATCAGGCAGAGTGAAAATGGAAACAAAAAATTAGCATTCTTGTATATGTAAAGCAACAGCATTAAAGGCTTAGTATTACTTGTTCTGGTAGATCTTTGTGAAAGATAAAGCTGAAGCTCTTAGGCATCTTCTTGTTTAAGATAAATGCAGCCAAAGAGCCACATTTCTTATCTCTTGCTACTGCATGTCCTTAGCTTCACACCTTGCTTTGCTGGCTCTTAAAAAAAAAGAGAGCTCTTGCTTTACAGCTGGCTTGTAAGGTTTTGAAAGGTTATAAAATTTTGGGTAGCCTGAACCCAGTTAGATAAGGCTCAGAAATAAAGGTAAGATGTTTGACAGGATAGTTACTCCACCCTTTCCTTCCCCTGCAGAGTTCTGCTGATAGGTAAGTACCTCTCAAAAGGCTGGAAACAGGAGGCTTTTTGACTCCAAGCCCGACCTGAGCCCATGAATGTCCACTCTCATGTTTGGTCCAAGTTGGTGAATAACATCCCTAACATGGGAATTGGGGCACAGAAATTCTAATGTCTTTTGGAGGGGTTTTTGTGTGATGAAGGTAAATTTGCAAGATTTTTGTTACAAGCTTCAGAGTTTAGAGCCAAAGTCTGATTTGATGTAAATCAGTAAAACAGCTCTGATTTCTGCTGAACTAATTCAATGAAGATTAGACATGGAAATGACCAAGTGAAGGGTAGCCTCGCTGCAGAGGAATCGAAGCTAGGAGGAGGATGACATTTGACTTTCATGGCTGCTATTGTAAAGGTCAGGTGTCTAGATGTCTGTACACTACTTCACACTGGTTAAGGATCAAATAATTCCACAATTGCCTAGATAAATTCAGATGTTTACTGCAAGGTCGATAATGATCATCTACTTGAATACGATGGAAAAACTTACTAGGTGCTGATATGCCTCTTTGAAAAATAAGATTGGAGCTGAGATGCTCCTTTCTCTTCCCTCTTCCTCCCCCTCCAACACTCTCCACAATGGTTTAAGTGAATTTCATGTTAAAGGTACAGACTTAAACCTCCTGAGACTGAATTTTTGAGGCCATTATCAGAGCAAAGAGTAGGGGTAGGAGTTGGACAGATTGTTGAGCTTAACTTCTCAACACATTCCCTGATACCGCAACACAGCCACACACAAACAAGAAAACTATTTATTCCTCCTGATGTTTAAACTTCTTTCTGCTAAACACGACACCAGAACCTGCCAGCTTTTGCCACCACTCACTCGTATGCAAGGCTACATTTAAGCGTGTGCTTACCATCAAACAGGTGTTTAATCAATTGATTTCGGTGCTTACAACCACCACACATAACAGTCAAGAACATTTTAGTTTTTGTGGCATTGTAGATGACTTGCACACTGGACACTAGACAGATCCTCTACAGCAAAGCAGCACTCCAAAAGTTTTGATATCAGCCCCTAAAGTCATTAAACAGAAGGCAGTGATAGGTCAGAGAGATCAGAGTGCTGAAGTGGGTTCAAGTCCTACTCTGCCACTCACTTTCTCTGTGATCTTGGACAAATGATTTAGTATAATGGCACCCCTTTGCTTCCCAAAGATGTTGCAAGAGGCACAGATACAATGGTGACTGAAAATCTTGTAGCCTCCTACAAAGATGTGATATGTCATCTCTGCCTCTGCAATTGAGAGCTATCCTGGGCGATATAAGCACATGAAAGAAAAACATGGCCAACTGCTATTTCCCAAATCTAATCTTTTCATAGGATTGAATTGTCTTGATATTTTCATGCATCACAAAAGAAAATCTTGCCAAACACAGACCTATATCACCATATTAACAGGAGACAAATTCACGTAACATAGCAAATGTCATTCCTTCTGCTTCAAACCGAAGGGTAGTTTAGGAACTGCTACATGGATTGGAAGGAGGAGAATTAACTGTTAAACGTTCACTTCACTATGAAGTTGTTATGACAACTTATACGTAAGTATGAAGTATTTCCAGCCAATTATCTCTTTCAATAATATCATTCGTCTATAAAGCACATTGATATTTGTGTACCTTACAACAAAAACAATGAAAATGCCCATGTATCCTCAGAGGAGCAATGGAACTTTGTGCCTGTAAGCTATTAGTCAAGAGATGCAACCATGTATAAACATGAATACCTCTGAATTTGATAGAGCTTACACTCTTCGTATCACTCTATTGCTCCTCCACAAGCAACTGTTGCAGACCTGCAGCAGACTTTATTGCCAGGCTGACTTTTTAACTAGATAAATGGACATTCAAGCCCCCTATGACTCTCACTCACAGTTTAGTCACAGCTAGATGAATTAGAGGCTGAAACACTTCCAAACGAAGCATGATGTCCATTCAACAATAGCAATCAATGCCCCTAAATTTCTCTGTGATTAAGCCTGAGCTTCACTGTTATGGATTCAGGAGCACATGATTCGGTCTCTATATCAGTAAGTCCAGTCAGGTGAGCGTGTACCTGCATATGAGAATGTTCTCTCTAGCATCTGTTACAAATAAATGCCGGTCAGGACCAGTTTCCAGTGAAGTTGTGAACAATTGCTTGCACTCAGGATGCAATGCTGTTGTTACTAACAGTGATTTTCACCATGACATTAGAACCCATGAATAGTGACTATAATGTCCACAAAGTCTACATAGTCCTCTGTACATGAACTTTACAAATAAGTTTGCAATGACTGGAAAACTTTTGGATATCCATCAGATGAAAACTGCTGGCTAATATCAGCAATACTACAGGCAGAGTGGCATCCTCTGCAGGAATAGTGTCGGGGACCTCCACTCCTCTGGCTGGTCTACAGCAAACCAAACAAACTGCTATTCAACAATTTCCTGAAGGGTTCTGGTACTTGTGCATTCACAAAGCACAAGCCACTCACAAACACACCACATAAATTGTTACTGGACCTAGAGCCAACAGAAGTGCCCTCAACATGATCATTCCAGATGCTGCAGTTCTGACTTAGCTCATCTCCAAAAGTTCGGCATTGATTCATAACCAAAAGGCCTATGCTTCACTACATAGACATGCTCCAGTAACAGAGGGCATGGGCTGCCTTGGTCTGCAATACAAGGCACTAACAGCAGAGAACACCAACAGAAGCAGCTGCAGAGATTTGTACACTGGCACTGCCAAACCAGACAGTGTGAAGTCAATTTAAAACAAGAAGTGGTTTGGTTACACTGACACCCAACTTTGCCCACTCTAACCCTTTCAAGTTAACTGATGGCTATATCCCACCATAACCACTAGAACAGAATGACCCCTTTTGAAAGTCTTATACCATGTGTGTAATGTTACCTGTCATTGGAAAGATGGAGAATGTCACAGTTCTTCTATTTCTAAAGCAATCAGCTCAGATGTGCAAGAGTTAAAATCCCTCACAGTTCCTCTTTCAAGTAATGCTATGTGTAGTGCCCATCTACGGAAGAGTGGCAGTACACCACTGCTCATAATGTCAGTTTTACCTGTCTCCTTTTTAATAAACAAAGAGCAACTTCAAAAAACCCACATAATATATAACCCAAAGTTTAAGTTATTATTCTGGTTTAAAAAAAAAAAAAAAAAAAAAAGAAAAAGAAAAAAGAGAAAAAATACACTGTACAATAGAAGGCAGAAAGCTTTCTCGAACATGTTTACCAGAATTACAACAATTTAAGCATTTTTCAGATGTTTTTAGTATTCTGTAAAAAGCCAGGGAATTGTATATGGATTTTAAATCTTCTAATCATTTCTACATTCCAGAAGAAGCTAATCCCTATGACACTCCATTGGATAAGGCACTAAATTACAGGCAAGCATGTGATACTGCAGAGTAGGCAATTTAAAGCCTTTCTTTAAAAAATCATCCTTGATTGAAGCGCCTGTGATTTGGTTTATGCAGGTGATACTAAAAACAGTTTCCTGATGAATATAGCTTCTGGCACAATTATTTATTTCATAGACCCTGTATGTCTGAGCTGGGCTTCAAAAGAGACTGGGCAAAACAGGCATTTAAACTTTTGACTTATTCTTAAAAGATAATTTTTATCTACACTGGATTGAAATGCTGTTAAAAAAAAAGAAAAAGCCATTATTCAAGCTAGAAGCAAGTCTCCTGCTTTCAAAAGTTTATATATACCAGGAACAAAAATCCCATTTTTAAAATGTGAACTGTATATATACACTACACCTCTTGTCTCAATAACTAATTAAGCATTTGTTTAAATAAGCACTTAAATAAATAAGTGCTTTGTTTAAAGACATGCCTGTTTAGTAAAGGCAGAAGTGTCTTATTGAATTCAAAAGTGTAATGCTAAGTATACAGTTCAGTGCTTTGAAGAACTGCTTTTGATTTGAGAGAGAAGAATTTCAGAGGGAAAAGAAAAAGATGGTCTCCCCAGGTTCTTAAATTGAACGGTGTATGTGGTTCCTCATTTACTGGAAGAGACTTCATCTGCAGCACTTAATTTCTAACAAAGGAGTTCTGTAATTAACTTTGGAGCTTGCCAGTGTAAACACAACAGAACCCAAGAAGCAGCTTTGCAAATGAGGGTTAATGCATCATATGATATACCATATAGGAACAGACAGCATAAAACAAAGGTTAATCCTCAGCAGCAAAAGATATTAAATGGACTCTCTTATTGAATACCCTAATAACAAAGGGGGATAGAAGAAAAAAGCATTGCCTCCCAGATACTTAATTATCTGCAATGTATATGCAAATATCCAGAATTTGATGAGGTCTTTACTTTTCACCTTTAAGCACCACATTAGTAATTCATGAAGCCACTACTAATGTTGTTGAGTGCAAGCAGCAGTGAAAATTAAGCACTAATGACTGCAAAGGTAGGGTGCCCATAAAATGAGTAGATAACCTCTGAGGTCAACTGTACTATCTGAACATGAGTGACAGAAAAACGTGCATCAGCTGAACATTAAATCAGCTACACCTTTTTAAAAAAGCATCACTCATGCCAAGGGTGGTTATACAGACAGCAGGTGAGTTGCTGTCAACAAAAGCTCACACCACCATTACTAAGACGACCCCCCACATGTTTCCTGGCTTCAAAAACTACCAGCTTATGAGACAGCATTTCAATAAGGCCACAGAAGCAAAATAACCCACTAGCAAATCACTGTACTGGGGAGGTGGGTCGACAAGAAAGAAAACTGCAACCACTTTGATTTTGTAACCTTTCCAGGACAGGAAGATTTGAGTGAGCTGCAGAATTATGTTTACATAGTCATTGGGCTCTTCAGGGCCACTTGTAAAGTATGAGCCCCAGATATCTGAAGAGTTAATCTGTGACAAATCACACTGCAGCAGATCGGTCAACAATGTGTCTAAGTCTCTGCAAGAAATCCACTAGACTTTCAAGCTATCCAAACAAGTACATATTGAGTATACCTATTATAGCAAATTTAGTCCTGAGAACGTATTGCATTTACAACATACAAATTACAGGGTTATTTTGAAGTGAATGACACATTAGTAAATTAAGATAGCTGCTCTTGGCATAGCAGCAATCAAGACTCCTATGAAGATGTTTCTGTACAACTCATTTTCCATCTCACTGTGCTTTCAGTAATTCAAGCCAAAAAGAACATTGGAAGAAAAATTTAGCATAAATAACTTCAAGAAAGAGGACAAATCTATGGCCCCATTGTTTCCATGCTCTTGAATGATTTAAGTATTGTTTGACTTGCATGATTCCAGTATAGAGATATATCAGAAAATGTGCTTCTCCAGAAGACCAGAGCCCCTGTTGGTGTCCATTTGAATAGTTCCATGGAGCTGTAGCAATTTACACTCATGGAGGATCTGCTCTAGACCATGAATAGAAGGGAGATATTATTTTTAAAATGGTATCTCCATGAAAAGCTGGGGTTGTAGACCAGAGTTGTGTCTGGCTGCTTTGATTTTTGACAATAAGCATGAAGACTAGTGAAATATATATTTAGAATCAAGAAACTTGAGTCTTAGCATGGATGGGTGGTAAAGGCACACAAGCTGATGTGCATTACAAATAATGAAATCAGTTCATTAAAAATAAAGAGGGACAATAGGGGAAGAATTAAATTTCCCAGAGTTATAGTACAACTCATTAAGTGGGTTCACAATATAAATCAGATGAAATGGCAAAAAAAATAATATTATCCAAACACAGATGCTGCACAGTCAGATGAAATAGCATATATTTTATTAGAGGCAAAAGAAACAGGTAGTTGCACCCTTTGCAACACACTGAAGATTAACCATTCATTATGGGTCTGGCAGAAATCGAGAAGAACAGGATAAAAGACTGCTACCATCAGTGGCACTACCTGAATTTAACAAGGTAAAACTCCTGTTCAGCTGGAATGATGAAATTATCGAGGTCTGGGATGCACAGGACTGAGAAAGCATAAATGATTTATAATTGACTGAGGACTCCACCTTAGCATGTCTCTCACAGCTGTGAATTCACCTGTCTCAGACAGGAGGGAAACTCGTGAGTATCAGCAGGAACATGTCTCGTCCATCTCTCCCCAGACCAGGCAGGACTCTAAAGGTACACAGGAATCTCAGGGAGGAACATGGGACCATGTTAAGCATGGTACCATAGCCAGTTCACTGGGCTTTTACAGAGCTATTTCCTGCCTTACCAGGTGTACCTCAGACCTGCAAAGAGCTGCCTGTTCTTTGCAAGACTTATTCCAATGCTCCCCACTGCTGCAGTGCCAGGATCTTGTCTATTTGCTGTCATCTCAGTCCAGTTTTCTATTCCTCCCAGAAATCATGCAAACGCTGAAGATTTAGCATGGAGAAAGATGCTGCTGCTTAGCAGCTAGGGACTTTTGCCTTTGAACTAGGCCCTGCACCTGAAAGACCACTGCCAACAATGTTGCAGCCTCCTGGCAGCCCATCACAGCAAGTCCTCCAACCCACGGCAACCAAGACAGACATCTTGGGTGAGACATTTTTGCTAACAATGCAGTTTCCTACACCAGGAACTATTCTGCAAGAAGTATATCTTCCTTCAAGAGACCCCTTTGACTTGGTGGCATTGGGAGAAGAGTTATGCCAACAAAGTGGCATGTCATGGCTTTACTTAGGACCCACAGTGCCCCTAGAAGAACAGTTAGTATTGGAGATACTAGAATATGCTCAAGAAATGCTTTAAGATAAGCATAGCTAAACCGGTCCTTTAAGGTCAGGACTAGATGAACTTGCTGGACGAGACAGCCAAGTTGTGACAATCAATTCCTGTTTGAGTTGCAAACTTGTACGCTGCAGGGTCAGCACTTACCTCTGAACTTCTGGAATAAGATTACAGCTGACAAAAATGGAATCAAGAGACAATCTGACATATACAGTGATACACCTGGCATAGAAATGCCAGAAAACAACATAAAAATAAAAGTTCTGGTGAGGCTGGAAATTCTCAGACTATGATGTATTAAAGCCAGCCCTTAGTTCCAGGGATTTAGGTAGGTTGTATCATAATTGCTAAACCTAGGATTTCTTTTTCTGAGGTAGGTGGCTTTGCCTAGTGGCAGCCCCATATTCTCACTCTGCTCCCAGTCAGTCTTGCCCAGCAAGCACAGGAAGACTCCTGCTCAGTGGTCTAGCTATGTGAATAGTGCTATCCATGCTCCTGCCTTTGCCTCCTCACAAAAAGTGGATTTGTGACTATTTAAAATGGAAATACTGTTTTCCAGCACAAAACTCCACTTGCTGTCGGGGACCTTATGTAAAAGAAAAATAATATATATTAACATATGTAAAACTGAAATAAAAAACCCTTTGAGAAATACATGTAGCCAGCTGGGGAACAGCTCCTGAGAAAATCATTATACAGTGGTTAGTGAATTACCTTTTCCAGAGTGGCAGCAGCTAAATTATCAACATCCAGCAAGTGGCTGTCTTGATTACAGTAAATCCTAAAGGCAATACAGCCTCTTCAATGGAAGAACCAACTGCATTGCTATTTGCAGAATCAAATCACTTCATGTTTGATTTCTGCATGCTTCTTTTGGACTTTGAAGGTTGAGTTATGCATTAAAACCTGAGCCCACAAAGTTTTCTCTGCCTTGGAAAGTGAAAAGAGTTTAAACTGTGATGGTAAAAGAGGCATAGTGTAAAAATTGGTGTGGAAAGTTCTCCACAGCCAGCCACAACTTACAGTTCTAGGATGATCCACGGAAGCCAGGAAGGTCCTGATTCAGTTTTTATGAGTCCAGAAGAATGAAGCAGTGCTAACCAGAAGAAAGAACAGCCAAAAAAATACCCCAAACCCAAGAACTGAAACACATCTTTGTTATGGCCTTATTTGTTTGCAAAGCCTCATTTAATCTATCTCATCTATCACACCTAAACTTTTACTATTTATAGGGTTGTCTTGTTCCAATCTATCTATTGTGTTTTATTAAATTTTAAAACAGGAGATCTCAACAGTGTAGCTGGCTCTTCATGCTCATTTTAAGGACACAGTGTCAAGCTTACCAATGTCAACAGAAGCCTTTATATGTCTCCTGTTATTTACAGTCATTTTATTTTTGTTGGATTTCTCAGAGAGACTTTGAATAAGCAGATCTGTGCAAGAGAAAAAAGCATCCTGGAGTTTTTTCCTTACCACCTTTCTATTCTTCCTCACTCTTCAAAGATGTTTTTAAAAGTCCTTAATTTTAAAGATGGCATTTTCAGATAATGGCAGCTAATTGATTATAATTGGTTCTTTGATTTTCTGTGATACTAGGGTGCCTAACTGCAAATACCACCTCCAGATTACAGTTCTTTCACCTAGCTGAACACAGCTTACTAAGAAACAGCCCACCTTTTGGGAAACGAATCTGAGGGACTCAACTGTAGACGTTTAAGGGACGAAGCAGCATCATATTAACTCATGCCTCAAAACAGGTCTGTACAAGGAAACTGGGGACAAATGAGTTCAAAGACCCCAGGAGATACTAAAGGCAAAGGGGTCTGACCCTTCTGAGGAAGTACTAGATGAGCTAACACCTGTCAGAATAAAAACAAAGGAGATGCGGGGTTTATTGACACGTCAAGCCTCCACAGATAAAGTGGGGTTTACTGACATTCAGGGGATGCAATAAATTTTCCCTGAGGATGACCAATTACCTTTTGCAGACACTTGTTAATTAATAATGTTTCTGTCTTACATTTCACTATTCAAATATATTGACATTCAGTATTTTCTTGGGGTACAGCACAACCCAGAACTCACCAATCTTCTCAGCCTTCCATCTGCAAAGTGGGCTTTGGCATTAGAAAGGGATAGATGAGTGCCCACATCCCACCCTGATTTCCATTTTTGCTAGGATATCCTTTGAAATCTTGTAATTATTGAGACTGGAAAACCGAAAAAAATCAACAGCTTGTTTTTCTTGATATAAATATGCAGGAGAGAATCATCTTACTCAACAGTGAATGACTGAAAGTCAAGTATCTAGGCTAGGCTGGTTATTTTAAAGAAATCTAGCACCTCTCACAGACAACCCACTCTATCATATCAGAGGGAGCTTAAATTATTACTTAGACTTTTGCCCTACAGGTGGACAAATTAATCCTTCCCCAGGATTCCTGCTTTGAATACCCTAGTCTTTCCTTTTCTGCCATAGTTGAAACCACAAAGCAGTAGTAACAATCTTATATTTACAATCAATGCATTTCAGCTTGTAAACAGGAACAGGACTGGCTGAGTTTCAACAGAAGAAGCTTCCCTCACTCTTCTGTACAGAAGGAGATGCTGGTTTCTTCCAAGACTAGAATTATAAAGAATTTTTAACACCAACAGTGTGACCTAATCAAATTAAGTATTTTGAAATAAATACATATGAAGGCTGCACATGTGCCATAATTACATCACTACTAATCAAAAGCACCCCGAGCATTTTATAGTGTTTGTTACTAAGTGAGAGACAGAACTGTGTCAGTCTATTACATCAGCTATCTGCAGGACTGAGCACAGCAGTAAATCCAAGTTATAACAACTGACCAGAAGAAACATCTTTGCAGCTGGTCTTTTGTGCCTAATCCTTTTTCACAGCATCATAGTGAAAGAGGTTCAAAACATGTTCAGAACTGGTAACAGAAGATGTATGGATGAGTCTGAAGGAACCCCTCACAGACCTAAAACACAGAATTGATTGTAAAACCAAATGAATTTGTCTTTCATCCAACAGTCTTCCTCACACCCTGGATTTCCTTGCTGTTCCAGAGATTAGTTTACACCCGGTACTACAGACTATTTGGAGCTAGTTCTTTCCCTTCCAAAAACCAAGTGGTAACTCTCCAGCATGACTCCAGAGATTTAGCAACACATGGAAGCAGTGACAGACCTCTACAATGGTCCATCTTTCCTGCACAAAGGCATTAAGACATGCGCTAATAGAAAACCTGCAACACAGGACTCCCTGTTAAAGCTAGCAGATGGCAATTCAGAGGAGGAATTCCTGGAGAAAGAGAAACAATAAGAAGTAAATCACAAAAAGCTTGGCACAAGAGTTCAATTCACGACCTTTATAAAGCCCTCTGTGCACACAAAGCCCAGCTGTACATTTTGGTTCAGACTGAACAGGATTCCTTTATGGCTTTCAACCCTGCAGGTGCAGATGAGCAGACAGAAAGCCAGGGACAACAGCAGCACTCATCATGGAGTAACCAGAGAATGTTTAAGGCCCCTGGCTATTATTTCAGTTTAGACCTCACTTCAGGTTTCTGCCTCACATGGTACTCCCAGCTGTGTGTGAGAACCCCATTATGTAGAGCTGGAAGTCAAAATCTGGGTGTTTCCCAAAGGTGGCAGACAGACAGGCTGTGTGCTAGCCCAATTTCTCCCTGCTAGCTGCAGCAGCTGACAAACCTGGACAGCTGCTTGCCACCTGTGTGCCACAGACCCCAGTGGTGGTGGCAGCAACCAGAAGATGCTCTAAAAGGCCAGCTCACACATTGCTCCTGGACCTATCTTCTTTCTCTTCCAGTGCCCTTGGTCCTCATTCACTACAAAAGTTTTTCTTAAGAGACAGATGGATTCACCCTGGCTCCCTCATGTTCACCATCAAATGAGCATGAGGGAAGCATTTCTCCCCTCCATCCTTCAGACAGAAGGTTCATGGCCCAAGCTGCCTCTGTTCCTGGTTTGCTTGAATGCATGGAGAATTTAAACCATGACCCTTTGTCACTGCAGCTGACAGAAATGGCCCTTAAAACTCTGAGCACCAAACCAGCTGGGAAATAATGTTCACTTCCCCTTGGAATGACAAGATGGCCCTTCACTGACCTGAAAAAAATGAACAAACCCAGCCTTCTCCCTACTGTCCCCATCCAAAAATACATAATACAACTCCAATTAGCAAAATACTTCATGGGAGATTCAAAATACTCAGATTTGAAAATTATCCCCTTGGGCTCTAAAGACTGCCTCAGACACCCATGGTCCAAGCATGCAGACTTCAATGCCTCTTGGCTGGCTCTACAGGTTTTGCAGGCAGCAAGGCTGTGCTCTGGGACCAGTAAGCCCAAAGGGCAGATCAGATGATTCCATGGGGCCACGTGGCTCTGATAACAAGTGGGTATTCATGCAAACAATGCCGAGACAACGGGAAGGACATGCCAGACATCTGGTTTAGTAGCAAAGCACAGGGAAAGTAGCTGTTTCCTACATTCATCTATCCAATCTACCTAGCTAGATTCATCAAAGCAAAGTATCTGTCGCCCTATAGCGTGTCCTCTTTGCTCTCAAAAACATCCCAAGCCTCACACAACCAGTGCTGTGACTAGCACAGGGCTATCTGTAAACAGAAAAAGAACAGAACTCACTTTAGACTTAGTTATTTTGCACATAAAATTATATGTAACACTGAGTCATTTGCTTTGAAAACATTCAGCTAACCACAGAACAGATCACCAAACCCAAAAGCTGGTGTTTTTCCTTTATCTGTTGCAGCAAATACCAGGTGAGATATGATGCACCCTTTATAGGCAGCCTTGTGAAACCTTCAAGTGCTATGCATAGTAAAGTCCACTGCTGAGATAGTGATCAAAAACTTTAATACGGGACAAATGTCAAAGTGAGAAAAGAGCTAGAAAATGTTAATAGCATGTCTTTAATCGCATGCTGGCTCTTCATCACAAGGCAAACAGCTTACTAGAGCTTCAGTTGTACTACAATAACAGTTTGCTGAAATGAACGAAGCAGCATTGTTAATGCTGAGCTACTATTATGTCCTTAAGTGTGCATGACTTACTTTTAACAGAACAGTTCAGTTCACATTTGTTATACAGACAATAGCAGCACTTTGGAAGAGGGTATAAAACTTTCAAATCTCCAGATAAATATTCAATGTGACAGTAATTCACAGGTTATTCAAAGCTCACTTTCAACAGAAAATAGTCTCCTGCAGTAATGCAAGCTCCCCCACCCCTTTTGTTAAAACAGTTGTTCCATTCATAAACTGCAAGTTGAAGTAATAGCAAAAATTTAACAACCACTCCTAAAAATATACGAAGAAAATCTAAAACTGTCTCAAAGTCAATCCATTTAAGCTGCAAACATATCTAGAGAGCGTGAATCTCACTGGGCACGAAACACAACAGCATCATCTGTTGATGTTGAACAGCCCATTGTTTACTCAAGGCAGACAGAGGGAGCTGTTGCTATTCAAACGAGAGATGCTCTGGGACAGACACACATGATGATATATAATCAAGTAGTTTGAAAGATGACTGGCACCACAGACCTCATTTACTAAGGTCAAAGAGAAAATGCATCTGTAATTCCCCCATTTGCTTGTACAGTTTTCATCATCTCTTGCAAAAAAAGCACAAACAGTAATGCTGAAGTGATGTATAACGTTAAAAATAAGTTTTTCAAGCCTGCCTCAATTACAGTCCATTATCAAAGCCAAGTAGATTTGGAAGCATTTATCCCCAGATGTGCCTTATATCAGTGTGAAGGGAGCACTTGCCATGGACCAATAGACTGGGTTGCAGACTGAAAAGACAGAGGGGCACATCCCATGCTGCCTCAGAGGATCATGGACCCAGGTTCAAATCGACTGCTGCAGGCTTGCAACATAACCCTGGTCAAGCCACTTAGCTCTAGTCGCCCTCCCTGCGATAGCCTCTCAACACTGCTGGCAGCAGTTCAAGGTAGGACCCAGGTCCAGTTTTCCAGGCTCAGGCTATTTTCTCATTGACCTGTCTAAAGGCTGGCACCTAAATTGTTAAGGAACAAGTTGTCCTCAAAGCCTAGGAACAGGAAACTATGCAGGCCTATTCTGAATCAGACTGAAGTCCAGCTAAGAGATGTCTTCTATCTAGCAATTATTTAGAGCAAGAGTCAATACAGGTCTTGACCCCACCACATTCTTCCACTTCGACAGGTAAGACATGAGTGTTCCCAAGAAAGATTTTATCTAGAGCATTGACTGCTAAATGGATATTCAGCCTGTTCATTAACTTGACTAAACCTTTCTGAAGTTTTATTAATACCCTCCATAGCATTCTCTGGCAGTGAGGTCTGCAGGTTAATTAAGGACTACAAGGAAAAAATAGTTTTAAACTCTCTACCCAACAACTTAATTTGCTGCTGTATTTTCTTTTTGTGAGAAGTTTCTCAGCAGTTCTTATTCTCCACCTCACATACAGAAACAAAACCACTGTCCCATTATCAGCTATGGCACTAAACACCAGCCATCACTGCTGTTCACCCAGGACAGGCATTCCCCACAGAATGGAGGAGAAAGTCAACACCTGAGAGATGCAGCCAGCAGACTCCAATTAAGTCACTAAACTCCACAATTACTCAGAATATTTGACCATCAATAGGCTAGGTGCACAACTCTCTATCCTTTGCACTTCTTTACTTTTGCTTTCTAGAAGCTTCATTCAACACATTAACAGATTTACACACACACAGAGCACAGTAATGTCCTTGGCCTCAAAAAATGTGACAGGACTAGCAACAATTAGCTTAAACTGAGTTTCTGAAGACCTTTCATTATATTTGAAGACCTTCCATTAATGGGATCCACAGCAAATAGTCTACAATCCTTTTAAAACATGGATCTCTACTCTGAGGAGGAAATTTTAGGAAGACACAAAATATGCCAAAGTATAATTATGCTATTCTGCTTTTGCTCATATTGGCAAGAGTGTTGTGCTGTGGGAAGTGAGCTTCAGTTCAATATTCACTGAGGGGGCTAAAAAAAAAAGGCTCACAAAAACTAATGGCACTTTAACTAGAGCTGGGTGAAACACCCAATAAAACAAAAAAGCACAGGAAACCAGCCTGACTTTCTGATCCATTGCCAGCACCGTACCCTTGCTAGGCTTTGCTCTGTTACAATCAGCAAATCAAGAGAGGACAGTAACAGAGCAGAGCTGGTTTACCATGTTTAGAAGACATACTTCGTAAGCTTATCAGGGAGATTATTTATTTCTTTTTGCCATGCCTCTGCTTTAACAGAGATCGCATCCCAGTAATTAAACAGGGAAGTCTATTGCATGCTTCCATGGAATTTAATGACTCATATCTATTCAATATCAGAGCACAGACTTCTTGCCCTGTACATCAGGCTGAAGTCCTTCAGGTGGGATTCCCCAGAGTACTCAGTATACTCCGCCTTGTTGCAGCCAGTGACATAAAACCTCCTGACCTTAGTAAGAACAGAGTCCACCAATGCAATACCCTAGCTGCTCTTTCTCCTACTTTTGAATTTGTCTCCCTACTGCCACAGACAGTTTGATTGATGCCAGTCAAGTTGTTAAACCCCATCTCATGTAAAAGATATACATCATTATTCTACTGAGCAAAGCCTGAAGGTATCTACTCCACAGAGAGGATTAATTTTCAGAATATAGTCCAAAACTGTACTTTATATTTTGTTTAATACTTTGATTTATATCCTCATTAGCATGGGGGAATAGCTCCTATTAAAACTATTAAAGATAATTTTCGCAATAATATCAAAGGATATGAGTAGGTGTAATGATAGTACTAACGATAAAAGTTAATAACCATTCATTATTTTTAATCATATGTACAGTTGAAATGAATAATCAGGAAAATAAACAAGACATTTTATATGAACCTAAAACTAAGGGGATGTGAAAACACTATAAATTACACTCTAAATTGTCCACTCAAACTTTAATATTGCATTTGTGCAGACAGGAAAGTATTCTGCAGGTCGGCCAGGCACCTAGGAACAATGAGCAGCATAATATCTACCCTGTTCACCTCTTCCATACCTGCATCCTTTGATGCCCCCCTCACTCTGACACATCCAGGATAATGGGAGCATTTGGCATCTTACCTCTAGGTATATATGAGAGATCACTGGATTGGGATGTTCTTAATGTGAAAAGCACCAGTAATAACATTTCTTCCCTCAGTCTCTACAGCTGTTCCTTTACTATCATCCCATTGGCCATGTCTGTTCAGATCGTTAGCGTGGCACTATTTCTCACTCATAGGGAGGACAGCACTGCCAATGCCTCTACAGACTTCAGCAAAAACACATCTTGGGTTCAAGCTCAGTTGTCAGCACAACCAACCAAAAGAAATACCCATGTGACTTTGCAGGATTCATTTAGCATTCTCAGGCTGATGAGTGCCTAACCAAGCTGAGCTTCACACAGCAGCTCTCAGCAGTGCGTGTAAGTAGGCTGGGCTGACTTGAAGCAAGAGCTCTGCTGCCAGACTGACATACACAGCAGTGGATTCTTGCAACTAAGTTCCCTTACAGTTATGAAACAGCTTCAAAAAGTGCCATCTTGCACTACTTGTTCTGGATTTCAAGCATGCAAGACTAATACCCAGCAAATTAGACACTGTGATTCCCATCCTTGTTTTAAAGCTCTGGAAACACAGCTCAAGCTAAGCACCACCTTCAAAGTACATACTTAAATGATACTTTCACCTTTCGGTCTTAAAGGTGGCAAGATTTCTTCTTGTCTTGGAAGGAGGACAGTCATTCAGATTTTGTTTAAGGACAAAGGGGTAGATGGGAAATTAAGCAAGAAATAGACCTCTTAACTGACTGAGTGATTTTCAACAATAGAACTGCAATTTTGTTTTCATCACAGGTCACCTTAAAGGTTTTGCAAAAGCCTTTGCTAGATATTAAATTCTCTGGTGAAAGTTACAAAAGCCATTTGAAAGTTGAAGTGATTTTATCTTCAAAATCAAATGTAAGCTTTGCTGCTGTCAAAAGCTCTGTGCCTGTGTCATCTAAAACACATGTTCTATCTTAATTCTGAAATAACTGATATAGCTTTCAGACTGCAGACAGGCTGCATCTTTGAAAGTTTCACTGCTCCGAAACTTCAGTAGCTAGACTATTCCACAGCCTCAGTAAAGGGGGGAAAATATGTGTCACACAGGACTTTTTCAAGAAACATGCTTTACCTTCTCCTCAGATAAGGTACTGGGACAGTGAAAAAACAGTGCTGTACTGAAAGACCTCCTAAAATGATAGATGATCTTGTATCAATATGATAATAGTAGCACTTTAAGGAAAAAGAAAACACTACGCTGTATAGGCCTTCTGTAAAGTCATGTACTTGTTTGTAATTGTATCTTGCTTTTAATTATAAACTCACCAGTGCAATGGAAATGCTAATGGTGGCATGAATAGCTGCTGCCTTTATACTAGTCATTCATTTTGGGCATGTGTTAAATCTTAAACTGAGGAAGGCTCCCATAGGTGAACATGCATGCTCATAAAAACCCTTCCCCAGCTGATGAAGTCCCACACACTAATTGTCACCTCAGTGGCTGGTTGTGCCATGCAAACCTTTGCAAACTTGGCCAAAGCTACCAAACATCCCAGCTGCTTCCGTAGCAATACTTTCCACGCTAGCAATTGCGGAAGTAGTTCCCAAAAGACAAATTTGTTTCCTGGGACACTGGGAAGGACAACTTAAAACTAATTTCCGTTATCTTGTCAGCTTAATATGGAGTTTGGAGGAACGGTTCTACTAAAGCAAGTTGCCCACATCTCACTCCAACCCCTTGGCAGTTTTACAGAACATGCAGAGCCCATTGCCAAAAGCAGCCAGACTGCCCTATGTCAGTAAAAGCTTTTCAACAGCAAGAAAGAAAAAAAATCCACAGTTAAAGAGAAAAAGTAAAAGAAGTCTTTTATCACCTCCAGCATTTCACTTCTGCATTCAACCAGAAAGGTGATCATCCAGTCCTCATATACCTGTACACAGCATGTTTTGCAGGACAGTGGTCATGATGGTGGTGGTCTGTCCTTGGTGGTAGGAAGTCTTCACCATCTAGAGAGAAATCATAGGCAGGACAGGCAACGTAAGTCCTGCTCCAGCTCATCAGAAACTCAAAGGTACTGTTGGGCTGGCAGTTAGAGGATCACATAAGACACAGTCCCTTTACTGTGTGTACAAGAGCTTTATATTTTATGCAGCTAATGGATTTAGAAGCTTTTCCCCTCATGTTCACTTATCTGCAAAACTCGTACTCTGACAAAAACACTAGATGAGTTCATGAAGATCAGTGTTGCCCTGAGAATGCATATTCCTGAGAGCAAAAAAATAGTCAAAACAATCATAATGATACGTTTCCACACCTAGGGCTGTGCCGGGGCTCACGACCGTCGTCCTTTGGTGAGTGTGGGTCTGGCATGTGGGCTGGTGCGTGTGCTTTGGGGGCTCACAGCTGGGCTCCCAGGCTGGCCTGGGGTCAGGGGGACAGGGGTGGGGGCCTGTGGGTTTCAGGGCTTGAGGAGAGGCTTAGGGGCTGTTCTGGGAGTTGTGTGGTGGGTTTTAGGGTCACAAACAGCAGAGCAAGTTCTGCAGTTTCCAGTACTTGAGAAGAGAGGCTGAACCCTGTGTTTTCCAGACCTGGCCACTGGCTCGGGGCGGGGGGGGGGGGGAAGTTCTGTGGGTGCAACCCCTGACACTGACCTCAGGGAGGGTCAGTCATGGGCTTTGGGCCCCAGAGGGAGATGCACACCCTTGGGTGTCCAGGCCCAGACCCTGCGGCTGTCGTGGGGCTCAGAGGCTGAGCCCCATGTGCTCTGTGCTGGGAAATGGCGACCATTTCCCACATTTTCCAGACTTGGAAACAGGCACACAGGCCGTTCTTGGGGCCTGGAAACAGACAAACCCCTGCGGGTTTGGGGCTGCGGAACTGGCTCCTGGGGCTGGGCTGTGGAACTGGGGCCGACTTCTGTGTGACTGGGCTCAGAAACAGACCGAGTCGTCGGTTCATGTGCAGGGGGCGGGAGGGCACTGGGTGCCGAGCAGGGCACACAGACCCCCGCTGAAGGTTGGTCCCCGCAGTTTGGGGTCCAGCGTGCACCAGGCCGGACTCAATGTCTGAGAGAGTCTCTGGGGCAAGAGGCACTTTTCACACCATCTTCATGTGTCTGGCTCTTAATCTGAAGTGTGTACAACAGCTGAAATGGGCATTAACTCATTAGTCCGTATTTAGACAATGTACAATGATGACAGTTCATGCTCTTATGACAGTGACTGATTTATGACCTTGTGGAAGCCCACACTGCTATAATGAGCAGAAGCTGTAATTAGCGTAAGGAGGGGCAGGGCTGTTCCCAGCCAGGAGCAGGGCAGGCAGCAGCAACAGCCTCAGCCGCCGGCAGCCCAGCTTCTTCCTCGGGGAGCAATAAACACAGGGCAGGTCTCTCCCCACCTGCTTTCGAGGGCAGAAATGACGTGTCCCAGCACACGCGTGGCTCCTGCTCGGCAATCGGAGGGGGCAGCGCCACCAGCCCGGTCACCCTCACTCGCCACAGATGAACCCAGGACTGAACCGGCTCCTCCATCCTTGGGGAGAAAGGCATCTTCCAGCAAGAAAACAGCCAAACAGCATCTTTGATTTCACATTACATTCTACAATACTTTCTGTATTTATAAACTAATTACTAGGTGTTCAATAATCAGACAATATTTGTAAACTAATAATTACATAAATACTTGTAAATTGATTATTCAACACATGCTCAATATTAAGCTATGATACTTACAATCAAGTGACGGCAGCGATTTATTTACAACCGTGTCAAGAGCCCCCCTGGCACCGCAGCAAGCAGACGCTGCACTCCCACCCCCACAGAGGTGACGGGCGCAGGCAGCACCTCAGCAGTCGCCCAGCTCAGGCCTTTCCCCTCGGGATCGGGCAGGGGGTGGCCTCAGGGGAGGGGGAGCAGCTGGGGGCTCATCCCCAAGGAGGCAAGTCAGGTCAGCCGGCCCTGGCTTGTGCCAGCAGCCGTGCCACAGCCGAGTGCCGCGCACCACCCCTGCGGGTCGCCCTGCAGGCAGCTCCCCAGTGAAGAGCCCATGACGGAGCAGAGTCTGGCGAGGCAGTGGGGCAGCAGCGGGGCACGGTTTTACCTGCCTGTGGGGCCAGGATGAAGCCACCCGTGTGGTCAGGACCTACCTCAAAGGTCCTCTGGGCTCAGCACTGGGTGGGAGGTGCTGAGGTGGCCTTCAGCAAGCGTGAAGAGGGTTTCATTGATGGAGAGTGAGGCCCTGAGTGCTGCTTCAGTGCACCTGTGGGTCTGGGTCCTGGGTCTCACTCCAGCTCAGCCTGGTGCCTGGTTTTCCTGCAGGCAGTTTCCATCGTGAGCAAAACTTTACTGTGAGGGTGGTGAGACACTGGAGTAAGTTTCCCAGAGCCGCTGTGGATGCCTCATCCCTGGAAGTGTTCAGGGCCAGGCTGGATGGGGCTTTGAGTAACCTGGTCTGGTGGAAGGTGTCCCTGGTCATTGCAGGGGGGCTGGAACTAAGTCATCTTCAAGGTCCCTTCCAACCCAAATTATGATTCTAAAACAGCTTCAGCGTGGAGGAAATTAACTTATTCCCAACTGAAATAAAATCACAACGGCTAATGTACACAGTATGACACACAAAAAAAACCCCAGCACTTTTTGACGCCCTTTTTCCTGGCTCCACTCCCTGGCCCAGCATCTCCCCTTGGGCAGCCCCACACCAGGTCAAGCCCAGCATGTGGGGGCTTCTCACTGCTCCTCCTCACACCCCCTCACCCTGATTTTCCACCCCCCCTCAGCAGTTTTCCCAGGGTGCCCCCAGCATGGCCGAGGGGCTCAGCCCTGCCCGTGGGAGCTGGCTGGGCCTGGCCCGGGGCTGTCGCCGGCACTGGTCGCCATTTCCCTGCAGATGGGTGCAGTGGCTTGACGCCAGGCACTGGCGCTGGGACAGCCAGGGCAGGAGGGCCTCCGGGCTGGCAGCAGGGCACTGGCTGCAGGCACTGGGGCTGCTGTGGCCTGGGAGCCTTGCAGGGTGCTGCCACCCCTGGCATGACGGCTGTACGGAGCAGGTTGTGCTCTCTGTGGTGCGGGGCTGGGGTGGTGGTGGAGCCGGTCACGGTGAGCACCAGAAGTGTGTGGTGGTGCACCAGGCAGAGCTCGGGTGTGCTGGGGCTACTTGTGGCCAGGGCTGGTCCCTGCTGTGACCCCCCCTCACATGGGCTGGTGTGCTGCCACCTCCTTCTGCTCTAGCGTGGCATGGCTTACCCTCATGCCACCAAAACAGCTTCAAGAACCAGCTCACCATGACAGGTCACTCCTGCCCCCAAGTCATCCATGTATCCTAGGCAAATGACAGTGACTGGCTTGACTGGAGTGGAGAAGAGCTGTAGCGCAGACCCTGGGGGCCTGGCTGCAGAAACATGGGAATGAGCAGTGAAGCCACCAGCCTCCTCTGAAGATACAAAATATGCAGGCATATGAGTGGTGTGTGTCATTTCTATGGGTATTGTTGCCTTCACCAGTATGACTTTCCTGCATCATTAACAATAGTAAGAAGGTGACTAGCAAAGCAAGAAGGAATAGTGGTAACTCTGTGAAAATTAATCTGTTACGTCTCAGCTTTTCAGTTTGCAGTTTTGAGTTTGACAAACTTAAAAGGTGACTTAAACAAAGACTTCTTTGGTAGCCTAAGACATTGTTGCAGCCATGAACGTAAAGTGCAAGCTGTATGGAAAGCCATTCAAATCACTACTCAATACTGGATGAAACACTGCAGCATTTTTACAGGTAGTTTAACTAAGAGGCAGAAGCTGAATATGCAAGTAGAATACATCAAAGCTCCTGTGCAAATACTAATTAGTAATGATGGCTTGCTGCAGAGGCTAAGCACAAAGATGAGAAACAGGTAACTGCCCAGGAGGCCCAGTTAAAATGTAGGAAAAGACTGCAAATTCAAGGAAATAATATCTTTACTTGGAGCTTCCCCCCTCCCCCCTCCCCCCCCAGTATAAAACAAAAGGAACAAGAGATGGCTGTCCAAACCATGAAGCAAATGAAGACACTGACAAAGAGTTCATACTTCAGGAACAGATAGTCTCAAAAAGTGATTCCATGAATCTCCATCAACTGCTAGGAAAATGCTCTAAACCCAAGCACCTTCATGACCTTCGTGGGGCTCTGGTTTGTTGTACAGCATAATCCTCTACAAGACAACAGCTTAAAGAAGCAGCTGAACCTAGTGCTGGAGCTATTGATTTCAGTTATGTTCTTTCAAGCAAGTGTGTGTAAGTATAGGAGAAATCTCAGAGGGGAGACTAATGAATAGTAAAATGTTGATTCTTCCAGAGCAGAAGTAATATTGAAGGAAAATGGTTGTTTTGGCTTAACCTTAACCAGCAGCTCAGCCCCATGCAGCTGCTTGCTCAGAATTGGAAGGATGAAAGTTAGAAAACTTGTGGGTTGGGATGAAGACAGTTTAACAGGTAAAGCAAAAGCTGCACATGCAAGCAAAGCAAACCGAGGAGTTAATTCACTACTTCCCGTCAGCAGGCAGGTATTCAGCCATGCCCAGGAGAGCAGGGCTCCTTTGAGTGTAATGGATACTTGGAAAAACAAATGCTGAAAGTCTTCCTTTCCTCCTTCTTCCTCCAACTTTTATTGCTGAGCGAGATGGCACATGGTATGGGATATCCCTTTGGTCAGCTGTCCCAGCTGTGTCCCCTCCCAACTTCTCATGCACTCCCAGCCTACCTGCTGGCAGGACAGCATGAGAAACAGAAGAGGCCTTGATGTTGTGTAAGCACTACTCAACAGTAGCTAAAATGTTCCTGTGTTATCAACGCTGTTTTCAGCATAAATCCAAAATATAGCCCCATACGATATACTATGAAGAAAATTAACTCTATCCTGGCCAAACCCAATAAAATAGAGGATAATCGTACCTGTCTATAACTGAGGCTTAACTGTTACATTTCATGTTTCCTGAAGTTGACACTATAGCACGATTATAATTTATGAATTAAAACATTTCCTGTGAAGGAAAAAAGATGGTAAAAATCTATACCTAAATGTACCAATTGCAACTTTAAACTATAAACTTTATCTATGTCTTTGTTATAGGCAAGAGATGGAAACAAGAAATAACAATCTGGTGAACAGCTCTTTAAGAATAATAGCCAATAAACTGAATAAAAGAAGAAAAACATAATCTACTGACTAGGTTGTCTGACCATGGCTGAAGTTATAGAAAAGAAGAAAATAAGGAAACCAAGTGGCACAAATTCAAGGGTGTCTCAGAGTCCAAGCAAAATAAACTCTGTTTCCTTCCCACTGTTAAACATGATCAGAATGACCTGATCGTTAATATATTTATGTACAAATTGTGAAGTGTGTATATAAATCTGTATAGATATAATTATATGCATTTGCAAATTAAACTTGGGTTGGAAGAAACAAGTGATTCAATTAAGTCCAAATGTTTCCCACATGCAATCTGGTAAAGTATAATTTATTATCATCTAGCTATCTCTGCAACTTCAGAAGTGAGAACTATACTTTCAGGTCTTTCAGAAAACCATTACAGAAATTAACAGTCCTTAAACAGGTAAGAAAGAGTAGGTAAAAATAGGTTAAAAGTAGTACTTGGCAGATAGAAGAGCTTCCTTAATTAGAGATGTCAAAAAACTAAATCTGTATTATGTAGGCATGTAACTTTATGGGAAAATGTTATCAGATGACTAACCGAGTAATTGTAAAAATATAAAGTTACTATATTCCTTTTCTGAATGCTAGCTGCTATTTTCCCATTAAAATCCTTTGAGCAAGATATTTGGTAAACCACATAGTGTGTCATCTTTGCCGTAAAACCACAGTTTGAAGTTGCCACCCACACCGTACCTGTAATAGAAGAGACTCCACCAGTGACTAAGCCTGTAGGAATCTGTGGAAACAAGGGGAGCAGCCAGCACTGTGCTCTCAGGGATAAAATTGTTTGTAAAAAGTTACCCTGGGTTATCCACCATGCAAAAATGTTAGTCTATACATGGTAATCTCCCAACAGTGCAACTTGTTCAGGTCTCTCAGCTCCAGGACTGCAGCATTTGGCCTTGTACCCTTGTTATAAACTGTCACTAATATCTGCCATACTGTGAAGTGTATGTTGATGGCTGTGTTGCTGCATGTGTATATTCATCCTAGCAGTGGAGAACAGGTTAGTGGGTGGGCTGTAATGCTGGGTATTGTCAGAGCTGTGTCCAGGGCCAGCATGGGGCTCGTTCCCACTGGAGGTTTGTGCAGGGCTTTGACCTGTGCTTGCCTTTACCCTTGGAGTCTCATCACCTTGCACTGGCAGATGCTGAATGCTGCATGCCTGCTAGTATTGTCCTTAAAATTGTCCTTTCTTCCAGGTTGTCGTGGTTTAACCCTGGCCAGCAACCAATCACCACACAGCCACTCGCTCACTCCTCCCACAGTGGTTATCCCTTTGGTTAGTTCAGGTCAGCTGTCCTGGCTGTGTCCCCTCTCAATTTCCCATGTCACTCCAGCCCTCTTGCAGGCAGGGCCAAGGGCCTGAGAAACTGAAAAGTCCTTGACTTAGTATAAACATTACTTAACAACTAAAGCCATCAGTGTGCTATCAGCATTGTTCTCACACCAACCAAAACACAGCACTGCACCAGCTCCTGAGAAGAAAACTAACTTTATCCCAGCTGAAAACAGAACACAGGTCTGGGCTGCTATTAGTTTAGACCCTTGTGCTAGGGAGCAAATAAAGGTTAGAAGATACGCTAGTAGCTAACAGTCACTTATGCAGTCCATAAATACCTCAGTACACTCCGGTAATGCACCTGCACAAAACTTAACAGCCAATCAGTGCTGCAACTTCCGTGCTGAGAAAAGCACGCTCCCTTCAGTCAGTACTGTGAGCCTTGCAGGTGAGAGAAACAGACAGGGAGATTGAGGAGGGCCTGATGAAACTAGGATGCTTTTCAAAAGCCTTGGCTTTCATCTTACAAAGATGTTTTTAGCAGCATGTTTGAGGTCAGTTTTGGATGTCCATACCCCTCTTTTGTAAAAAGTCAAGGATATGGTAGAGGAACCTGAGTGCAACTGGTACAGGCTAGAAAACATTGAATCAAAACCTTTCCTCTAAAGCATGACAAGAGTGAATCTTCTGTACCTGATACACTGAGTACCCAGCAGCCCAGAAATTAAAATATGAAGACCTGATACACCTGACTAAAAATCCCACATAAACCAAGATTTCTTGTGCCATGGCCAAACTTCCAGGATTAGCAGGTAGTACCTGATGAACATGAACTGAAGCAGGACTTCTTCAGACCCAGACAGGAGCGAGCTCCCTTTGGAGTCCAGATGTAGGGTACAGATGAACTGTAAGTACACTGCCACAGAAACACTGGAAACAAACCAAAAGCCTTCACCTGCATAATGTCTATTTTGGATATAATAAAAGCACTAAAAATGAGAATTTCTATAGACTGCTTTCACAGGAGCTTTCTCCAGATTTCTGCATCCAAAGGACAGTCTTCCAACTCTCAGGGTTAGGAAAACCTCCTAAAGATTTCGCTTATTAAAATGTTTCTCAAGTTAATTTGAGAAGGAAGCATCAAGAGTATTTCAAAGCAGACTGTTTGTTCTAAGAGAAGTTGCCAATATTTTTTAATTCTTTTTTTTTTTTTTTTTTTTTTCCTTTGGCAGCCCATTGAGTGCTACTGTGCTGGGTTTTCATCTCAGAAAAACAAAACCATCCTCTGGAGTCTGAAGATAAACATCAGTTTCCTTAAAAGGTTAAGCTGATGAAGTGGTAGGCATAGGCATAGCCTGTCAGACCACAGACAAGAAGTTTATGGTGAGCTGTCCCTATACTTTGCTTTGAGGGCCTCAGACAACTAATACTTGAGTTCAGAGAAAATTTTATGGGGGAGAAAAAGCCAACGTTTTAGGTGAAATGCCCAGATACTGTTCACCAGATGGAATTCTCTGTTGTCTTGTCACTTTGGCTGTAGTCAGTCAAACTCTGCCTTTTTCAAACATATTTAGGATCAGTATGTCAACTCCAAGAGGCAGCTCAAATAGTCATTCTGTCAAATACATCCATCATTCTGTCTTCATAGTAGGTCTCTGTGGGCCAAACCAACCCCAGTAAGATTTCTCCTCTTATTTTTACTACCCTAAAATAATACTCCCAAAGGAAAACTCAAGCAGCTAGTCAGAGCCTTGTTTTTCAAATGTTTATTGCTATTAGGCTTAGCTATTCCCCCAAAAATATCCCAGTAGCTATCTTGCCATAACACAGATGTGAAAAGTGTCTGATGTCATTATTCAAAACCTAGGAAACCTGGACATCTCTTCCTGCTTGCATTGTATTTCACTGAGCAGTTGACCTACGGCACACAGTTTGTGTGTGCAGAAGCAGCAGGTAGCTACTGTCACTAGTTGCTATGCGATTCCTTCCCTTTTCACAGAGGACTTCCTCGATGCCTTTAGCACTGCTGAAGGAGGTAAGTATCTCTGCAAATCTGTGCCCCACAAAAATACTCTAGAAAGCGGTAGTGAGACAAGAGGCTGGTGAAGAGCTACCAATTACAGGCCAAGAAGCAGGTGCTTTCACTGGGAGCTCCCCAGGTGGACTGGCAGGCCACAGAATAAGGATCTTAGCAGCCAAGAGGAAAGGAAAGAGTGCTTCACCTGGGTGCCACATCTACCACAAGCTGACTGGAGCTTCAAGGACAATCCGGGAAAATCAATACTAGCTCCTTTCTCTGAAGTAGTTCACAAGGAGAAATGGGACCTCTGTCTGCTGCTGCAATGCTACTGGCAAAGCCAGCAAAAATGTATCATCCACAAACCTTTACCCACAGACTTTGGAGCAAAAGGCCTCCCCTGAACAGAGGAGGATGGGGCAGAAAGTGAAGAGGTGACCCTAAACCCAAAAGCTGAAACATAACTATTGGGGAGCCTTCCAAGGCTGGAAAGCTGTTCTGCAGTGAGGTGCCTGCTTGCAATTAAAAGATAATTGCACCAAACAACTGCCCAAAGGAGAAGAGTCACCCCATGCACAACAGGAGCAAAGACCTGGCTCACAGCATTGTTAGGTTTGGTGTACACCTCGCGTTGCTACAACACTGTCTCTGAGGTGAATGGGATAATGTAATTAGAGGTGCTGATAAACAGTTTCTACCAAGGAACTGTGTAGCCAAGGCTGCTAAGCCAAGAACATGTCTTACCCTTAAACGTGAGGAGGACCAAGTCGGCTCCAGTGCCTTCCCCTAAGTTAAATACTGGCCCATACACCTGGAGTCAGCCCTGAGCTACCTAGAACTCCTAGAACTACTGGTACTGCTGTTTGTAACAACACACACCCTGTCAGAGAAAAATCTATTCAGAGGGTCTGGACATGGGCAGTAAGGGGGTGCTAAAGTGGTACAAGAGGAAATTAAAACAAAAATGAGGGTGGTGGTATGGAGGAGGACACAAACAGCATAATTCAGTATAATTTCTGGTGCTGCTGGGAGAAGGTCCCTCAGGACTTGGCCACCCCGGGGCACAGCCTCCTGTCCTTGTCTGCACGTCAGGCAGCCACCAAACCAGGAGAGGAGGAAACTGCTGCCAACTGGTAACGCCTATAGAAAGTAACACTGCTACTGCAGCTGTAAGTGAAAAGTGTGGAGTTTTAGGATTGATGGTGTAATTCATTTATCCATGTAACAAACCTGCATTCAGAACACTTAAGTTAGAAGATTCCAGACTGCAGCATGTTAGCACCAGAAGGGTCTGATCAAACCTGAGAGCTTTCACGGGGAGGGCAATGCAAAATGAATTAAAACTGATCAAAACATCTCTGTGCACTAAGTTAGATTAATGCTGCCATACATCATCCTGTGCCAATATGAAGTGGCAGTGTCACTTCCTAGTGTTACTTTATTAAAGAAGCCATACGAACACAGATCTGCAACACTATTTTTAGTTTTGATTCATAAAGCATCAGTTTGCAACACAGCAAATGAACTTCCAGCCTTTAACTTGCATTACATTTAGCATTATTGAAACTCTGATACCGTGCACCAGGAACAAGCAAAACAAGTAAATCACAGGAGATGAGGTGACGTGAATGCTGTAAATCTGCCTGAAATAAAGTATTACCAGTGGGTTTGATCACTAAAATCCATGACACAGAAAAAGCATTAGGAAAAGTGAATAATACAACTGATGAACAGATAAAAATTTGAAACACACTGTGTAAGTGTGTATCTGTCACAACAAATACTGGTCAAGTGGGGTAAACAAATACATCAAGTTTTGCGGGGATTTCGGTTCTCCACAGGCAAGTCACAGTTGTGAGATCACTGTAACCAAGAGGAGATGAGGGGCTCCTGCACGCACTTTGTGGGCACCGGATTTCAGGAGCCTTGCAGATGGCTTTGGGAATAGGGTCAGTGTGGTTCAACTTCCCCTCCTGAATTTCATAAAAATCTGGGTAAGTCCAGTTTTACACTGTCATATACCTTGATTCTTGACTGATGAACTTGGTGTTTTAAGGACCCAAATGAGGATGTTCCTTGCCTGCTCTGTGGAGCAAACTGCCTCAGGGCTCGGTCATGGGAGCAGGCCGTACTGTGGGGAAGAGAGTCTGCTGTAAATATCAATGCTCAATAATCAAATCATACTTCTATCAACAACTATATGTGATATATTACATTTTTACATGTGCATATGTCATCCATTCACCACTAAATCTGAAAAAAGAAGAGGGGAAAGGCAAAAAAACCCCACCCCAGGCCAGGCACATACTGCAAATACAGGCAAAATACCAAAGCATCAATGCTTTCTTCTTTTTCCTTTTCCTTTCTATTCCTCCTCCCCCACCCCCCCCACCCCCACCCTTCTTTTGTTCCCCCCCACAGCAACTATGTGAAAGTAAAAGAAGATCCTGAGCTACTGGAAAAGGAATTGCAATAGGATGCATCCATCATGTGCTGCATAAGGAAAAGTAAAGATGGGGATGCACAGGTAAAGGACATTATCGTAACACTTTATATAAACTTTGTCGTCTGTGATGTGGTGAGACGTTCCAGCTAACCCCGTAGGCAGACTGCGGACAGAGGGTAGGAATGTCTCCCCTGTTCTGCACCCAGCCAAGCAGTGGGCTGCTCCTCCAGAAAAACATTTGTCTTCTGCAGGTTGTATTTCCCACTGCCAGCCCTGTGACATTAGGCATTTCATTTTAGACAAAATGAAAATCTAAACTATTTCTAGGTGCAGCCCTAGTGCAGGGCACACACAGATTTAGGAGGCAACACATTTGCAGTTGTCCAGCTGTGTTGTTTACCCTTCTTTTGCAAAAACCAACTGACCATACTCTCCTATTGAAGAATCCAAGTCAGGATCTGTATTTAACTCCTTTCCCATGTGTACATACAAAGGCATTCCATGTTCACTGTGTAATTAGGTAGGTCATCTAACTTGTCTATGCCAATTATTTTTGCTCCTGGTTTTGTGCATCACTTTAAAACTCTTTTCTTGATTTTGCTGTAGGAGATGTGACATGGAAGAAATTTGTCACACGTTGCTCTTTCTAGTGGGATGCCTGTGCTGCTTCTGGTTTACGTAGGCAACTGTTTTCTGGTGTGCAAGACCTGGACAAGATGTTGAGCTTTAATGACAGGTTTCTGCAAAAAGCATATGAATTCTAGGGTGTCACAGCAGTTTAATTCTTGAAGTTGAGGGGATTTTCTTGTTAGCAAAATCTGCTTTGTAGTCTGACATGTGGGTTCTATGGCCTTCCTGCCAAAGACATAGAGTCATATTCTCATGAGGGACTACACTTATGATTTTAAGTGCCTAAATTCCATTTTTGAGGTGACTTGGGCCAGAGTTGGTGAAGTATTTGGAACCCAGAGTTACAAAGTAGCTCAGTAGAAGGATTATCAGAACAGCTCATAAATGCTTCCAGATCTGCACCATGGGACCCTCTTGGAGAAATGCATTTGCCAACGCCTTTGAGTTCTCTTTAGTTTTCAAAAATTCAGGAGTTCCTGAGTGAGGAAGGGGTTATTTGAATATGAAGTTAATTTCAAAACACTGAATTTTTTAAAATGCAAGCTTCCTCCAGAAGCAGCAGAATATGGTTGTGATTTCAAAAGATGAGGGCGAAGAAGGTTTGTTTTTTACAAAAATATTAAAACTTTAATGCAAAATATAAATGAATCTCTTTGCAATAGATAATCCAGTTTCTATTCCTCACTTCTCTTCCCATGGACTCTTGGGGGGGAAATGACTGACACAGCTAGGCAGGGAGCAATCGCCCCTGAGGGCTGGGTGGCCAAGGAGGCAGGATGGCCTCCAAAACCAGGCGGCATGCGACCATGGCATGTTATTGCTCAGACCAGACCCAGAGCAAACATCCCTGCAGATTCTGGACCTGTGATAGACCCCACCTCCCCATGAGAATGAGACAGCCCGGCCAGGGACTGATTAGCTGTCTTAGCCTGGGGTTGTGTGACAGCATGACCCTCCTGTGCCATTTAAAGTTCCCTGCAAGCCCCACACACACTGATGTGCTTCACCAGTACCACCACATGCAAACAATTGGGTTTGGCATTTGGACATGACTTCTGTTCTCTGCTTCAGGTTTATGACACTTGAAAGTCCCAGTCTGCTCTGTTAGCAGCAACCTTCTGAATTGCTTGTGCATGCGTTAATGGAAATATCTATCAGTTATGACTGGGAAAAGTGCTGTGCGAAGTGGCAGAAGAGCCAGCAAAAACATGCCCATGTATTTTTAGTCACCCTGGGATTAATTCCCAGGCAGGTCTTTGTTTACAGTGCTGTATTTACAGGGAGCAGCCATATGGAATAGGGATATTCCTCCTGACAGCTGCTTTGCTTTCCTCAAAGCAACAGAGGGAAGGACTGCTTCAAAATAACACCTTCCACATTTCTGTCTCCTTCCAAACATCATGACAAGTGCAAAGGAGACAGCTACCCCAGTGCAACCCCTCTGCTTCTCATAGCTCACAGGGATCAGCTGGGGGCAAGTGTTGCCACCTCCTGCCAGGAATGCCCCAGGCACAGGCCTCAACTCCCATCCCTGGGGAGGTATGGTCTAGATCTCAGCCCATCACTTACCTCTCAGTACTATGAGGCTGGTGAACAGTGTGTGAACAATGCACATGTTTGTTCCTCCATTCACCTGAGGGAAGCCTCTTTTTTTAAAGGTTTCTTCATTGGACTGCCCATCCTCTCCACTACATTCATTCAGCACGTTTTCATTTCCTAGGGCAGACGACAAAAATAAATTTAGTGTATCAGTGATATCCATTACGTCTTCTGAAACTGCTTGTGCACATCTTACATATCTGAATTTTTTAATACAGCTGATACTTGCTCCTCCTCCAACTCCACTGAAGTTCTGATCTCGGAACCCCTTTTGATCTTATTTGCAGGCTTGGTGTGCAGGAAGGGTTTCTTTCATTCTTTCCTGACCACACATACAAGGGTCAGAGACTCTTCTAACCATCTCATTTCTGGAGAGGCAAAACTATGCAGGGCCAGACTTTTGGAAGACCCCCATAAATATTTTAGTCCTATACTGAGGAGTCCAGTTCCTCGAGAGTGTCTGGTGCCCGAAGCTTCTCTTAAGGTGGTGAAGAAGAGCCAACCACTATGCCAGCAACTTTTACAAGACCTTTGCTAAAATACGGTAATTCATGCCTTTTCCGTGACTGCCTGGGTGGCACACCATGGGTATCATGGTAATTGCTGAGGAGCAGATGAGCATAACATGTGCCATGTGGATACTGAGTTTTCCCATTGCATTTTTCTGTGCAGGATTGAGGTGCTGTTAGTAAGCAAGGGTGAAGGCAGTTGTGCATCTCCGGATTCTTCTCATTAAAGCAAGACAAGAAGCAAAGCCTTGCTCTAACCTGTCCCTTTCTCACAGTGCCAGGAGAGCAAGCAGGCTGGATTGCCTTGTTCCTGCAGAGAAACTCATGAAGCAGCACAATGAGAGAAGTGCATGCAATTGCCTAAAAAGTTGCAAGTATTCCAGAAAGGTGGCTGATTCCCTTCTGCTGTTGTCACCCTGCCTTTACTTCGTGCTGGGGATATGATGAGGAGATATATATCACCCGCAGTCACCGGCCGTATTGTACATTTTTGAAAAAGCTTCCTCATAAAGGAATTTTCCCCCTACTTTGCCAAGATGAGCATCGCAAGCCAAATCTTCATTCTCATTCTAAAAAGCCTGACATCTGACCCTGTTGAAAATTTAACAGTTTCTTTTTTTTTCCAAGTTACGCTGAACTGCATAATAGAGGGGACATTGTCAAAAGTTGCCATAGAAATGGGGAAAGAAAGCAAAAATGATTACAAAGAAAGAAGACAGATGCCACCGGGGCACAAGAGGTTGTAAAACCCTGTCCTGTATGCTGCTGAGCAGGATGAAGTAACCTAAGCCCTCAGAGGATTCAGGCAATTTAAAGAAATGCAGAACAAGCATCTGAAAATCTCTGAAATACAGGAAGTGAGTCGGCCTCTTCAGTAAACAGATCAACACTGTGGATATTCCTAGATCTAGTTGCCTTAAGTTAGGCTTCCCAGTTCAAAAAGGCGTTCCCTCAAGGAATGTTTGCCCTGATTTATCTGCCTGAAACACAGCCACCTCTCTTAGTTTAAATGGGCTTCAAAAGTATTTTTTCTGTCCATATGAGCAAAATAAATTTCTGTGAGGTGGCTACACGTGGGGGTGGAGACACCCTTCTATAGTCAGCCACGCCTAACTTTATGTTGATGATAAAGTTTCTGAAATGGTTCTTCCCAAGCAACTACTACAAGCTAAACATTTAACATAGGAAATTATTTCAAAGCTGTTCCACAGTCGACTTTGCAGATGATTCAAGCATGGATTCATGAAACTCCTTGGCACTGGGTTCTTGACCATGCTTCAAGTCACTAAACCTCCAAGACAAACTTCTCACTTCTTTATTGTGCTGTGCTGGGACCACTACAGACCACCAGCCTGTAGGCACCTTTCTTTAAAACTCCCAATAATTGTCTTGGTTTCCTAGAGATAAGAAGGGAAAAAGGGCATTTGCCAGGCATAAATGTGGCCTGTAGTCAGGTCTTTGACTTGTTGGATTATTTGGGTTGTGAAGTGAGGAAGGCTTATTGCAAAAGGAGGAGCAGTCTACAGAAGCTCTGAGTTTCATCACAGCATTTCCTTAACATCTGTAGAGGTGACAGCATACCAGTGGAAAATCTTAAGGTCATATTTTCAGTGTCAGGTTATAAATGAGAAACTATGTCAAACCATTGGCAACAGATGCTATAAACGAAGCTGGGAAAAGCAACTGGGTTTGGACTTTTTGTGTGCAGAAACATCTGGGTCTGCACTTCAGCCAGCATGGGGATGAGGTGGAGCAGAATTAACCTGCTGAACCACAGTGGTCACTGTGGGTCCTAAGAGGGGAAATTATAGCAGAAAACATGAAAGGGTAATGTGATTAGGTAGGCTGCTACTGTAGGGACAGGCCAACTAGCTGATGTCAGCATAACCATCCTGCCAACCAGTACTGCCAAATGATGGATCAAAATAATTTTTCCCTCTCTTGGGATTAAAATAAATAAATAAATAAATGGGAACACCCTTAGCACTTTCCACTTCTACTGCTATTAAAAGCAAAGAAGTAAATATTGTAGCAGCATTAGGTGCCAGGCTTTCAGGTAAGCCATGAGCAGGAACAAGGGTACAGCAGTCACTTGTATATGCTTACCTCCATTTCTAGGTTTCTTGCCATTCTCCAGTTCTTAGATTCTGTGTACTGCCACATTTCAGAATAAGTATTAAGCTATTCCAAATCTAACTTGAAAATTAAAGTAAAATGATCCTAAGAAACCGTAAGTACTTTTTCGCCCAAATGTATTTCCCACAAAGAGATTTTACCGACTTAAGCTATATACGTGGATTCCAGCTATGTGATTTAATAAATGCCCCACAGATTGGTTTCAGTTTGCTTGTTTTCTCCTAAAATCTGCTGCTTCTGCCTTCAGTTGAGGAGGATTTCAGAAATTCCAGTGCAGAGGTAACTCCAAAGCTGTTTTTGGCTGATAGCAAAAGATCTGTAGTCCTCCTTGGGCTCATATGCAACTTCAGATGGATGTCACATGCTCCCAGATAAGCACAAAGTAAAGCATTTTTTTCCCCTCTCCAATAATGCTTCTAGGGAGAAAATGGTGATTTGGTAATACTACAGTATTTTTTGGAAAAACAACCTTTCCATTTACATCCACTATTTTTTCCATGTCAGCAATGGGCTAGAGAGGGAATGATATACAGGTTGGTAATGATCTAGACATCTCAGGTCGGTATCTTGTGTTTGGGGGTTTTATCATTTTTTTTTTAAAAACAACTACCTCTGTCATTGAATTCCAAGTGACTGTTGCTTTCCAAAAGTTCCTTTCCTTCTTATTTTAAGTGTCTTAAAAACCTCAGTCAAAATCCAAACAAACACAAAAAAGCCCCAACAAACCAACAAGGAAAGTTCGCGCTGCAAGATTTTAGTTGACTGAAACTTTGTATTTTGTGTTTACTTTGCATCAGCCTGAAACCGAGGTTTTTCTTTTTAATCCTGAGTAGCATGGAGTGGGTATATAGGGACTGATGGTTCAGTCTCTCTTCCAATATGAGAGTTAAGGGAGCACCACATCAAACTAAAAGAAAGCAGGTTCAAAAAACAAACCAAAGGAAATGGTTTTGGTTCGGGAAGCCTCCAAGTCTGAGGATACAAGTATCTGGGGAAACTACGTATGTGTAATGTATGTACTCTTCCCTATGCACTGACTTTTGGCTGGTGTAAAATGGGGAAATACTGGATGGAGCAGATTACCCCAAAAAGTTATTAGTCCAGCCCATTATTGCGATTTTTAACCTTTGTTCTTTTTACACTAATATATTAATTGTATGCACAATTCCCATGAAATGAAGCTTTCATTTCACTGAGTGCCTCCAGCAAGGTATACAGAAATTTAACTTCAGTTTAAAATAGCTGGTGAGCAATGGGGCCTTCTAGTTACTCTTCAGCAGCTGCCTGTCTAGTCCTGGTACCAGCTTCTGTGTCTCTACCCTTTTTCCTTTAACAGAACTGGTTAGACAACCCACAGGATCACAAATGAATTAACAGGCCATGTAAAAACATTGGGAGATTCATTACCCCACTAACAATTAGTTGTACATTTTTTCATCTCTCCTATTTACTGTAAAAACAAGACAGGACATGTGACACACACTCATCTAAGCTGGACCCTTCACAACAAATGTCCAAAACTGCATGCAAAAGGAAACATAGGAACAAAACTTCTTGTTTTGAGTCACTGAGAAATCCTAACAACAGACTGCTATCATGCCAGTTCCTTTAAGCTGAATTTGACATCTCTCTCTTGTCTAAATGACTGAGATCTTCAGATGCAAAAAACCTGATGGACAATCAAGAATAAAAATGCAGAATCACAATGTTCAGTAGCACTTTCATAATCGTAGCGCAAGACCGAGCTTTAAAAGGCCAAAACCTGTCAGCAGAGTGTAACAAACAATCCTGTCTGAATTTTCAAGGAAACTGAATGAGAGGGAGAAAAAGCTCTTGCCCTCAGGAGAGGGAGCATGTGGGAGTTCAGCAAGAAGAGGATGAGCCAGTCTCAGTTGAGCAGAAAACATTTCACTGCCTGAAAGTGGCATTGGCACTTTGGTAATATTTGACAGGTCATTTTCACCAGATTTCCTCATATCAGTGTCAAACTAGTTCAATTTCTATTTGGTGAAGACAGAAGCTCAAGTGCACACAACTGTTTCCATGTGTTGCATTCAAGATACACTTACCAAAGGTTTTTAAAAACATTTGTGGAAAATAGTGCTGAAAAGCTAAAAATATCTGCTCAGGAAACAAAGCGCTGAGAAATTTCAATCTACAGTTGTGACAACAGTATTAATTTGGGAGAGGCAATATATTTAATTTTGGAGGGAAAGGCAGAAAAAGATGAGTATCAGCATCATCTGCACAGGTTTTCTGCTATTCAAAACAGACACATGCCGACTTTTTTCCGCCCAAAGTTAAAATTCACAAAACCGTACATCGTTGCCCTTAAACCCCAGCCCCAGACAGCGACCAAGAAATACCTAAATCCAGACAGCAGCAGTTGCTTACGTGATATTGATTCCTAATCCTACATTAGCTCTAAGCACAGACCAGTTTAATCCAGGTGAGCAGAAAGGAAACACGAGGTGGGAAATTCTCAGCTTCTTGTTCAGAAAGAAATATTTCCTACCTGTCTTTGGGTAGGTAGCGCACAATCTTCTCCCTCGAGGGACCAAGGAGTGCAGTCTGGCTGCCTCACAGGGAGCCTCCTGCTCTCAAATCTCCTGAGTCCTTTGGAAAAAAATTGCCTACAGAAACATTAAGCCTGTGCTTTTGAAACTGCTTTTTAAGAGATCCAGATGCTTACTTCCTATTAGTTGTTATTCATTGCAAAGCCAACAAACCTAGTTCAGAGATCCCAGAGCGGGGGCAACCTTGCACAAACAGCCAGATCTGAAAGCAATTTGTCAGCTTCCACAGACCTGCAGACCTGTGCTGCCATGACCAGCTTGGTTTTAGAGAGGCCTCAGGTGCTACAGGAACAACAGAAATAGGCTGTAATATTAAATATTAGGTAATCTCATCAATTAACTAATGAGTAGTGGAAGATAAACCTGTTGGTGTTTTGTCTCCAGTTGCGGGCACCCAACTCTTGGGAAACCAATGCTGGAACACCTTGGAAATGGTTATCCCCAACACAGTGCTGCAGCATCCCCTCAGCTAGATGTACAGCCAGCCTCACCTTCATGCTGACACAGCAGCTCCACCCTGCAGTGTCACCCTTCACAGCAGAGCCTGGTGTAGCCCTGAACAAGCCAACTCCAGCCCTGGCAGCAATACAGCTGCCCTGTCATGCATAACAAAACATCCACAGCCCCCAGCATGGGAGCTCACACCACACTGAGCCCCAAAGCCTTGCTGCAAAGCCGTGTTAACGTGTGACCCTGCTTTCGTATCAATCTGAGAGGCAGGGTTTGCTAAGGGAGATCAGAGTCATGCTCTACTGAGAAGAAAAAGCCCATCCCTCTTATCCAAAAAGCAGAATAAGGCAAGACAAAACTGTCTACAATAACTTGACAACGGATCCAACATCATTTTCAGGATTATAGGGAGCCACTTTAGATGGCGCTGAATTATGTGAAGACAGCAAGCACGCTGCAGGGAGCCTTATAGAAACAATTACAGAAAATACAAGACAATTTAAAAAAGGTCAAGAATTTTGGTATCTGATAGCCCAACAGCAGTCAAATTGAAGAAAATACTTTTTGATGCTTTGTATGTATGAAGAAAATAAACATATGTTCCCTAATTATAAAGGCTAACAAGCAAGGCTTAACCATCTAAACACTTGCCAAAGTGAAATAAGTTACCCTTTAACCTTTGTCTCTATTTTAAATGCTTTATAGCTGTAATTTATAGCAGAGATACGGTAGATGAAGCTGTACCGGTTGATACTTGAAATATAGTATTATCGCTAGATAAAATGCATCGGAAAGGAGTCAATTAAGATCTTTTAGAAACCATGCCCCAAAATTAAAGCTATCTAAACGTCTTCTGTTACAGACCCCTCCAATTTGAGGACTTTTGTTGCCTAGGCAACCTGGTCACAGTGTATCTGACAGTTCAGACCATGCTCGCTGTCTTAAATAGAAATGCCATCCATTTAACGCACAGCTGATTTTTAGAAAAAGGTATATATATGTGTAATACATACTGACACACCATGTATTTGCTTTGAGTTAAGAAGCCAATATACCCATGTAGTACTTGCAGAGGCTAATGTGAAGTGTAAATCTAAGGACGAATGAACAAAAATGTAAGAGCGCCGAAATTGCAGCACAGTCTGATTAGCTGGGTGGGATTGTCAGTAGCATGGAGCGCCCTGCAGTATGAAACAGTCCTGACAATCTTACCACAGACACGTAAGAAATAATCAAACAGTGGTAGATGGGGGCGTATGCAGCTATTTTGCATTGCTTCATTATATCCAAATAGAAACTGGCCAAGCAAGTGAAGTGGATGACTTTACATTGCCACTTGAAGAGCTACTGGCTAGAAACAGAATCATGCAGGTGTGTGAAAACACTCTCCAATCCCAGACCTAATGTTTTCTTCAGGAGCTGGAGGTGCTAGCAAATGGTGTGGGGTTACACACTGCTGGATCCTTTGAGAAAGGCATCGCTGGAAAACATCCTGGCAGTGGCTGAGCACAGGAAAAACTGGGTGTTGTTCAGTGCAAGGCTCAGTACCTTCTGTATAAGTGGGGATGGAGAGTGATGATATCTGTGAAGATATCAAAATTTCCTGGGAAAAGCTGCCCAAAAGATGCAAAACGGCTACACTCTCTTGCTGTAGGATTGTAGGAAGTCACACAACATTCAATTCTCGCTAAACATTTAAAATCTTGGCCTGAAACGAGGCACTCCTGCCTGATCCATGACAGGCTTGTCAGAAAGAGGAGCAAAGCTCAACCAAAGATGTAGATGATGCCTTGTACTGCTCAGTCACCTGGATGTTATATTTGGTGTTGCATTACCAGACACAAAAAAAATCCTACTACCTGCTTGGTTGCAGTCTTGTCACTGCTGTGTATCAGCAAGTTCACTTCCTGAAGATGTTGGACCAGAGGGTCTACAAGACCTCTGAGAAGAAGTTGAGCTGTAAGTAACCACAGTGACTAGTAGGAATTGTTTTGATGGGCACTGCCTACATTGAAAAAAATGGGCACTGGAATAGTTAGGCTGACAAGAGACAATCAGATTTTGTGTGGGCTCCTATTTACCAAAGTAGACATATGATCTTTACAAATGTATCACTTAGCCATGTGATGCCAAGCTAAATGCTTCTTAGAAGGTATGTACCTGTTTAGCCCTTTGAATCCCTACCAAATCCCAGGTACTGCCTTTGCAAGCAGAAGCTTTCCACATGAAGACAGGACTAAGTCATTAGTACCAAGGCGGGGGAAAATCCTTAATCCAGCTCGGCCTGGCATGGTTTTTAAATGGCAAACTGCTTTCGCACAGTCTAAGTTAGGTGTGAGGAGCCTTGTACGATGTCAAGAGACTCAAGGCTGCTGTAAGCAGAATGAGGGAGTAACTTCAGAGATTGTACCCCTGTGTAAGCATCAGCTTAATGCAGTGTAAGCCCTCACAAAAGTGGTGACATTCCAGAAATACTTGTATTATTTTCCAGTTACTTTTATATATTGTTGTATATTTTATGGCTGATACTTGGATAATGTACAGTACTTGCACAGGTTTAAGTGGCCAGGCTTAGCTGCAAGCATCATTCCAGCAATTAAGCCATTTCCCCAAATCTATAAATTCTACTTCAGAGCTGTTTGGGTGACAGGGCACCATCGATTCTCCCTTCTACAGAAAGCTTGCAAAGCAAATCAATAGGACTGTATATCTGAAAAAAGAAGGGAAAAAAAAGGGAAAAAAAAAAAAAAGAAAATCACCTGCCATAAATATTATAATGCTAAGATAAAAGTTTGCTTTGCAAAAAGATGATTATGCTAAGACACTGAATTAATTGAACTTATTACCACTTGAAAAAGGTTGTAAATGATGTTGACCTCTGCTTTTGTGCCCACAAATACCATTATCTGACCATCTTTATTTTCCTCCTTGTGATTTTTTATTTGTTTAAAAGAGTTATTTGCTAATAAAACTCATACATCTATAATAATTCTCCTATTGTGCACTGCAGGTAAGAAGCACAGACACAAAAAATATTGAGAAATTTAGCAGAGGTGACTAATTAGATTATGACATACACATTGGTTAAATAATTTATGATCCTCAGAGTACAGATACACAAACTGTTCATTTCATATAAAGAAGATTTAACTTCCATTCCTCCTTTGATCTGAACTGAATCCTTCTACAGATTATTTATCAGTTGATTGAATCTTGTAGGGAGATGGGGGTTCTGACCTCTGCTTATTTATTCCATTTTGCTATTTAACTTCAGTTTGCTAGGAAAGAGAAGGACAAGGCTGTGACAGTTCACAGAGATGCAATTTGTCTATTGAACTTAGCTTGGCATCTGTTAGACACACAAAGAAACAAAAGAAACTGCATAAATATTCATCAGCAAAGTCATCAACCACGATGCTGGATTTGAAGCATTATATGTTATTTTTGTAATGATAATAGTGATTCATCAGCCCTAATGATATCTCAGTGCACTGCCTGACTGATCTTTTACTCGTGTGAGTATAATTTATTTTTCCATTTTATGTCCTGCCTATCATTTGTTCCCAAAATATGGAAGTAGATTTACATAATAGAATTCTACTCAGTGGTACTGGACGGGTTGGAAGTTTTTCTTTCAGGTAATGACAGTGGTATCAGTTTGTTCTTCCCTTTGCATCTCATTTGAATAAAGCCTATAATGTGACAAGTGGAAGAGGGCACTGCCTTACAACCAGCTAATTGGGGGAGGAATTATGGTGTAGGTGCTAGGTAGCACACACTCAGCTTTGAAACCTATCATGACCTCTTCATAAAAAAATCCTTTTCCAGCATAGTTTCAAAAGCCAACTTTATTTGTCAGCTCTGTTTATCCTTATAAATGAATCTTTTAATGACTTGTTTTTCTGGATTGTAAATCTTCCGGAACACAGAGAAAAACTATCCTGTCTTAACAAAAAGGCACAGTTCAACTTAGTGCATTATCACTACAGCTATTCCAGCCGCGATTTTCAACACATTGAAGAAAGTTACATTTTTAAAAGCTCCGTAAGGTCCTCTGCCCAACTGACTTTCAGTAGGTACTTAAATCACTCAGGGTCTTTCGCTTGTAAAAAGAAAAAACCCCGTGCAAGCTGATGGGGGAAGGATATCTAATTCTTTTAGACACAGGGAAAATTCCAACCTGAGCTCATAAACCTACAAATAGTCCTCAAATACTTAATAAAAATGTCTACGGATCATCTGGGTTCCATTTAAAATGGGCTTGCTTGGTTTGCTGGAAGGTGGCAAAGGGAGAAAAACACAAATGCATTGCTGTATCTTCCTTTTAGTTAAAGCATTGCAAAAAGACTGAGACAGATTTTATTCAAAAGAAAGGTGCCCTTCCTTCTCCTTCCAAAAGGAAGTGGAGATACTACTTGAAACCACTCAATATCCAAGAAAAATCACCTCAAGACAAGCTGAAGGAGCAAGTAAAGATGGAGCACCAAAAGGTCTGTAAAGAGCTGAGCTACAGCTGCAGTCTCTCTCACCCTGCCAGGCTTGGGAAAGCTCTGGCAGCCCCGGTCCTGAAAGCAGATGATGGATCTGTCCGACTCAGAGCTGACCTTTTATGATTCCCCTCCTTTTAGGGTTATATCACGCTCACTGTGAGGACAGCCAAGGACAGGAACAAGGATCTCAGCTGTCAGGGGTTTTCAAGTCCCAAGTGGACAAAGCCCAGAGCCCAAGTGGACAAAATCCCAGAGCAAACCTGCCTGGATGCAGTGCTGGCGTTGCTCTGAGCAGAAGCTCAACCTCTCCCTCCGGCCTCACACTTTCTAAAGGATCGGAGCACACAAGTCATCAACGGAGAAATCCAGTAAGTTTCTGCCATTGTGATTCAAATCCCCAGCATTTACAGTATGGGTTGAGTGACTTTGGTATTACTGTAAAATGTCACTTCTTCTTGCTGAAAAGAAATGAGATTTTGATGAACCGTGTTGGCAAGGTCTGTTCATTTTAGCCTCCAGTCTCGTGGGAGATACTTTCCCTAGCAGTCTTCTCCTGCCCAAACTCACTCCCTCAAAACCCATTCTTTACAGTGTCATGGTTCATCCTCACGGTACATCCAAGAGTATAGGGGATCGCAGGGGTCCCTAGCAAACACCATCCTCGTGTCTTCTTTCACCTGCCCTTTGCTGAACTTAGACCAGCACCAGCTACGTTGCTTTGAACTAGACGGAACATCTTGCATAATTAATACACATCCCTTTCCCTCTGCTCATTTCAGAGAACATTTGTGCTTATTGCTTGCTTGGTTAGGAACCATGAAACCAAACAAAACAGGTCTGGAAGGGACCCCATGGGATCATCTCATCCATTACCCCTTCCCTAAGGCCTACAGAGTTAATAACGGAACGACAAGCTTGCAAACTCCAGCTGCCAGGCTTTGAAAGTTTGGCTTCTCCTAAAGAAGTACATTGCTCTTGTCAACATGGGAGAGTCTGCATGTGCTTGCTGATCTGTACAGAGATTAATTTTAAAGCGTACATTGTGCTCAGACGGCCCACTGCTACCATTATATGCATCAGTAAGTTTCATATTATGCAACTACTAGCACTTATGCTCAAAGAAAGCACTTTTTACTCATGAAAAAAGGTAGTTGCTATGCTCTCATTAAAAGACAAAAGCAACAAAATATTGGTCCTTATGCAGCATCGTCTTCTGCTTATTCTGTTAAAAAATATTTATTATATTGAGGGACCCATCATTAATTTTCTGCAGCTCGCTCTCGTGTAGCACAGCTGATTTCTAATGCATGTCTTCATTGGATTTGACTGCTCAGTGAGTTTTAGCCATTATCAAATACTCCTTTCACTGCACAGTTTCTCTATAGGTCATTCCTCTGAAGACACATCCATACAGAAAAAATGCTGTTGTCTTTTCTCTCTTTCCTGTTATATTTAGTATTAATTTTCTGGTCATTCCCACCCTGTAAAGCTAAATTTAGAGACATTATGTAACAAAGATCTCAGATATCTGAGTGTGAACAGGATCTGTTCCCTCCCAAGAAGGTTATGTGTATTAAGTCCAGTCCTGGGAGAGTTAGAGCAGTCACAAAGCTGTTCTAAACTGGAATATGGACACCAAAGTCCTGCAGTTTATCAGGAGCTAAAGCAGCCTGACAAAGATGGCAGGCGATGTGCAATACCACAGAGACCCTCAGGTAGCTAATTCAGATCTGTCTACACAGGGTCATGCATCAGCCCTGAGACAGATTAGCAACGTGGCCTCAGGCTTCAGCCAGTACAGCCTAAGATGGGACTGCAGTAGATGTGAGCTGTATGCACAACAGCATTTCTGTACCCACAGTGCCAGCTGCAACGTAATTTGGGACCTTTTCAGCTATATTTGCCTCTAAAAAGCTAAGATTTCTTACAAGTAAAAGCAAAGGTGAACTTTGCATAATGAGTGAATTCCTTGTGAGGACTCTGCAAAAATGGGAACACGAGAAATGCCCAGGGGTCTCTGAAATCCTCCAGTTGCATTTTCTGCTCTTGTCTATTCAGATGCAGCAGCGGCAATGTATGGCACAAACCTATACAGAGCAATGTTTACGCACTGGTGTGAACACACAGACATCCCCTACCACCTACCTACACACACACACTTCGAAGATCCATATGACACAGCAAATTTGAACCACAGACCAAAATGCTTTGACTTCAGCAGCAAAACCCACCAACTTGCAGCTTTCTCTGGAACACCAGCAAGTATCCTACAAACAACCGTCTAAATTGTGAATGTGGTGTGGAAGCAGATTTCATGTCTGGTGTTCCCATTCAGGCAGCAGGGAAGGACACAGGACAGGCTGCTGATGTGGTAGATTGATCCTCTGTCCCTGTCATTTCCAGCACATATCATTGATTACATGCTTTTTAAAGCGTGTAAAATTCTTGTGTGACCCCCCTCATTTGTTCTGAATTCTGGTGAAAGCAGTGGCTTCTCTTTTTTCCTTATTACAAATAATGATGTTTTGCTGCCTCAAAACATGTTGAAAAATTTTACTACAGATGAAAGTTTGCTTTGAAAGAATCCACTCAAATAAAAATCCCAGCACTTAAACCACACTATACCATTCCACAATTTTAAATGACCAGTCTCAGGCCCCAGTTTCTGGAGTATCTAAGAATTGCTAGAAAAATTCTTGCAGGACTATTTTACAAAAATAGAGAGGTAGGGGGGAATATGAAGAAATATTCAGGGTACAAGAAGAAAAAAACACTGATAACACAGTATATACTGCATATACTTTTTGTTGTGGGCTTAACCCCAGCTGGCAACTAAGTACCATGCAGCCGTTCACTAGTCTCATTCCCCCTCCACTAGGATGGGAAGAAGAATCAGAAAAAAGTCAAACCTGTAGGCTGAGATAAGAACAGTTTACTAATTGAAATAAAGTAAAAAATAAAAAACCAAAACACAAACAACAACAATAATAATTGTAATGAAGAGGAGAGGGAGACAGGGTAATAAAAGCCAAGGGGAGGGCGGGTAAAGTGATGCAGAATACAATTGCTAACTAACCCACTGGACACTTCTATACATAAAGGTAACGTTAGGTTTCATTGTAAATGAAGGCTATTCCTAATTTACTAGTGAATGCCAGCCTCCCATCTTTTCCTTTTTCCCATCAGATTATAATGCAAAATTATGATTTATAGCTATGTATCCTCAACCCTGGACTAACATGTAAGCAAGGCTAAGATGCAGATTTAATGACAGAGCTGTACGACGACAAGATGTGATCAGATGACCAGAACATTCTCTACAGAAACCTTCCTCCAACAAGAAAACATGATTTTCAGCCAGTAAATCTTTCACACAGGTGCAATTTGAAAAGAAGCATATATAGCAGTGACACAAAGGATACGCAGAAAGAGCCCAAGATGCAAAATCCATGTGATTTCCAAGGAAATGGTAGCAATTGATCAAAAAAGTCCTGCATTTTACTGAAGCCTATCTGCTCATTTGTATGAGCTGATAAGTATGATTTTAGCAGGTTAGTCATTCTGCACGGGAAGGGCTGCTGAGAGCATTTCATTGCCAGAGCTGTCTACTCCTGTGTCTACATATATTTTGAGCCACATGCCCTCTTTCATAGAGCTGGATTTTATGAGTTCAAATGATATTTTGAATCCTTATTTTAAAAAAGTTATAATTTTAAATGATAAATAAAGAAAAGTTACAGAGATACCAGTGTTATATTTGCAGTAAGTGTATTTCGTAGGTAGTTAAGGTTAACTTTAAAGGATATAAGCTAGGCTTAGATGTCCAAGCATGTGATGGAGAAGGACTGAGGAAAAATAACTTTTACCAGTAGTCACCATCAGCACACTACCAGCCTTGTGAGCAATGAGGAAGCAATGGAAAACCTCACAGACTACCAAGCAAAGATCAGCATTTTGATGGAACAGCTAATACACATTCCTTCCTCAGATTCCATATATAAGATGTAGATTGAGAGCTACAATCTGTGAACCTGCAAAGAAAACTTATACTGCTGTATCTGGAAGCAAAGATTTATTTTGATGCTGATAGTGGAAGTTGTTGTAATAGTTCCTAGCTAACTTCAATGTAAGAAAACAACATTTGCTTTGGGCTTTGTTACAGCTGAAGTAACTGCATGTTGTATACAGAGACTTCATTTTGCTTAGATGAACAGGGCGCATACAGCATTGTCTCCCATCCTTTCTTACCCCATTCCCCACATTACAAGGTGATGTAAATTCAGTCACACCCTTGATTACTGTGGATGGAATACTGCAAACATGGAGATATGAGACAACATAAAATGAAGCTGTGAATGATACAGTAATAAATGAAAGACAGAGCATTGCAGAGGCACAATTTCTCAGGAAAGATATTAACAGAGGAATGGAAGCCGCCTTCCCTTGCAGGCTTCCACAGCAAGAATACTTAAATAGTCAGTTGGTTGTGAACAATGTTTTGATTTGTGAGTGCAAGACCTAATGAAAAAGGAGGCTGAACACAAGCAATGTGGTTAGTGAAGGAGCATTGAGCAAATTACAGAGTCCCCCTTGCCTCGTGACCAGTCAGGAAAGTTGTGAACAAGAACCTGCTCAGCCCTGCTGTTAAGTATATTATTTTGTACTCTGTGTTATTTTAACCTAGGGAAACTTGATGCTGTGTTAGCAGCATGCCTTTTAAGACTAGAATAGCCTTGCTCCAGTTAGATCATACAGGCAAGCTTTTTCAGAAGTAGTAAAATCTAATTTGCAAAAAAAAGTCGATAGGAATGTAGATCTAGCTCCTGTAAAACACCCTGGGAAATTTCCCTTAGTAAAACTGCAATCCAGTCCAATCCTCAGCAGCAACAACAACAAATCCCATGCTCTTCAAGGCTTTTGACTTCTGAACGCTTTCTAAGGGCCTGAGCCAAAGGACTGATGACAAGAATCTTCCCATTGATTTGACTGACGCCCTACTCTGTCCCTGGGATCATATCCCAGAGGACCATCTGGAATAAAAAGAGCATTTGGCTGCTCTATCAAATACAGAAACTTCCAGTTAGGTAACAAATTGCATCAGGATCTCACGGCGACCTCTGCGACATATATGCAGTGCTCAGCACTTTAAAAAAAGATAAATTATTAGCCACTATGCAGAAAACAAACAAAGACTTAACAAGCTTTTATGAGAAAAGGGAGTAGGAAATTATCTGGGCATTAGCTGGAATGTGTAAAAACATTTGCAATGTACATTATGCCAGAATAATCTACAGGGATGAGATCCTGCAAAATGGTTAAAGTGTTGTATCTAAATCACTTAGATGGCTCTGAAACAAGTGTCACCCATCATGCATAAATAACAAGTGGAAGCCCCGTGGAGTCTGTGGTAGCCATAGCGTGTTCTTGGATTAAACATAATGTGTTGATTCAAAGCAGAGGGTCACTCACTGCACAGTAATTAACCTAGGAGATTATCAGCAGTGATTTGTTCTGATACTCTATCATGCAGAATTGCATGCTGCTCCACAGAACAGGACTGAAGCATCCATTATCCCCCATCAAATAGGCTTAACACCAGCCAAAAAAAATCCCAAAGTTATTTTCCACAGCAGGGGACAAACTGATCCCATAAATTTTATTTTCTTAAGGAATTAGGTTTAAAAGAATATTAGCGACACTGGACAAGAAAATGAACTATCAGGCAGAAAGACAGTTGTAACTGGACTGATAAGGAAATTATTACACCGACTGGAAGACAGAACCGGACTCGCCAACTGAAAACAGAGAGAAAAGAGAACCACACTTGGATAAATAGCTCAACCTTGCTGTTCACTCTTCAGTAGTTATTCTGCATGACCATCTGGAAATTCCTTTGTGGTAATTCCTTTCTAACAGTTCTATAATCACATCTTAATTTTTCATTTCTTAGAAGGATTAAAAGAAATGCAGTGCCTCTGCCACCCCATCTGTGCCCGTGCACATGCAGACCACGTACGGGCAAGGCACATACAAAGGCTGGGGACAGTCACACCAGCCTGCCAAAGCCAGGACTGTCTGAGGGAAACTCTCCTTAAGAGTCTGCTTTCTGCACCTACAGTCTCTCATCAGACTCTTTCTGCATACACAGTGGTTTATCTTTAAGAAAACAGCCCTCAACATCACAGAATCCCAAGGCTTGGAGAGACCTCAGAGATCATGCAGCCCTCAGGCAGGAAAAGTCCTTTTTGTTATCCTGAGGGAGCTTGATCTCAAGAACAGCTTTGAGATACCTTGGGGGAGATCTCTAGTCAGGGTCAGGCAATCTTCTCCAAGAGCTATAGTCTTACCAGCAGAAAGTTTTCCTAATGCTTAGCTTGATTTGCCTCCCCCACCTCAGCTCTGCAATTGGAGTCCCATTACTTTTCCTTGTATCCACCATGAACATGGAGAGCAGATTTATTGCCTTCCTCACTGCAGCAGCCTTTTATTTATTTGGAGAGATGTCCTCCATCATGTTCTCTTTAGGCTAAGTAATCCAATTTGTTGTTTCCTCTGAACTAAATAAAACCTTTCCTCAAAGTAAAAAAAAAATAATAATAATAAAAATCCCCAAATGTTTTACTTTGAAGTGTCTCAGTTTAATAATAATAATAATTAAAAAATTATATGAGGAGCTATTTTAAACTGATCATTTAGCAGAAGCATCACAAAAAGTTGAAATTCACTGCCTCAGATAAATTCAGTGCCTCAGATAAAATATCAGGTATTTTAATGCATCAAAACAACTAAAAGGATGTGCCCACAAAACATTCTGGTATTGACAGATCTATAACATTTTTCATAAAGATGTTTGCTTTGAAAGCTTCTCTCAGCTCTGTCATTTATCACTTTGACCCAAACTGAACAAAGCTTCTAAGAACCTGCTTAACTTTGAAAGCATGAGCAACCCACCACAAACAAAATCCAACTCGGAAATAAAGTTTTCCTAAAATCCTTTCTCCAGGAAGCATTGGCCAATGCTTCCTGGAGTTATAAAAGATTCCTACTGAGGAAGCCTCCACACCTTAGAGCTAAGTGTGTCCACCACTTGAGGGACTGTTTCCTTAAAAATGCATATTTAAGCACTCCCAGTCAGCACGCCTCCAAGGAGAAGTACGGTGCAGCACACCAACAAGAGGGAATGGAGGAGATGTGGCTTTGAACTGTGTGTGGAGCTGATGTTAATACTAGCAGAAGCTGGAAAAGGCACAGGGATATCTTACATGACCCGGTCCAGTGATGACAGCTGTGCTGCATTTCTCAAGATATTATCTGAAACCTGATAGAAATATTGGCCTTGATTCATGTCACTTACTCTGGGAGAGCTTTCATAGTCAATAAAGAGAGAAAGGCATCTCTAAGGAGGAATGAAGCTGTAGGTGGGCAGCTGGAAGTACCATTCGCTCTCCTGTGTCAACTAGACTTCAACTCTAGGCATCTGGGAAATAGCAGGATGAATATAGGGGTGTCTGTATCTTTTGGGATACCTTTTCATCCCAAGTGGCACTCAGAAAAGGGCTGCTGCAGCAGATTTCCTTCTATACCAGAAAGAAGCAGAGTGCACCTGCAAAGTGTAATGACTTGCAACCAGCAGGGTTAGCATGATATCAAACCTGTGCGTTACTCAGTGCCTTTAGGAGCTAGTCAGCAAGAGAACACCAGTACTTTTCAAAGGGGAAGCAGGGCGGTGCGGGCATTTTACCACTGTCCCCTCCAATTACTTAACTAGACTGCAGTTAGAGTGTGTGAAATGGATGGATTATAATGGACTTTCTTTCCACTGCTGCAAGATCCCGACGCGCACATTTCTGTACTTCGTAACAAGCAGCACTAGCAATTACGTACACCAGATTTCTGTTAGAAATGTCATACATAAATTAGGAAAACACTGGGACAGAAGATATATCTGGTACTAACTTTGTTGCTTTCATAGTTCATTCCTAACCACTCTAATTAAACTTATTGATTGCTTCAGAGGAAGGATGTGTAGTGAATGGGAATGCTTTTTACCTTACTTCCATCTCCTGACTCTGTGAACAGCTGCTCCACAGAAATAAACTTACCCTTTTAATTACTTGCATAAAATTTAGGTCAGGTATGGCCTAGAGATGTTAGTTAACTGTGTAACAGCGGATGCTTTGGGAATCTTTATTTATGGGATCCCACAATTGAGTGGGATATGCTGGGATGCTGTATGGAAGGAGCTAGCCTGCAGCTCAGCATGGATATCTGGGCTACTACAGATTTGTCAGAAGCTGCAGAACCTACCAATGGATTTTGAAGTTTTCTGAGGATCAGCTAAGATTGAGCCATACTTTGTCACAGATAGACAGGATGACCAGATGCATGTAAAAAAGTATATTTTCTGGTCTTTTCTCCCCTTCCTTCTATCTCCTCAGAAGTTCTGATGAACAATTTTCCATGTGCATCACCATAACCATTGTCTCCTTGCGTATTCTGCCCAGTCAAAGTCTCATCCTGTCGAGGGACACATCCAGAGCCCCTCTGTCACCTGCATTATGGCTGCACCTTACCTGTGCTCCCCCACCCAGCTGCCAGCACCCTCCTGAAACGTGGGTCAGAGTAGATGGGCTGTCCTGGCATGTCAGAGCTGGGCCATGGAGATGGACAGCATGTGGGGGGCTGGTGTAACCCCCAATTTTTCATTGTACGTTACTAAAATACATGGTGACAAATCATATTTATACTTAGATAGGGAAATGGTTATAAGTGGGGAAAAGAGTAACCAAAGATGGCAAGTATGTAGAAGAAAGACTTTTCACTTGGAAACATAAAGTCCAAAGCAGAAATAATGTATTTCAATGATAATATATCCCAGTTTAAAGCTAACCTATCCCCCTTGAAAAAGTTGTGGCTTAATGCTAAGCTGTATTATTTCATATTCTTTGACATAATAGAATACATATATTTATGTATGGCTGTAAAACTGTATTATTTTCAAGTTATTTCATTGAAGTGGTTGACCTTTTTATGTTTCATGGGTAAATTTCTTATACAGTAATAGAAAAACTGACTGTAAACCATTTTATATTAAAGTACCTGCTCATTTAAATATTATAACCTGGATGATTAGAGACCACTGTGTGATACTTGACATTGCAGAAATAAAGAAACAGTCCATAAAAAAAAAAAAAAAAAAAAAAAAAGGAAAAAAGAAGAATCTGAACCTTCTACTTAGAAATTCCTTGTTATTTGTCTGCACTTAAATTTGATTTTCTTGTTTTTAATTTTATACTCCTGGGTTTTAAAATGGTCAGCAATTATCTGATGTGTAGCTACAACGGCAGCATGTTTACTTGTAAAATGTCTTTCAAATTAAGATCATTATTCGTCCTTTTAGATTTTCCCTTAACTTTGCAAGTGAACATTTGCAGCTCAACAAGAAGCAGCGGTATTTTTTACATTCCAAATGGCTCTAATGCCAAAGCATTTTGCTGATTTAACGGCTGGTTTTGCAGGATAGAAAAATACTAATAATTCTCAGCAAGCAGAAAATCAACAGCTATCATTTTTCAAATGGGATTTCTATAGCTCTGTCAAGTGTCCCATATTGCACAAAGGAAAGGCAATTCATTTCAGTCTTTGATTTTGCCTCCAGAGACGAGAGCTTGATACACCTTTTTCTGGAACCCAAAACTGTCAAATTATGCAGAGCCTTAAGGTGGTTGAAAGCCTTAAACACGAGACTCCAGTGTCAGGAGTGCCTGAATCACTTAGGTCCAATTATGCAATAACATACTCAACACTTAAGAGCTACTGCCACCTTTAGATTTCTGCCATCAATGTCTCAGCTATACCTGTGCTCGTATTTCTAGCACTGAAAACTATCTCAGAAACCCTGAACAGACAGAGTAGCTCACCCACACTGTGATCCAGCAGATTACTTCACCTCTCTGAACAGAAGTGCCTTGCAACAAGCACAACCAGTGCATGTCCCGGCACCCTGCACGCGTGCACTGCGGCGGAGCTGGGTGCCTAGCTTTCAGGTTAGGCTAGCTTAAGCAAAAACTACCCAAGTATACCATTTTCCATATACACGTGTTCCAACAGCAGGACTGGCTGTTTCCCAGTCTCTTCTTTCCTTGCCCACGAGCAGAAAAACAAGCTTATGCCCAAAATTTCAGGACAGCCAAAGCAGTGGAAAATCTCCATGGAAGCTGATGAGTACATTTTCCTGGCTTAGCCAGTTGAGCGGGTTCCTGACCTGCAACCTCCCCTCTTTATTTCCTCCCTGTATGGCTTTGGCAGTTGCTTGAACAACCACTTTGGGAAAAGGGTCCCATTTGCAGACTCCCCAGTGTCCACGCCGTAACTGTGGTGCTGCGCACACACCTAATGGCACCGGTCATGGCTTGGCTGCTTTGGGTGCACAAGCAGCGTGGCCAGCAGGTACATGTGTGCTGGGAATCCCAGGCTGCCACCTGCAATGCCTTTTTACAAGTGTGGTTTCATTGCTATTTGCAGCATGCCAGTGAGCTGACAGCTAGTTTGTGTGTACCTGCACAGGCTGCTGTTGCGCTTCTGGATGGCAGCATGCACGCTGGCACGGGGAGAGGAACAGGGCACCAGCAGGGCACACATCTGAACTGTAAGCACATTTGAGCTGTAAGCACAAAAGTGCAAGCTCTTGAGCTTGAGCTAGTTGTGAGCACATCTGCATGCACAGAGGACATTTTGTAATCCACAGTAAAAAACAACCGTTAGGTGAAACAATTTAAACACAAATTCCCAGAACCTTAACTTTTCACTCAAGCTTACTTCTGGGTGCTCAAGGTGTGATTGGCATTCACTGCACGCAGCAGCCACCATGGCTACTCCAAAAGCAGCACGGAGCAAGGGATGCGGCTGTGCACATTACCAGAGTTTCAATGCGGTTGGAGCCGAAAGGGATCGCACAGGCAGTTTTCAATACCTGAATAACCGCTCCACTGAATGCTTCCTGTGACTGGGTAATTCCCAAGGGAAGCTGCAAAGTTTCAGTGAGCTCAGTACTGTAACATTTTTGGATTAGAGAAAGATAATTGGGAATCCTCCCTGCTTTTTTTCTGAAGCAAAACTAATTTGGAAAGGCAAATGCTACTGAGGAATGGTGAGAATGCTCAGCCAAATCTCAGCCTATGACTGCATCCCCCAGTGATCTGCACTGCTGTCATGTCAGCACAGACCTGCAAGCTCAGCTTACCCAACCCGGTGAAATGAGGGACGTGCTGTTCTACATCATGGATGTGTTGCACTTGCCCCTGCAATCTGTAAAGCAGTCAGGACTGACGAACATGACCCACACTCCTTTCTCAGTTCCCTTGGTGGCAGAGGCTGTGTGCTTTTTTTATTTTTGTGACACCTGTATCAGATACTCTGCAGCCCTGATGCTTTTTTTGCAAACCAACTGCATCTGCAACTCCTGGAAGTTTTTAAAAGTAAAAAGTAAGGCAGGAGATTCCCTGGAGATTGACTGCAGGGGTCCTTGCACATTTAAATGCAATGACTCTTCAGAGGGAGCAAGGACGATGGCCTGAAGAACAACATATGAGAGACCATGCTGCATTTTGCACTTTCTGCAATTCACTGGACATCCAGAGAGGCCAGGAAAGCTCCCAGTGAAGAACGCAGATGGACAGAAAAAGGCAAGATGGTACCAAGCGCTGCAACTGAGGGCAAGAAGCCTGAGTTGTTGGAAGAATTCCTTCAGTTTAGCAGCTGGGGAAATACAGGCTGGTGTCAGTTTAGGCACAAAAGGAAGAAGAAAGCTTATTTGGCGAAAATGCTGTACATTTTTTTACACCCATAGAGAATGTATAAGCAGACTTCCCACTACCTTGCCCAGAAGGTCTCCTGCAATTGTGGGACACCTCACCAGCCAGCTTCCTTCAGCCTACCTGCCACATATTTGCCTTGCCTATTCTGAAACAAAAGCAGCAAGATGCTTGGTGCAATCAGATGCATTTTGGAAAAAAACAAAACAAAACAAAACAACAATCAACCAACCAAAAAAACCCACCCAAACCTCTGCTTTTAAATAGTGTTCCTAGTGTAGACTGATGAAATTATATGTAGTCCCCCCTCCCTACACCACCTTCTGACATTCATCCATCGGTTTGACAAAGCAGGTAGTCACACACACTCCACATGAATGCACCCGTGGCCAGGTTGCCTTGGAAACCTTCACTGCTACCTAATATTATTATAATTGTCAAGAAAATATAGGTTTTCTCCAATGATTCACAGCATGCTTCCATTTTACATAAATGCAAGCTTTCCATCTGCAGTTCCTGAAGGTTTGCTTTCCTTTCTCCCTAGAAACTTTAAAGGCATTTCCTCCCCAGAAATTTTAGAGGCATTTTCTCCCCAGAAAAACAAACTGTTGTTTAAATGTTAGAAACATTGTCCTATCAGTACAGGGGTCTATACAGCAATTTCACCTTCCCAGTGTCTGTTGAGAGGGATTTATAACATTCAGGAAAAGGAACCCTTCAGTCTTCTCAACCGCTTATTATTCCACGCACAGCTCTGAGGCTATAATTCAACTCCAACAGAACAGGTCAGCCCCAGCACCCCCACACAACTGTGCTCAGGCTGCATGCTCTCCACAACACCGTCTACCTCTCAGTGATGTGTCCAGCACAACTAGTAGAAACGATGAGCAGCTTTTACTAAACGAACATTTGCAGCGTGTACTAGGACTGTCCTGGGACGTACCTACCTGAGACGCAGTCTCAAGGGAACCTCTGGAGGAGACACTTAGATGCTCACCTGGAGGAGGTCTATGTTAAAGCTACAGGCATGTCCACATTACATGTACTTACCAGAAAAAGGTAAACAAACTTTTGGTACTGTGGTGCAGACAGATCCTAAATCCTGTGCTCCTTTGGAGAAAGGCAGCCTGCAGCTTCTTCTCTAGCCCAAGGCCCAGCTTGTGGTGGACAGAAACTGCAAATTCTGGTTGCCTGACGAGCAGTTTTGCCTAGAAAAGGGGCAGGTGAAAATCAGACACACTGGAGCACTGTGTGCTAATAGGTTCAAAAAGAAATGTTTGGACGTGGCACTTGAAAAGGGCACAACTTAAAGCAGCAATCCTCAAAGGAGCAACCTGACACACTTGGTGGTGTTTGAACAGAATGCCTTGAGTCAAGCTGAAATGAAATTTTGCTTGGAAAAGAAACAAGTGAACCATTTCCAGACTGAATGCTGTGCCTCTCCACAATAACTACAATATCTGATTTCACCATGATGTAATCCTTCAAGTTTGAAGCCCTGCAGCCTCTTAAAAAAGCTCCTCCAAAAGCAGCAGCATGGCCATCTGCAAAGCAAGTCCTGGGGCTCTTGCAGCTGCAGCCAGGCTGGCTGACGAAATGCCCCAGCACCCTTTCCTGGGGCTACTGCCTCAGCTAGGTGTTAAGACCAAGCAGCAGCTTCCTCTGCAGAGCCAGCAGAGCTGGGAGGCTCCTCACCCTGTCATCCTGCTTTTGAAAAAAAACTGTGAGCCCCAATTCAGCTGATACCAATCTGCATAAGAGACACAGTTTTAGTAAAATTAAAGCAATGCAAGCCTCTGAAATACGACTTCAGATTGCCAGGTTAGGACTACAGTAAATCAGCTGTAGCAAGACCAGAAACCATGGCTTCTCTGTGTATTTTGAGCGAAAAGATAATTTCTTTCCTGTGCCTGTGTAGTACAGCTGTTCTGTATTTCTATTTACAGCCTTAAACAAACCTCTTGAAATGGAGATGGTTTTTAAATGTAAAAGCATTAGCTCGTATTTTAGGAAAAGAAAAAAGTTCAAAACAATTCATTTTGACATTTTTAAAATTGCATCTGTGTGTTTGTTTGGAGGACATGCTTTTAGCAATTATGTGTGCTTTATTCAAATGCAATTAAGTGTCTCAGTGCAAGGCTACCTGGCTTTTTTCCCCCCATCTATCTGCACCATCAATAGAGTTTAGGAGATGCAGTGGTAACTTAACATCATCCAAATGAGCTGCAGACCTGTGTTTCCAAAAAGAACCCAAAGTTTAATTTTTAAATACTCAGCACACAATTTAGAGTTTTTATTTTTCAGAAGATCTCAGGGCTTTTGAGCAGAGGTTGTATTCTCTTGCTGAAAAGAGCTAACAGCTCCGAGTGAGATACTCAGGTTCCAGCATCCCCACTCTTCAGAACACGTGAGTATTTGACTTCCAGAGCAGCATTGGTGAATCCGGCAAACCACCAAAAACCTCGGTTTTGATCAAGCAGAGCTGCTGCCGAAGAAAATCAGCTAAACTAGTGGATCTATGCTTGAGATAATGAGAAGTTTAGCAAGAGATAGATGATAAAATGAGCAAAGTAAAGGTTAATAACTCACTAGGTGCCACTTGGTACTCATCCTCTCTGAATACCATGCTATTTATTAAGGTGTCTATCTAACACTTCAAACTCAACATCAGATATTGATGTGCATGCTATTGCAAATGCATCTGCTCTCAAGTACAGTGAGCCCATTTCAGGTTAAAATAAAAGCAAACTAATTGCACCATCATGTAAAACTTGTAGTATTCCTGGCTAAAAAACCTCTTTGATTCACCCTGCTTTTAATTTTTGTATATCTCCAAGGTTCCCAACTTTGCAAGCAGAAAAAACCAAAAAGGTAAAAAGCCAGAGGGGAGAGCTCTCAGAAGAATCCGGGCTTATGAGACTAGAAGTTAAACTCTTCTGTGGAGAAATAGGGCACTGCCTGAAATGTTTTAGTAATCTTTTAAGCCAGAAGGGCTCCTAAATCAAAATCAAACTCTTCTTTAACACAGAGCAGCAGAAGTTGAACTAAAAACTAATGCTCCAACCCTGAACAGGCTTTTCCGAAAAGCATCTAATCCAAAGGGAGAGTCACACTGCATTTCAAAATACCTTGTACCAGATCTTAATATTTGCAATTTTTAAGACTAGAGCAACACAATTCTGTTCACATGGAAGGCTTCTAGATGTGCTATTTATGAATTTTACAAAACCTCTTGGAAATCTCTTGTGCTGTGAAAGACAGTTTTACAGTAATCTCAGACACTATTCTTACAAACTGAAGTACTGATGATCTGGCCTCGTAATGAGAGTTGGGATGGATTCTGCTGATGAAAATGTCAATGCTTGATTTACCAGTGAGTTTCTCTTATACTGCTATGACTTTGTTTAGAGTGCTGCATTGTTGTTTAGGGGCACAGAAAAATATTTCCTTCAATTCTTACTCTGTGCTCATGCTCTTTACCTTTCTGATCAGAGCAAAATGCTGGACAGATGATACACAGTAGAGGGAAAATGTTCTGATGGACTAGCTGTTTCCTTAAACGATATTGTTTTAGGAAATATGCCAGTTTAGATAAAAGAGAAACCATTTGACATGGAATAAAATACTGACTGTTTTATTACTGCCTTTTTTTTTTGGGTCTCAATTTCCTATTCCATTCCCACTTTTATATGACAGCCCATCATTTTGAGTCCTGCATCTCATAATATATACAACATATCCTTCTTTATGATTCTCCTTCAACCCACTAATCACATCAACGATTCCAATGCGGCTGTTTCGCTAGCCTCCATCTAAAGTTGCATTCAGCAAACAAAAATAGCCAAACATCCACATTTCCAGTGAGGTGGCATATAGGAAGCAGGGATTTTGCTTCAACCTGTTGCAAATAGCTGGAGAAATGTCCTATTACACTCACAAATACTGTAACAGATTATAAAGGCAAAAATATGAAGATGTAATGCACCCCCCTTTCCCTTTTTTTTTTTTTTTTTTTTGTAGTAAAAGGTATCAAAATGCTAACCTGGGCTGGCTGTGTGCGGCAGTGATTTCAGCAGAAAAGCAGTGCCTGGCTGCAGGAGGGGAAACAGGAGAAGCTTTGAAACCCAGCAGATGGCACAGACAGGCGCTGTGCCAGCCCAGGGGCACTACCTGGTGTGCCTAAGGGATCATTTGCTGTATTTGTTATCGAGCTGGGAATGAGAGACATCTTTGTTTTATTATCCTTTCTCTTCCTCCTTTATGTGATTTTGCGTTTAGCCACCAGACAACAGCAGAGCTCTTCTCCAGAGTGTGAAAGATTCAGCAATAAAAGGAGCACAGAAAAAAAACCACCAAACAACCCAAAAACAAAAAAAGAGGAGGAATCTGTTGTTTTTCTGTAACAACTGGTCAGCTGAAACCTGCAACCTGTCAGCCTCCTGTGACTGCTAATAACTCTGTTTACTCAAAGCCAGACCACAGTGGTGCTTTTGGACCACAAACTGGGCTGGCATTGTGTAAGTGTGCAAAGAAGCAGTATTTATCATTGTCATGATTTTGTTGCTTTCCCCCATGCTTGTAAGAGTTGATAACAAGCGACTCGGAGACAGCACAGCTGGCCTGCGAGATGTCTCTGCATGAGCAAAGGAACGGCTCTGTTTAGCGAGCAGGCACAAGTTATTCCTGCCAGTCTATAAATAAGCACCGTGGTAATGGAAAAGAGCATTTGCCCTTGCACCCTTGCCCTTTGTTTTGGCTCAGGGCTTTGCCTTCCCATATGTTCCATAGGGCAGATCTGGACTAGGTGCTCAGGACAACATAGTTTCAATGGCAGAGAAGATAGGTGGGGGTTTTTTTCCATCTATACCTTTGGGCCTTCCCAAGCTAGGGCTGAGCAGAGGACTGGGCATTTATTCTACCAAAGTGTCAGCCAGCATCTAAGGCTTAGCTATCTGCAGTCACATGGTCACAGAAAAATCTACTTGTGTGCACTTTGAAAATGAGGAATTCTTGGAAAACAAGCAATAAGGGGAACTAGAATAAAAAATACATACAGATTTGTTGGCTAAGTCTGATGTGAATTTTACAGATCACACAACTGACATCCATCACCCCCAGACTGAATATGTGGAGAAAAAATAATTAAATCTTTTCTCTTCCCCATCAATGTAGGGGTTGCCTGCAGCATTCCGTCAATGTAGCATTTTCCTCTCCTTTTTTCTTCAGCCATAATATAGGACATCAGCAAAACCACCCTCTACTCTGATACAGCTCAGCAAGAGTAAATCTTTTCTCTTGGGAAGGTTTGCAGCAAAGCAATAGAGAATTTCTGGGCAAGTCTAAGGTAAATTGACTCAAGCTGCCTCAGAGACACATACCTAAATCACCCTTCTTGTAGCGTAGGCACAACTATCCTTCATTTTCACAAGCACTAAAAAGGAAACGAAACCATTGAATTCATTTCTTCCCAAATAAAGAGATGCTGGAGAGCAAACTCAAGTTAACCGCTTGAAAAATACTTTCCTAGTGCTGTAATTCAAAATAACAAGGAAAGAAAGGAAAAGGAAAGAAAAAGAAAGATTTTATATTAAACTGCATTAGCCAATAATCTAATAATCAGTCGACTGAATTTCTTTGTGAATAACCCTTGCTATATAAAGGCAGCCCACATACAGTACCTTGGTACTTTGTAGTAACTGGGTCTTTTCCCTCTCATTATAAAATAAAACATATGTTATTGTAATGTAAAGGATAATGTTAGGTTTGGTAACATGAGGCAGTTAGTAGCTATGTTCTAACACTGTGGCAGTTAGTAGTTACATTTTAATATTGCAACAGCATCATTCAGGTTTCCTCTCTTGATGAAAAGTAAATTCTTTTTGTCACACAAGGAAATATTCTTTGTTTCAAGACTTTGTGAGAAAAATGGTACAGGCATTAAGTCAGAGACATGAAAGATTATTAATGTTCAACTTCAAAATCAAGCACTTCCAAACTACTAACTTTCAATTTGCATTTCTTTTGATCCACTAGACTTTAGCTGAGACGAGAGGAAATTAAGTCAAAGACAGATTCCCTTCCAATTAAAATCTAGTAGGGACAGGAAGATTAATCCTCTCCCCTGTTCTGTCCAGGCTGCATGCCCTGCGGCTCCTGGGTGAAACACTGCGGGGTGGTGAATCACACATGCGGGCTTGCAGGGAGAGGGTCTTCTCCACAGCTGTGGTTCCAATCATGCCTGCTGGATGCAGGTCACCAGTGATGAACTCCTCTGGAGTGGCATGGGATGCTCCTTGCCCTGACATATGACCCAGCCTTGCCCCAAATTCCCCCCGCATACAGCAGTGGGGCAGGGAAATGTTGTGCCAGAGCTCAGATATTGTGGGCTTCACCCTGAGGGTTGCTGAATAGGGTGTCAAGGAAGGGGAAAGGAGCTCTGCAACTGTGTCCCTTCGGGTGGGAGCTTTTGGTGCATCTGCCAGTGCCAGCAGGCTGTGGGGTAAGGGGCTCTGAGCCTTCCCTTCATCTCCCCTCCAGCAACCAGGCTTGGTGCATCATTTATTATCTAACTTAACTGATTTTGGGGGGTAGGACTTGAAGATGGGGGTGGTTTGTTAACAGAGATCTCTCTGCAGTGTGTGACAGTGTAGAACATGGTCGACTTTTGCAAAAAAACCTATGGTCTTCTAGAGCAAGAAGGGGTTAAGCTGTCTACGCAGCTGATACATAGTAGGATTCAAAACTGTCAGCAGTAAAACCCACATCATTCATATATGTATATGCACGAGGATTTAAATATGGATGCCAAAAATGAAAACGCAGCTTACTGAAGAAATGAAAAACAGATTTCCTAATATAGATAATTTTTCCCATTTCTGGAAGAAATTGGGAGAATTAACAGCACCTGCAAAGGCAGAAAACAAGAAAAGTAAAAGAATCATGGATAATTAATACTCCGAAGGCAAAGACATCTTTCATGGAAAAACATAATGGGCCAGAAATTCAGCTGCTGTATATTAGCTGATTTACATCAGCTGAGGAATGTGTTTCAGTATGATTTAAAATTTGTCTTGTGTTACCTGGGAGATAAACGATTCAAAATATCAGAGAACTTAACATGCATTATCTGTCATCTTTTGTTGATTAATAATTTCAGATGTTGTTACTTTTGTTTAATATAGAGAGTCATTACACAGTAAATTAAAATACAACAAAACGCTAAATGCAGCAAAGCATTACTTAAGTATAATCTCTAAAAACCCAACCAAATGAAGCAAATCAATTTTAAAGGTCATTAAGGAGAGCTGAAGTCATAAGAATGAAATTACCAAATTAACTCAGGTTCCAGGCTGCTCCTAGGACAGCTACTGGACAGGGCAGAGGTATAGTCAGCATTTCCAATTTTGCTCTCACAGATCACCCTGAAACTCTGCTGGGGTGAGAATATCCTGTTATGTTCTTACTCTTTAGCGGGAACAGGATGTTTCTGGCCCTGGTTCTCTAACGGTGTGCATTTGCATGGTTGCACTGTGGCTGTCTGAAAGGACCCTCCTAACAGCATTTGAGCTGCTCGCCTGGTTTCAACTGGGTTGGAAGGGAGAGTAGAAATCTCAAAGATGAATTTCGGCAAACTGTGAAAACTGGGGCTAAGTAGAAGGGTTCAGCGACACCCTGTGCCACGTGTCCTGCCACGCAGCTGAGCAGCTATTGGGCAGCTCAGAGCAAACTTCAAAATGTGCTGTCTCCTGCCTGGGGAAACATTATCAGAGGGATGGAATTAGTGACAAGGAGCTGAAGACAGGAGGAAAATGAGATAGGGGACATGAGTAACAACTGGAGCAAGTGGGTGGAGGAGAGTGAGAGGTAATGGGTAGCATCCCCTTGAGCACTGAGAAGCATTAACAGACTTCTGCAAATAAAGAAACTAATGGATGTTTTTTGGGGAAAACATATCACTGATCTGAAACATTCTCCTCTATGGCACTTTCCTTAGCAGGACAGCAGTCTGCAAGAGGCACAGCCCCAGGATCGCCACATTTGCTTGGGTTATCCAAACTGTGGTGCCAGGATAACTACTGGGGAATTAGCATCCAGCCTTGCATTGCTTCCTCCAAGAGCAGGAATTGAACCACCCCATTGCAAAATAGCCACAGACTTGAAGCCCACACACCACACCGCGGAAGATCTCTACAGCAAAGGAAAACGGAACTTTCCTAAGGAATATGAAGTGCATCCCAGATAAATCTTACCAATAAGGGTGATATAATCCCTTTATAAAAGAATTCTCCTGATGTGAAGTATATAGTGGACCAAAGGATTCATCTTGCTAAAATAACTGCTATGTTTTCATTGACTAAATGGCTAACATAAAGTATGTGTGCGCTCTCTCCTTAAGCACAGATCCAGAGGATCATGAGCTGTTGAACAAGGGCCATGTTCTTCCCTATGATGTGGAAATTTGACGCAGCTGCTTAAAGGAGGGATTGCTGCAGATTTAAAAGGACTGTCACTTGCCAGTTTGTTTTGCAAGTAAACTTTGCACTAACTGCTGCTCCTACAAGAAGCCAGCGAGGACTGTTTAGCCATTCTTTAGAATTCCATGCCTTATAGTAACTTCATTAAGAGAATGCATAACTTGACATTTTCCTATCACACAGAGGACAAAGCCATTTTCTCTAGCTCCTTTTCATAGAAGAGACTCCTTAAAAAAAAAAAAAAAACCACAAAAAAAACCAACCAAAAAAAAACCAAACCCACAAACAAACCCAAAAACCAAAACAAACCAAAAAACCCAAACCAAACAAACCAAAAAAAAACCAAGAGAGAGAAAACACAGCTGAAGTGTGTAGCTCAAGCTATCAAGGGGGACACTGCCAAACACAATTCCATCAAATACCGGGGGAACAGGAATGTGTTTGGCTGAGCTTTCAGTGTAAATCTCTTATTTCTTATGTTGGCTTGGTGGCTGGGAGAGAGCTATGATAAATAAAAAGTTCTGCTTTAGTTCAGTAAAATCAGTGACTAAAATCCTAATTTTACTGCTAGGACTGCAAACCAAATATGCAGCTAACACATGCTGGCTCCTGCCTGTGCATGCTGTTGGCAGCTAGCAGGCATTCACCAGGCTGTTCTGGCATCTTAAGGTCACCGCTCGTGCGATGCCCCCACATGTGTACCTCTCACCTTGGTGAAGGATGCCTAGAGCAAGGAATCTCCATGGACTAAGGCACAGTCTTTGTCAATGCTATGGGAATGGTCTCAAAATTTCATGTGTACTTCATTGTGGTGAGAATCAATAAGAGCAAAAAAGATACAATGGGCTGGTGAAGAAAATGCACAGGAGAAAACAGGATTATATTTTCAAGTGTAACAGGCATGTAGCTCCCTGTAGTAGCCCATCTTTCCAAGTGTCAATTTCCATGTCCATCAGATCCCTTTGGATTGTGGTAGAAAAAGACCATCATCTTTGTTTTAAAGCTAGGATTAGATATGGGCCATTAGTGGACAGAAAACATTTGCTAATGCCTGGATCACATATGAAAATCCAAAGCAGCACTTTCTTCTAGTACAGTATGACCACTATACACCTTTTCTTTCTGGGTGAATACAGACACTTGCCAATGAAAATCAGAGTGGGTTACCTCTTCCCGCTGGGACCTAACGGCCAGCATCTTTGACAGCTGAAAATTTCTTCAAAGGGAGGAGAGAAAAAACTTTGAGTGCACTCAAAAAAGGAAACCACCTACAGGTGCTAAGCCCGTTGCCCACCCAAGCGAGGCTCAGGTACACAACAGGCTGCAATGCACATGCAATACATGCGCATATACCAATAAGTATAAAATCAATGTAACCAAGTGTCCTGGTTTCAGCTAGGATAGAGTTCATTTTCTCCTTGGTGGCTAGTGCAGGGCTGTGTTTTGGAATTGGTGTGGAAACAGTGTGTTTGGGGACTTTTCGGTTTCTCAGGCCCTGCCAGCAGGAGGGCTGGAGGGGCACGGGAAATTGGGAGAGAACACAGCCAGGACAGCTGACCTGAACTAGCCAAAGGGGTGTTCCATACCATGGGACATCATGCTTGATAAATAAAGCAGGGAAGGTTGGCCAGGGCTGTGGATCGCTGCTCAGGGACCGGCTGGGCATCAGTCAGCGGGTGGTGAGAAGTTGTATTGTGCATCACCAGTTTTCTCCCTTCCCTTTGGATTTCATTCCTTTCCCCTTCTTCCTCCTTTTCATTATAACTGTTACGGTTATTATTATTAGTTTTGTTCTTTTGTTTTTATTTTATCTCAATTGTTAAACTGTTCTTACCTCAACCCTCAACTTTTGCATTCCTTTCTGACTTTTGTCCCCAACCCCCTGGGTGAGAAGGGAGTAAGCAAGCAACTGTGTGACACTTAATTCTGGCTGTATTTAAACCACGACACCAATCAATCACATTTTCCTGCTTTCTGACCTGAACTCTGAAGTTCCAGCTGAATCTAAGAAAAAAGAGTAGGGAATCTGGCCATAGGAAGAAGTGGACTTCTACTTACCCTAAAGAATAGTATCAAAGGGTTTGGGGGAGGCTAAACGGTTGCCACCCTCTCTCCTTCTCCATTAACTGTGCTAAACAGTGATCCAAACAGTGTTTAATACCAGTGCAGCTATTCAGTGTGGATTACAGCAGATTTGAAAAGCCCAGGAACTACCTGGGGTCTAATTTCCCCACAAAAAAAGCAATGCCTGCCTTAGCCATCAAGAAAAGCTAAACACAAAAATAATTAGAGATAACATAAAATGGCTTCTCCCTGTAAACAGCAGGAAAACATGCACTGCAAGTAGAGCTGTGTGACTAATGGATTTGAGGAGTTTGTTGGCAATCTGAAAACCAAACACACCGAACAGGTCGGTTTTCGAGTTCGACAGAGCTAATGTATCCTATTAACCATCAGGCTCTACTGTGTGGCTTCCCCAAAGTCTAATAAAGCATGAATATGGAAGGCCTTCCCTCAGCAAGGCATTTCTTTTCCAGCTGGATAGACACCTGTTTTCACAAAATTCACAGGAGCACCCATGAGACTTTTGGGTTGCATCCAGACAGTGGGTATAATTGTAACTAAGGGGGGACAGATGCAGGTATATATGTATACAAACATGTGACAAGATGGGGCAACAAATTCCACTTAATCTCCTGGTCCAGACTGTATTTTTAATAGTCTTGCTGGCACCAGGAGATAATGCTGAACTGTTATGTTGCCACACAGTCACGGGTTTTAAGCTTGTGCACCCCATACCGCAGGGCAGCATTTGGGCAAGAAAACTCTTCCCATCCACCCATATGAAGATATATTTCTTCCAGTAAGGGTTGAATTACCTTGGGAAAAGAATTATCCTAACTCTACCCTATTGTCTTCCCTTTGTATCTCCCAAACAGGATCACTTTCTGCTTGGAGGAATAAATAAAAGAACTAGATGAAGGGAAAAAAACCCAAGTATACTTGCCTCTAGGCTTGCAACAAACCATCACTGGATAACAGTCGGGTCCCTTTCCTTTCCCAGCACAGCAGCTGTGGACACTGGCAGACAACAGCTGATTGTGTCAACACATTTGGGGAAAATTTCCCAAATACTGTGCCTCTCTGGTTGTCTAGTGGTCAGAAAGAAACAAGAAAAAAAGATATTTGTCATAGATAGAGACAACGAGGGGAAACAGGACTTCTTTATTCTCCCCTGAAAGCACTATGAAACAGCCTTTCTGTTTACTTATCAGGGTACAAGTGGAGATCCTCCCTCAAACAGCTGATCTCTGCAGTAATTACAGCATTTGATCTAGCACCAAGTTTTCATGGTAAGCCAATGTTGCAAGAGCTGTTGAGACAGAGCAGGGTATATAAACACAAAAATACAAAATGTCCTGACTTGCTCACTACAGGAGAAAGCTGTTGGAGAGGCAGGTGTCAGACAGTGACCAGTGTTCAGCTGCTCCCCTACAAGGTGCAAGAAAAAGCACACAAGAACTCCCTTTTGGGACAATTCCTGCTCAGAGCTGATGAGATGTCACCAGGTCTGTAGCTACAACAGGGATTTTTCTAGAGAGGGTGCAGACATATGAAGTTTTAGGGCAGCCAGTCCTTTTCACCTTGCTATACAATTTTTCCAGTGTCTAATGCAACAACAGTTTAACATAAGGATGAATTACCTACTCTCTTGGAACAAAAGAACTTGGCCAAAAATCAATAGCCTGGATTGCTTTCTGCATCCCTGCTTTTAAGAACAGCTTCACTTCTATCTCAATAAGTATGCTAGAGACATGCAAGTATATTCTGCTTTGTGTTCTTAAATGTGATGGTCTTTGTGGAGAGACAGAAAGAGGTGTGCTTCACTTCTTAGGGACACATGACACATTTATTTCTCATTTCCAGGCCTGAGAAAGAATTCAAGCAGCTAATTCACAGAATTGAACCATTGACACCTCAGTCCAAGACCATGGAAGAGCACAACCTCTGACTGTGCCTGAGAGCACAGCATAAAGGCACATGTAAGAGGCAAGTTTTTAACAAGAGTAGCATAAAATTAACAGTAAGATATTAACCTTTATGTACACAGAAAGTTTATTTCCTAAGTAGGTTCAAGCCCATGGGAAAGAGAAAAAAAAAAAAAAAAAAAGACTTCTCTGTCCTCAGGAGTACTGAGAAGAAAGGCTGAAGAGTGGAGAAAAAACGGCAGGTGAAAAGGGATCTTGGGATGCTGCACAGCTGCTGCAACTTTCTTCTTCTCTAGTGTGAAAGGTCATGACACAAGCAGGAGCCACATTCATCCGTCAATATTTATAAATCACAGCAACTACCACCTTGCTTTTGACATCAGATTTTATATACAGTGCAACTCCAAGCCGCCTAAAAGACAAGCTCAATACCAAACTAATGAGAAATGAGATGAAGTTAATACACTGTAAGCCTTGGCTAAATGTTTCTCCTATTTATTCATTGCCTTGTTGGTCTGGAACCTTTAAATCAGAAATCTGGCCTGTTCACAATTATTGCTTAATTAATCTTCCAAAGGTCTACGAATAATGAGACAAAAATAATGGCACCCACTGTCATTGCAGAAAGAAGAAATATAAATAGAGATTAATTACTTTGCCTGGAGCAGGCACTTGTAGAACAAATATCCCCACTTCTCTTCCTTTAGCAAATGTAAAAAAAAATCTCTTAAAAAACCGAAAAGGCTGCAAATATAACTGTCAGCCAGCACCAAGTTGATCGTTGTCTAACATGAGACAAAAAAACTATTCTTGTTTAGGTACAAATACCTTGGCTGATAGGAGCTGCTTGGCACCTCCGATGGCCAGGCCACAGCTTGGGCAGTAAGTGAGATACCGAACTCAGGCTCAGTGTTTCCTTATTCAGTATCTGCCCTCTTCATGTGTATGACTGAATTCATCCTTCTCACACATTTGCCTCATGAGGCAACACTTCAATGCCTGTTTCAAAAGGGGGGAAACATACAGAGTGATTAAGTGTCTTGCTGGTATTGCGGGAAAAAAAACCCCAAAATGTTACACAGCAAAGATGTTAAGGAAACTGCTCGTTTCACTAGCTTACTAGCAGAAAAAAAAACCAACAAAAAAACATACCTATAAAAAAAGAACTCATGAGTTCTTTAGGTGAAATTTTTAGGTGAAAATTTTCCAGAAGAGCACTTGGGCAGTCACGACAAACAGCAAAAATTGGGGCTTGAATGAATAATGCCTACAACTATAACACACCATGAATGAAAGTCCAGCTAATGCAACGTCCTGCCAAGCCCTGGCTACGTACACTTTCATATGGTGTGGGGCTTTGTCTGGAAAACTTTCATTTACAAACGTACTGATGCCTGCAAACAGAGCCTGGAGGACTAACAGTATTTCAGCTAGCAATGACTATAAACCCCATTATTAGAGATTCCCAAAGCAAAGCAGCCTCAGGTTGGCAAAACCATTTTGTTCTGCTTGAAAGAAAAGTATTGCAGCAGTCATTATGGCACTTTGTTTCTTTGCTTGCAAAAATAATGTTGTTTCCTTTCAGGGAAGATCCAATACTCCTCAGTGGTGACTAAAGTTGCAAAAAGGAGTTACCTCTTTGCTCTGGACTAAGAATAATCCCCAGGAGAAACAGGCTACACCCATGTGAGAAAGAGAGGAAAGGATTTCTGTAACCTTCCAAGGAACTTGGTGACCTATTTATCCAGAAGGTCTCTATCCATGCTCTTCTTCGGCTTGCCCATCATACACATCTGAACTCTTCTCAGAAGGCTAGCATGAAGCAAAATGGAGAGGTCCCTTGTAAGAAAAGGGTTTGGAGGGGGGAAAAAAAATCAGGGGAGAAGGGAAGACCTCCAGGAAAAAAGGAAGAGATCACGTGACCAAGTCATTCTGAAGATGGAGTCCTTTATCTCACTGCAAGGCAACATGCAGTGGGCACTGCCCAGCTAGCTGGGGCCCAAACTTAGGCTCTTCTCAGCCCCATGTTTTTCTAGCAAAGCCAGGAGTCCAGCATGCTGTTGTATCTCACGCAGGATAATGCCGCTCTGCTAGATGTGCCAATGGAAAAGCCCCTGCATTGCTGAATTAATACATACAACAATACCAGTTCGGGCACTGCCAGCCTGTAGAAACTGAACCCCAACGCCACACCTGCCCTGGGTGCTCAGGAAGGGCGGAGAGATGCTATCTGGCAATGTGATAACATGCTGCTTAATTCGCACCTCTAGCGCCAGGGCAGGAACCCTCTTGAATGCGGGTGTTCTTCAGCTGTACCTTTTGCCATAGCTCCTCTTGCCTCTATGCTTTTGGAGTGGGTGTTCTCCTGCTTCCCAGGCTGAAGTGTCTCAGTGCCCTGTCAGAGAAGGGGCTGCCATGCAGTTCTCTCTGGATCAAAGCAGTGCAAATGCCAAAGCAAGAGAACATAATGTATTCTGAGATAATAAGAAGAGACAGTGGAGTGAACGTAAAATAAAACCACTTACCAAATTTGCCTTCCTAAGGTGGGTCACCTTGTAGTGAGGAATAAAGTCTGCAGGTTCACTTCTTTTCCTAGTGCATCGGTACATTTCCCTTTTTAAGTAGTCCCTGCTCTTTCTCTTCATGGACACACATGTATTTCCCACCTCTCCAAAAAGAAGGGCTGCAACAGCAGAAAGGTTGTAATCATTAAAATCCCATCTGCAAAGAGTGCAACACCGAGTACCATCCTGTGCAAGCCCAGCAGGTAGAAACGAGCCCGTCTGCCGTGGAGCAACAGAAAGGTTGAGCCCTGTTCCTTTCAGACTGCTGATAAAAGCAAACCAAAGTGATCAGGCTGTCAAAGAAAAAGGGTACTCTTTTAACTCTGTTATTTAAACCAGCCTGGTTGAATGCTTTGAGGACTGACAAAGGTAAGACAATGAGTAACTGCCATGTTCCCTCTGTACCTGGCATCAAACTGTGACACAGGGAACAGTCAGGCACAAGCAGATTTGCAACCTGGAGCAGGACGGATTCAGAACCACCAGGATGTTTTGGGACTGAACTCCCATTGTAACTCCAGTGTCCTTGGCTGGAAAGAAAAGGGGGGAGCACTCCATGTTCTACAGTTTGACTAAAGCAGCTTTTCTGTGCTTCAGTCCGCAGCCAGGAATTAAGGAGTTGGATGTGATCTCCTAAGGAGCTGTGTACTAAGGATCAGGTGCCACAGGCTCTGAAAATGTCTGCACTGAAACTGTTGACTTCTCTGCAGCTGCAAGTGCTGAATCTCATATGACAAAAAACTGAGCAATACTGAAGCAATTAAACAAGATGCCCGAGAGAGAAGCTTTTCAAAGAGGCACCCCCTCAGTTACCCAGAGACTTCCCCCGTCTCTTGCCATCCCTCAGAACTGGTACTGCCTTTGTGCTCCACCACAGCCCTTCCCGTTGCAGCCAAACCCCATTGCACAGGTGGAAGGCAAATGAAAATCACTTTCCCAATGGTATACAGGCAGATCAGGAGTGTCTTCCCCCATAAAAAGTGGAATGACCTCAAAACAAATGAGGTGTTTCTCACCCGCCTTAAGCATCACTACAGTGTGGAATGAAACCAGCTTCTTCCTAGACAGCTGAGTGTTTCAAGTCCAGACCTGACACTGCTGAACACTACCCAAACAACCAGCAACACTCAGATGAGTCGTTAACAGCATTGCTTCTCTAAGCCTCGTGGAAAAAAATGGTGCCACGTAGTTGCCAAGGATATATTTTGCAGCTAGCATAATTTCAATAAAACACACACATTTTCCAATTAAGAAATGTGGTCCCCAGCGAGGCGTACCACAGGTGTCATGGAGCCACACTCTCCATTGGTATGAGCTCACTGCTGGTCACATCTCATATCAAGTCAATTGCTATACCCAGCAGTGTCTCAGTGCCTCCAAACCAAAACTTGAGCATTAAACTAATTAGCAGTATGCTATTGCTTTTATGCATCCCCTGCAACCATCAGGGTAAAAAATAAGTTGTTAGCTTCTCCTAAAGGCTTCCAGACTATTTATTTATAGACTTGTTTATAGGTGCCCTTCACAGAAGCATCTGACCTTTTCATAATGATTACTGAACCTCTCCCATAAAGTCTGTGCATAATGAGACAGCATTATAGTGCCCATTTTAAAGAGATGAGAACATGGACTGAAAGCAAGTCAATGAAATGATCTGGTTGCAGAAACAATCTGTTCCACAGACACGTGCCAAACAAAGATGCTATTCTTTATCACGTCTCCTTTAAAAACCACTCAGATTGCTCTGGTGCTGCTGGAAGAACATTGCAAGATCTAACAGCTATGGATAAACACTAGACCAAGCAACCGCAGAAATAAGATGCTTACAGTCAAACCATCCCATCAAACACCAGCAACACCTTCTCATTACTGCTTCTCTTCATGGAATGGACCTAGGACTGACAAAACTGCAGTTTTGAAGCTGCCTTTCCTTCCAGTGTCCTAAGTTACTCTTCGTGCATGTTTCAGGGTAGGCAAAAGTTTGCCTGGAAATTAAGGCATTTTGGAGAGTCAGAGCAAAGCTTCATTTCAGCCCTTTGAACAACCCCATCACTCACAATATTTACCTTCCATTTGCATTCAGTGAGACGTAGGTTGCTGTACTGACACTTGTCCATAGGTACCAACCACAAATTTGATTCCTTTCTGCAATACCATGCTGGAAAGTTTCCAGATTGTCAACAGAGCAAACGCAAAAAAAGATATTGCTAGAGCTGCATCTGAGGGATAAACTGAATTTCTCTGTTGCTAGAGGGTTAACTGGTCTGAAGCCTGCATCCCAGAGCACTGAGAACCACCAGATGAAACCAAGATGTGTGAAAACTCCCTCTCATTATCAGAAAAGAAAGAGACACCTAAGATTAGATGCAAACCAAGCACTGCCATGTCCTAACTTTCTATTTTTTGCCACAGAAGCTGATGACATCGCTGTAAAAGAAACTGTGCAAAATGCAGTAAACATAAGCAACCACCCCCAAAACTCCTTCCAGGTTGATGTTTATGCCAAAGTACTTTTTGTTCAAATTCAGACTAAAAAAAAAACCAAAAACACAAAAACAAAAAAAACAAAAAAAAAAAACCCAAACCCAAGCCTGATAGTTTCTCCACTGGTCAGAAGCAGAATAAGCAGAATCACGGGCATAACGTGTCTCTCCCCTGAAGGTAGATTGTTAGCAAGTCCCTGGAGATGTCTTTAGTTCTACTCTTGCTTGATGCTGAAGGGCTGCACTAATAAGAAACATATTCTTCTCTTAGGCTGTCCTATCAACAGCCTCTTTTCCTATATACAGGATTCATAAAATAGTGGAGATGGGTAAATGTGGCTCATTTCACACCAAAACAGCTTCCAGAAGAGTGTGAAATATTCCCTCACCTCTCATGTCCCAGAGCACCACGTTTGAGGCACCCAGGCATTCAGCAGCAATGATGCTACAGAACCTCACCCAGACAGCAAAGAATAATGCCAGCAAAGTGCATCAGACAGCTTGGAGGCAAACCCTTTTATGAAGGATTTCATGACCTTGTGAGAAGCTATCACTCTGTCTCTATACAGTATGTACAAGTTATTAATGGACATTTATCTTCCAAAGGATAGAACAAGAAAGTAAGTGTTCATTACAAGAAACTGAGAAAAGAATGACTTTAAATATGATCAAGTGATCACAACCACTTTTGAAAGGATATTTTCTGAGATACGCCATGCTTTACCCAAACAGAGCCAGGCTCTCTCAGGTGGCCCATACTGCCAATGTGGCAAACTCATGAGGATGCTGACAGAAACAAGGCAAGGGAGGGGGAAAGGAAAAGAGGGACCAGTGAGTACTGTGAGCGCTCAGTTTGTTTAGGTATATTTGAAAAGAGTCAGGAGATTGTTTTCCACACAATGCTTCTTATCACTGCAAATAGAATTTAAATTTCAAGATAAATGTTATGTTCAAAACTCAAAATTTCAGTGTCAGGTCAAATGAAATTCTTTCAACACACTGGGGTCATCTTTTCTTTCAATGAGAACAACCAGGTATTTTAATTACCTTTCTTTTCTTTTTTGACCTGTGAACAAAAAACCATGGAATTTATATAATTCTGTTCTACACTAGGGTTTTGTATTAATTAACTATTTAGGAACTGGAATTTACATCCCAAATGGTTAATGATTTGATTTTATACTGTAATATTTTAATTGAAACAACCCCTAAGGGCTTTTCCATACAAGTAACTCCAGACATCTGTACCACATTAACTAAACCAAATTTTCAGGTAGCAGCTCAAAAGATACATACAGGACACAGCACTCACCCTTCAGCCTGGCATCAGTGAGGGAAACAGCACCATCACATTGTGTTAGATTATATGGCTACTCATTTAAAACAGTGCAGTTCAGAGGTTACCATGCTATAAAGTATTTGTTTTTATTGCCTTCCTCTTTCGGTACTTTGAAGAAAGATAAGGGTAAGAGAGGGACACATATAAAGCAATTTTATTGTCTGTACACTCACTGGGTTACACAAAGATTCAGTGCTTGGCTTCAGCTTTTTTATTATTTTTTAAATAAGAAAAACCTTGCAGGAGACATGAAAACTGTTATGATTATTTGTTCAATTGACATGATGCCTCTTAGGCTAGTTTCTAGTTTCAAACCATCATTTTGGCAAATAAAGATTAGACTATTTCCAGACCAAGGTGGATGTGCTAAGCCCCTTTGCAATGCCTGCAGAAATGAAGGAACTAATGAAGGAAAAAAAATATCTTTGGGATCTAGACCTGGTCACAAGTGTACCCTTGCCAGAGTATTTAATGAGTATTTTGCTGCTTTGTGCTTTGCTAGATATCTATCCTCCAACAGTTGTAGATTCTGGAAAGACTCTGCAATCACAAGAGATTGTGTTGTAACAAGTAATATTTTAACTAAAAGCTCAAAAATATTTTTGGTGAGCCTTAAAGGCTATTTATTCTACAAAGACTTTCTTTTACTTCTAAATCTTGTCCTTTTTCCCCCCTGTTAAAGATGAAATGTTTTGCTGCAACTAAGGAAGGAGCCTGCCTGCGGAAAGTGGTGGAAAAAAGGGAAAAAACAAAACAAGCCCAGCCTTTTCCTACTTACAGGATTTCCGGTGAAAACCATTAAACAGCAAGAGCTGGTCTCCCAAGCCAAGTCAGTCCAGCATAAATCTTTACTGAATGGAGCTGACCTGATCTGCTGCCACACAGCAACACTGCAAGTAGCACATCTGGAGGCAGCCATATATATGTTCTGATTTCAGTACACATATCTGTGACCATACCCTTACCTCCATCTCATCCAGCATCACACTGAGGCACTAAGTCACTTCTGCTGTGCCTTTGAGAGACGCGCTCATGCTCTTGGTTCTTGGAGGTGCTGGCTGCAAGAGCCGGGGATACCTGAGCTCATCTTGGGAGATATGGACCTGTGCTGCACAAAACCACAGGCTCAGGATGTGGTGATGTAAGACACACACTTCTTGTGGTCAGTGCATGGGACTTAAAAGGAGTGGGGAAAGCTTCAACTGAGGTCCCACAGCACAACACCAGACCCACCCCTCCAACCTAGGCTTGATAATCTGCAGTACTGGTTACCCTTGCTAAAGGCTAGGTGGAAATTTCCAGACTCCACCAAAGTGCTACTAAACCTATCTTTAAGTTTTAAATAGCATTTAAGTGGTCAGCAATATTTGTTCTAGACCTCGTAACTCACCAGCACCAGAGCAGTTCAGTATTTCTTGGTTATATGAGCATTTCACTGTGATTGACTTTGGGTAGCTGGGACCTGAAGTCATGCTAGACCTGTTTCATTCTGACATTTATTTGTGCAATGAAATCCAAGGTTCTTTTCTCTTTTTTTCCTGTGTGCTTCACTCAGTATTCTGTGACATTAAAATCCATCATGCTGCTAGCCCTGGTGTACCCACTAGATCGTACGTGTCAACAATGCTAGAGCTTTGTTATGGGGGAAAGACAGCTGAAAGAAAACAAATGTATGTGGCCTGAGGAAGTAAATTTTAATTTCTTCCTAAGCTTTCCCTGATTTAGTGCAAGATTCTGTTGCTCTTAACCATTGTCATAGGTGGAGTCATGCACTCCACTTTTAAGAGAGAAACAAGAAGATATTTTTTTATCAATAAATTATAAAATTAACAAAGTTTAAGGGTAAATGCAACAGTGGTTTAACAAGATTCGATGGGAAGGTACACTTGGTTATTTACTGCATAAAGGACAGGGTCAGACAAAACTGTCAGGGAGACCCTCCTGTTGAGTCATGAGGTCCAGAAAGGATGCCCTTCCATTCTAAACTCCTTCTCAGAGGGAAGGCTAGGTGCAGCTGAATTCACTCTTAGTCCTAGACTTGCTCAATGGTTTATGTCTAAAAGATTATGTATGTGCAATCAAACCTTTACATCACTTAACTAACATTTCAGAGTTTGACATTCTATTAATCACTTACCGAGAATCCATTGCAGCAAGGAATCTCTCAACCTGGAGGAGTAACCTTGAGGGACATCCCTACTTCAAGGGGAGATCCAGGTGTGTAGACCACTGCTGTCCAGGAGAGCTCAATGGGCCCTGAGCTGTCCACTATTTATAAAGTGATTGACTTACAATCATATTTGCGTACCAGCAAGATATCTGGGTCACCATTCCAGAGAGCCCTTGGCTAACATGTTGCCATCCATCCTCCAAAGTACAGAGTAACCTGGATGCTGCCATCACAACCCCCACTTGTGGTTATGGCTTAAGTGATGGGAGGGGTAGCACACCACCATAATCATGCTGTGATACACTAACCTCCCTCTCAAGGAGGAGGCAACGAAGAAATGTCATGGAGGCAGAGGCACTTCTCCTCCCATTCAAGTGCTGCACAAGATGCCCGAAGCAGCTTTTGGTAGCATTAACCTAACCAACAGAGAGAAACATCGACAAAAAGAGCCATTTCCTCAATTAAAGAAAATCTGTGGCTCTTTCCCATTCCTGATTACTGATGGACACACAAAGATGTACAGCTCCAGGGTCTGGAACAGAAGCCATCCAGTCCTCTAACATTTCTCATACAAACACCTGTGTTTGGTTTTACTGTCCTTTCGCCTACCACATCCAGAAATTGGTTGGAATGGAGTCCCTGTGGCTGAAGCCTGGAACTTCAGAGCCATCCTGTGTTGCTGATGAGTAGCCAGCGGAATGAGTCTTACTCCTGTGCAAAGGAGAACGGTCACCTAAAGGACAATGCAGAAAAGCCTCCCCATCGCTACCTGCGTGCTGTTGGAGACAAAATAAACGTCAGTCCCACTGTCACAAATCCTACTAATCTGCAGCAGTCACTCGGCATGCTCACAAAATGCCATACAGGAGGGCAATCCATACAGCCAGTGCTGGAGCGTATGGGGGCAATCAGGCATTGCCAAGGCTGTGTGCTCTCAAACGTAAAGCAGCATGGAGGCAGGAAGAGCCGTATTGACATTTAGGGGCAGATATGCAATGATGGCTCACTTAAACTGCATGAGGCTAGTAGCTCTACTGCTAATTTTATCTAAGCCCTTTTACATGCACTTCTAGGCAATTTGTGCTCAATTTGGCTTGAACTTCATAGCCAATGGTCCAAAATAATAGCAACCTGAAATAGCTGAAAGCAAGTGCTCATTTTCATTGTGTCTCTTGGATGTGAGCATCATTAACGTTCCTGAGTGCACCATACTGCAAATACAACACACGTGTGTCAAATGACACTAGGTAGCCATAGTTGTCTGGGAGAGTTCAGCTCTGTTATTTCCAGTTAGAGACAATGGGTCTTAACAGCGCCCAGTTCTCCACATCCCTTAGGGCTGTAGAAAACTCAGGCCAGCATCAGAGAAAGATGTAACAGAATACAGATGCTCAAGCTTGGTCTTTAGCTAACCTCTTCAAATAAAGGGTCTCTTCAGTACCCAGGGAAGTCTGCTGTCCGCCTCAGTCACAGTGCTTGAATTCAGGCAGTATCAGTAGAGACAAATGTGACAAAATGCAGAGAAAGGAAAAAAAAGAGAAAGAAAAGTCTCAGGAAAGAGTTAAATGGAGCAAGGAAGATCAAAACACGTAAATCAGACTTACCTGGAATAACAAAACAATGGGGAGAAAGACTGAGGGGGAAAATACAAAGTGAGCAGCAAAGGAGTTCACAAAAAAAAAAAAAAAAAAAAGAGAGAAATGGAAGATGGTTGGCAGGCATTGAGAAAGCTGAGACACATGGAAAGGAGCAAAAGAAGATACAATTTAGAAAACATTGGAAATCAAACTGTACCTCTGACTTCTAACTTCTCCCTTCCTGAAACCTATCTGAGGTTTTGCATGCAGCTCTGTTACCCTGGCTTTCCCTTTCGGGTGTTATTCTAAATGAAACATGAAAAGTCATAGAAATGACAGGGCACGTTCAAAACTGGTGTCTTAAAATCTCCCATTCTGGGCAAAACACACCTCTTTGTTCATGTCTGTTACCACTGTGAACAAGTTGCAGCTTGCAAGGTTTTCTGAGCACGCAGCATTTTGCAGGACCAGGCAGCTGAATCTCTTTGCAGCTTGCTGTGTCAAGCAGTGCTGTCTCTAGACAGCAAAGCCTGAAAATGCCACTCTCCTTTTCTAGCAATTACTGCTCTTATCTACCAAGGCAGAGTTGCAAACACCAGCCCTCACCTACCCAAGCAGCTTTTATTTAGTTTGTCCCATTTGCAACATGTTTCCTCTGGAAAAAAGATGGAGGCATGATGGAGAGTACCCAAAAGGCAGTTTTCAAGCCTTACTTTATCATTGATCTCCATTGATGAAGGAGAAAATTCCGGATTAAGCTCTTCCTTCAGTAGTGTTTATAGAAGTGCTCTGTCTTGTGCAATCTCTGCTTGTCTTTTGCTAAGCTGAAACACCATCTTTCCTCACTGAGGACTCTGACAGAGACTGTCTCCTATACTTGGCTAGACAAAACTTGTAAGAATTGGCATACATGTCAGATTTGTTCACATTTGTTCAGAGTAAGAATTACTGGAAAGGAAAAAAACAGAAGAGGATTACGACATGCGCCCCTCTCCTTTTGGAAACAAAGCTAAAAGCATTATAGATAGGCTTAGAAAATAGTTCTACCCATTAATCTTTGATTGACCTTCCTGATGTTATCAAAACTGAGAGCAGTGAACCATGTGTTTTCTATTTGATTCGTTGTGTTCTTGTTCAATAGGTTAAAATCTAGGACACATCTTGAAAGACAACTCTTTGACAGGGGCAACTAGAAGCCATCTGCTTGATGATGCTTTTCCACGCTACCTGTAAATTTCATAAAGCTCTTGCCCTCTGCTGATGGCAAAGGAGCTGCCAGCTCTGAAGGGTCACAGCTCAGTGACACAAGCCTGACTCACAAAACAGTTGTCATCACTATTGCAAACCAACTTCCCAGCTTCACTGGTATCTCATGTCATTAATAGGGCTAATGAGGATTTTCCTGTCAGGTTCAGAAGGTCAGGGAAGAGTTTAAGGTACATTCAAACACTAAGTGCTTCTTGCACCGCAACAAATTTCTGCATATATGGTAATTCTGAACTCTGAAATTACATCCTGATAGAGTAAATGCAAGTATCCGGAGGCAGACAGGAGGGCTGAAGCTGCACAAGTCAAAACACAGAGCCAAAACCCACTTTGGGTCACGGGAGCCTGACAGTTGGGTACACTACATCTGCAGATCGATTCCAGCATGCTTTGGCCTGCACCAAGAAGGCATTTCCCAAATTCTGCCATTAGCAAAGCCCAGGAACTACAGCCAACAGGCACTTTCCACGTGGGCATGCAGTTCTGCTGAAGGAGTTTAATAGCAAGGTCAAGTCCTGCCAGCTGGCCTGAGAACCCAAACAAGTTCTCTGCTACTGTTCAATCTACTAGCGCAGATGAGGCCACAGTTGGCTGGAGGTCTGACAGGGCTCGATTCCTCACGTGCCATCCGCCATTTACTTTCTCTAACCTGAATCCTTGAAAACATGTCCCATTCTTTAAGGATCACCATCCTATAGTGTCCTACCCCTCCAACACAGATATAAAACCACACCAAAACACAACTCTACCTGAAAAAATAATCTCTAGATGGTAGTTACCAATCCTTTCCCAGTTCCTCCATTTACAAACAAGGTTGGCAACATTTTACAGAGATGCTGCTGTTTTATATGCTATCACATTCATCTAGATGCCTCTATATTGCTGTATTTTAATCCAGTTTGCACACAGGGAGAAAGCTTGCTGACCCGTAGTTCCAAGGAGTAACTGCATAACCTGATATAGCTAGACATCACTGGCTAATGCTTAAAGAGGACTCTAAGCAGTCAGTAATCTTAACAAACAAAAAATGAAATATTCTGGTATGTTTAACCTCCATTTCTCAAGCCACACAGCTGCATCTGAGAGGGTGACATAAATAAGAAAGAGGAAGTTCAGACCAAATTTCGGATTGGACTGTGCATGACAGTTTGGGAGGACGTGGATAAGACACATCATTCCACTGAGCTCACACTATTCATTATAATTCCTGTGGATCCGTGAGCAATTACTAATTACACTTCAGATATGTGACAGTATGGTGTGTACAGGATCACCATCTAAAAAAAATAATAAAGATTCAAGGAATAGAAAAATCAAGGAAATTATGAATAAGCCAATTTTAACACCTTTCGGGTAGCTGTACATCTCATATCCAGGAAATGTACCAGTTTGCTCCACTGGCAAATAGTACACTACCATCCTAGAGTAGTTTGGATTGGAAAGAAACTTTAAAGATCATCTAGTCCAACTCCCCTGCAATGACCAGGCACATTTTCAAACAAATCAGGCTGCTCAGAGCCCCATCCAACCTGATCTTAAATGTTTCCAGGGATAGGGCATCTACCACCTCCCTGGGCAACATGTTCCAGCATTTCATCACCCTCATCATAAAAAAAAAAATTCTTCTTTTTATCTAGCCTGAATCTACTTTCTTTTAGTTTAAAACCATTACCCCTTGTCCTATTGCAACAGGCCCTGCAAAAAGTTTGTCCCAATCTTTCTTAGAAGCCTCCTTTAAGTACTGAAAGGTCGCAATAAGGTCTCCCCTGAACCTTCTTTTCTTCAAGCTGAACAAAGCCAACTCACTCAGCCTGTGGTCATAGGAGAGGCGCTCCAGCCCCCGATCATTTTTGTGGCCCACCTCTGGACCTGCTCCAACAGGTCTGTGTCTTCCCTGTGCTGAGGGCTCCAGAGCTGGACACAGCACCTCAGGTGGAGTCTCACCGGAGTAGAGGGAGAGAATCACATCCCCTGACCTGCTGGCCACACTTCTGTTGATGCACCCCAGCATTCAGTTGGCTTTCTGAGCTGCAAACACAAGTTGCTGGCTCTTGTCCAGCTTTTCAACCACCAGGACCCCCAAGTCCTTCTCTTCAGGGATGCTATCAAGCCCTTCATCTCCCAGCCTGTACTGATATCAGGAGTATTTCTTAGGAACAGGACTTAAGCAGAATGACATGCATGCTGAGGATGATCCCACAAACCTCTCAAGTTCTTTATAAAATAACATTTAACTTCGGGAGTGGGAAAGCCTGCTTCAGAAGAAATTCTATGATAAATTCCTAAATGAAGGCCTGGTTTCATAGTTCACTTAAGTGTATTACTTCACAGTTGTTTTATTGTCAGAGGTGACATATACTATCATTTTAAGATGTTTTTTCTTGTTTTTAATTATCTCTTCTGAAAGTGAGTCATTCAATGAGAAGTAACATCACTGAAAATCTGCATTCCTGCACAGTTTCACTCTGTTGGCTGGCTTTGCTGATGTCTGGTAAGATGTAAGTTTTCTTACTGTCAGGATGCTGTTGTACATTGTTGCTTCACTGCAACCAGTGGTGTCCTGTTGGTGGGAGCAGTACCGGATCTCACTCTCTTGATATCTGACCACCTTTTTCATAGGAGCTTAATTACTTCTGTGCAGCCATGTGTAAAATTTGGTTAAAAATGGCAAAAGAATTCTGAAGTTATAGATTAAAGGTAGGAGACTGAAGAAAAGACAGTTCAGTGTGCCTGAGATAATTTCTTCAAGAAACTTTCAGAAGAAAGGCGAGGAAGAGCGTCACTTTTTAATCTCACAGCAGCTCATATGCTGGTGTACAAGGTCCTTACCATGCCAGCAGGAGCCCTGCCCAACTCTTGGCTCTATCCAGGTAATTCTGTGTCCATACAACCATATCCCTCACTTACAGTGGTTTTCAAAATCACTGAACTTTAAGTATGTCTACGGCATGGACTGGCTTGATTTTGAAAACACCACTCATAGCAACGCCATCTTCCAGCTGAAGAATCTATGTGGCCCAAACCATGTGAGAAAAAGCAGATGTTAGGAGATGTAAGGGAGGACTTTGCAGTGTCCTTAGCTCCAGCTGAGATCAAGGGAAAAAATCTTGACATCCTGAACATTTTTACAGCTGGGAGAAAATTTCCCAGCTAACTTTATTGTTTTTCAATATCAGGCTTGTTTATCCTGGTGCTAACATGAGGTGTGAAAATGAGGTATGTACTTATCCAATCTTAGTGATCAGGCTTGTCAGATTGTACTACATGCTAACCCAGAAAACTTGGCAGGCTGCAAATCTGCCTTGCTGACTTCTAATCATAACGCTTGTCCACAGTATTAGAATACCAGTTCAGCCATCAGGGCAAAACCACATATTCTGGGTCCTGAAGGACTGAAGGGTGCTTGGATTTTGTCTTCCAAAGAGGGAAAATACACAGACGGCTGTTCAGGCTGCCACATAAGCTGCACTGCTGTACTGGGCCTGGCTGAGCCCCACAGCAGCCGTCACAGCCTCGTGCTTGTGTTGGTAGCTGGAAAGGTGGTGATAACACACCGGTGTTTTGGGCTGGCTCTCCAAACTTCCTACCCACCCCCTCTAGTCCAGTAGGCTGGGGGTGGGCAAAACCTTGGGAGGGGACACAGCCAGGACAGCTGGCCAAAAGTGACCAAAGGGATATCCCACACCATATGATACCTGCTCAGATATAAAAGCTAAAGGAAAGGAGGAGGAAGTGGAGGGGCATTTGTTATTTATGATGCTTGTCTTCCTGAGAAACTGCTATGTGTACCGAAGCCCTGCTTCCCTGGAGGTGGCCAAACATCACCTGCTGATGAGAAGTAGAGAATAACATCTTTTGTTTTCCTTCACTTCCGCGTTTGTGACTTTTGCTATTGCTTCATTAAACTGCCTTCATCTTGACCCACAAGGTGGTTTTTTTCCATCTTATTTTCACCCCTCCTGTTCTGCTGAGGAGGGGAGTGATAGAGCGGCTTGGTGTGCACCTGGCATCCAGCTAAGGTCAACACGCCAGAACTTCCAAAAAAAATCTACAAGAGCAAAATATATGGAAACTGTACAGAAAAATTTGCTTCTGTTGGCTCTGCAGTCTGAGCCACAGCACTTTTTCGAGTCTGATAGACCACAGGAGAGTTAGATGCTCTGGGACTGTTTTGGCATTGAAGATGTGGCCAAGATAAATAGCCAAGCTCTACAGAAGAGTGTTTTCACAGCTCACCCACAGCCTGGCAGCTGGGCCTCACTAAAACGCCAAAGCATAAAAAATTGGCTCATGCCACCTGCCCAATCCAAAACTCAAACAGTGGAAACAGCCTAGGCAATTAGGGAGAAACTCACCACCAGGCAAAGGCTGCGTGCTCTATTCTTGAAGCAAAAAGAAAATCAGCACGGTGGTTAGAGTATCTTTAACATGGTATTAATTTATGGAGGGCGGGAAATTATGTAATCTACTTAGCAAGGAAAGGGAGGTTTGAAGCACCAGAAAAAAGTCATTTTTTTCAGAGATTCAGCACACAGCAGCTGCCCTTGGTCTTAATGAGGTGAGGAAGATGGGATTTTCTGCAGTGCTGTCACAAGGGTATGGATCATTGAGGATTCCTGCAGCCAAGCCCAATTTCTCTATTTGAACATTTTTAAAGAATTTCCCCCCGTTTGCTATCCCTCCCACAAAATACATGTGTCAATGCTGCTGAATTCATTCAGATTCAAGATCCTAAGAAGTTCAAATGAGTCAATGTCAAGATTTTGCAAAAGGAAGTGCTGCTGTTTTTTTTCAGATTGAAGTAACTTTTTTTAAAAAAAAATATAGTGTGCATTTTAAAGTATGTAAAAATTAAAACCCAAAGTAAACAATTAGACTCAAATTTCCTTTACTCTGGGTTTGGGGGAAAACAGAACATTCTTAAACCAAACCAGAAATTTGGATGTATGTATAAGCTGTGAAATACTTGACTACTACAGCAGCAGGGTAGGGGGTACACAGAGGAGACAGATGGAGAAGTGGGCAGGATAGGATTCTCACGCTGTTTCTTAAGCCACACAAAGAACAAACAGAAAACAGGTCCAGAGAAGACAAACCCTGAAATTCAGCGGAAGCACAGAAGTCTTTGTTTTGCTTACTGCTTGGAACCCTTTCACCAACCAGGGAAACAGATGATTTCTGTTTCTCTCTGTCCTATTGAGGACTGCCCAGCCCAGCAATGCCAAGCTGACAAACACGGTTTCCCAGGGCACTGAAGTTTGCTTCAGCTGCTGAAATCAAAGAGAGGGAAACACTCTCTACTAGGTCAGACCAGTGGTCTGAGTAATACTACAACAGCAGGCATCTTTGCAGCTTTTTAATTTAACTGTTATCTCTTGTATCACAAGAAAAGTACAAGCAACCTCATCCTCATCAGTAGTGCATATCTCACCTGCTTGTTCCCTCCCTACTTTCCTAGTAATTTTTAAAGTCTTTTTTTTCTATATATTTTCTGGTTTTTCCATTTGTGCAAGCTGCAGTAGGCACACTGCAGGATGAGGCGAACTGTGCCTCACTGCAAACAGCAGATGATAAGGAACAGCAGCTAGACTGAAACAACAGACCATGAGGTTGCTACTCACAGCCCAGGATGTTTAGTGAATGACCATCTTCAGAGTATGAGCTTGGTTTTCTTCTCTACACGGGAGGGCAGGCTACAGTAGATGACCCCTGTGCAGCCACAGTGATGCCTGTAGCCTGCAGCAAAGCAGAAGCTCACGTGCGGACATAGATCTGTGCGCAATTTCTGCCTGGCTACTTCTACATAGAACCTGATTCAACTACATTTGGCACTGGCACAGCACTCCAAAAAGCTCTGGGTGGAAAAAAACCTGTTTGCAGAAATGAGGCACTGCCTCATCAGATGCCTTTTCATGTGCACTTTGCCTCATTTTATAATGTAAGGCTAATGCTGAAGCCCAGCACCTCAGCACATCTACTCTTCCTGCAGGAAGGCTTGTGACAGAGCCGGTATGTCACCTTCTTGCTAATGAAGCAAAACCATCATCCAAAGTAATTTAAGCCATCCAGGATGGCCAAGTTCGCCAAGCCGGTGATGACCATGACTTAGACCTTGCTGAAGCAATCGCGTTCAAAGCCTTTTTGCATCTTCTGCCAAGGGAGAGGCAGCGATGCCAGCCTGCAGACCTTAGGGGAAACAAACTGTTCTGGAGCTCCTGCCTCTCTCTAAGGCTCAAGACAGAGGTTTTGGTGTCTGATTGAAGCACCACAACAAGGCTCAAGGATTTTAATGTTCATAAGCCTAAATTGATCCCTAGAGAGGAGCTGGAGTTTACGTGGCTAGTTACAGTGCCAACACTGACCTTATTGCTACAGCTGTGGCTCTGCTTTGCTGTACACCACCAAAGTCCAGCCCTGCATTCACATAAGAAATTACAGAGCAATAATTTTACAGTCTCCATCAATACGTAGCAGGAGGTAACATGGTGGATACTGCTAAGTATAGTTGCAGTTTATCTCTGTTTGAGCAGGATGTAGATGCTTCAGGCTTCTTTCTCCTGCATACCTCCTCCAAAACCAGAAAGCAACTCACGGTCAGCACTGTTTAAGGTGGTGGGGATCAGCTCCCTTAACAGCAACTGTTCTGATTTTCTGTCTCCTCCTGTTTTTTTTCTAAAAGGCCAGGTAATTACTCAGGATTGAAAAATCTATGTTGAAGCAATCAGTAGTGTCACCTCGTTGACTTCAGAGAAATTGCAGCAGGAATTAATCTGACTTCACAATTCTTCCTTTCCCTTCCTTTTTATCCTAACAGATAAAAAACCCTTACGTAGATCCTGCCTATAGGCAACACCAAGCAAGAGGCCACTCCAACTGCAGCTGTGGGGCTTGATCCCTCTGAAATACCATTTTTCTCACTGAATTCCCCCCGACATGGCAGCTAATGTCAGCAGTTGGACTGAAGCAGCAAGGCACTGAGCTGTCCCCTGTCTCAGCCAAGGGATGTGAGGGGGGAGCTGATGGGGTCCCTGCTCATTCTCCTCCTTCCCTGTCCACAGGCTGAGGTGCACATCAAAGGTCACTTCTGGAATTTGGGTCAGAAAAGAAAAAATGCAAACACAAGGAAAGTTCTATTTCTGAACTTGTGGAAACATGCATAGTTTACCTTGCTGTCTAGCCTACGTACAGAGGGATTTTAGTAGAGAGCTTTGAAAGACAGGTAAATAGATCTTTATCCTTGTTCTAAATGTTACCTCATTTTTGCATTGTCTTTTTGCCAGAGTTCCTTATAGTCTAACCAAAACCAGTCTGTTGAAAGAAAGGGAAAGGCAGAAAAGGAATTGTAGTGGTAGATGTTAGTTTGATGAACAAGCCACCAAACAAAGTGTGAAGAAAAAGATTTTCTCCTGGAGCAGGGGGGCTTGTTCATCGCTTACCTGATGTGTTTACCCTTGGGCTATCATTATATTAGCGACATTTCCCGACTGAGCTAGGGCACCTGGTAACTATAGTAACCACATTTTCATATCTGCTCATAAATTCCCTCGGTTCTAATTAGGGCACTCATTTATAACAGCAATAACAACACAGGAGAAATAACAGCAGACTTAGCTCAGATGGAGTCACCTCTCTTTTCTTCATGTCACAGAAATGACACGTATCTGAGTGGTTCTTATACCATAAGATGTTGCTTATGGCACAAAGCTTACCTTACCTGCCACGTCGACTGCTCTGTATCCATCTGCTATATTGTTCGTACCTTCTCACTTTCTCAAAAGCCTGTTCATCAACCTTCCAGTTCAAACAAAAGCCTGACTGGTCTTCTTGCCAGCGTGCTTCACACCAGGCTGCACAAACGTGTTTCCTTGATAGAAGGAAGAGTTCACACCTAGCCTACAATGAAATCGCACACACAGCACTATTGCAAGTTTTACAGACAGTAGGTGGATGCTATTACAAGCAGAACGGCCAAGCAGTTCAACTTACAAATTTACCTATGCAATCTAGATAGCTATGAAGAGAAGACAAACCACGTCATCCAAAACAAATGACAGGTAAATGATGAAGCGGCAATGTGCAAGAGATCAAGACCAAGTAATAAACAATTGCAAAGTTCAATGGCTCAGTGTATTTCACCACAAATTATTTCCTTTTCTATGAAACAATAAAACTTGGTGAACAATTTGAAGTCTGCTGACATGATTTAAAAAGATGGATGGGCTGGTATGTAGTCGAGAGTGTTTGCTTTATTGTTCATGGAGTCACTGCTCAGAAGTACATTTGTTTTGGAGTCTATGTGAATTATTGTAAAAAAAATGACAAATCTCTTTCTCACTTTAGGCTACACTGTGCATGCCTTATATGAATTTATTTTTCTAGAAGAAAAAAGACATCATGTCTGTGTATTGGCATATATAAGACAGCAAAGCTCACCTCTGCAGAGATCAAGAGAGCAGGGCTGCTCTGGCTTCGGGTTTTGGGGGACTTGTTGCCATCAGAAAATTTTCTCTTGCTAGAAAAACATGTCAATTAGTATAACTTAACCGTGACTGTCAACAAGAATATTTTCTCTTAAACCTTCATCCACTTTTCCTCCATATCCCCTGGAGGCTGAGGGAACTGAGCAAGAAAACATACTGGAGCTTTTGCTGGTGCTGATGGCGATTTCCACTTTGGAATATTAAATATCCTACCAGTTACCCCGCTTGCCTTCCCAGAGTAGCCAGCCATTAGGACAGGGAAAGAGACAACAAGCCCAGCAGAGATTTCAGGTACATAGCTGTTAGTCCAAATACAATGGCTTGATGACTGGCCTTAGTCACAGTTTTGGGGACCAAATGAACCCCAGCAGACAGGAAAGGTGCCACCTTGCGTGAGAAAGCTATCCACATTCCTACTACCAGCATGAAAATTCAGGGGCACATTCAGGCTCACTTTGATTATGAAGAATGGAAAGTATTTCACTGAATTTTTAACTTGTGCATCCACTGGCATAAGAAGGGAAGCTGTGGCACACTCCACAACACTTCCCCATTCCCATGTGCCCCGCTTTCAAACCAAGCACCCACCAAGAGAAACGGCACCTTCTTAGCCCAGTGAAGTGACATTTGCCACTGGTGAAAGCCAGTGTGTGTACCTCTCCCCTGACTCCCTCATGGGTTTGCATTGAGGCTCAGAGCGCCCTGGGCAGAGCTGGGTGAGCCATCCCCAGACTGTGGTTGTAAAAAGCAGGTAACGTTTGTTCACTGCATGCTACTTTGTTGCTTTATCAGCTTTTTACAACAAGTAATAAGAGCTTTCAAAGTGAACAGTGTTGTGATGAGAAAATGTAAACTTTAGTGAATTGCCAAAAAAGGTTCAAGTTATTTGCCAATTTAGTCATCAAGCACCATTTAGAAGTGCGCATAAAAAACATGTTGATGATCAAATTCTAATATAACCGCAAAAATTGATTTAAGACCCTGCCAAATGTGAAGCATAGTAACATTCAGTACCACATATGTGTTTTTTCATTAAATAAGTGGAAAGTAATTTCAGTCACCACCAGACTGGATTAATTTTTGAAGCCTCCCTAGTGCCTGAGATGCTGTCTGGGACTTGGGAGGAGAGTAGCCTGTTGCAAGTTGTGTCACTCATTACTGTGTCCTCATTTCTCCTCAATCTCTTATTTATTCAGGCTGTGGTCTGTTAAGAGAGATGGGCATTTGCAGTATGCATGATGCATAATGAGACTCCAGTCTCTTTGGAAGCTGCTAAAATTGCCCATCGTACTTTGCTTACTGGCTTTTCCCATTTTCATTATGAGGGTACACTCTCAACCTGTCAAAATCTTTCCAAATGACCCCACAGTAGCCACTGTAGCCTTAAGTCCTTCTTGGCTTATTAAATATTATAACCAAAATGTGAGAAATGCAACGTTTTACTTGATTCTACTAGTTAAGGAAAGCAAGTGTTTGACAGAAAAGTAATTGTCTAGAAAATCAGGCAAAATGTTTATTAAAAATAAGATTAACTAAAGTGATCTCTTGAGCTAGTTTCAGTGCAAAGACATCCTTTACCTGACATGATGTGTGGCTTGTGAGACCTCCATGTAAGGTTAAGCATTCCTTGGTAGTTGCCTGGAAACAGTGCCAGTGACAGTTTGTTCTCGTTAAGGGCAAATAATGCAGAAAGACTGTTACAATTGTACTTCTGAACATTTAAATCAATTCATTTTGGACATGTTTTTTCTCTCTAAAGATGCAAGTTTTGAAATCTTACCAGAAGGGTTGGCAGGAAATAGATTCCAACTCACACGCATGAGTACACACAGAAATTAATTTGAAATTACTGCTATTACTATTATTATTCTTTAGCCTAATTAGTGCTGAGCAGGAAACAATCATCCTGGTTTTGGACAGGTTTTTAGTTTTTTGTGGTTTTTGCTTTCTTTTCTTACCGTGTGAAACTGGGTGCTTTTTAAAAAGGTCCTCTGAAAAGTAAGAGAGGCAACTTCCAAAGCTGCCACTTGGAAAAGGAGCACAAAGAGCAGAAATCCACCCAAAACCAGTTACCTTCTTGGTAGCCCTTCTTGGAAAAGAAAGCCCACAAGTTCAGTCCTTGCTTCATGGTTCCTTGAAACCACACTGCTGCACTGGGCACAAATCAGTGATGCCTGCACTCACCTGGGGACACGGTTTAGGGCTTCAGGTTTATGGCTACCCAGGCAGGGCTGCCATGCCCCACATGTTACAACACGTGCTCTTACCCTGTGAGACTCAGCTGCTGAACGCGTTCATGTTCCAACGTAATTCAAACTCCTCTGAACCAAATGCAAAACCAATCTGCATAAATTGCACTGTTTCAGTCATCTGTGGGGACATCACATCTACTTTAACTCTTGTCAGTTGATAAACCTGTGAGCCCAAGCTGTCTCTCTCTGCTTTCTATCCAGACTTCCATTTACAACCAGGTGAAGCAGTGGTTAAATCATGGGAAGCACAGACCAACAAAAGCACCTTCTTTACAGAAATCAATGACAGCGTGAAGCAGCACAGCTGCAATTAGAAGAGCTTTAACTAGTTTAAACTGCTGGTAAATGAAAAGAAAAAACAATACATTTAGGATTGGGAGGAGGACATCTGTTCTTACAGTATTCCAGCCAAATATTTCCTTGTCAGGATGAGCAAGTGGTGAGGTGGACGTATTTGTGATATTTAAGTGCCACAGCTGGAAATCCTGCATGGTCATTTCACAGTTTATCTGCAGCTTGCCTGTTAGATCAGATTTGCCTTAGATTCATATAATCGATTTTTAATGATCTGATTGAGGATATGATTGCAGTGTTACAAGGAGCAGACATCTTACTGCGGCCAGAGCCAGGAAATGTCTGTTTCCATCAAGAGATCCACATGCTTTCACTGGAAGTTGTCAGTATATTTTGTGCCTACACTACATTTACCACCATATTTAGCAAAGTCTATTCCATCACATGAGATTTAATTACTTTTTTAAAAAGAGACAACAGTTTCGGAGGAGTAATCAAATAAGAATAAGAGAGGAAAAAAAAAAGCAGACCATTTTGGTTTAGCTTTTGCTTTTTTCGGTGTGGGTTTTTTTTTTTTGTTTTTTTTTTTTTTTTTTTTTTTTTTTTTTTAAACTCAAAGGGAAATCTGCACAATAAAAGTCATTATCAACAAGGAAACGTGATCTTGGATGGATGGAGTTGCATAAGGTTGCCAGAAAGACAGGTTAATGACCTGTATTTCTGCAAAAAGGGAGAATTTATCCATTTTATTTCCTAAAGTAAGATAAACTCAGCTTTACAGAGAAGCTTACAAACAGCTAGATCTGCCAAGCCAGCCAGATACCACTAGACAACAAGCAGATTTTATATACAATTAAAGAAGTTTGCCATCAGGCAATGCTGGGAGTAAGAGATAAGGGTGAACTCCATCCCATTAAAGGAAATGAAGACAAAGGCTTGTGCCAGACTGAAGGATGAAGGCAAGATAACCACTAACAACAACACTTTCCAAAAAGTTGTTTCTCTTCTCTACTGCTGCAAAATTGGCCTACAACCAATCAAACAAAACTTCTGAAGGAGTGAACACAAAATATTTTCCCTGTCCTCAGAAGCTTTATGTTGCCAAAAACCATGGCGCGTGAGGGGAAATCTTTGGAAGAAAGCATAGTTTTTCTTGGATAATAATGACTGTCCAATAGCTAGAATCTGTGCTCCAGCTTAGATGTTCTCCTAAAGAGGACTGCAGAACTGAAGCTGAATCAAACACACGTACAAAAACTTTGCAGAAATAAACCACCCCATAGAGCAAACTGGCTCATGTTTGGGGCCTCTCAGGCTGCTGGAACAAACATTAGTCAGTATAGGAAAGCTTGAATTATTAACAGAAAATAACATTAGCTATAGTTTTATCTCCTTTCTCTCACAGACCACTGGAAATCAGAATATATTTGCAAGCCCAGCTCCATGCGTGCTCGTCAGATGGCTATAAGGAAGATTTTCACACAATGTAGAACTTGAGACATTTTCAAAGCAGTCATTTGCTACTCACAATGTGTTACATCAAAGTTGCATCTGTCTTACATGTCTGTATCTGTTCTCTCCGACTGGAAGGCTGAAACTTTCTAAACAGAGAAACAGTAACAAATGAGTAAACAACATGTTCCCATGACAGTAACCCCTCCTAATCAAGCAAGGTACTTCTATTCTTCCCATTGCAACACTATGGCTTCTATTATAAATTCTAGCCTCATGCGAAGACTCAGTGCAAAGTCCCACTAAGATGTGACTCTGCATCATCTCACGCTGGCTGCCTGCCAAAAGGGAAATTTTTACCTGTGGCAAGTCAAAACTGCAATTGAACTGCAGTGAGGATATGCAAATGCCATTTTGCAGCATTTGACTACCTCCAGCGAGAACACTCTAGTGCCTCATGGAAGACAAATAGACCAACCCTCCTGAAGAAAAGCGTTCTTTTGCCAATTTAAAGATGTTGTAGTTATAAATTAAAATTGTAGGATCGACTGAGAAAAAACTGAAAAAGGACGTGCCCATCATTCCATTAAATCCATTTTATGGCCTGGTCTTAACTCTGATTCCTTCTACCCAGGGACAAGTGTGTCTACAGCAAGGGATTTAGTCTGGCCACCAATGAGTATTTTTAGCCCAGTGTGTCACCACCACCTGCAATCCTTTTCTTTACACACATTAGAAGCATACTTTTACATAGAGTAACTAACGCACAGCACCTTCCTCGGATACAGAGTCATAAGGCAGATGGATGGACATATGCACAACCGCAGCTAACTGCTAATGTAGCCATTAGCACTCAACAACATGACACCAGTTTGGGGCATTTTCTGTAAAAAATTATTTTTATAAATAAAACCTTGGCATCCTGAGACTGATATAACCTTGCTTTCATGCAACTTGTGCAGGACATTTAAAGGGACACTGACCTTATTCTCCTTTCACCCCCCTCTGCTGAAGTTTCAATAATACCCCTTCTTCTTTAAAATACTATATTGACATGAAAACTCACTATATGACTCTGAACTTCAATACGTGCTTTCCTTTAACTTCAATTTTTTTTAGCACAGAGCAACAGATTCCTGATAGAGGTATTTAGGTTTTACTCGAGAAAAATCTTTCACTGGCCAAAATCAAATTAAAATGGAGCAAGACTGAATGGGAAAATACAATGAAAAACTACAACAGTAGAAATCTTCTTCCAAAATATATGTCTCATATCAGGAATGGACATCAGTACATATCCATCCACATATTTATTCAAGGTCCATCACTATGGACGTCAGAGTTTTCCGTTATGTGGAAAGACTATAAATTCAGTGAAGCTTAAGTAACAGCAAGCGAGCCTCCGTTACATGATGAAAGTTTGGTTCCTGGGGTCCTTCCACAGCTAAACTAGACAGATGCTGCAGTAGTGCTACAAGAAAGCAAACAGGGACCTCTCATATTTAGAGCATTCAGTTGGCAGCTGGTTTCTGGTTTTATGTGATGTTGATGAATTCTTCCCCAAGGGGTTACGTTTAATAAAGCACTTGAGTTAAGGCTGTCAATGCATTATCAAACTTCACAGAGTTGTCTTTGCCTTTTGCATGTAAAGCTTTCCCTTTAATGGGGCAGTTCATCACATGCTATTCATATATGCACAAACACATTCAAAAGAACTAAAAGCTCTTTTCCAGGCTCCCATGTAAACACTTTTTTTTTTATTTTTTATTTTTAAAAATAACTTTTTTATTTTGCTACATTCATAAATATTTACAACATTTACCTAGCACTATTAATAAACAAATAAAATGGCTTCCCCCCACAAAAACAGTTGATTTACAAAATTTACAGTAGATTTTTAACTTATTTTTTTCATCCTTGGCTTTTTTAACAGATTGTTTACTTCTCCCAGGTGAAGCCAATACATGGCTATAGGGGAAAATTGAAGCACGCGAGGAAAAGACTCTTTCAGTCATTAGGTCTTTTTCATTGGCAACTCTCCCTGTGTTTTCATCTGTGAACTTTCTAAGGTAATGGCCAATCTCAAACCATGTGCTGAAGTAATACTTTCATGATGAAACTAATCTTTCCAATAAACAGCTCTCTGAAACACTCTACTCTTCATTTTCAAAGAGCCAGAAGGATTATGGTAGTGATTTAGATATCTATTTTTCTAAAATTGCCCTCCAAGTCTTCCTTATTCTAATGTAATGCTCAGAATCCTCAGCAAATAGGAATTGCATCTAGAAAAGGGAAAAAAATACAGCAAAAACAAATGTAACCTTAGAAAATCACTGATGTAAGTAGTTTCGTTCCTTGTACTAAAAACCATTTGAAAACTAATCTACTGCATAGTCTTTCCTTTCAGAAAATGTAAACTGATCTTTCAGTTTGAACACCTGTCAAAGTATAACAACTCTAACGTTGATAAGTCATTTTTGCTCATCGGTTGATAACATGTGATACACTGCACACTTACAGGTAGCCCCACATGAACTGCTGAACCAGATTATACCCAAACCAGGGTAGGGGATGTTCACTCTTGGAGAATCTGACATCAGCATGAGTGAGGAGTGTCTTTCTCCCACCAGCACCTCCCAAACTGATGTAAGAACACGTCACAAATAAAAACAACTAAACCAAGTCATGATAGTTCCCAACACAGTGCTGGTCCATTAGTCTTCCACAAATGGGCACCGTGCTCCTTCCATACCAGTGAAGAGCGGATATTACCAGCTGCCAGGAACCTGAGGATGGGTAAATTTGATAAGAAAGATATAAAAAATTGCAGCCAGTGTTACTGGGACATTCTGGACAAGCTCACAATGGCGCTGCTACATAGAGGCTCACTTCAAATACCATAGTATTTAATATCCACTCTGGCAAAACTGGATGACACTACAGCTTACTTTATCAAAAAAGCACTATTTAGAAAAAAAATAAATATCCTAGACACACTTTAATTTCAACCACTTCACTTAAAAAAATCTTTTCTAGGTTGTGGATTATGCTGGTTTCAATAATATTGCCCACTATAAAAATAAAAACAAAAAAACCAAACAAAAACAAAAAACAAAAACACAGAAAAGAGGCCTTTAGAAAGGCACATAAATAGTGGCTATTTGCTGCCCTTTTTTCTTGTTTCTCAACTTAAAGTCTAGCACTCAACCTACCCTATAATTCTGTATATTTACTCAAAGTTTCTGGGGTATGTTGTTTCTTCAGTGGGAAGACTCTTGTTCAGAAAATACTGAACAAAGGCAACACTGTCTTTGATTGTAACAGAGCGGGGAATTTGCTCTGTGAGCAGCACTTTTGCTGTGACTTTCCCCAGTTTGAAGTATGATGCCTTGAATAACCTTGGGGTTTGTGCTCCTTCCAGGAGCAATGGGAAAGGACAGCATCTCCAAAGTGAGAGGCAACTCGTTTAATAAGTGTACAAACCTCTGTGCTGCCTACTAGAGAGTGCCTACAGACCTAGTTAGACTTTTAGACCAACATAGCAAGGTGAGAAAAGTCCCCCCAAATGCTTTTCCAGTTTTGATACCTTCTTGCTGGTTTGCATATTATTCATGAACCACCCCTTTCTCTCGCAAGTGCATGTATTTTTCACAAGCACTCACTAGTCATGAAAAATTACTTTTAGCCTATGAACTGTCTCTAAACACTTCATCTCAATTATTTTTTTATTTATGGAGTGCAACTGGTCTGCCTAATTACTTGCTTCTGTCTTTTTGTGCCCTCAACAGATGGCTGAGTGCACTTAAATCAAAAGAATAACCAAACTGAAAAATAACACACCATGCACCCCACCCCCTCTTTTTTTTTTTTTTTATCTGAAGAAAGACTGATGACACACTTAGTAGGACCTTCACAAATCACCACTATTTAAATATTTGTGAGCAGCAAGCAGGTTACACGCTCACACGACAGAGTTTTGCCTGTGCTCATCTCATTTATGAAAGCAGCTGTTCTGCATGCAAATCCTTTCTGTTTAACCAAGTTTTTTCCTGCTTCCAAATACTAGCTCTTAAATCCTGAACAGAAACTGATGCCCAGCAGGAAGAATAGGGCAACTTCTGGAGTGCCAGACCATGGGTGGCATTTCTCAGAGGGGACTGGGAAAGTGTCCGAAGCTACAGGTGGTATTTTTAGCCCTGAGGATGATAGAAGGGATGAAGGGGCAGGTCATAGCCTTGAAGATTCATCTTTCAACTCTAAAAAAAACCCTCACAGGTATTGTTTGGGCCTGAGCGGATGCTGCAGTCCCGGCCATAGCTCAGGCATGACCAGCTCTGTGGGCACAGCCCTGTGTTACTAGGTAGACACTCTTCAGTGCAATGGAGCTACTTGAAAGGCACCAAACTACTCAAAACTTACTGACAAAACCTACCCAATTTTTCCATGTCCTTCTATGGAACTTTCCTTGGGTGGTACTTAGGTGTCTGAAAGTTACCTGAAAGCCAAATCCCTTCCCCTTTGCTGAGAGAACAGGGGAGAGCTTCAAAGCAAAGGTGGCTTTTTCCTTTCCTAGAAATCACAAAAACCTCTTAAAAATTATGCACAGCTTTGCTTCAGACTGACAAAACCCCACTCTACAGGACAAGCAAACGTGCAAATTTTGTTCTGGCTTTTAAAAACAAATAAATCCCACCAAAAAATTCCACAAAAAGACCTCCAAATGCAGAAGAAAAACCAGAGCCATAAATAGCAGTGCAATTGTAGTGAAATGCACATGCATGGACAAGGTCCCACTGCCAAGCAAAGCCGTTTTGGAAACTAAACCTTCAATTTTCAGTTTGGTGATATCCTGCCTCAAGTCAGTGATGAATTTGACTGTTCAGCCAGACAGTTACTTCGTGAGGGCAGTGTTCAGCTGTCGAGACTTTCCTCCCACTGCTCATGTGGCTCTGCTCTGGCTCCTACTCCTCCTGTACTCACTCATACAAGGGATAACAAGTGGATGTTGCTGCCATGCTGATAGCTTTTGCTCAGTTCCACCAAGCTAGCCATACTCTGTTTAATGGTATGCACTAACTTTTTGCTATCTGGCACAAAAGTCTAGCTTTTAGTCTGGTTTTGGTTTTAGGCCCCTTCAGGTGCAATTCCTTTAAGGAGCTCCCCCTTTTTTCACCTCTCTTTTCTCAATCACACCGAAACTAAGGTTACCTCTAAGCTTCTCTCTGCTTTCAAACTGTTCTACATTCTCTGTCTCAATTCTGTTACATGCTTGTCAATTCCATTTGCTCCTCAGTGTGGATAAGACCAGACTGGCTCTGCTTAGAAACAACAGGCTTTTCTGGGAGTTATAGTATTTCCTGAATATTGTTCAGATTTCCTGCAGAGTGCATTGACTGCAGAAGGCACACAACTATTTTTAAATCCTCTTCTTCCCCCCTGCTCCCCCCCCCCCCCCCTTCTCATCTGCCTCAGATTAAAACTCAAAGGGATTTAGAATAGATGCTCCCAACTCCTCACAATGCCTCGTACATTAATACCTCAGGTCACCACAGCTTCAAATGTTCTATGTTATGTGGTACAGTTTAACTTCAGTTTTTCTTCTTCTCCTGAATTTCTAAATATATTAGCACAATTTCTGCCTGTAAATCTAATATTTCTCTGTTGCAGAGCCTTGAACATCCTGTTGGGAACCGAGCTCCCAAAATTTCCTAAAATAAAGCAGGTTCCTTGAGTAGGATTCATCACACATATCATTAGTAAAGGAGTTTTTAGGGTATTTGGTTCCTCCAGCTTTATGAGAGCATGGGTGCAATACAGGACTCATTAATATGGTTAGCATCCCTTTTAGTGAAGAAACTGTGTTACTCCTTCAGTACCTTCACAGGCTCCAAGTCACACCTACATATAAATTTCTGAGCCCCAAAGTCCAGAAAAAACACCCCCAAAATGAAATTTACACCAGGTATGTAACAGGAGACAGTATGTATGTGCAAGCAAGTGTGTGTATATGCACAGTACACATAATGGCCATGTATTACATGGCTGTATGCGCATGACTGTGCACAGGATTACGTGCAGGCGTGAGTGCAGCCCAGTGAGTGAATGTACCTGTTCTTCTGGCCAAGCAAGATGTACTGAAGGGGGTGAAGGAGTGGAAGGAAACATCCTTGCAGTGAGCAGAAAGACCTAGGAACTGATTTCTCCATACTTGTCCTACATCTAAATACTCAAAAATGGTACCAGCGTCCCCCTGTGCTAACGCGCTTGTTCTGCAGGATGCAGGAGAGCCAGAGGGCTTTGACACCACCAGGAAGAAGTGTTAATATACTAACCCAGTAGAAAGTTGTCTTAAACTTTAAGGCTTCTTTAATCTGCTGGAGGTGAGGTGCAGATTTCGTAATTACTTACACATCATTAGGTTACCTGACAGCTCCTTAGTGCCATCCGTAGAGGGAAGGCTGAACAGGTAAACCCCACAGCAAGCAATGGCGAAGCAAACGCTGGGGCTTCTTGCTCATATGTGCAGGAAAGACGAGAACAGACAGACCACTGTGAATGAAACACCACAGGTTAGTACATGAAATTAGACGCCATGCAGACTAACTCCCTCCATAATAAGGCTATAGCCTCAGGGACACATCTGGAGCGGCAAAAGGCAATCGCTTTTAACTGAATGAGGCCAAGGTAGAGGGAGGCATGAAAAGGCTGGTACCTGGCCTAGCTGAAAGGGAAGGCCAAACAAGGAGAAGGCACAGCCTCAGTGGGATAAGCTACTGAAGGAATTGCAGCGCTAGAATTTTTTTATCCTGGAACTTTACTTTGCCTGCTCTTGGCTCTGGGTCACCGTAACATTTCAATGAACCCAAACTCCCATCCTGTACTGGTGACAGATCAAGGCAGCTCCAGGGGAGACAGTGACCTCGGGCTGGCTGCATGGAGAGAAGAAGAGTCTGATGGAAACAGAGCATTTGGCTTTTCGCAAACTGAAGTGCAGCCATAGATGTTGCTGCAAGAAATTCTCCAAGCAGTATGGTGCAAAAAATCTGGTTTTATTCAACTGAAACAGTCTGGGTCAAATAGGGCAGGTAGTTATGGCCAAAAAAAGTATGGAGAGGAGAGAGAAATTTTGAATTATACATGTGAAATATTTTCTTACCCTTTTTTTAGAGAAAAATTTATTTTAAAAAATGTAATGAGTAAGAATCAAAAGCATTAAAAAAGTAGAACAAATTAAATGTTTAGTCAATATAAAATTATTATTGTTTGTTTTTTTCTCTCCATTGCTCTAAAAGAGCAAAATAAATTCTCTGGGACAATGATTTTGACTGCTGAACTAAAAAAATCCATTTCCCCAACAGCTCTTCACTGGCTGTCAGTACATTAACGCTTCCCAGGGCCAGGTATTATAAGAGCTAATATAACCTTGCTAGTGTTGAGTAGGAGGGACCAGACTGATGGTCTTTGACAACGCTAGATCTCATTTGTCTCTACAATAAGCATAGTTAACTAGAGTCTGGCCATATAAAGAGCTCTTAAACCATGGGTTTCTTCAGTTTCTCTGCTTGTAATTATTTTTTACACTGCCAGCTAGCAGAAATGATGAAAATCAGTTCTCTTCCCAGAATGGAGCCTTTTTTGATTTCAGGTTAAGCATTTTCAGGGACAATTCCAGAGGCAGGGAGAAATGCCCTGAAATACCCCTGCAGGACATCCTTTGGGGAATATCTGGGTGCTGCCTCATATTTTAGAGATGATCAATATTTTACCCAAGCACGAAAGGAAGAGCTGTTTGCTAGATTTCTTGCTGCAAATCACTCACCCACTCTGTTACTGAGTGCTGTGTGTTCAGGCATTGCAGGAGCTCTTGTGACTGCCTTCAAACTCAGTGCCTGGATGATACTTGGCAGAAGGTGAAGAAGACCCTCTGGCTCTGCCTCATGTTTTTTGTCACTGAAGTTTAAGTATCATTCTAGCAACTCAGTGCCTGGACACCACAGCCTGCCTACCTTAAATCTCCAGTATGCTGAATATTTAGCTACAAACTGTGATAGCGCAGGGAACGCAGTGTGTGAACTCTGTCTTCCTAACTTTGGATAATTTTCCTATGGGACCTTGGGTAAATCACTCAATCTCTCCATAGTTTAGTTTCCTGCACGTCAGAGACAACTTTTACTTTGGACCCCCTCTATTTTGTCTTATCATTAGCAGATGCTTGAGGGCAAGGACTGTCCTTACTAGATCTTTATGCCTCACTTCATGTAGAACTCAATTATAAACATGAGCACCTGGGTCTAAACAAGACAAATAGAATGCACAAGAACAACTGAATGCAAATAAAGATTAAAGACTGTTGATGTAAGGAGGCGTGCCAGTACAGAGGCTACATGGTGCAAAGGTAAAATTCAGTTTCTTTTATTTTCTCCTCCATTCCCAAGTAGAGTTTAATTCCTCTCTGACACAGGCATTTATGCAACAATTTTTAGAGGGTACATTTCTCCTGAATGCTGTGTCACAAACATCAGTCTTTCTTCAAGGTCAGGATTTTGTTTGATGTCTTTGTCTTGAGCAAACAAAGGTAAATGGGAAAGAGAAAACATGCAGTACACTAGAAACTGCTGAGCCTTCTGTATAAACATTTCCATTTGCTGCCTGAGTTGGCTATGTATTTTGTCTATTTGATCTTTTATAACTATATAAACAAACTCATGAATATCGAACCACCTTACGTTTCTAAGTAAAAAAGAGAAAGCCAGAATATGGTAGGCAGCATAGGGTCCAGTTGGTGCCAGTTTTGGGAAACTGAATCTTACATGAAGCCTATAAATGATGAAATGAGGAAATAAAATGCCAATATAGAATGGTGGGGTTTTTTTCCTAGCGAGAGCCACAGTTTTAAGATCTCCAGGTCCTTTCTACTAAGTGCTGCTTAGCACAGAGTGGTAAACAATCAATCCCATGGGACTAGTAGGCGCAGATAAATGGTGATGGGAATGAAAAATTAATGGTTTACACAATAGGAAGCAAGGCTACGAGACTATCTAGTCTACCCAAGGCTGGAGAAGTAGCTTGTGCCAGAGCTAGGACTTGAACTCAGCCCTTCAGTATCTGAATGAAGGTATTTGGCCTTTCTTCCTGAAGTAGGCAGTGTATTTTGTAACACTGAACTTCATGACCATTAGAAAATAAGTGAGAGGAATTCCAACAAATGGCAAGCTGAAAAGCATGGGCTTCTAATGAATTCTTGAACACAGACTATTCTTTCTGATACCAGAAGTAAGAAAAAAAAAATCTAATGAACACAAGAGAATGTAAAGGGATTGTGAGCAAGGTGTAGAACTTCGTGTAAAAGTCAAGGGGAAAAGGCACAGCTGGCAGAGAAAAGGGGATGTGCTGCTGCTTTGCTCAAAAAGAGACCAGAGGATTTGGGAAGTTGGCCTGTACATCTTTTTCCTCCACACTAACAGGAACACCGAGATGACCCTGTAATCGGTGACTACGGCTCCACAAAGGCAATGGTCCCCTTTTGGCCTTTTCCAGCTGTCCAGCAGCAGCTGGCAGCCCTCCAGCAATGCCCTGACATTACTTGCTTTCCCTGAGGAATGAGAACTTACCTAATAGTACCTCACTAAGGTAGCAAATTAAAAGTGACCTGAGCAATGGCCTATAATAGCAAGGAAATTACATTTGTGGCCCTTTTTCCTGCAAATATAAAGAAGATATTCAAAAGAACAGGGGCTGGTGTAATGCAGTACACCTCCACTAAAATCAGTGAAATGAAGCCTGATGGGATGGAGTGAGGATGTGGCCCATTTTCAGTGATTTTTATATTTTTTTTTATATTTGTGTGTGTGTGTGTGTGTTTATTTGCTTGTAAAACAACTGCAACAAAAGTAAAATATAACCTGAATACAGGTCAGCTGCTAAGCTAATGCAGACTTCCCATAAAAGACTGGAAGGCTTTACAGACATAATCCATGTACAGCAGAACTCTGCATTGCCATGGAAACAATTACATTCAAAGAACAAAATGCAACTGATATCAAGCCGTTCAAAAGGCATTTAAAACTTGTTATGCACTTAAAGTACAAGGAAATTAGTTTGCTAATTAACACACTGTTCCCAACCATTGTGATTTCTTTCTTTAATGGTGAGACTGGTATTTGCTGCTTTGCTTTCCCTCCTAATGCTCCCTTCCTACAAACACACTTAGCCTAAATACAATATTTCAGCATTTGTTTCAAGCCATGTAATAAAAGCTCAAACTGCAACTAGTATTTATCCTTTCTTTTTCAGCCAATGCACCCAATAGATCCTTTTTAATCTCCCCTAATGTCTCTAATGTAATGAATCCCATATATAATGGCATTATAATGGTTAGAAAGTGCTTAGGCAAGCCTTCCAAAAAGAAATAGACTTCAGACTTTTTAAACAAAAAGCCAAAACAACAAAACAAGGGGTCCTGCACTTGGGTCACAACAACCCCACGCAATGCTACAGTCTTGGGGCAGAGCAGCTGGAAAGCTGCCTGGGGGAAAAGGACCTGGGGGTGCTGGCTGACAGCCGGCTGAACATGAGCCAGCAGTGTGCCCAGGTGGCCAAGAAGGCCAATTGTGGCCAGCATAACCAAGGCAATCATCCTCCCCCTGTACTCGGCACTGGTGAGGCTGCACCTCAAATCCTGTGTTGAGTTTTGGGCCACTCACTGCAAGAGGGACACTGAGGTGCTGCAGCGTGTCCAGAGAAGGGCAGATGAGGCTGGTGAAGGGTCTGGAGCACAAGGTTTATTAGGAGCAGCTGAGGGAACTGGGGTCGTTTAGCCTGCAGAAAAGGAGGCTCAGGAGGGACCTTACCACTCTCTACAACTCCCTGAAAGGAGGTTGTAGGCAGGTGGGGGTTGGTCTCTTCTCCCAAGTAACAAGTGATAGGACAAGAGCAAATGGCTACAAGTTGTACCAGGGAAGGTTTAGATTGGATATTGGGAAAGATTTCTGCACCAAAATGGTTCTGAAGCATTGGAACAGGCTGCCCAGGATGATGATTGAGTCACCATGCCTAGAGGTATTTAAAAGATGTGTAGATGTGGTGTTTAGGGGCATGGTTTAGTGGTAGATTGGCACTGCTAGGTTAATGGTTGGACTCTATGATCTTAAAGGTCTTTTACAACATAAACTATTCCATGAATGTATGAATACCAAGCCTCCTCCAATAAAAACAGCTTTTAATTAACTGCAGTGCTCAAGGCACTGCTTAATTATGAATTATGATTTCTAACGTCTCAGCCCTAGTTTTGCATGAGGTCAGTCATAAATTTCCCCAAGTTTGCAGAAGAGCAGTCTAATGACCCCAAATGACACCTAGCACTTGGAAATGCAGTGCTGGTTGCACTTTAATAAAAAAAAAAACCCTCTATTTTTTAATGATGATTTTAGCATAAGCCTCCAGGAGCAACAGGATACTAGGAGAGATTAACCATGCAGATGGCATTTTCTCCATGTGCCTCCAAGAAAAGGGTCTTTTGCATATTACATTTGCAGAATTCCTGCACAGCCAGTGAAAATCTTTCAGGCAATGTGTATTTGGCAACATCTGTAGCTCTCAAGATCTTGATTCATTCTCCTGTCCCGCAGGCATTTAATCAAGATGCCTAAAAGGGATGTGTAGTTCTCTTAACTGTCTTCTCTGGCTACTGGACAGTGATGAAACTCCAGCGAGCAATTCAGATCTCAGCTGGGCTCATTTGCTCTCTGGAGGTTCTTATGTCCTTGCTACCTACAAAGAGACTGCCACATGATTAACTCCTGTGTTAGGGGGTGGTAAATCCAATCCCAAAGACCACATTAATGCAATAAACAGTATTCTTTCCCCTTTATTTTATGAGACATTGAGGCACAGAGAGATGCTGTGACCTGGCTCTTGTTATTAAGCAAAGAAAAAGAAGCATGTGTTTCCAAATCTCTCACCCCAATGCCTTCTGCTGGAATGTAAGACCTGCTATCGTTTATTTACATACTGATACTGATTTTGGCAGCAGCTGAAATGAAACCATGTCCCAGACTGATTTTATTTCTACTTTTTCAGACTGCCGCATCCCACCCTGGCCAGAATGGTCTGCAGCAACTTTTTCATCTCTGTGCAAAGCAACTGCATGCTTCCTTTCTTTCTCATCTCAGAGCTGCCGTCTGAGTGGACATAAACCACTTTCAGGTTCCTCTCATTCATTCACTGATGAGCTGGAGACAGCTGCATTAACAGCACTGCCAATAAACAGCTCAGTTAGGGAGAAGAGTGCCTTTCAATTCTAAATACTGTAGACAGCTTGGAGGAATAACACACCTTCTAGCTAAAATTGTGTCCAGCGCCCCATCTTCAGGGAAAGAAAACACGGCCTGGTATTGCCATGCATAGCTAAACACACTCTTTCCAGGTGTGCTCCGGGCCACAAAGTGTGGCTGGAGTTGAATAAAACCTTCCAGGTGTTTTATTTCAGGTGTTCCCGAAAGTCCATTTTGCATGAAGGAAACTGAAGCACATGTTCCAAGTTAAGCCTACGCCTAAGGGTTTTGCTGGAATAAGATTTTGGTGCTTAGAGCACTAAAGCAGTCTTTTGGCAATTCCCAAATCAGTTTTTGGTAATAGCTTCCAGAAAATAAGCCAAACTAAAAAGCAAAGCAACAACCAAAAAAACCCCTCACTTCTCATGCTTTGCCATACCACAAGGTCATAATCACCAAGGCAGTTTTCAGGGTTATACTAAAAGATAGAAAAGCAAATCAAGTGCCTGACATGCCCCAAATCCCCTTTTGGGAAGAACTGTTTGCAGAATCTGGACTCAAGGCAGAAGAAATTCAGCTATTCTGTCTTAAAATTGTGAATCTCTGAACACTAAATGAAGGCACAAGCCATCCTGCTATGGCTAATCATGAGATTAAAGGTTGGAAGCTCAGCACTGTACACATGATTCTGCCTTGATGAGCCAGAAAAGGTGTGTAGAAATAGTTTAATAGCTTTTCTTTTTTACCCTGGCTAGACTGCAGGAAAAGACAAGGATGATCTCCACATACAATTTTTACATATAAACCCCTTAATAAAACCCTCATTACCTGATTAATTTTGAACTTTCCCGTATTACAGAAAATGAAGCTGTTCTCACAAAGGGACCTGCTGCCCATATGAGGTTAATGACCATAACCTGGCAGACAGTTCTTGGCCATGCTGGGTGGTGCTAAAGTTCCTCCAAGATCTTGATAGCATCATCTCTCCAACATAGGACATTAACTGTTGTTTTCCATCTGTCATGTCCCATTAAAAAACAAAAAAACCCAAAAAAAACCAAACACCCAAAACAAACCACCACCACACCGGAACCCCCCCAACCAGCACAATAATTCTATTTCCTGCCATATTACCTCTGCTCCTGCTGAGATCCTGTTCTTCGAAACACAAACTTGAGCTGATCATAAGGTATTAATTATGATCCTATAACTCTCCCCCCACATCAAAAATCCCCGCTTGAAGTAGACTACAGCATATTTAGCATATACCATTTCTTTTTTTGGGAGCAAAATGCTTGTCAGATGTAACTTAATCACCAATTACCCATAGCTCGGTGTCAAGCATTGCCACTCAATTTAATTTGCTTCCTGACAAAGAATGCCTTCCTGGGGATATCAATATGAAACATATTGCGAATCTCTGATTTGTGAAACCAGAGGAAAAAAATGGAACAAGAGTATGTTAAGGTGTATAACTTGCTTTTGATGTATACAGATGTAACTGCACTAGGAAGGTAGAAACCTCAAATGAGAAAGCAGACCAAAAAGAGAAAACAGCTAATACAGAAAAAGGAGGGATGCACTTAATGCCTCAGCAGCATGACCTTTATAGCAGAATAACCACAAAGCACAATATCTAGCCTAAGGGAAGAAGTAACATAATCCCCAAGCCACAACTCAATACTCTGACCAGAAGCCTGATGGCTCTTATATGCTAGAAGGCAGAAAAGGCCATTACAGGTTATTCAAGAAGTCACCAAAATGTTTGTGTTTGACCTTGCCTTAGGGCTTACCTGCAGCTACAGAGCCTGAATATTTCTTTCTGTGTATTCTGTAACCTAGGAAAAAGATATAAAATATCATTGCTTCGATCAGTTTTATAATTGGCTGTAGCATTTCCTAGTAAAACCGTGTTATGGCCAGCTCACTCTGCACATCACTGCAAGCGGCAGCTGCACTGGCAGCCCCAGACACTGCTTCACACAGAGAGGATGATGCATTCCTTCATGGGGAGAACACCGCAGCCTTGCCTTGAATTACACACTACAGCTAACGGGCAAGTTTCTATTGGAATGGGTGACCGTTCCTTCCTCCACATATACTGCTCAGGGACAAAAAGGGCACACTGGCCAAAAATAGGCTTTATCCAGCTAGGAGAAAGCCAACCAGAAAGCACCTGTTGAACATGAAGTAGAAACGTGGCCACTGAACGCTGGGAAATGAAGGTGATGCTTTGCAGAGCAAGGGCTGATGCAAATGGCAACGCAGAGGGAAGCGGAGCTGTCCAAACCGAGTGCCCTGGCTGGGGAATTTGTGATGACTCATCAGCTCTGTGGGCCTCAGTAATACATTTATATCATAGGACAGAGGCAGGGAAGGGATTCAGGACCACAGGTTTTTAACGATTTCTTCTCTCCCAAGGCAGAATTACTAGTCCTATATTAGGGTCAGCTCCAACTAGCGTTTTATGAAAGTCCATAAAGGTTGTTCCTGTGAAGACTAAATTAATGCCAACATGCCAAGCCTGTAGCAGCTCTTACTAAAAAGCTTCAAGGAAGCAGTCCTAGAATTCAAGGACAGAGATCAGTAGCACCAAGAGAAGATCAATCAGTCAGTTCAACTACCCCTTTCCAGTTGCAATATGGTACAAAACATGCACGTGTACTGTAAGGAAGAAGAATTTTCTGTTCTACCACATTTGGTATGAAAACACCAGTTTGCAATCAAGCCGATGGGTACAGAGGAGCTGAGCCCCATCATCTTGCAGCAGTCACGAAGCCTGGCCACAAGACCGGGATGGTCCCACTGTGTAAGAGGGATACGTGGCTACACCCAGGGTGTGGAGTGGACAAACTAGAAAGAAGTTGAAGCACAATACTGACAATGTGTAACCTGCCACCAGCATGTTTGGGGACAGGACTCACTTTGATGGGTGTTGAGTATTCTGCTCCCTTTTCAGCAGTGTAGAAGAGTAGAACTTTTCAATAAAAAAATACATACAGTTGATGGTTGGGAAAGGTTCTGCTCACTTCCATGAGGGGAAGAGATCAAGTTAGCATCCAGGGGAGAGCACGTTCAGATATCTGCAGCCGTCCTGAGCTGTTCTGGGTCACTTTACCCAATGGCTACTTTTCAGTGGTGCAACTGGACATGCAGGGAAGTTTTCACAATGAGCTAGGTTCTTACCTCTAAATATCAGACACTGAGCCTCACCCAACTGATTAAGCTCCCACTAAACTCAATGGAGAAACAAGACAGGGACATCCTGCATCCTCAGATTGTTGCTACACTTCTATTATGATAGATCAGCACAATTTTCAAGGCACCAAATTGACTTACAAGCTTCAGTGTCAGGGGAAGGCATAACATCCCATATCTTACAAGGTGCTTTAGAAAACATCTCTCAAATCATCAGATTTTGTCCTAGCTGGAGTCTGGCCAGCTCAATGTCCTCCATATGGCAGCAAGTCCAAGGGCAGAGCATCCTCTCCTAGCTAGCTAGTGAATGAATTTGCTCTGCAGAGAGAAAGTAACATTTATTTCCTGAGGTATTCTGGACGATCATTGCATTCCCATAATCCCAGCCCTCATACAATCATAGAGCTTTGCACAGAAATGAGAATAGTGGATTAAACACTGGTCTGTCACCAGAATGTTTTGCTTTCACCTATTACTGCTTTGGTTTTTTTACTGGAGAAAGGAAGCACCTTTACAACAAAACATCTGGAGTAAGCAGAAAAGTTTCATGTGAATACCTTTTATTAATAGTTTCAAGATTAATAGGAGTAAGGTCTCTCAGAATTAAAGGTGCAGAATACTTCATCGGAGAGCAGGCTGAATAGCAGGACATGCATGATGAGATACAAAGCCCCAAGCCATTTAAAGTGAGAAGGTGTCTTATCACGATTATCAGGTTGGAGACGACAGGATGGGAATGAACAACACAGCTTAACTGGACACCATCTGTTACCACCCATGTTCTGTGAGTAAAAAGGCAACCTGAATTGTCAAGGTATTCCTAAACTAATGCACATATGGCTTTTGAATAGCCAGAGACAATATTTGAAAACAACCATTCTGAATATTGTCAACTATCGATTGCTCCTTTCCAGAAAGCAGTTTAGTGTCTGAAGACACACACCTGAATAAATATTTTAACTTGCTGAAATGCAATTACAGTCACTTTACAGGGTGGAAGGGGACTTTCCTGGCCCTGTATAAAAAGCACATGAAAGTCTTCTATGAGCAAGATTTCAACAGTGTGCACTCAGCCACAGTGTCCTCTTCCTTATTTCTTTGAACTGAAACAGTATCCTCTCAGTGAACAAGTATCGCCATTTCATTGCAAGACTCACAATATTTATTCTATGAACCCTCAACTTTCTTGATTATCAGATAATTTCAGTTTTCTTTTTTAATCTCTTGTGTAACTAACTCAGAGAGCTGCAATTAAAACCTGGAACAGACAAAGCAAGCCACCGTTAAAGGATCAGAAGCTATCAAATATACAAAACAAAGAAGAAATAGGCTTTAGGATTCACTTTTACTACTTGAGAGGCTGAATTTGGCAATATAAATTGCCCTTCCCACAGTAATTCTTGTTTTTGTATCAGAAGCAGAATAGAATAAAATATCATGACAGCCCCTCTACATTGCTAGGAACATTAATTTGAGATCCAGCCTTGGTTTAGGACTAGCCTTGGTTGTACCTCTTCACTGAATCATTGTTTACTTGAATGTTCCTGAAACTCCTGCACTGTTTTCTGTCTCTTCTTCCATGAGATGCAATTTGACCATGAACACAGTCCACTGATATTTAAAAGATCCATATCTCTCTCCTCATCATTTATTACCCGTTGTGTGAAATAATATATTATTTGCTCTGTGAAGTAATGAAACCTTCACACTCCTGTAACAATAAGACAAGTGCCTTGGTAATAGTTCTGTTCCCTAAATTTCATAGTACCAGAGCCCATCTTTTATTCCTCTTCACATAAATCAGCCAGCCGATGACCGAACACACACTGCGGAGTGACCAACCGTTGTGCGTCACCATCACCTCTCTGAAAGCTGCCTGCTGCTTGAATCAGCCCTCAGTGTTAGCTCTAATAAAACAAAATTAAAATCTACTGCCACATTTAGCCATAGAAACGATACAGACAGCTCTCCACTACCCTTCGCTTCATCAAGGCAAATTTCAGCTATGAAAGCAGCGCCAAGATACCTTCGTTCAACACTCACTACTCCAACTCTTCTAAATACTACAAGACCCTAACAATTTACATAGATGTCTCTCAAAATCCCTGCCGCTGGTTCAAAAGCCTTGTAAAGAGCAGTTTGTCCTTGGGTCTCTTCTGTCCTGGGGTGGGCTCTGGTGGGATCAGCTCTGCGTGGGCACAGTAACTGCCCTCAGCTCACATTGCACAGAAGTCCCCTCCCAGAAAAGCCCTTGCTAGTGCTGTAGGATAGAGGGTCCAGCGGCTGCTACATTTTAAACATTTTAACGGTGGTTTTTTTTTTTTTTTAATTGGCTCAGAAAGGCATAAACAGTCTGCAGGAACATATTTCAGGGTAAAGTTAGCAAAGCCTTTGGCAAACCAGCCGACAAGGGAGGAGCACAGTATGGTGTATTTGAATTGAGGGGTATAAGGCACTAGGTGAAGGCATCAAACACCTGTTTTACATTTCAGTCCTGTCCTCTACACGACAGGGTGCAGGGAACAATGTTTGCCCCTGCTCACCTATACGGCTTGGGGTTGCCAAGCTCACTCTTCGTGCATCTCTGCTCTGTTCCCACAACAAACAGGGTTTGTGTGGGGACTGAGAGAAGAGGGGGCAGATTCCTACCTCAAAACAGGCAAGGGCAGTTGTCACACCCAAGGGAGTGTAATGGAACATAATCCATTTCTCCTTCAATATTTTGGGACAAAGGAGTCAAAAACAAAAAAGAAGATACCACCCCTATTAATGCACGCTTCAAAGATAGCTGTAAGCTGCATGTGCATCTACAGAGGATAAACTAGACCTGCAATCTCTTCTAAGCAGTAGCAAGTCCCTAGGGAGCTATTTCTTTTGTACTGTAACTAGATATCTGTTGGGGGAGCCACTCTTTCATGCCTAAATGTTTTTGTAGTATTATCTTGCAATAGTATCACCAAGGCTGCATTATTATTGTTCCTGAATTCTTTCTTCCTTCTTCTGGAATATTCCTCTGGGCAAGCTGTGGCTTACTATGGGCATTTACAGAAGATAGAGGCAGGAGCAGATAAAAATCCAGTTAACTTAACAGGCAGTAAAGTGTAGCATTGAAAAACAAGCCTTAAGGAATGCAATAGTTAAGTCAGCAGGAAAAAAATAGTTTTCTGTAGCAATTTAGGACGTTCACAAAAGACAAAGGAGTCTAATAGTGCGCAGCAATGGAGAAGGGTGTAAAAGCAAGGCATCTCTGAGTCCTGCAAATGGTCTCATCCATTAGCAGGCTGGACTTTGTGTTCGTAGGTGGGGTCAGTGCATGCATACAGCCTTCCAAGGAAGTCAATACCCAACTTCACACACTAACTAGTTAGGCACCCAGTAGCTGACACTGTTAGAACAGGATCATCCCACCACCTTCCTGACACCACTTCTGCTCCACAGATCCAAGCAGAAAAGGAGAAGAGACCTAGCTCCACTCATTCCTAATCAAATTGCACCTGGGAGGGAACTGGCTCCGCAGTCAACAAACCAGCTGAGGAACACAGACCAGAAACTGGAGCTTGCTGTCCATCAAGCTGTGAGCCCGTGACATCTGCCATGTTGTGGATAATTACAGTTTCATCTGAATCTGGCTTCAACTTACTACTTGAGCAGTAAGCAAGCAGATTAGTTCATCAGTGACAGCATTTTGTAAAGCCTCCAGCTTTATTTGTGCAAGGATTTGTATTGCAAAAGAGGGTGACGTGGACATACTGAGACACCTTGAAAGCAGTGTGGGTAGGCCTGGCAGTGACATGGGCTTCAGCAAGACCGCTCAGACACCCTTTACAGTGAATGAAGCCCATACTGGTAGTTAAAAACTTATTTCGACATAGGTATATATGCCCTGCAATCCAACACCTGTACTTCAATGTAAACCAAACAGCAGAAAATTCCCATTTAGCTCCTGGTCTGTCACTGACAAGTTGAGTGACCTTTAAAAAGTCACACCATTTTCCTACCTCTCCATTTGAACTGTAGAGCATGGACAGGGGATGCAGTCTGCTATAATGGGACCTTGATCTTGACTGGGATTTCTGGTGGCTCAATAATCCCAATAATAAACATTTCAGAGGTGGAATTACCGAGAGTCATCCTCAGACCCTTTTTGCATTGCATATGTATATATTCTAATTTAGGGGTGCCTACGTATTAACTGTAGGTGAAGACATCACCCTTATGCTTTTATTACCCAAAGTCTAAAGACACTGCACATCCCAAAAGCCACCTCATAGGATGAAAGAAGCTGAAATACAGAAGCTGGTAGAATGCCTTTAGCGATAAATCTGCATGGTTAAAACTGGTCTCTCTTTCCTCCAGTCCATTCAAATTGGCTTTTATCTACATACTGAGAAACCCTACTCCATACACAGTATGAGGTAAAACATCCATTGGTAGGCATCTGGAGCCTCCAGGGGAATTGATAACTGGAATAATTGGCATATTACCACCAGAGACTAAGAAAAGTCACCTTCCAGCTACAATGGGTTGCTTCTGACAAAAATCAACCGAGGCGCACAATGTCGTTGTTGTTCATTAGGTTTCCATTAATGATAAAATTTCAGATTTCAATATTTAATACACCTCAGAGATCACAGTGCATAATTTAATGTGCAAGCAGATAATTTGCTGATCAAGGTACATGTTTCACATTAAGACAAATTGTTGCACACTTTGCTGATTAACGTAATCACATACACAAAGTATACTACTATCTTCTATCAGTGAAGCAGTCTTCTCTGGAGCTAGTGCCTCATAGTAGACAGCTAAACCCTGTCCATCTCAGCTCTTTTACATGCAGCATAAAAGCTGTATCATCCACACTTGAACTGTTTTCTATCCTGGCAAACTGGTTCCTTAAACGTACATCATTTCAGGACACCCTTGGTAATAGTAAAGTAAGACCGTGTGTTAAGGCTGCTGTGCCACATGCCTCCCAGTATTATATCTTTTCTTGCTCTTTATGTGCCTGCCCCTGAATTCACTCCTTGCCTGTCATCTTAAGCATGGAGAGCAGCTCTGTGGGCTGCAACTATGTCTTGGGGGTTTCTACACTTTCATAGCCAAGCAAGAAATCACCTGGATGAACAATAGGTACAAACTGCTTATAAGCAGGTATGCTCAAAGCTTTGTTGAAACAAACAAGGTCATCACTGTGAGCTTTGACTAGGACAGAATTCCAGGCTAAAACCAGAGACAGATAAAGGGGGGAAATATTTTTTTTTTTTTTTTTTTCATTCAGCAATTCAAAAGCCTCACTTTGCTCCAGGGAGCAGCAAGACCCAGGTGCCAAACCTTACAAAGAATCAGGAAACAAAAGGGTCACTTTTTACCTTCCCGCTCTGTTAAATCAAACCTGGGGTTTTTTTAGTTTGTTTGTTAGTTTTTGTTGTTTGGGGTTTTTTTTAGGGTGGTTTTAAATCAACTCAGGCAAAGGGAAAAGCTTAGTCAATGGACAAGTACTCCTAACAATTCAACAAAACACAAAGGAAAGCAGCAGCCTGGGGCTGCCACTTGTGGGTTATAGCCCAGTGGCATTTAAATAGATCTCACTGTTATCATTTGGGCTATATAGCTTACAACAGTCGCTGATCAGGGCTATAAACATCCAAACCAATTTTATTTATGCTGTAAAAATTGGGCAGAATATCAACAAACTCTCTGGAAGCCCAAGTAAAAGGCTAGATTATTCCTGGAGATAGCATCATTCCCGTCTGAAAACCAAGACCAGACACCACAGGGTTTATGCTGAAACCATTCTGCGATGTTTTATCTGAACACTACCCATTAAAATGCAGCTAAACCCCTGTGAACCGCTTAGAAAATGTACCCCGAAGTCTGAATTTGTCAAGATTTCTCAAGACTTCTATATGCTTGAGATCCCAGAAGGTACCAGCAACTTGAAGAGGTTTTTATATTTCCTCTCTCTCTCTGAGCTCAGTCAAATTAATAGGAATATATTGGCTCAGCCAATCACAGCGGAGGAAATTGAGCTGGCTATTAATGATCTCAAATAGCAAACGGCCCCTGGGCTAGAAGAGCTCCCAGTGGAGCACCACTCCAAGTTTTAGCAAAAGCCAATTTTTTTCTAATGGTTTCACAAACTTTTTTTTACCCTTTCACTACCAACCAATCCCCTCCCCCTGCCCAACTTACCCTGTGGGCAGCAATATTCCTTGCCAGGTGCTGTTTGCTGTGCACATTGCCTGTGCACAGAGCCACTCTGGCCTCCTGGGTTTGCTTTAAGTGGTGCCCGTGGCTCTGGCTAATGGATGCCAAAGCCAACTCTGGATTTGAAGTCAAACAGTGAAGGACAGCAATGGGGCCAGATTCACAGTGGAGACAAGTTGGTTAGCTTGGATCAACGACAGCTAAGAGCTCAGTCCTGGGGGATCTTAGCTGGTGGGCTAGCATGTTTGCATCTGACATGCCCCTAACCTGGGTTGCCCAGATTTCTGTGAATAACCAAGCACAGTTCAGCTGATCTAAACAGTAGTGGGGGAGAAAGACAAATTGTCCCTTTTCTTTCTTTCTGTCAAGACAGAACTTAGGGAAAGAATTAGGGAAACTCTTCTCTCCTGAGGACAGCTGTAACGGAATGTTCTTCACACATGATTTCACGTGACTATTAATCATGGCAGGCCTTGTCCTTTTATTAACATACCAGTTAAACTATTCTCTCTTTGAAGCCAAAGAAGGGCAATCTGTTGTCAGGATCAGGGAGAGCCCCTGGCCACTCAGCAAGTGTAAGAATAAACCAGTGGCGGTGGGGAGAAGAAGGGGAGAGGAAACCCAATTCCAAAACCAGCAGACAGGTTTTTAAAAGCTCACCAGCCTGCGTATTTCCTTTGGTTGCCATCTTATTTTGGTGTCAGATCGGGGGACGAGATCTATTATACTTTCTTTGTTTCACCTGCTGAATTTGAGCTGCTGGTGGTGCTGAGCCGCAGGGCCCAGCACTCAGGCTTCTCTCACCACGCCAGGGGAACGTCCTGCCCACTGCGTTACAGAGTCTTCTCTGGCCTTCCCCTTCCCTTTCCCCTCTTCTCCCCTCCCAATGACTCCTGAGGATTCTGCGGTGCCATGGCATCACTTTGACACCAGACAGAGTACATTCCTGCTTTGCCTGGCTATTCCTGGGAGGAACAAATCCTCCCTGGCCGAGGATTGCTCTGGCTGCACAGGGTCAGGAGTTCCTCTGTTACCAGCAGCACATTAACACAAAAGTATGTTTTTCTAAAGTAAGACTACAGGCAATAATCCTGTACCAGGGCACCTCCCCATACACCTTGAGGCTCATTTATAGGTATAGGTCACACATCCAGGTGCAGTTGCAACACAAGGAAACATGCCTGAGCGTACACGTGCTTTACAGCCCAGGACAGAAGAGACGTGGCAGCATGAAGATACACGTGAAGGCAACACTTGCTGGAGGACCGCAGGCACACACAAAGATTTCTATCCCACAAAACCAGAAAAGCTAGAAAGTTCATAGCATCCTAACTCTTAACTGAGGTAGCTGAGTTTCCTGTACCCAACCATTAAAACTGCAGAGCTGACAATCCTTACCTACTTTAGGAGTGGTGAAGGGGTTGTGAAAAGCCCGGCTAGGCTTCAGAGCAATACATCCCCTACCAGAGTCCTTCCTGGTGTCTGTAATGCATCCCAGGGAAGATTTTCCCCAACGCACTTCAAGAATTGATGGAGGTACCTGCATTAAGAGCTTCAGCTCCCTCTGCCATCTGCAGATTGAGGGTTACTCTAGACAGGTAAATCCCATGGCCAAATATTCCAAATTCCTTCCACTGCACAGAAAAGTTATTTACAGGAACTCACACAGAAAGCTCTGATTTTGGCCTGATTTTATCATCTTCTGCAACTGAAAAAAAAACCCTAAAACCTCTCTTATTCATTGCTAGTGACTGTACATCCCTTCTACTATGGTCTGCAAAATCAGTTGACCCACTGTAGGCATCAAGTTCTCAGATCCAGAGGCCAGATCCATCCAAATATTCAGGCACCCACTTCCCACTCAGTTAGCAACAGACCCTAATTCCTGCAGAAGGAGGGCACTAAACCAGAGCAATGTAACTACCCATCATTAGGAGCCATCCCTCCCTCCAGCTGTGCCAGCTTAAGTTCAGGGGTTTGCAGGTGTCTGTATGGCAGGAAACCTCAAACTAAGCCACTTTCCAAACCTCTTATAGTCAAAGATTTTAGGCTTTGAAACCTTAAGCACAAAAAGTGCACTTCATAACTGCTCCTGTGGGTGTTATAAGGAGCAACAAATGCTTTTAAGCGCTCTTAAGAGAGAAAAAGACGACAATGAAATTGAGGGAAAATGGAGAAAAAGATAATCATGCTGCAAGTTGCTTCTCTCATCTCCAACTACTTTCAAGGTAGCAAGAACCCAGGCAGCCATCAACAGCTGCCACCCTATTAAACTCAACAATTTACAGGTGCTCAGAGGGAGCACTTGCGTGCAATTAGCCTAGCAAATTCACTTACTTCAAGATGCGGGGCCCAGCTTTCAGCTGCTGCAGTCTGGCTGCACTCCTTGACTCTGTGGAGTACTGCCAAGTTACTCCAGATGAGGGTCTGGCTTGTGAATGTTAAGGAAGCTGGGAAAGCCTCGCTCCACAGTGTGATCTTGCAAATGATTACAGGTGTGTTGGAAAGAATAACACACTCTTCTCACTGTGCAACTGCACTGTGCCCATGGAGGGTGCTGCACAGTCCATTAGGCCTAGAGTAAAAAGAGAAAATAGGACTCCAGACCATGCAGGCCTGTTCAGTAGCAGTAATTTAGCCAGTCCAAATAAGTGGGATGGGAAAGACAGAGGGGAGTAGGTTTGATGCAAGTAACAAAGCTCCTATGCTTGCTTGAAAACATAGTGCAAGTGAAAAACTTGCATCACCACTGACTCAGGCTAGTGCTAGAAATGGTCTGAAGGGACGTTGCGACATGCGCCTGGACAGGTCTGTCATCAGTAGGTGCTGTGCCACTTGTGCTGGATGTCATGTGTGTACACAGGGAGCCCCAGCCAGGAATGCTGCAGCCCAGACAAAAAAAAAACAAAACCAAAAGCAAACAACAGGAGAAAAAAAAAAAAAAGCAACAAAACCAAACGAACCAAAAATCACAGTCATCAACACCATCCCTGCAGCTGGGCAAACAGCCTGCTTCCACCCTTTCACCCTAAAAGCTTCCCATCCAGACATTTTTGCTCCGTAGGGCCTCCCCCAGCTTCTGTTACTCGCAAAAATTACAATCAACAGCAATAAACACTGTCTAGCAAAGCCACATCTACAGTGAAGCCCCATATTATGAATTCTTTGCTTGCTCAAGCTGGCATGAAACAGGGACAGTTTGATGAACGCAGCCCTCTGCAACCAGCAGAACTACTTGCATTTATTCCTGATGAAACTCTGGCCCAGTGATGTGGGAATCAGACAAAAGAAAGCCAGGATGATCGTTTTCAGCATGGAATAAATAAATATGAATACTTCATGATATGATGCCTTTTGTGCTGCTCTTTCTCTTCCAGTTAATGTCATTATTGCAAATTAGGGAGATTTTCTGGCAGTTTAAAAGGCGTACTCTCATGCATGCAAAGGAAATAAAGTATTTTGCTTCAGATCTCAGCTGAAGTCAATTTATTCTTTGAGCCTCTTGACTTAAAAACTGTAAGACTTTGGTCTCTTTGCTTGTATCAAAGTCACACACAAATTGAAACAGCCCTTGCTCGTATCCACTCAAATTCAGTAACACTGCTGCTCTGATTTCGCAATGACTTGAAAATACTTCTGTATTCTCTTTGTTTCTACCTGCTTCTTTATTCCCATTCTTCAATTAAACAGCAGAAAAATTCAAAGTACCTTATAATTGAGGGTAATCCAAAATGAAAGCTGGCTAGAAGGCTGAAATCAAAGAGCTGAATATCTTTACTTACACCAAACAGTCCCAACAATAGCATCTAGGAGAGGATGATGGCTTTCCTTCATAAAAGCCAGGGTCATACTCGTTGTATAGGAATAAAAAACCACAGAGCACAGTGCAATAAAAAGGTGATGTAGTGTAATCCTCTGTTACTGCAAATTAACTTCCTACCAAAGCTACCTAGCTTTGGTGCACAATCTGTGATGATGTTCCCAGTGCTCAGAAATATCCTTTTCCTCTGAGAATGCCTTGGGTTGAGCAAGAACAGTACCTGAGAGTAAGACGAGAGGGACTGATGTCAGAAACTCCTTGCTAAATCAGTGTTTTATTTAACATGATAGAATAAATATCTCAGAGATTTTGGGCAATGTTACAACTTTAAGACAGCTTGGAAGCACTTAAATTTCATGTTTAAAATTGACAGCACTCAGGAAACTGGCTACAATGCTGTTTTGAAGCTCTTGTTAGCACTTTAAGGAGGAGCATGTTTCTTGGACTAGAATCACTGCAGTGGAGATTGCTTCAGGGTACCGTATGTACCAAGAACAAATAATTCCTTGAAGCCATGAGGGACATGGGCTGATAAGAACAGAAGAGCCCCGCACCTATCCATCAGGGACCTAAATTAAGAATTTAATCTCCCTGGTCCTTTTGTAGTCAGCAGAGATGCTTGAAAGCATGAACCTGGCCCTCTAGGGATGCCTGACTCTTACAAACTACAAAGATGATGATGGTCAAGACCTAATGTGAGTGCCTTCATCAGGTACGTGAAGCTACTACATGGATCCGGACTAGGTGCCTGGGAACTGTTAAATTTAGCAATAATGCTGCCTGGCTGCATGATTGTGGAGTGAAGATTTTTGCCTTTCCTTCTATGACTTGTGCAGAGAATTTTAGACTGCGTTAGTCATGGCAAACAGGCAATCACATAGTGTAAGAAAGCTTTCATGTGCCCCAAGTCTATTTATTATGAGATCCAAAAGTCAGATGACTGCTTCTCACGTTTAACTCTTAACTGAGTGGTAATCCCCCAACTTCATCTCCTATTCTCATTGTAGCTGCTGCTTATTGCCATAATCCCTGAAAATAAACTTGCTTTATGACACACCAACTGATCCCTAGACTCAGCCTTAGGTCTCCTGAGGTATTAACAGGAAGATAAGATCCATTGAGAGATGTGAATGTAGGCTTGGACACCCAATAAACAACCTTTACCAACTGGACATAATCCCCTTATCAGATCATGCCTGATGCATTGTATTCTCTGGTCTTCAAGTGCTTGTCTGGGATCAATTAGAAGCAGCATTAGAGGAAAGAAAAAAATCCTTACCGTGGAATTTCGCCACTAGAAGGATTTCTTGGTTGTAAACCAGCTAAGCTGTTAAAAAAATGGGTAGGCAGGAGAGCAGCAACTCATATCATATGAAAAGGCATCCTCCTGAACTCAGCTGGGCACTGCAGTTTATCCCAGAGTGCTCAGTTCATGAGATAAGTTATGTGCAAATAGTGGAGAGCCAGGAGAGGGTGCTCAACAATAACGAGAAGGGGTCCTATATATTGGCAATGCCCTGACAACAGTGATGCACGCACACAGCCAAGTATATGGAACTGCCAGAGCCAACGTGAAGAATAGAGGACTTCTTAATTTTGATCTAGCTCTTTAGAAAATGTTTTTGAATACAGGGAATTCCACAGGATAAGTTTTTAAAATGTGGGAGTCTGCCTGGCAGACTTTACACATAAACAGTTAAAATTCCACCCAAATCCCTGTGCCCATGTATCCTACGAGCAAAGAATATGAAGGTCTCCAGTCAGTCCACAGAAAACACCAAGCATGGGGATCTTAAGGAATCGGTGCTAGTTGGATTTGTGCTTAACTTATCTAGACAAAATATAATATCCTAACTCCTGAAAGCACTGAACTGCCCAAGGATTTTCATCAAGCAAAGCTTTTCACCAACTTTTTTTTTTTTCCAGTTTTGAATAAGTTGCTTTAGTTGGATGCTAAATGGAATAAATCTGTAGGCTTCAACATCTGATAAATAAGGCAGTGTTTCATAAGTATAGAAAATGTCACCTTTTTGTAAGGCGCCTTTAAAATAGAGGAAAAAAAGAAATACTTCTTTTCAGACTGAAATATCTCATTAGAAATAATTACCACTATTATAGTCACCATCTTTAAAAATTATTCTTCAGCAAGAAAGACGGAATGTCCACTGTCCATGTAGCTCCTGCAGGAGTAGGGCAGGAACCAGGACTCCCAGAAAAAGCTGTGTCCCTGCAATGTTGATACGTAAGGTTCAGCAGGGTGGGAATCTGGGGCTACGAGTTTACTAATGACGAGTCCCCTATCCTGCTAACTGCAAAGTCTGTACTGTTTACAATACAAATAACTACATGGGATTACATTTGCCATAGCAGAATGGGGGTAGGTTGGGTGTGAATTTATCAATTAAATTTGAAGCAGGACTTTTTCATGGAGTCTTTTGTCACAGCTGCCTAAATTGGAAAACAGTGAAAATTCAGGCTCTCTGGACTGAGTAAATGACTCTAATTTGGAATTAAACGGCATAGGAATCAAAAGTTGACTATTTGCTGTCTTTCCTCATTGTTTCTTCCTGAGCCTCCTACTGTTTGTAAAATTGAAAAATCAAGCTGAGCTGAATGTCCAATGACTTCACTATGATTGAATCTACTTCTGTGCACGTGATTGACAGCATTAGAAAAGAATGTTTTCCTTAGCTAACACACACTCACTTTGGCTTCATTTTATCTGCCCTTGCTTGGGATCACTCAGGCCCTGAAAAGAAAGCCACTGGGAATTATCTTATTGTTGATAACCTCCGAATAATTCAGATATTAAAACCAGTTCTGCCAGACAGGTGCTGGAGGAGTTTCATACATGATACTAGCAAAAATATCCTTCTGTAGCTCTCCAAGATAGCAAAGCATCTCTTGAACTTACTTGACAAAGACCCTGCACAAGGTTAAAGATCCTTGTTCACTTTAATGTCTGTCCAGGGGAAAACTGATCCACATAGACAGTATTTCTAACACACATTTGAAGTCACCGGAACTTTCTAGCCCTCTATGGCATTACCACAGCTTTATTCCCATGTGTGAAGCAGGAGAGTCAGAACACACTGTGTATTTTGGCATTTCAAGTCTTGCTACCTGATACCACTTATTAATTTCTCATCAAAGTAACTGACCGCTATACCTATTTTCTCCATGACTGCAAGTTCTGTTACCTTGAGAAAGACCTTTAGAAAATATTAGGAAATAGAGGTAGAAGGGGCCTCAGAAGAATACCTGTTCGATTGCCTGCCCACCACAGCATCAAGTAGACTAGTTGTGCGGGGTAGACACTCACCCAGACCGTTCTTAAAAAGAGCTAATAACAGTCAGGGTCGAAGTCTCCAAACCTGCTCTTCAGGTGATTGAGGTGATTGTGAATGACACCGAAGTGCCTTATACTGTGAGCTGCACGTCCTTCTTGGAACAAAATTTGTATTAAACTATTGTGCTATATATGCCCTTCTCAGCATTCTCCAAATATGTAATACGAAGTCCCAGCTATGTAAAGTCGCAGCACTACCTGAACAGCGTCCATCTTCACAGAGCCTCATCTAATGACTTTTGAAGCCAAATACTGCAAAAGCTGGTGTCTGTAACCAGGCCGTTTTAAACAGCCTAAATAAGGCTCAGAAGTGAGGTAAGTTCCTGCTACTAATGTTAACCAAGCAGTATCTCCCAATTAAACCAGCTGAGGGTAAAATAAACAATAGGAAAACCAAAATACCACATAAAACCAAACTCCAAGACCAACTCAAAAGTACTGCATTCTCTTTGGTCTCTCTATCATTTTCACTTAAGGGATCTCAGCTGATATTATTGCTTGGCACTTTAGGAAATCTGGCTATTAAAGCCTCTCTATACCAACCTCCACATGCTGAAATCTATCGTATGAAGACACTGGCAGTGGAGAAAAAGGCTGATTTCCACAGAGAAACATTATCCCTTATTCTGAGACAGTACGGGTGTCTCTAGGCTAACAGTGCATACAAGGCAGTGCAATTCTACTTGACACTGAAGGAGGCAGAGCTCCCTTTGCTTTGGCAACCCAGTGCCCTGGCAGACTACTTGCAAACTCCAAGGCGGAGGGGACTGAGGGGTGACTCATTTCTTTTTTTTACAAGCATCCAGAAATCATTTGATTCAATGTACAATCAGTGCTTGAGGGAAACTGGAAGAGGTGTAGGAAATGTTAATGGTAAGGCTGTATTTCAGCACCTGCACTTGTTTTACTTCAGGTGTGTTTTACTGGGCAAGATGTGTTGTTGTAGTCCACGAGAATATAAAGCCATGCAAGGTCAAAAAAGTGAAAACACAGACTGTAATTTTTGACATGGGAACAGTAAGCAGTCCAGAGTGTGAACATGAAAAATACTAACAGGGAAAGGTGGTGGTGATGGTGGTGGTAAGACTGGAAGACTCAGGAGATGGAAATTCTGCAACATCAAGGATTAGTCCTGATCCAAGGAGCAATGGAAAAGATGTCCCTGTTCTACTGGCCTGGCCATTAAAGACTCATTGAACGTTTCATTGGGGTAGTGAAAGGGTTAATGATCAGCCTGTTAGCTGACTTATTTTATTGGGTCCATTAGCCTATAAGTAATGCTTCACATTTTTCATTTATGCATATCCTGTTTACAGTCTCTTTGTACATAGAAGTGACCCAGAGAACAAAGGTTATGACATGTGTAAGGAAGCCACATAAAAGCGTAGTGGGGAAGAGACAAAAATATGCTAGACTAATAAACAGCACATTCTGTCTTTCTTACTAATCATTAGATTTAATCAGATAACAGCTCCATATTTTCTATCTTGCATAATATTGGATCAATAGTAGATGGATATTGGCTATCTGTTCTCAAAGTCTCTGGAGATCATCTTCAGTACTTCAGGTCAACAGGATCCTTACCTGGTTGCTAATGTTGACAGTCACAGTTCTCTGATGCAGAGCTTTAATTGAATTAGATGCTCCTGCAGTCACTGATTCATCATCCTAGTATTCAGTGCAGCTCTGCTGAAAAATCCACAACATTTCCAGTCCTTCAGAGGTGGCCTTACTGGGAAGACAATTCCTTCCATCCCAGAAGCTATTAAAAATACAAACAGCTTAGCACTGAATCATTTTTATGTGACTGCTGGAACACTAGTCTGAATTAGGGCTCTATTTACATAAATCAGTGTGGTAATGGTCTTCAGCTTTCTTTTAGTTAAAAAAAAGAGTGGGAGGGAGGAAAGGAAGAGAGAAGTTGAAAAAGAATAGGAGCTGCAGTGATATTCAATGGAATAATTCCATGCTACTGCAACTTGGTGTTTAACCACTAATGATAAGCTATGTATATATATATAAACAGTTTTAATAACAATAATAATAATAAAAAAAGCCCTGTTCTGTCACAGAAAAGCAGCCAAAGCCCAGGTTTTAATGTTACCAATTCAATCACAAAAGCTTTCAGCCTTAATTTGTAATGCTGGACTCATTACTCAAAAGTGCTCTGTTCTTCCTATTGTCTTACAATCATGTTTCTGAAGTAGCTTTCAGGTTTGGTCACACCATGGTCAGGTCCTTCAAAGATGTTTCAAAGATCAAATTGAGAGTGGCATTTTCTGTCCTTTCTTGACATATGCTAAAAAATTCCCAAACTGGGCTTTCTCTTGCTTCTTTTTCAAGGCCGGATAGTCTCCTGCAGTCCCACCTGGAAACAATCCAATCCCAGCCACCAAACTCCCCACTTAGGTATCTGAAAGCAGATGTGCTGGGTGCTGAGCCATTTCCAAGCCTGGCCCACCCCCAGCCGCAGGGCTATTCATGGTAATGTGATTCATAACGATAAACGTTTCTGAAGTGTTTCTCATTACATTATCAGCAGAAGCTGATGGCAATTCCTCTGCGACATGGAACAAGCCTTTGCAATGCTGGGAGCCTGCTAAGCACCATGCAGAGGAACACGCAAGCTCAAAGGAGCAAATTTCCATGGCCAACCGGTGCCTCGTGTCTCCTGCAGCAAGACCCACAGGCAGTCTGTGCGAGTCACCAGCCCACAGGCTGAGGTGCAGCATCATTTCTCTGAATTTGTGCCTAAAAGTCTGCTCCTTCTCCCCAAGCTTTTGTATGAAAACAAAAAGAGCTCCAGCAACTCTTGGGCTCCCAAATCCCCTGGTTTTGACAGTTTCACTGAGCATAAACAAGGAAGACACAATTTGCCGCAGGCTCGTGGAAATGCAGCAGGGGAATGCCTGTGCCCTGTGGTGTGATTTAGCCCTCTGCACTAACTAAAGCCATATTTCAAGATCTTGCTATAGACGTAAATGCTCAGTCTCACAGCATCTTTAGAGGGATGTGTAATGATATATATACACATGAAAACCTCCGAGTTCCTTGACTGCAAGGAACTTTATAGCTAGCAAGTATAGTACTATTATATACTGCACGTCATGCCAGGATACCAGAGTTTGAAGTATTGCTACCAGCCTCATCTAGCCTAACATATTGGCCCTTAATCTGGTTCCCCTATGAGGGGCCCTACTACTATGTCCACGTGTAATCAGACCTGTGCAGCTGCCTACATGTTCTTTTTAATTGGATTGAAGTTAATCACAGTAGGATTAATTTGAAGAGATCAAGGTAACAGAGTGATTTTTGGTGGAAGGCAGATGGTTTCGTCTGGATGGAATAAAGCTCTGAAAGCAATATGAAGTGTTTAACTTTTCAGGTTTACTGACATTAAAAGCTCAGGGATTCTGTAACTTAACTATAGTATATTTAATCACATTTATGCTGTGTCAATGAAAGAACCCTCTGGAAATTAACTGTGTCGTTTTCAAAAAGAAGTGGCTTACTGACAGATACCAGCATCTGACAATCATCAAGCAGTGTGAAGAGAGGTATGAAAACAGACATCCAAAGCTAGCGTAATTATTCCTCAGTAAACAAAAGTTAAGCTCTGCTGTTTTCATGAGATTCAAGAGCATCCTGCCTCTCCAAACAGCATAACGTGCCGTTGTTAAAAATTAACCATAATAAACGGACTGGCAGTTCAGCACTGACTTGGATTTCAGCTGTTTACCTTTTTGCCCTCAAAACGGAGTTATTGTAAAGGAGTCTGACATCAAAGCACAGAGTAAGCACATAGCCTCTTTAAATTAGCCTACTAAAATTCAACCACCTAAAACCTTGGACACATTTGAAAATCTGGACTTTTAAGTTACAACAGACTAGAAGAATAATTTCATTAATGAGCTGCTGTTCTTTTTCCATCTCTTACATATACATGTAAAACAAATTCCCGTGCTCAACTGCACACAGACGGCCTGATTTCTCTACAAAGTCAGACCTTGCTGAAGTGCTATAATTTGTATGTAATGTACATGTTAAAGAGGAAAAAAGCACGTCACTACAACGAGGATGCAAACTAGATGAAGCTGAGCCAGGAATAGACACAGAAGGTCTACAGAGTGAGGGAAATGGGAGACTGGCAAAAACCCATGCAAGGTAATGTTGGAGTGCCCTTCAAACTCTAGAAAGGAGAAAGTTTTCAAAAAAATGAGCTACAACCATGAAAAAAGGCACCTAGAGCTTACTCACAGTCTATAGTCACTGACTTCCCTAACCTAGTGTGAACAAACCCATTTCACTCCTGTACAGGGTCAAAGAAAGAAAGAAAATATCCATCGACTATTCCAAAATTGAACAAAAATAAAGTGCGTTATTTAGGCTTGCACAATTCCTTTTCAGAACATGTCTTCCACAGTTATGCATGTGGGATTGCCATGTAAAAACTGGAACCAACTAAGACAGGACTGATGAAAAGGTCTGCACAGAGATACTGGTTTTTATTTTATAAATTTTCTTCACAGTTTCTCCAAAATCTGATCAACCAATCCAGTTCTGTCCAAGGTTTATCTCTTCTACTGAGTTTATGGTAAAGAAACAGAAGTGTAAGTTTTATAGCACCACATTTCTATTTCATTTCTAAAAGCACTGAACAGCAATGATTACTCAGCTAGATTTGCCCTTTGAAAAGAGGATCTTGACTTACTTGAGAAGTCTGCCCGCTTTAATTATATCCAATTATCTTTTGTAGGGATATTAAATAACATACATCGGTAATATCAGCAGGGTCAGAGTACCATTATGGTGAAATGCATTCCTTCATCCAAAACTTCTAATCAGAGCTCACCTGTGATGCAAGACACTTCCCTGCAGATGTGTCCCCTCATCTTTCACTTAATGTAAGTACTACAGCCTTCATTATCGTAATAGATAAGAGCCTCACAAACAGCCACAGGTTTATCTTCATGCAAAAGCCCTGGCATAAGGTCAGTATTCCCTCTTTAGAGCCAGGGAACAGAGAGACAAAATGCCAGACCTGATCCTCACCTCCTTCTGTGCCTGCAAAAACAGGAGCAGGTGGAAGAATAATATACTCTGGAAAAGAAAAAATGGAGAGCCACTAGTAGAGAAGAATGAAATACATTAAGTTGTATTTTAAACTGCTTTAAACGCAACATAACTATTCATTTGCTATAAGCATGTCTCATTTAAACCCCAGGGTCTAGTTCTCCTCCCATTATATGCATTTATTTAACATTTCATAATCTGCTAGTGCTGAAAGGCAATTTAGGGCAGGACCTCATGGTGATTATCAGTTAGTGCAAAGGAACTTATTACCTCACACCCACACTCCAGAGCAGTCACTAGAGATATGCCAGAGTTTGTATCAGCTGAAAGTAAAGTTTAGCTATGGATATTAACAGGTACACGATCATATTTGTCAGTAAGATTTACGTAACTACAGACTTGTTCTATTGTAAAGTTTTGCTTTTTTATCATGTAATTAAAGGTGATATACATGAAGCTGGAGATGATAGCAACATCGTATATATTACCCTTCTAACAAACTAAGAGATATACTGCTAATAGTTAAGTATATTTACTGTACAACTGTTATAAATTGTGTAGGAAAATGTTTGGTTATATTATTAACAGTAGATTACAAATATGAAAAATTATAATTACGTGGTTATCTTGTAACTAAAACATAATTACACTGCAAGTATAACAATCATTTTAGCTTTAAATATGAACATAGACACATATATTTAATTTGTTTTGGACAGCTTTCAAACAAATATGGCACACATATAGCATCATTTCACAGAAAACAATCTGTGGCATTTCTTTGGCATAGAGAATAGTGCAGCTGCTAACAGAATAAGTTTTTTCACTAACATCAAGTACATCGCATTGAATACTTTTTTGTTGCAAACACAAAGTGCCCTTTCATTAAATAACATCTACAATCTTTGCAGCTGTCTTCTGAATACCTTGATCACTGCTTTGGGGTCATTTTACACCAGTGCAAAATGGGCGAGAGAGTTATGACACCCACCCCCTTATCCCACCCCAAATGACAACCCTTCTACTCACAGTACTCAGTTTATTTAATCTGGGGGCACTAGGATCAGCAGCTAAAAAAATAATATAATCTGCTTCTAGCTGGCCCTGGACACAAACAGCTAGGTCAATTATCAGCAAAAATCACATCATCCCCATCTCCTCTTCTCTTGTAAGACCGCAAGCTCTCTGGGACATACTATAGTACTGTATAGTATATACCTATACAACTTGCTTTGCATAGCTCAAAGTCTGAGCACTGTGTAAACTGGCAATGAAAATTCCCTAGAATGGTACTTTACTGCATTTATGATTTCTTCTAAAACTATGGCCAAAAAAATGTACCATTCTTTGTAAGTGTTAATTGAATCAAACACCCCCATTTATCACATTTTAAATACAGATTTCTGTTTTGGAGTTACTATTAATGACAGAAGTAGAGAGGCCTTCTCAGCAGATCTGCTTCTAGTCAAGCTGTGAAAACTCTCAGAGGAGAATGAAAGAGTTAATTAGAAAAGAAGAGTCAGAGTAAAAAAAAAAGTAAGTAGAGTAAAATGACTGATTAGGGAGAAAACGAGAGATCAATTTTTATAAAGGGAATTGTATTCAAATGCCAACTTCATCCAGCAGTCTGCATAATTCATGTAATACCTCTAGCCCATACATGCCAGTTGATAGCTGTATCTGTTTGAGGACATTAATCACACACTAAAAAAGTCAGTTATTGTGTTAAAAAAAAGATTGGATAGATAATGAAAGTAACAGGTACCGAGGAAGAACATTAACTCTGATGCCAAGACACACAGACGTGGGTGGATGGAGAATCTGACCTTCATTCTGTAAGAGAAACAAGCAGTATCATTTTAGAAATTTTATTTTACAATGAAAAATTGAAATTAGTGTAGTATAGCCTCTGAGAAATTTTTTTTATCTAATTTCAGGTTTGGAAAATAAAGATTAAACTGATTTGAAATGAATAACTCTTTCAAAGTTGATTTACCTGAAAAAAATTTCGAAGGACTTCCAAAACTGAAGTGCCTGCATAATGTGAAAATTAAGCATTAGTTGCTGTTGTAAAAAATAAAATTGAAAATGTCCCTTTTGATTACTCAAAAGCTGTAGAAACTTCATATTGAACCAAAAAAATCCCACTGAATTCGATGAGCATTAAATCACACCTTTTGAGACACTCCTTCTACACTAAGCCTGAAAGATAAGAAAAGTGAAGATAAATATTTTCTCCGTCATATTGCCAGCTTCTCAGTAACTGCAGCCCACCCATTCTATTTGTGAAATGCTTAAGCTAGGACAGTCAGTAGCTACAAATAGTGCCACACCCCAGTTTGCCTGTACTGTCTGCAGCTGGGCATGGACACCTGGCCTGAATACCCTGAGATGTGCTAGCCAGGGTTTATACTCACTGTTCTCAGTGGGCACATACAGCTTGTCCTGCAGCACCCCAAGCTGCTCATCAGCACTTGCCACTTGAATACACAAAGCAAAAATTAGCTCAGGTATGTCTCGCATTATACATGGTTCCAGCATAGAAGGTCCGAGTCAATGGTGGTCAGTCACCATCGTGACAAAAATAAGGACTCAGGGCTTCCTTCGCTGGAGACTGAATGCTTTTCCCACAAAGGCAAAGATATTTGTTGGAGTCTGCCTCCTCAGCCGGCCCAAGCACAACCAACGTTTTTGTCCCCTTCCAATCCATTTACCATCTACCTCCATGGCTCCTAGGATGAGCATCTTTCAGCGTATGTCATCCTCTGTTCTCCCTGTTGCACCTACCTTCTCAGCCTGGCGATTCTCGGAAGCAGGTGTGCTTTACAGAGCTCTCTACCTCTTTGCTCAGCTGTGTGTACAATTTGCCCTATCTCCCGTCCCTTGTATGGTGAGGACCAGGATGCCTGTACATGAGTAAAAACAATAGGATGGCGTAAGAACATTTGGTAATCATTTATGCATGCTGCAACCAGTTGCTTCCCCTTGATTGCTCCTTTTGTGTTAAGAGCTTGTCCTTCACACGTCTTTGACAGCAGAGAAATTCTGCAGCTAATCAGTGCATTAATGAAACAGTTGTTCTGTTAATAAAAATTTTTAGAAGCTGGCAAGGAAAGAAGCAGCTTTACAAACGAGCCCTCCTCTTCAACTAGGGCTCCCATTCAACTCAAGTGCCACAAAACAGCACTTCAGCAGTGCTTAAGCTTTACTACTTAACTGTTGATTTCTTTCTCCCCAGTATCATGAACCAATTAGAAGTGTTACAGGAATTTACCAAGAACAACCAGGTCAATCTTACGGCTGTTACTATAATAAAGTCACACCTGAAGAGTCCAAGTCCCAGCTGAGAATGCACCCCAGTGTCATGAACTGCACAAACACACTGCAAGGGTCCCTACTTTTGACATTGATGGTCCATGCTTTGTGGGGACTCACCTGTGCGTGGTGGTGTTGACAGTGGAGCATCTCACACCAGGATGGAGGGCAGACAGATCAAACAGGGAACCTCAGAGCCCATCCAAAACAGCTCCAGAGATGCAAGGTTACCTGCTTCCCAGTTACTTGATGAGCACCTATCTTTGTGCTTTCTGTAGCTTGACAAACTATCATTTTCATTTAATAAGCAGGGCTGATAAAAGCAGCAGCCAAGTATTCAATGTGTATCCAGTTCTACCAACACTTTCAGGAAGGCAGTGATTGCCACTAAATGGCACATGCTGGGGTACTGGATGTTTCAGCCTCCCAAGCAGGAATTGGGTGCTTCAAGTGATTTGTGTTGGTGTTGACACCAAAGTCATCATGACCACAGGTCTGAGACAACAAAGACAACAAGGGAAAAAAGAAATGGAAGAATACACATTTGCATTGTAGCTGCAAAATCCCTTACCACCCCAGGTGAGGCAGTAGAAAGGCTTGCAATGAGTTTATGCCAAAGTGAATGATCAGTGACTCTCCCTGTTCTTTAATTTTTTTAGGGGAACAGGAATTGTTTAAAATTTATTACTTTTTTTTTTTTTTTTTAATTGGGGCTTTTTACATGGGAAGGTGACACCACACTGGCAAGAAGTTTTGCCAAGACCACAGATACTCCTTCTGTCTTCCTGTCCTGAATGCTAGAGACCCCCTGGGCACTGACAGAAAAGCCCATCTTCGCCCCACAAAGCAAAGCTCTCACTTTGCCAGCTCTGCTCCAGTGAAATCCCTGTCTGCTAGAGGACTTGGCCAGGACACTCAGGCCACCTGGACAGCAAGCTTTCCTGAGACTTTGACATGCGTGGTATGTCAGCCTCAGAGAGCATGCTCGTGGGACCCAGGAAATCCCAGCCTGGCTCCTTTGACAGCTTCTCATGAAGCATGTGGTAATGAAGGGACTACGTGTCCTACCAAAGTCCTTTGGCAAAGAAAAACAGAATTTGTACTCAGTATTATTTCAGATGTGAAATCATAAGCTGCTTTAGTGCAGTATTAAGTAAATGGTTAAGGACAAAGCAGTTTTTGACAAAAAGAGGTAGTGAGATACTCACGGATTAGTTTTGCACTTCAGCAAGCCTCAAAGAATTGTCTATAATATCTCCCCATTCTCAGGATGTAGCTTTTTCTTTTCAATGAGCCTGTCACCTCCTGTCAGCATCCCTTCTGCCTTCCTTCATCCTCTTAATTAGTGACTGGGAGCTCTGCCTTTGTTCTCTCCATTCGGCTTTAAGCTAGAGAAATTAAATTGGAGGAATCCTCCAGAAGGCTTTGTACCTGCACATGAAGGTGTCATAAATAGCTTGTTAATGATTTGAAAAGTGACTAATAAGTAGCTACATTGGGTAACCTTTCAGCATGCTGAATAATTTGTTAAAATCTTAATCAGTTTAATGGGGGCTAGTTTAGTACAGGCAAATTGAAACTCATACCAGCCCTGTTGTTCCTTTGTGCCTTTGGGACCGACAGACTTCCCCCAAGGATGTCAGTACTGGGGCAGAGCCAAGAATTAGGGGGGAACTAACTCAAGGGTCAAAGCCTAAAGAGATGTTAGGGCTAAACCCATTACATATGCTTAGTAGAAACCCCTGTAAATAAACCAATCCCCTGCAAACACCTCAGCTAAAAATAACAGTCATCTTCAGGGGATACACCCGTATCTGCTAAGGCCAATAAATATTAACTCCTCAATTTTGTGCACCTGTGCTGTCATTACAATCTTATTTCTAATCCTTGTTTTCTTGTGGCAGGTTCAACGTCATAATAGTGCACTGGAAAGTTGTCAAATACGTTACCTTCTAGCTGTTCCTGCCAATAAACCAAACAACTGTGAAGCCTGAGCAATGGCAAGACCTTGATGTACTGTTCACGTCCACTGCCACATCTGCCAGTGCTGATTTTCAGAGCTTGAGATTAAGGCAAAAATGTAATTTCTATTTTTTTTTTTAAAATTAACAATATTACTTGTTTTAATTAACAAAACTACCTACACCCCAATTCCTCAAAGACAGTCATGTATCATACCTAAGGGGAAAACATGTATTAACAGGAGCTTCACTTTTATAGATTTTATGCATTAATGGGGACTGAAAAATGTGCTACTATGGCTGGCCACATCCCAGCTTGGGATGCAACGAGACTCCAGTTGAAGCAGTGTATGACTCTAAACCCTTCCAGCAGGAAAGCACCCGATGTTAATTACTAGCTAATAATAAATTACTTTGGCATTGACCTACAAATTTCATAAGATATTAGGATGCTTGTGCCTAAATCTAACTTTATGTAGAAATGACAGAAATATTCTATGAAGAATAAGCCTGCTGAGAGGTCTGTGCATGTATCATTAACAGGCGTGACACTGTGAACAAAGCAAAATGGTTCTATCATTAGCAACAAGAAATCAGGATGCTTCCATTTCTACCCAGGCCAAGCAAAGGGTTCTTTTAAACCGCAAGACTGACAATTGCACAGTATCAGCAAGCATGCCACAAATCCTTACCCTGAACCAGACTGCTTGCTCTGAATCTGTTTAAGAATCTGTGACAAAACATTTAATTCTTTCTTTTTGTAATGGTTACTCATTTGGAAACATCCTTGAATTTTTCTTATTTTTAAATATTTCAGAAGTCTTATTCAAAACACAGTAGTTCAATATGGGCTTTGGCAAAACATATATGTCAGCAGCAAGAAGTGACGTAGAAGACATCTGAACGTTTAAGTCTTTAAGCTTTTGTTATTCCCCCCACCCCTTATCCTTTTCCGGAACTGGCAGGTCACCCACTAAATCACCAATTTCTGGTTTTGTTTTTTTTTTTTTCCCTCAGGTAAAGAACTTACCTAGTTAATTTATCACCATAACTGCAGCTATAGATTAGGGACCCTAGTCTCACAGCTAATAGTACGATGGAGTTGCTAATGGTTGAGCTCCAGCAGCTTAGACAATTTGAAAGTCTTCATCTGGAAGCCTGATCTAAAAACTATCAAAATGAATGGCAGCACATTTTTGTGTTAAAATCCAGGGCACTGAATCAGGTCCAAGATCCATGACAAAACAAAGTGAAATACTTTTTTGGGAGACAGAAAAAAAATTTGGTGTTTTTTTTAAGGTTTTTTGTTTGGTTTAGGTTGAGGGTTTTTTTTGGTTTGGGTTTTTTTTCTTTTTTTTGCAGGAAACATTTCAGTTTCACTCTTCATATGAAAATAAAAACCACTAAGGAGGAAAATATTTCAGTTACAACATGAAAATATCATAAAGATTTGCTTTTAGTTTGTTTCTTTTTTTAATTATATGAGCTTGAATTCCAATTTAATAGCCCCTGGACTCGCACAGAAAAAGGCCACTGACAGCCTATTTACAAGGCATGATTCTGGGTTTCTTTTTTCTGCTTGGTAATGTGTTTGCTCTTCTGTTCCTGACTAAGCCGTGTCTCACTAGCCTTGACTAACCTTCAAGTCCGTAACTTACATGCATCACTTTTACACTCTAGTGTGCTTTGAAAACCTTGATATCCACCTATAAATGAGAAAACATGACTCCACTGTAGCTTCTCCCATTTGTGGGAAGATAAATATGTATGGCATCAATGCTTCTTGGCTCTCTGACAGCGGAGCTGTCACCTCCTGATCTGAGGCAAGCTTTAATGATGAAAATCAATAGTGCTTTCTGACTTGGTCCTCACAGAGAGGTATTAGTGAGATAGAGCTCCAAGTATTTTTTGATTAGTGCATTTCTCTGGGCAAAAATTTGATTGAGTAGTAATTTCCAGGCTGAAGCCCTTTGGACCACAAAGGGATCCTTCACCCATCAGAGTAAAGTCAGTTGCAACTAATTCCTTGACTTAGTGGGCTGAGACCTTTCAAAACTCTTTCACAAAAAAGATTCATACAATCAAGTCAATTAAAACAAACCAAAAGCAACTGAGGCCCCAGTTTTAACAAGATTTCTGATTAGTCCAGGACTTTTGCACCTTTACGTCCTGCCATACCTGTATTTTGTGGGAAAGTAGCACTAGAGAGCCTGTTTGTAGGTTAATACTTACCAACACAAATATAAAAAAACCTGTGTTTCTCCCAGTGACCACAGTACACTGTTCAGATAAAGAAATTCAAATTTTTAAAGCATGCAATACAGGGACAAATTTACCACTGGGGTCAATCTTACTGGTTTTAAGAGAAATAGAGTACAGTTCACTTCAGCCTCCATTTCTCTGTCTTCACTGGCTCATGATACACAGCTTATGAAGACTGTAGTAAAATTAATTATTGGCTTATCTGTTTTGCACAGGTAAAATTCCTATGGATTTCACTGGAAAGATGGCTGGTTTTGAAGAATGGTGTTGCTGGTCCTTTGTGCCAGGGAAGTCATTAAAAATTGGAATCTGTGATAAACAGACATGCTTTTCTGATAACGGTCCATGGTAACAGAGCAGACAAGATGTAGATGTTTTCTTCTTCCTAGGTTTTCTCATTATAGTTACATATTGCATTTCTTATTTATGCTTTTACTAAGGTCAAAGGTATGCTATGCAAAACCCTTTACAAGCTTTTTAGCAGCTATTCCGTACAGCCTGTAAGCCTGTATTCTTTTCTTGCTTTGGTGTATGTATCAATGCTTTAGTGTTTACTGGACATATTTCTGAGCACCAAAAAAAAATAATCTATGTTTCTACTACAAACGTTTGTTTTGCTTTTCTGTAAATAACAGCAGCTTTATACTTTCCTGAAACTGAATAAATCACTGCTGAATCTCAGAAAAAATAAAATACTAACTGCAACTGAGCATTTATTATTTTTGGTAGAAAAGAGACCAGGGTTGGGTGGGATTGTTGATTAGGTTTTTTGTTGGTGATTGGTTTATGGAGTTGGGGTATTTTTGCATCAAAATAGATAACTTGGAAAGAAATGTTTTTTGGCTTCAGTTTTAAAATTCTGACTTGAAAATGTAGCCACAAAATCTTCCCCCACAAAGCAATTTCATCTCACTTAAAATTTCATCTTTGAAAGAAGCTATCAGTATATTCTGAGAGGCTGCGTAAGTTAAAACCTGCTGAAAACAACATTAGGAGGATAAAGGCAAGTTTCTTGCTTTTGTGTCCTCCCAGCTTGACTGCATTATAGCGTGGAGCTGCACTTGCTGTCACCTGAGCCTGTGTGTGCTGCAATTTGCCGTACAGATTCCTTCATTAATGAGGAGCAATGAGCACGCTCTTATGTCCCGCTGCATTTTCCTCAACCTGTCTCTTTGCAAGGATCTCTTATCATCACTTCTCAGCAGGAATTTCTTTCTTTCACAGAGGAATATGGAGACGGCTTAGTAGGTGTTTGCCTGTATATAGCTTCAGAAGAGTATGTTTGAAAGCTGTATGTTGTACAGAATAATATCAAGCTGCTTAGCCTCCCTGTCTCAGTTACCCCTTAATAATAGGAGCTATAACACCGGGAGGTATAAAGATAATTGTGTAGAAAAAAAAATTAGGGAAGCTCCAATGTTGGCAAAAGAAGTTACGTAAAACCCCAGACATAGTAATAATTCACTGAATATACCATACTTGAAGAAATATCATGCATGCCTGCCAATGTGGACAAGTTGTGCAAGACTTCACCCAGGTTTGAACAGTAACTGGACACCGATATCTTCAGGAAAACATTTGGAACCTCAGTCCCAGTCTTCTGCTCTCGTCACTAAACTTCAACTTTTCTTTAGTATCTGATTTCAGTAGACAAACACAAATGACAGAGTAATCCAATTATATTTTTTTAACTGAGAAAGCATCCAGGAAAGCTACAGAAGGGATCACCTCTGCCTATCACAAGTATTTACCTCAAGCCTATGCTGCAGGCTTACAATGGATCATCTCTCCTCAAATAATTATACAAGTTTTTGAGTTCTTGTAGAGAAAAGTCTGTTATAGGTGAGCCCTGCCATCAGCCCTCTTCTAGGGAGCAGCCAAGTCCAGTTTTGCCTTCACAGCCAAGAAGCCACGTGCTTGCACTGCCTTGCCTGTCACACCACACTTCCCCCTGACATTTGCAGTTTCAAATGTGAGAGGAACAGACCTGAGAAGCTCAGCCTTCCCCAGCACTCTGACTTGGGTGAGGGAGAAACAGCCGTTTTTTCCAGGCACATGCAGCAGCCTGGTCCAAGCTCTATGCTGCTTTGCTGCTAGTTCTCCAGGCAAAAGTATTTCCAGGCAGCCCTGGCACCTCACAGTTGGACCACGGCCCCAGCACCCTCACTTTGAGAAAACTCAGCTCTGAACTTCCACAGCTTCTCAGGTGCATTTGAAAGCATTAGAAAATTTCAGGTTTGTGTTTTGTCAGCTCTCCTCCTCTGAGCTGCTTTACACGATGGCTTTTCTCAAAGCTTTCTACACTGCTAAGCAACTCTCTGACCATTTCTCCTCAGAGCCTGCTTCCAAATAAGAAGCAGGACAAATTTAATTTTGCCATAGATAGAGCACGTGCAAGTCCAAAAAGACATACCTAGAGGCCCCCGAAAAGACTGTTATTGGAGACACATGGCTGCATGTAAAGGGTTAAAGCTGTGAGAGCTGAAGCCTGTTCCAGCATCAGCTGAGAGGGTCTGTACTACAACTAGTGGCACAGATATACGGTAAAAAAGCTTGAGACAAACGTTCTCTGGCAGACCTCACAGGAACAGTTTCAGATCTCACCACCCTGCCTGGCTACAACACAGCACAGCTAACATACCTGAGTGGCTCATGCAAGCGCTCCCAATTCATCTTAGCACAACGTAACACAGATTCATTTAAATCATTCCCAGCATCGAAGCAGATCAGAAAATCTTGCAAAGGTTTGCGAGACACCACAGCTGTGAGGATAAGAAAGGCAAAACAAGGAGCAGAAGGTGGTACAATACCTTCAGCAACTCCCAGACCCACAGCAGCACCCCGTTTAGATGCTAAAACAACAGGAGCACACAGTTGTGTGGGGTGTTAGGGCAGAGACTCTCTATCACTTCTTTGCTCTCACTGATCTCAAAGTGCTCCTAAAACACGTGTGTTTTCTGTTTGGCAGCTGGTGAAACTGAGTCACAGTCATGAAGAACTGACTGACCTCCTGGCTCTCAGCTGCAGAACCCAGCATATATAAATCAGTTCTCTTGAGTTCTAGCCCAGGGCTTTATTAACCAGATCAGGCTAAAAAGCAGCCAGAAACCTAATTATACTACACTGCAGCTAGGAAGTATCTGACAAAACTCACGTGAGAGAAAAGAAGGAATAAAGCCATAATCTACTTAGTGGAGACCAGCCATTATTGCCAATGAGTTGCCAATCTGCAAATCCCTGAATCTGAGAGCACCTCCATGCTGAGCCAAGTTGCACAAGATGGGCTGGACTTGATAAGCTTGCAAAGAGTCCTGGAACATGTTACTTCTAATTTCACAGTTCAACTTTTAAGGTTATAAGATCAATAAACAAGAGATTGATTCTGGCCTCCCTGCAAGACAGGCTTCTTTCCTGCCTCCTCTCCTCACCCCTCACCCCCTGCTCAAGAGATCTCTACTTTGCTTTCTTCTTTTGCCCTTCTGTTTCCTGCTGAATCACACTGTAATAAGTGTTTTGTGATGTCTTGTACTTTTCTTCTCAACTTTCCTTTCAAAGATGCGAGAACCACAGGAAAAAACACTCCTTCAGAAAAGATCAATTTCACACATTATAAACTGTAGGACAAGGTTTGAAGAGAGGAAGTCCTTCATGGAGTAAAGAAATTGCCATCCATCCTGCAAACAGAAGGTCACGGTTATTCTCTGTGAGACAGTCCTCACATAGACCTTCTCAGAAGGAAAAGACCAGTTTAGCCATCTCTCCATAATGCTCATAGGGAGAAGAAAACACTCTCTTACGGACCCAAATAAGGGTTTAAAAAATAAAAAAAAAGGGCTCTCATGAAATTCAGTAGAAGCTACATACTTTAATAACACTCCCTCCCTGCGCAAGAACTTGTGGCTCAGGAGACCTCAGATGCAGAAGTGTCACCATTGCTTGAACACTTAGCTTTTCGCATCTCTGGTGTGGATTGGTCCAGTGATGTGGGTTTTTTTGTTGTTGTTGGTTTTTTTAATAATTATTATTTTTGAATGCTTGTAAACTTTAGGTGGTTATAACACTCTGCATCAAGAGTTTCCATGGCAGAACTATATGGTTTGTAAAGAAATGCTTCCACAAATTGCTTTAAGCCTTTGTGTGATAGTTTTTCCTTGCTAAACTCTAGAACTGGAAGTCTTGGATGAAACACTGAACAACCATTCTCTACTATGAACCCATTTCAGTCCTCCAGCCATTGCTTTTTCAGCTTGAAAAATCCTAAGCTGCTTGAGCACTGCCTGTGCTGAAGCTCTTCCATATTTTGATTGTCCTTGATATGTCCTTTGGATCTTTTCCAGCAACATTATTCAAATGTAAGGCTGCCAGAAATACAGAGTGCTCAAGGGGTGGGAGTCATGGATTTATACAGTGCTATAATAATGACTTCTACCCTGTTTGTCTATTCTTTCATAATAATTCCTAACCTTACACCTGCTTTTAGGACTACTACTGATCATTAAGCCAATGTTGTGGCAGAACTATCTATTTTAACCCCAAAATCTTCCTCTTGAAAAGCTAAGAAGTAGCTGGTGACCCATTGCTGAGTGTACAGTTAAGACTGATTTTTTTCCCCAATATGTACCATTTTGGATTTTTTTCTATGGTGAATTTGATTTGATATTTTATTGTACAACCACCCAGAACAGTGAAGGTAATGACATTATTCCCTGTTCACTGATAAGAAACAGAAGCATGAATACTTACACAGGTACTCCACAGAGCAGAGGGCAAAAGATGGGTCTGTTGCATCCTCACTTTTCCCCGATGTGAGAAAACATGTTCCTTCTGGAGCTGCTTTAATGCTCTTGTATACAAACTGTGTTTGAGGGGGTCCACACAAAAGCAGCTATCTCCCTTGGCTTTCGGAAGTGGGGAGCATGTATACAGAATGAAAAAAAATCCTGCAGCTGAACATGAGGATGGAAGATGAGATCTGAGAGATTTTAAGGAAGTAAGAACAACCAAACAAGTTCTTGAAGTGTCACAAATTGGCTATAAGGGGGGTGGGGTACATCCTTTATGCCAAGATGCTCCAAAAACATCTGTCAAAGCAGTTAGTCAAGCTAAATCTAAACCACCACCTAAAATCTTGATATGTATCACCTATAGGTGATGAGTGTGGAGTCACAGGAAGGTGTAGCTGGGATGGGAAGAACAGCACAAGGCCCTGAAGATGAGGGACTTGATGATTTTTTCTGCCACTAGGAGAGCAGGTGTGTGCATTGCACAATGTCCCTGGCAAGGCTGTGGTGGGTTGGTGTGTGCCACCCAGCTACAAATGGACAAGCAACCTGTTCCTGCAGCCTGCTCATGGAGAGATCTGCAGCTTTAGTGGCCTGGTGCTGTTGCACACCCTTGGGAAAGATCATCAGCTTTTAATATTGAAATTGATCTTGCTGCTTGCCCAGCTTCACATTCAAAACCCTTCTCAGCTACAGAACTACAAAAGATGTGACAGCATTTGGGGATGTAATCAAAAACACTGCAGCCAGGATGCAGGTTTGGGAAGCATATGGGCAATATCCTGCAAATCATTTCCATATATAGCTGTTATTTCAGAGCAGATCTTGTGTATGTTACTGCAGCTTCTGTTATCTCCTTTTCTCTCCTACCTTCCTAAAACTTCCCATCTGTTTGGCTCTCAAATTAACTGGGCATTTTAACACAATGGGCAAGCTCCTCCATCTATTATCTTGAAGGGAATTTTAAAAACTTAGAGTTGCTGGCCTGCATATTAACTCTTAGTTTTCTGCAGTTTGCTACAATTCTCTGCATGACATTTCAGGACATGCATGTCCCTATCTGATACATGTCTAGAAGCAGCACCCTATTGGGGTAACGCAGTCTTGTTAGCCCCAAATTAAGCCTATTCATTCCAGTTAGTAGCACCTCAGTATATTCAGAAGGCTTCTCGGCCAGTCTTGCTTGGAATCCACAAACTCAGCTCTTTCATAGACTGGCTCAGCCTCAGTTAGCTCCACTCCATTTCCATCGGGCAGTATCAACACTACTCTTTCACAAGTGCCTATCTTGTTAAAGGCACCTTTAGTCAATACATTGTGCCCTTGCATATGACATTTTTAAGAACATTTAAGTAAAAAGTAGACACAGCTTTGTAAACTAATGAACTCTCTGCAAGCGCGAGGAAGCAGCTCACTGGGACAACATTGCGCCTGCCCAGAAGAGCAGCCCGCAACAGGGTGGAATCTAACATTTTGTTCCACGTCAGAGTAGTGTAGCGTACTTCTTCGTGATCACAACTGTTTTTTAGAGCTGAGCTAAAGGGTCTTTCCTGCAAAGGAGTTTCTTCTTGCTTATTTGTGTGTTTATTGAAATTTCTGTTGGTCAAACCCACAGATGTTGAATATGTTTCTGACCAATATAAGCAAAAACCCACAAGCAACAAAAGGTCTGTATTATCCATATTGGGAATTCCTATAAAGGACACAATCTCGCCCAGCAGAGAAAGGACACTAGTAGCAGACTGTCATGCCTAGGGGCAGACAAACACTTAGTTGGAGAGGAGGCCAAAGCTTAACTGAACTGATCGAAAGCAATCAAAATAGTCTTGGGAACCTTTCTGAGCTTAGGTGAGACTCCACTGAGGGCTTCCTGCTCTGATATTCATCATGATGGAGAATCTAGATTCATCATGATGGAGAATCTAGGCTGCTCTCAGGCTCACCATCCTGGGAAAAAATATTACTTTCATAACCAGAAGTGCCTTCTGCTACATGTGCCTGCACTGGTAGTACACATCTGCCCCAAGCCTATAAAATATATCGTTGCCTGTCTTTTTATCCTTGTGCTACGGGTTCCCTGACTAGGGAATGTCTCTTCCTCATGACTGACAGAGTAAGACCTTGAGACACTTTCAGCACAGGCTCAAGGAGTGCCTGTTCCCTGAGACAGAGGCTACATACAGTACTGTCCCTTCTGGCCTGCATGCGGTTTTATTTCCTTTACTGTGTAACATAGCCTAGCGGAGCCACCTATGGCCTGGAGCGCCAGACAATAATTAAGTCATCGGTAGTTTGCCCCAGCATTACAGTAATTGATGATTAAAGCAGGCACAGGACACCGCTGAGGCCTGGCACACAATAAGGCTGCTCAGTCGCTCTCTTCCAAATTCACACCATTGAGCAATTTTGTTACACACGTCGTTCCAGGATGCTAACAGCTTCGCTGTTTCCTAATCAGATGGGGCAATTTACACAGTCTCTGGCTGTGTTTTACATCAACCCCCATCTGATTTTCTGGTTGCAATACTGCTAAAGACAACTATCCTTCAAATATGCTTTCCACACACATCATTCCCCTTCTTTACCAGTTTTAGATGAAAAGGGCAACACACAGCTGTGTGTGCTAATTAAGAGAGTCCTTATATACGGCACGCAGCATACTTCTCTGCTTTGTTTCCAAAACAGTTCTCTTATCTAACATCACAGCTGATACAGTAAAAGACTGATAATAACAAAGGTATCTCTGAACATGGGTTTGAGATGGAAACGATGATATTTTGTCATGCCTCATGCAAACAGCACTACATCTATCCAGCAGAGACACAAGAATCTGAACACTAGCTTAAACTAGTACTAGCTTACCATTTTACATACACAGAACAGAGAGAAGACACTTGTGACATTGCTGTGCATAAGCTTATATTGCCATTTTATAGATCACCAGCTCGGAATAGATTTCAGATAACAAAGACCTCAGGTGAGAGGGAGAGATCTCCTTCACTCTGAAATACTGCCTAATTGGAAGTGAAGTGTCTCATGCCATATTCAAAGCAAATACACTTGTATCATCAAATGCTCACCCATAAGAAGATGGCTGGAATTGCACAGTGGGGTTCCTTCTCATAATCCGCTGCCACTAAGAGCCATTTAAGCCACATCCAAAACCTCTCCTCAACAGGAGAATGGGAGTTTTTTCAATTAACTTTAATAGAAGTTGAGTAGGATCCAGAGTACTAAAGTGACCCTGGAGATGTCTTCTAGGCATCTGCTGGCACTCGCCAGGGGGCAATTTCCAACTCATTTGGGGATTTTTTTAGGCAGTTCTGAAACAAGAAAGGTTCAGTTTAAATTTCCAGAAATTCACACTGCAGGAAAATCCTGCCCCTGTTGAAGTGAGAGGAAATTCTGTTACCCAGAGTAATTTACACTTATGACTACCATTTGCACTAAACCCAGGAGTTCTACCAGCTCAGAAAGCTGCTTAGATTGACAAATGTTTTGTTCAGCACTGAACAAGCAAGGCCAAAAATAATGACCTAATGGTTGCTCTTGAGATGACCCCTACAGACCTGTAGTATCTGGAAACTTTCCACCACTCCATGTCTTGGGGGCTTATAGCAGCCTTACCTATGAGATCTATTAACATCAGCCTTTCCATTCCTCCCACGCTTGAAGTATTTCAAAATATTCTGCAGTTAAGCTAAAGTCTCCATAAGTTTTACATTAACCTGGTCTACTTCTCGGATGTGAAGTGTAGCTATTTCCCAGTTCAGTTTTACTTCTGCACAGAACAGAAAGACCTACTAAGTACTGTTAAGAGCCACGGCATGGCCCATTGACAGCGATGCAGCTTCGACAAATTTATATGCAAGGTCATGACAAGCAGGCTTGGTGGCTTTTTGAAAGAAAGCCAAAACTAAGCATAACTTTCATTGAAAGAAAGCAAGCAGATTGGATATTCAGGGCTCATTCTTTTCAGATAACTAGTAAAGAGGTCTACCGGAGATACGGCAAGTAAAACTTTTCTACATTTACCGCAGGTAATTATGCCTCTCTCTTAAAAAAACAAACAAACAACCAACAACAACAACAAAAAAAACCCAACAAAAAACAAACAAACAAAAAAAAAACCCCAAAAAACCAAAAAATACACGGAGGGAAGGAGCTTGATCGAGGTGGTACACAGTTAAATAGTTCCTCAAGCTGACAGTCCACAAAGTAAAAACTAAAGCACATTCTGAAACCCTATCAAGTGGGATGTTCGGTCTCCCACCATGTCCTGCTGGCAGCTGAGATTGTATCCACTGAAAAGGCATCTTCAAGGGTGCAGGACACTGTGGTGAAGACAGGCTGCACAGGGCATGTTAAAGGATGCTGTCGAAGGGGGCTGTTTAGGGAATCTATTCCACCATATCTTTCGTGTCCTCAACTGCTATGCCTCTTGAAATCCTAAGGCTAAAGAAGTGTGCTTAATGACTCTGTCAGTATATATCCCTTTCTTTCAGCTGCATATGGAAGAGAGGTATATACACTGATCCATCATTCTGTTTATTTACCTAGCATCCGGTTTTGGTTTAACCTAAAAAATTCAAGACTATCTTGGCATTTGAAGAATGAAGGACATGCACACTTCTTCCTCTAGTCCACCTTTGTTCTGTGCATTTCCATGCAGAGAAATCCTGCCTGGGAGACTGTGGCTGTGGACCTGGTATCAAGATACTTACAGACCTCCATCAATTTCAGGTTCTCCATCAATTCAAGTTCTTACTGCTTATTCCAGGCTTTCTAAAATATTAGCAGAAGGGTAATGAAGAAATCTATGTTCTGTTTGTTGGCATCATCAGTGATATAGTCATGGCTCACAAGTATCTCTGTGATATAACACTCCGCAGAACCTAACTCTTGACATTCCTAGAGGTATGACAATAGACAAAAAGGTCTGACTTTGTAAAGAGTCAAACTACTAAAAGGAGATTCTTCTGGGAGGTAATTTGATCTTTCACTACCTTTTCAAATCAATCTCATCCAATCTTCCAAACTGTGTCCTGAGCTACTGAATATATTTCTGTGCTGTAAACACCAGGACAAAGTTAGTGTAAAAATCTTGCCATCAATTAACTAGCTTGAAGTCTTTCCTATATTTTGTGTTGACTGGAATGATAAATAATTTATTTCTGGAGTACCAGATCTCAGAAATAAATTTCTAAAACAAAACTCCTGCAAAACACAATTATTATTCAACTCATTTTAACAATTCAATAAATGCAGTGCAATGACTTCCGTTAGCTATTCTCCTAGCCAAGGTCTACTACATCATTAAATATTATTGAGTTGGGTCTGCCATTTTACTTGAAATTATGCGTCTGGCATTTTAGTCTATGGCCATAAATGCTGGAAATGTCAGTTATATAAGCATCCATCTTTTTCACTACTGTCTCCCATCAAACATTAATGGTAGGAGTTCTAATACATTCTACACAATCCCAGATATCTACATTTGCAAGGAAAGGAACTGTAACAGAGCACACTGACAACTCACAGTAATTACTCTTAGAAATATCTCAGTAAACTTAATTTGATCCCAGAGGTCTTTTAAATTGTATCTCGTTAGAGTGCAGTGTTTTTTCAAATGACAAGGTCACACAAAAAAGCAAAACTCTATTTTATCTTTATCAGAGCTTTACCCTCCATACCATAAAACTGTTATAACACATAATTCCAAGCAGATAGAGATACTGTGTTTTACTGTTGGAGCCTAGGAAAGCTATAAAGCAAGCAGACTTGTTGTTTACAGTCACAATAAATTTGGAATATTGTATAGCATTCTAGGTGAGGCAAATGTGTCTAGTAATGTCAGCTGAGTGGGAAGAAGTATATATTTTTTTTAACTTTGCTGATAAAATAATTTTCTTTTGAATTTACACTAAAAAACTCCTCATGAATCAGAGCAGATGAATCTCAAACTATATTAATATAGCAGAAAACACACTTTATGTCACCACCCTGCTTATCTGCCTTGGTGACTTGACAGAAAGAGGTTATTGAAAAGCAACATAGATTATGTAGTTGACCAACATTTCTAATTCTGTTACTAGTCTAGATAGTTGATATTCTTTCTTATAATCCCAGCTTCTGAAGCCATACAATTAGGAAAGTGCATGAAAAATATTCTTGCCATTTTTTTTCTGAAGAGCATGAAAATACATAGTAGTGTACACTGATCTCAAAACCAAGAGCTAGATAAACTTTTTAAAAAGCGTAAGACTGAATTTATATGGCAGTATCTCATTGTTTGGGAACAGGGCAGGAAAATACTCCTTAGCCTTTAAGTCTTCACCAAATGTAGCAAAATAGTCGCCATGCAATCGCATGGGACAGTGAGAAAGACAACTACAGTGCAAAGTTAGCAACATAATCACATTTTAGAAGCAGTCATTTTAGGTAACAAAGCTGCATCTTGTATTAATAAACAGAGATTTCAGTTTACTGAAGAGAAGAAGGTGGAAGCAACCAAGCAGACCCTTCATTAAGGATATCCTTAATTTTGTTCCCATTTGAGAAACTATGTCCTTAAGTGAATATGTACAAGTTATCTGGCACATTGAAAGAATGCACCAAATTAAAACCCTACAGCACTGGTATATTTTAGGAGATTAACTACCTCTAAAGAAATTCTCCAAGGAATTCAGAGTGTAACAGGTTGCCATCATAGGAAATGCGCAACCCAGTTTGAAAGATACAGAGGTGGAATACAACATCATTGTACAAGCTGGAATAAGCCCAAGACTTTCCAGAAACGTAACTAAATCAACTCACCTACTCCAAGCAGAGGTCAGAAAAGCAGGAATATCTTTGGAAGAACAGATGTCCTCATAGTGACGGGTTTTTTTAAAATCCTTTTCTTTCACAAGGATATTGCACAGGATTGATTTGGGAGAGACTTGCAGGAAATTTAATGGGCATAGCACAAGGACTGTCATAACAGTCAAGAAAGTTTCTGAGCAGCACTTTCACTTCTATACACTTTTCCATCTTGCATTTGACTTGTTTCCATTTTTTTTTCTTTGACAAGCACAGGCTGAGATTTGCAAAAGGACCACATCACCAATCATACAATCATCTTTCCCAGAAAGCTTACCTTCTCTGAGCCCTGCCAATGAAACAGCAGACTCTTCTTCTGACAAGGGATCTTATGTTGTTCTATTTCCTTGCATTGCTTAATTAGGACAATATGTAAAATGCAAATGCCTGAATTAAAGCTTATAAATACAGACTACAAAGCTATAGTTTTATCTTGGGACTGTAATGGAAGGGCTACAAAACCTCATTCAAATGTGGGAAAAAATTACATGAATAAATTAAATGACACCAGTTCGATGGAAAGTGAGATGCGAGCTTTGTAAACACAGTACAACTCAGCTGTGGGGTCAGTAATGTGAGCTTGGACAACAAAAGCACTCAACACTGGATCCTTCAGGCTTTCAGTGGCTTTCTGAATTTGAGTTTTGCTGCTCTGTTTCTGACAGCTAGAAACCCATACCTTTCTAACAGGGGAGAGTAAGGACTTGAATAAAATTTTGCTGACATGCAATGACTGCCTCTTGCTGCTACAATGGCATTTGTTGTTATTTGCCAAAGGTAGAAAAAAATTAGATATAAACTATTTCCTCAGAGGTAGTAGTGACTGAAATACAAAGGTATCTATGGAGCAGAGAATTAAAGCTCTATCTTGAATGTATCTGGCATAGCCCTTCTAGAAGTGTTAAGGTGCCCAGTCAGGTACTACAGGAGCGCCTATTGGGAAATCTTTTAAAAGGGGCTCTTTGGATGCGTTACACCAATGAGAAGTATGAAATCCTCTTTAAACAGGAGAATGAGGGAGTCAGGAGTTGACGTAGGAAAATAACTTCTCCTCTCCCAATATTTATTTGATCTTCATTAAGGATTAGTGGCTACAAAAAAGCTTGTGGATATGGATATATGTCTACACTCTGAAAAATCCCCTGTGAGGCACCAGAAGGCAGCTGCTTGGGCACAAAGCAGAAACCACAGTGGAAGAAAGTGTCCTTTCCCTTCTGAGCTATCTCTGTAAGTCAGGGTACAAAGTCAGACTTGTGACTTTCTGTCTCTCCATCCCACGGTGCAAGACTGTGCCTGTGGATCACTTGGTGCAGCAATAAAAGTCATCCAAGATAAAAAAATTGGCTAGAATGAAAAATAAAAAATCGCCACAGCAGAATGCAAGGATTGCAGGTCATTTCCTGTACACTTATACTATTTTGACTATAATTTGCAGGATCAACAAACACCATTCCTTTCTTTCCCCTTTTCAGCTCTTTACACAGAACAGCATTAACAGACTTAAGACCTCTGAAAACTGATTTTAGAAGCATCTGACCAAGCCACCCTGTTTAAAGCTTCTCAGTTATTGAATTCCATGGTAAGAACTCCTCAGCAGTGGTTCAGATTATTCATCAAAACCTCAAATAGGTCAAATCTGCCA